>NC_132868.1:35740000-36378000 GCF_048164855.1 Canis lupus baileyi | reverse complement strand
CTCCCGGTGCATGGAGCCTGCTTCTCCCTCCTCCTGTGTCTCTGCCTCTCTCTCTCTCTCTCTCTCTGTGTGACTATCATAAATAAATAAAATTTAAAAAAAAAAAAAAGAAAAAGTTTGACAGTTCCTTAAGATGTGACACAGAGAATATGACCCAGTAATTACACTCCCAGTTATATAACTGAGAGAATTAAATACATATGTCTGCACAGAAACTAGTACATAGAAGTGTTATTCATAATACCTAAAAAGTAAAACCAAAACAAATGTCTATTAATTGAAGAATGGATAAACAAAATATGGTATATCCACAAAATGGAATTATATTTATTTATAAAAGGAATGAAGTCCTGAAAGATATTACAATTTGAGTGAATCTTGAAAACATTAAGTTAAAAAAAAAAAAAAAGAAAAGAAAACATTAAGCTAAGTAAAAAGAAGCCAGACACAAAGGGCCACACACTATACAATTCAATTTATTTTATTTTGGTTTTTAGTTTTTAGGGGTTTTTTTTAAATATTTTATTTATTTATTCATGAGAGACACAGAAAGAGAAACAGAGACACAGGCAGAGGGAGAAGCAGGCCCCAAGCAGGGAGCCCAATGTGGGTCTCGATCCCGGGGCTCCAAAATCACACCCTGAGACAAAAGCAGGCGCCTAACCGCTGAGCCACCCAGCCATCCCAGTTTTTAGTTTTTTTTTTTTTTTTAAGATTAAATTTATTTATGTGAGAGAGAGCATGAGTGGGCAGAGGGGCAGAGGGAGAAGCAAACTCCCTGCTAAGCAGGGAGTGCAACTCAGGGCTTAATTCCAGAACCCTGGGATCACAACTTGAGCCAAAGGCAGACACTCAACTCAAGGAGCCACCCAGGTATCCCTTATTTTGTTTTTTAAGATTTATTCACTTAGGCAGGGGAGGGAGGGAAGCATGCAAGGGCGGGGGGACAGAGGGAGAGAATCCTCAGGCCTACTCCACACTGAGCAGGGAGCCTGATGTGAGGCTCAAGCCCAAGACCTTGAGATCATGACCTGAGCCAAAATCAAGAGTTGGCCCCTTAACTGACTGAGCTACTCAGGCACCCCTGTATGATTCCATTTATACTAAATGTCCAGAATAGGCAACCTAAAGAAAGAAAAAGCAGATTAGTGGTTGCCAGGGATTGCAGAGAAGGTATAAAGAAGAATGATTGCTTAATGATTACAAAATTTCTTTTTAGAGTGATGAAGATATTCTGAAATTAGATAGCAATGATGGCCATACAACATTTTGAATATACACTGAGTTGTACACTTTATTTTTTTTTAAATGTTTTATTTATTTATTCCTGAGAGACACAGAGACAGGCAGAGACACAGGCCCAGGGAGAAGCAGGCTCCATGCAGAGGAGTCCTGGGGTCCTACCTCGAGCCAAAGGCAGATGCTCAACCACTGAGCCACCCAGGTGTCCCTGAGTTCTACACTTTATTATAATATTTTAATTTTTTTAAGTAAACTCACCCCTCAACATGGGGCTTGAACTCATGACCCTAAGATCAAGAGTCACATGTTCTGCTGACAGAGCCTGCCCGGGGCCCTATGAGTTGTATACTTTAAGCAGATGGATTTTTGTTTTTAAAGGTTTTATTTATTTATTCATGAGAGACACATAGAGAGAGGCAAAGACATAGGCAGAGGAAGAAGCAGGCTCCCTGCAGGGAGCCCAAATGGGATTTGATCCCAGAACCCCAGGATCACATCCTGAGCCAAAGGCAGATATTCAACCACTGACCCACTCAGGCATCCCAAGCAGATGGATTTTATATTATGTAAATTATATCTCAATTAAAAATATACTCGTTGAGTAGTATAAACAGAGTACCGTTTGGCTAACTACATCTGAGAGAGGCTGTGTAGGCCAAAGGAAGAAAATGTTGAATGGAATCTGAAGGATAATGCCAGGTGATAACAGTGGAAGAAGAGAGTCACCCATACTGAAAAGGCCAGAATGTGGATCTTGGAGTTGGACTTTGGCTCCAAAGCTAATCCCGCTCTACACTTGCTGTATGACCCTGAAGGAGGTTACCTAATCCCACTAAAATGAATATTCTCATTAGCAAAATGGAGGCACCGACTTCATGGGTTTTCTGTGCAAATTAGATAGGATACTGTATGCAGAGCACTCAGTAAGTATTCAACAAGCATAGTCTTCTCTTTCTTCCCTCAATCTCTTATTACTATTGTAGGTGGAATTCACGTTCAGTGTAAAGGCAGAGCAGGGAAAAGGCATAGCTTGTGTCTGAATGGCCAGAAGTTCAATGAGGTTTAAGCATAAAGGTAGTTGGAAGCAGAGGAAGGTGTTTTAGAGTCAGAAAATAGAGACTCTGCAAGCCAAAGAAGGAGCTTTGAATTTGGTCCTATGATTTCATTCTAAATCTGAAGTTTTAGAGAAGAGTGTGAAGATATCAGTTCTTTAGATGAAAGGAGAGAGAAGAGTGGTCCAGAGTAGACAAGAATGGTCACTCTGGGACCTCAGGAGAGGATGTAGGGTTTTTTTTGTTTTTGTTTTTTGTTTTTAAAGATTTTATTTATTCATGAGAGACACACACAGAGAGAGGCAGATATACAGGCAGAGGGAGAAGCAGGTTTCATGCAGGGAGCCTGATGTGGGATTTGATCGCAGGACTCCAGGATCACACCCTGGGCCAAAGGCAGGCTCCAAACCACTGAGCCACCCGGGGATCCCAGGATGTAGGGTTTTAACTTCATTAAGTGTAAACCAAATGCCTGAATATTAGAGGCACTTGATGTGTCCTATTTGCTGATGAGTTAATTATTTGATGTCAGATTTTTCTTTTTTTTTTTTTTTTTCTTAAGACATTTATTTAGAGATAGATGCCTGGGTGGCTCAGCAGTTGGGCATCTGCCTTCGTCTCAGGACGTGATCCTGATGTCCTGGGATCGGGCTCCCTGCATGGGGCCTGTTTCTCCCTCTGCCTGTGTCCCTGCCTCTCTCTCTCTCTCTGTCTCTCATGAATGAATAAATAAAATCTAAAAAAAAAAAAAAAAAAAAAGAGTGTACCTTAAAAAAAAAAAAAGACTTATTTACTTATTTCAGAGAGAGAGACAGTGTGAGTGGGGGTGAGCATGGGGTGTGGTGGGGACAGGCAGGTTAGAGGGAAAAGGCAAAGACTCCCCACTGAGCACCAGGTCTGATGTGGGCTCCAGAAACCGATTTTCCTGACTGGGAGATTATGACCTGACCTGAAACCAAGGGTCTGAGGGCTCAACCAACTGAACTATCCAGGTACCCCCTGACAATAACAGTTTTTCTATATTTTAATTGCTTGCTCCAGTTAAGTATTTTGATAAAACCAAATCTTAGATGATTCCAGCAGAAAAGGTGCCTATTGTACGAAGCTACAATCTCCAGTCTGAACACTCCATGGCAAAATTGAAAGACTTGGCTCTATTTTTGACTCAAGCAGGTTATGTAACTTGCTGTGAATTTGTTTCCCTTTCAGAGAATAGATGATGACAACTTTAGCCTGACTGACTTCAAAATATTATGAAAATAAATAAACACTTCAAAGCTCTTTGAAGTCCATTGATGGAAAGTACCCTTCAAATCTGAAATTTCACTATATAAATAGACAGTGAATTATTACTCTTTTCCTGAATCAATTTTTAGTGTTCCCTCCTCCAATGTTGCCCTTGAACATTTCTACAATTACAACAACAACAAAAAACCTTCAGAGTTCTTACTCTGAAAAAGTCCCTGCAGTATCTTGCTGTAAGAATAAATTCTAAACACATGTACATAGTGCACTGCTGTTACTGAACACTTTTTTTTTTTTTTACTGAACACTTTTATAAAGACCATCACCTTTACAGTAATTGATTTCTCCCTGCAAGTTCATCTGGTAAAGATTACTGTTATCTCTGCTTTAGTGTTGATGAACTTGGTATGCAGAAAGGTTAAATGAATTGCCTAAGAGCACCTGGCTAGAAATGAGTAGGCCCAGTGCTTAAACTCAGGTCCTTAACTCTAGATTCCAAGCTCTGCCTGTCTTCCTGCATTCCTAGACAAAGATTCTTTCAGACAGACACACAGATATTTAATTTCCCTACAAAATGTTCCATACCACTTACAAAGAATAGACTGCTTCTGGGCTCTTAAATACTATATTGAGTCAGAGGTAGTTTAGTTATGGATTAAATAGTATCTTATTGGCGAAAAGAAATTTATCAGCTTTTAAATGTTTTATTTCCATAAAAATACTTCAAATAAGTAACCCAAGCATTTATTAAAGTAATATGGCAATATTACACAAATTATTTGACTAAACTATATGGATTAAATCATCATAGCAGAAATCATTCTAAAATCAGTGTATATTATACTACGCTTTGGATAAACATATAGTGTATTTAAAATGCCACGTGGTAAGAATGGTTTATAGTTCATCTGAAGACTTCAATCAGGGAATGAATTTCATAATACCTAATTTGGAAATGCATTAATCGTGCTTTCTATTTTGTGTATTTTGTGAGGCTTTGCCATCATGATGGCCTTAGTGACAGAGGAGCCCCTCCCAGGGCTAGCTTGTTCCTAGAGACAGCAAATGACTCCTGTGTGACTGTGACTTTCATATGCAAACCAACCCACCCAAAGTCTATATCCCCAACCACTTCCTTTATCTCACTAAAAGCCACTAAACTCCAGGGCAGGCATTGGACAACTAGAGACCACCACTACAGACAAGAGCCTGCCAAAATTATTCTAAATATCCAATCCTAAATTTGCTCAAACTTACTTATACTGTCTATCTATTCCTTCCTGCAGAAACCACAATAAATGCTCTGTGCCTTCCTTTTTCTTTCACTCTTTCTGTCTCCTAACTGACCCTGGTATTTCCCCACATGGCTCTGCATAGTGTGGCATGCCCCTTCCCTGTGAAGGCTGTAATAATAAACTCTTCTTTCAAAAGCAATTGTCTCTGTGTCTCTCACCTTACCATACCAAAATAAAACAAATCTCAGGTACAAATCAAGACAACTATGGTATTGTTCCTTGACTAAGAGTATATGAGAACTGTGGAAAAAAAATGAAACTGATGCTCTATCCATTATGTACAGGAAATGAAAAATCAAATACACTTTTTTTGGTGCACTATTTATACGTTGTTTTTATTCTTCTAACATTTATTTATTGAGCTTATTATGTACATGGCACTATGTTAGGCACTGAGTATCCAGTAAGAAATAAAAACAGATTTAGTTCATGTCCTTGTGAGATTCACAGTTTAGAGAGGAAAAAATAGGCAAGAAAACAAAATGAGCAAACACATAATTACAAACTGTGGTACGTGCTCCAAGCAAAATAAATATTGTGCAGTTATAGAGAATAATGGGAGAACTCTATAAATTCATCAGAAAAAATCTGTGCACATAAATAACATTTATACAGCAAATTAAAGGGAAGCCAGGAACTAGATTTGAAAAATGTGGGAAAAAACATTCTAGGATTGTATGGAAGGCCCTGAGGTAAGCCCAGGTTGGCATGTTTGAGGAACTGGAAGGAAACTAGGCACTCTGATGTGGAAACATACTGTTAGGCGGGAAAAGTTGCAGAGGAGTATGTATAATCCAATGCCATTTCTTTTTCTTTTTTTAATGATTTTATTTATTAATTTGACATAGAGAGAGAGCACAAGCCGGGGGAACGACAGGCAGAGGGAGAAGGAGAAGCAGGCTCCCTTCAAAGGAGAGAACCTCCACTCAGGGATCATTCCTAGGTCCCAGGATCATGACCTGAGCCGAAAGTAGATGCTTAACAGGCTGAGCCACCCAGGTGCCCCCCAATACCAATTCTGACAAAAGAGATATACACATTTACACGTATGTCAGTACATAGAAAATCAATAAGAATATATAATAGGCTGTTAATAATGATTATTTGGGGACATAGAAAGTATGGATTTATAATGGACTTTCTACTTCATATGTATTTCTGCATTATTTAAATCTTTACGCAATTTTGTATTTCAGATTTACTGAGGATGAATATTAAAATTAAATTTTTTGGGACGCCTGGGTGGCACTCAGCAGTTGGGCGTCTGCCTTTGGCTCAGGTTGTGATCCCAGGATCAGGGATCGAGTCCTACATTGGGGTCCTGCGAAGAGCTTGCTTCTCCCTCTGCCTATGTCTCTGCCCCTCTCTCTGTGTCTCTCATGAATAAATAAATAAATCCTTAAAAAAAATTAAATTAAATTAAATTTTGTTTCATTGGATGCTTCTGTCACATAACTTTCCCCCAACTTTTCATCCCTGTTCACAAGTTTTGCTTGTTCCCCATTATGTATTTTGGTCTGCCTCCTGTTGGCATTTCATGTCATTATGGAAGCCTTATCTATCATAAATAGGGCATCACAATTAAGATTTGACATAAAACCAATATGACACTGTTTAATACATTAGGAACATACAGGCAAAAATCTATTCTCAGATAACACTAAATATTTTGGATAGAGCTTATACAAGTTTTAAAAATGTATAATGCTAACTTTCAAAAGTAAGGATGACCTCATAATTTTTAAAAATGCATGTCCTTTAGAAATAGGATAGGAAGATTATTTCTCTTTAAGCATAATAATAGCATGTGGTGGAATAACAAAGCAAGTGACCAACCATAACAGCTACGCTTAGTGAGTGTTTGTTGTGCTCTACCGTTTATATACATTTTTTCATTTTAAAGAAAGATTTTACTTATTTGAGAGATAGAACATGAGCAGGGAGAGGGGGAGAGACGGAGGGAGAAGCAGACCCCCAGCTGAGCAGGGAGCTCGATGCTTGCAGACACTTAACAGACTGAGCCGCTCATTATTTCATTCATTCATTCATTCATTCATTCATTTTTATGGGCATATTCTTAAAAGATTTTATTTATTTATTCATGAGAGAGAGAGAGAGAGAGAGAGACAGGCAGAGGGAGAAGCAGGCCTCATGCAGGGAGCCCAATGTGGGACTCAATTCCAGGACTCCAGGATCATGCCCTGAGCCAAAGGCAGATGCTCAACTGCTGAGCCACCCAGGCGTCCCCCATTTTTATTTAACTTCTTTTTCTTTTTAAGATTTTATTTTCAAGTAATCTCTACACCCAATGTGGGGCTGAACTCACAAATCCCAGATTAAGAGTTACATGCTCCGCCAACTGAGCCACCCAGAAGTTACCCTCATTTTTATTTAACTTTCTACAACAACTTTATGGTAAATATGCCCATTTTTCAGATTAGGAAATCCCTAATTAGAGAGAGTAAATAATTTCATATTTATTGAGCACATAATGGTTTAAGAACTAGGAATGCAGCAGGAAACAAAACAATGAAACATGGAGCTTATGAACTACAAGTTGATGGGTGTCAAAGCAAACACATATGTCCACCACATAATGTCTGATGCATTGAAGTGTTATGAAGAAAAGAAAAGTAGGATAAAGGAAAGAAAATGATGGGAAGGCATTCCTAGCCAGAGAAGCAGGAGGTGTAAAGGAGGAAAACAAAGCAAGGAGGCCAGTGTAGCTGGAGCAGAAGAGCAAGAGAAAACTCTGGGCTCTTTTTCTTTCTTTCTTTCTTTTTTTTTTTTTTTTAAGATTTATTTATTTATTTTAGAGAGAGAAAGCATGCAGGGGAGGGAGCATAGGGAGAGGGAGAGAGAGAGTCTTAACCACACTCCATGCTGAGTGCAGAGACTGACATGGGGTTTGATCTCACGATCCTGAGATCAGGACCCTGAACCAAAACCAAGGGTTGGATGCTTAACCAACTGTACCACCCAGGTAGCCCCTCTGAGCTCTTTTTCTAAATGTAATGGGAAGCCACAGGAGGAATTGAGCAGGACAGTGATGTGATCAGATTTAAACTTTTTCTTTTTCAAGATTTTATTTATTTATTCATGAGAGAAACACACAGAGAGAGGCAGAGACATAGGCAGAGGGCAAAGTAGGCTCTCTGTGGGGAGCCTGATGCAGGACTTGATCCCAGGACCCAGAGATCACAACCTGAGCCAAAGGCAGATGTTCAACCATTGAGCCACCCAGGTGCCCCTCTTATTTTTGTTTTGTAAAGATTTATTTATTTATTTGACAGAAAGAAAGAGAATGAGAGAGAGTACAAGCAGGGGGAGCTGCAGGCTCCCTGCAGAGCAGATGCAGGGGCTTGATCTCAGGACCCAGAGATCAAGACCTGAAGTGAAGGCAGACGTTTAACTGACTGAGCCACCCAGGTGCCCCTGATTTAAAGTTTTAAAAGCTTACTTACTGGGTGGAAAAGATACCAGAGAGGAGCAAGACTAGAAGCTGTGTGACCCCTCAGGAGCCTATTGCAGCAGTCAGAGGAATGATGGTGTCTGGGCCCAGGCAGGTAAGAGCAGAGGTGGTAAGAAACGTCAGATTTGGTTTAGTATCTTGATGATCTCCTGCATGCTCACCGTGGTGCAGCCACGACTGAGGTTTTATTTTGAAGATGGAGCTGACAGGATCGAAAGAGGTCACATAGCTCAGGAGTCGCAGAGCCATTGTTCAAATCTAAGTTTGTCTGATTCCACAGCCATGCTTCTAATGACAATTCTAGGTACCGCAGGGCTAAAGAGCAAAAGCATATTTTTTGGATGGAAAGTACATGGTATCTTTAAGTGTTTATTGAGCACCTGTATGCTTGAAGTAAGGCTTTATGGCACAAGGCAAAAAAACTCTGGACTCGATGTCCCATGCAGATAGGAGCTTGAGGTTCAAACTGCTTTTGCCTTGGCTTCTTCAGCAGCATGGTCACAGGATATCTAATGGCCCTTCCAGCTTTAATGCTCGGTGTTTCTACTATTCAACACCTGAGGAGATACAGCAGGCCGTGTATGGTGCCGCCCACAGGTGTACAAGGGAAGATAACACGGATTAGCATATGATTAGCATACTGATTACTGTGAGAGCAGAGGAGAGGCCGCAGGACCAGAGACTGTCTTTTCAGTTTCAACACTATTTGGTTTAGAAAAAGCATTTGGCTTTAGTAGACTACTTTCAAAGAAAAGAGAAAGCAGATCTATACATTGTTGTCATTCTAATTTTCAGGACGCACTAGAATTTTACGCCTCACTCATCCAAATATTCAAGCATTTGTTCCTTCAACAAGCATTTAAAACCTGTTGAGTATTAGGCATACTCAATAACACTTACTGAGCAAACCTAGGTGAAGGGCCACCACGATATAAAGGTAAAACATAAACAGGAGGACGTTTTTAGACTTTACATTTGGCCTTTTAAGACTTTACAATAATCTTATAAGCTGTTATTGCCCCTTCTTCCCCGAATTATAAAACTCAAACTGGAAACATTTTAATTACTGGCCCAGGGTGGCTCACTTTGTGAGGTAGTGAGACCAGTATTCAGATCTGGGTCTAGGACGCCTGGGTGGCTCAGCTGTTGAGTGTCTGCCTTAGTCTTAGGGTGTGATCCCGGGATCCTGGAATCGAGTTCCACATCGGGCTCCCTTGCGGGGAGCCTGCTTCTCCCTCTGCCTGTGTCTCTGCCTCTCTCTCTCTCTCTCTCTGTGTCTCTCATGATAAATAAATAAAATCTTAAAAAAAAGATCTAGGATTTTTTGTCTTACCACATGGGATCCTATGAGAGTGATCACAGTCTAGTTGAGGTATAGGACAGTGTGTGTGCCATATTAACTATCCTGAAAGAGTCCAGAACAAGGGGTGGGGCGTGGTGGTAGCTGTGGTGGTCAGTGATCTAGAACAGAGGCCAGCAAACTTTCCCTGTAAAGGGCCACATAGTGACTAGATCTTTGTATTGTCTGTTGCAGCCACTCAGGCCTGCCCTTGCAGCACAAAAGCAGCTATAGATGACAAAACATAAATGAATGGGCATGGCTGTTTCCAATAGGACTCTACTTAATAGATAACGAAATTTAAATTTCACTTAATTTTCACTTGTCACCAAAAACCATCCTTCTTTTGATCCCCTTTCCCCCCACAATCATTAGAAATGTAAAAACAATTTTCTGTTTGAGAGCTGTACAAAAACAAGTAGCAGGCTGGATTTGGCCCATGGGCTTGTGTTGGTGAGTTTGGGCTGCTATAACGAACACCACAGCCTGGGTGGCTCAAGGGACAAACAATTATTTCTCACAGTTCTAGAGGCTATGAAGTCTAAGATCAAGATGCTGGCAGATGTGGTGTGTGGTGAGAGCCTTATTCCTGGTTTGCAGATGGCCACCTTATTGCTGTATCCTCACATGACAATGAGAGATCATCTCTCTCTCTCCTGTTTCTTCTTATTGGGGTACTAATTCCACTAATGAAGGTTCCACTCTGATCTAAATACCTCCCAACAGCTCTAAATAGCATCCCATTGGGGATTAAAGCTTCAATAAATGAAGTTTGGGGAGACACATTCACTCATAGCAATTTATGAAGGGAGCCCTGGCATCCTGAAGAGTTCTGTGATCACTTTTCTCTGCAGGCCAGACCATTACAGTGGGAACTGCAGCCACTGACTTGGAAAACTAATGAAAGAGGAGTAATTGGATCTTAAGGTGGCAGAGGCCAAGTGGCAGCACTTAACTGCTCAAGATTAAGTGGGCATGGTTACCATGATGGACAGCAGAGTCAAAGTGACAATCAGAATAGTCTGACTTATACAGACCTATGTCACTGGCTAGTTCCTCATGGTGTTCCTAGAGGTGAAATAGGAAGCTTACTAAATTCTTACTTGAGCTGGATTAGTAGAAAAGTTCTTGGTTAAGTCAACAAAAGTTTAGCCTGAATCATGAAAAGAGAGTCATAGGCCCTCAATCAGTTCTCAGACTCCAGCCAGTTTACAGACCCTAGAAACCCTTAAAGGAAGGGGAGGCCACCTCCCCTAGTGGGAAAGGATGCTGGGACATTACCAAAAATTCATAGTTAATCTTCCTCTAGCCTTTACCAAAGGGACCTTCCAACCTTTCATTAGGGTAACTGTGCACCAGGGAAAAGGAAATAAACAGACCCTTTGGGGACTACTGGACAATGGCTCTGAATTAACAGTGATTCTAGGAGACCCAAATGCCACTGTGGCCCACTAGTCACAGGAGGGGCTTACAGAGGTCAGATGATTGGTGGAGTTTGATCTCAGGTCTGTTTCACAGTGGGCCTACTTGGTCTCCAACTCCATCCTGTGGCTATTTCTTCAGTTCTGGGATACACACTTGGAACAGATATACTTAGCAGCCAGCAGAATCCCCACATTGGTTCTCTGACTTGTGGAGTGAGGGCTCTTATGGTGGAAGGGGGCAAGTGGGAGGCCCTGGAACTGCTTCTACCTGGAAAAATAGTAAGCCAAAAATCTATAGCCCATTCCTGGAGGGATTGCAGAGATTACTGCTACCACACTTCTATTCGACTTCCCTATTTGGCCTGTACAGAAGACAGATGGATTCTGGAAACTGACAGTGAACTATCATAAGCTTAATCAGGTGGTGACTCCAGCTGCAGCTGTTGTACCAGATTTCGTTTCCTTGCTTGAGCAAATTAGCACACACCCTGGTACCTGCTGCATAGCTATTGATCTGGCAAATGCTTTTTTTCGTGACACCTGTTAGTCAAGACCACTAGAAACAGCTTGCTTTCATCCGGCAAGGCCATCAATACACATTCACTGTCCTACATTGGGGGTATATCAGTTCTCCAGCCCTATGTCATCATTTAGCTCACAGGGATCTTGATCACTCATCCCTTTCACAAGGTATTACACGGGTTCATTACAATGATGACATTGTGCTGATTGGACTTAGTAAGCGAGGAGTAGCGACTATTCTAGACTTATTAGTAAGGCATTTGCATGTCACAAGACAGGAAATAAACCCGAAAAGATCTTGGGGCTTCTACTTCAGTGAAATTTCTAGGGGTCCAGTGGTATTATTATATGTCAAGATATCCCTTCTAACGTGAAGGATGAATTAATTATTGCATCTGGCCTCCTACAAACAAAAATGAGGGACAATGCCTAGTGGGTCTCTTGGATTTTGGGGCAACATATTCCTCATTTTGGTGTTTCACTCCGTCCCATTTATTGATGCTAGTTTTATATGGGCCCTAGAACAAGAGAGGGCTCTGTGACAGGGCCAGTCTGCTGTGCTAACTACATTGCCAGTTAGGCCATATGATCCAGCAGATCCGATGGTGCTCGAAGTATATTTTGCTGATGGGGGTGCTGTTTGGAGCCTTTGATTAGGGCTCTATGGTGAATTATTGTGCAGGCCCATAGAATTTTGGGAAAAAAACCCTACCGTCTTCTGCAGGTAACTACTTTTCTTTTGAGAACCAGCTCTTGGCCTGCTACTGGGACTCAGTAGAGACTGAATGGGTCACCCAGTCACCATGAGACCTGAGCTATCTATCATAAATTGAGGGTTATCTGACTTACCAAGCCATAAAGTTGGGTGTGGATAGCAGCGTTCCATAATCAAATGGAAAGGGCCCAGCAGGCCCTGAAGGCACAAGTGGGTTACATGAAGAAGTGGCCCAAATGCCTATGGTCCCCACACCTGCTACATTGTGAGATACAGCAAGGAGGCAGCTGTCTGCAAACTAGGAAGAGGGTTCTCACTAGACACTGAATCTGCTGGCACCTTGATTTTGGACTTCCCAGCATCCAGAACTGTGAGAAATAAATGTTTGCTGTTTAAGCCACCCAGTCAGTGGTATTTGTTCTAAGTGGCCCCAACTGTGTAGGGCAGAAATAGTAGTTTGCCAACCCCTGATCTAGAGTCCAGACTGACACTGTTGAATAGAATTTTCTGTAATGATGGAAACGTTCTATATCTGCACCGTGCAATATAGTTGCCACTAGCCACATGTGGCTATTGAGCACTTGATGTATGACTAATGCAACTAAGGAACTAAAATTTTATTTATTATATTTTTAAAATATTTATTTATTCATGAGAGACACACACAGAGGCAGAGACATAGGCAGACAGAGAACAGGCTTCCCTAGGGACTCAATCCCAAGACCTCAGGATCAGGCCCTGAGCCAAAGGCAGATGCTCAACCACTGAGCCATGCAGGCATCCCTTATTTTAATATTTTTAAGAGATATTATTTATTTGATGGAGAGAGAGAGAGAGCACAAGCAGGGGGAGGGGAAGAGAGAGAAGCAGGCTGAGCAGGGAACCCAATGAGGGGCTGATTCCAGGACCCTGGGATCCTGGTTCAAGTGAAAGGCAGATGCTTAACCAACTGAGCCACCCAGGCACCCTAGGAACTAAAATTTTTTTTTTAATTTTTTTTTTTTTTTTTTTTATGATAGTCACAGAGAGAGAGAGAGGCAGAGACACAGGCAGAGGGAGAAGCAGGCTCCATGCACTGGGAGCCTGATGTGGGATTCGATCCCGGGTCTCCAGGATCGCGCCCTGGGCCAAAGGCAGGCGCCAAACCGCTGCGCCACCCGGGGATCCCCGGAACTAAAATTTTAACGTAACCCTTTCTTCCACTCCTGCAGCTCTTATCATTTCTCCTAGGATTCATACAGTTTATCAATTAGTTGCCCTGTGCCCACTTTCATTTTCTTCCAATCTATCCTTCATAAACCTAGAGGGGCTTTTCTAAAATCAAATGGGATCCTAGCATTTCTCCAAGGTAATGGTTCCCAGAAACTTTAAAAAGAAGCTCCATCTGCTAGCATGCTGTATATGTCCTTTGCTTAGGAAATCACGAAGAAGTAAAATAGCTTCCTCCCTCTGATCAGGTAAGTGATGATAAATTTCTTAAGAGTAGTCCCTCATACTTTATCTCTTCTAACATTTCACAGTGGCTTGCTGAATTCTGTTGTGAAAAAAAACCTTGGCTTTGGAGATGGAAAACTTAAATCAGAATCCTGCATCTGCTACAATTGAGCAGAGACACCATGGGTACTTAATCACCTTGAGCTTCACTATGCTTCTGTGCTGAATGGGAATGATGATACTTATACCACAGGGTTGTTGCAAAGAGTAAATGAGTTTGTGAAAATCCTCTGCACTTAGTAAAAGTCTGTGGAAATGGTTGATGTTATAATAACTATTGAGTTTGGAAATGTTTCTAAAAAGCAATACTGATCTGACTTTACCTAACATAGGTCTGGGTTTTAAAGCTGATCCTCACCAGGTGACAGTATAGATATAGGCCTTAGATGTTCAAGCAGAAGAGGGAGGAAAGGAACAATTTTGCCTCACTTATTCCAAACACTCCTTTGAATCACCCATTTTCCATCTTTACGCTTAAGACTATACTTTTTCAAAAAAAAAAAAAAAAAAAGACTATACTTTTTCCCCTTTGTTTCTCTAACCAAAAATTTAAGCCATACCAATTGGCAGTTGATTCTTGAGGGTCAAATGACAATGACATCAAACAAGCAGGTCAGAAAAGAAAGAAAAGGTGGTAATATCTTATTTTTAAGTATCTACAGGGACTTTTCAAAGGGGACTTTCTCAGGGAGTTCTCCTAGGCGTAGTAGGAAAGGCAGTGTTCTGAGAGAGGAAAATAAAGTAAAAAAACATTTTCAGGAGTCCCTGGCTGGTTTCATCAGTATAGTGTGCAACTCTCAATCTAGGAGTTGGGAGTTCAAATCCTAAGTTGGGTGTGGAGACTACTTAAAGTGTTTAACAAAACAAAACAAAAAGCCCCATGTTCTGGGGGGAGGGCCGGCTGGGAAGAGGTCAACTGACAATTTAGTTTACATTGGAAGGGTTTTTTTCCCTTCCTTAGGGAGAGCCTGAAACACAAGATTTCTAAGATTAAGTATACTTTTCATTAGGCCACATTACACTTTATGATGGATTTATATCAATATTTCATTTCTCAGGTCTTGAAGTTAGTGCAACTCCACCATCTTAAGAAATACCAAGAGAAGACAGTTTGTGATCAGTACACTTTTTTTTTCTGTTAAGGGCAGTAAAGATTGATTATTCTGTGAACTTAAGGTTTCCAAAGCACTTAACGGATCTGTTTCAGAACACTAACACCGCACGGATATTTCTACAGAACTCTCCCCACTCTCCAGATTAAGACTTCTCAGAAGACAGGGACTTTTTATGCTCATCTTTGTCTCATTCTGCCTCGAAGGAGTTGCCATCCATACTGTACAATAAAACCTATTAGCCAATGGGTGGAATGGCCTGCTTGTTCCCTCCTCCGGTATTCAAGTTTGCAGTCCCTACCAAGTCTTGCTCAGTAAATTCATGTCGTAGGCACGAACGATAGAGGGCAAGCAGGGTGATTCCCTAGCTTCACCAGCGTCTAGAACACCATCCCTGAGCCTGAGAGAGGAACCGCCTGGTTTGGACTCACAAACTCCAATGAAACCCCCCCAAACACACACCCAGGGGAACCAGCTCTGCACCCACCACAGCACTTCCTTTCCTACTGACACTTCACCGTGCAACCTGGTTGCATTTTCTTTCATCTGGCTCTCTGCACTTTACATAGGCCTTAGTATATTTTATTTTAAAGATATTTTATTCATTTTTATTTATTTAAAAGAATACAATTCTTTTTAAGATTTATTTATGGAGACACACACACACACACAGAGGCAGAGACACAGGCAGAGGGAGAAGCAGGCTCCATGCAGGGAGCCCAATGTGGGACTCGACCCCGGGTCTCCAGATCAGGCCCTGGATGGTCTTTACATTTCTAATTTATTTATTTTTTAATTATTTTTTAAGATTTTATTGAGTTATTGATGAGAGAGAGAGGCAGAGACCCAGGCAGAGAGGGAGAAGCAGGCTCCACGCGGGGAGCCTGATGCGGGACTCGATCCCGCGACCCCGGGGTCACGCCCTGGCTGAAGGCGGTGCTAAACCGCTGGGCCCCCCGGGGATCCCCTACATTTCTAATTCGAACTTGTCGCGTGCTGGTTACAGACCCCCACGCCCCCAAGCGTTAGGCCGCAGGCGGGAGGATGCAGGGGCGAGGGCAGCCAGCGCGGGCCTGGCCGCCGAGCCTGCAGGGCCTGCAGGGCCTGCGGTGGGGGGGAGGGGGGCGCACCACGTGACCCCGGGGCCCGGGGCTGAGCCGACCCCGCCCCTCCGCCCGCCGCCGGGGGGCGCATGCGCAGCCCGGGTCAGTGATGGAGGAGAGAAGATGGCGGAAGCGGAGTGAGTGACTCGCTGGTGACTGATGTCGTAACCGGGGGGCGAGTGGGGCAGCGACACGTCCCCTCGGGGGGAAGCGCGGGGCTCCTCGGCGGGCAGTGCGGGGACACGGAGACGCTGGAGCTTCCTTGCCGTGCAGGGTCCCGCTCGGCCCGTGTCGGGGGAGGGGGGGGCGGAGGCCAACGGTGAGGGCGTCTGGCTCCCTCCGGGCGGGAGCGCCCCTGGCGCGGTCGGCTCCCGGGCCGCGGGGCCCCCGATCGCGGGGGGGTTCCGGGGGCCGAGCCCCCGAGGGGTCCCCCGGCGCTGTCATCCCCGCAGGTGGGCCCCGCGGGCAGCCTCGGCTCGGGCCGGGCACTGCCGGGCCTCCTTCCCGCCCCGGCGGACCCTGCCCCTCCCCCTCCCCTGCCCCTCCCCCTCCCCCTCCCTCCGGGGGGGGGGCCGAGACAGGGCAGCTCCCGCCTTCCCGCGGGAGGCGTGCAGGAGGTGCCCCCGCGCGGGCCTCGGGGCGTGGGGGGCGCTGCCGCGGGGCCGGCGGGGCGGGGAAGGCCCGGGCAGGCCCGCATCCCCCCGGGAGTCCGGCCGCGGCGCGGATGCCCCCCGAGGGCCGGGTCCCTGCGCGGCGCCGTGGCGTGGCGGCATCCCTAGTCCGCCGCGCAAACTTCGAGGTTGCTGGGTAGGCCTCTCGTGCGCCGGGCTCTGCCCGCGGATCCTGCGGCCGGTACCACGCACCGACGGCCGAGTTGGCAGGACCGGGCCCGTGCGCCGGGGCTCCGGGATGCAGTGGGATGGTTTGGCCGGCTCTACCACCGATTGCGGACTCAGCGCCCGCAGCGTGGGTTCCACCTGGGTCTGTCTACCCAACAAACTTATCACAGGGGTTTTGAGTTTCGAGGACACGGTCGCGCAGAAGAGCCCTCTGTTTTTTTTTTTTTTTTTTTTTTAAAGATTTTATTTATTTATTCATGAGACACACACACACAGAGGCAGAGACACAGGCAGAGGGAGAAGCAGGCTCCATGCAGGGAAGCCCGATGCAGGATTCGATCCCGGGACCCCGGGGTCACGACCTAAGCCCAAGGCAGATGCTCAACGGCTGAGCCACCCAGGGGCCCCCAGAAGAGCCCTCTAAAAAGACCGCAATTTTAAACTGGCTTTGTGCCTCTATCACTGCTACATGTTTCACAAGTGTCGTGACAGCCAGTAATTTGGTTAAAAAAAAAAAAAGTTTACCTTCTGTATCACTGAATCTGTATGATGTTGGACGGTTACCGTATGATGCTGTGATTTTGATGGTTGGAAGGCAGTTTGAAAAACTATTTTAAAAAAAAACCCCAGAGAAGCGTAAAGATGTGTGAGTCATTTACTAATCAAAAAAAATGAAGTCAGCCGTTTTCCCCCCCTCCATCGTTTCCCTTTCCCTTTTTCTTTTATTAAATGGAGATTTAAATATTTTTTTTTGATTCCTTGAAGAGCATATCAATACTATCTACATAAATGACGTAAAGAACAAAGAATATTCGTGCATTAAAGGATGCCATATGGGAATAGCATGTGTGTGCATACGCAATTAGTGCCAAATTCCTTGGTCTTTTCATAAAATTGAAAGTGTGGCGGTTACATTTCCTGTCAACGATGCTCATGTGCTGTGCGTTAGATTTTGTATCTCAGGAGAAAAGAAGGGTTAAGAAAGACAGGTAAAACCAGTGTATTATCAGGTGTGCTTTTCACCATCCTGGGGCGTTTCTAACACTATAGAAACTATTGTAGTTCTACTTTCTAACGATATTGAGGCCCTCGGAATTGACCTAAAATACAATGTTGTTTGAATTTATCCAAGTATATAGATTCAGTGTTAAGTGGAGGTTTATACTTCCAAAAGAATGAGGTGAGTTTGCAATACTTGAGGGGAAGGACTCAAAGTCTGGTACAGAAATGTACTTTATGAACTTTACTGTTAATTCATGAGGAAAGTGACATAATTATGCTGTTTTCAAAAGTTGGAGCAAGTCTTTGTGAAAAGAGATTTTTGTAAGGAAGTGGGAAAATTGTTGTCAGCTGTTTCTCTGATTTCCTGGAGTAATCTGCTTATAAGTATAACCAGAGTTATTAGATATAGTAAGGACAGTGTTGTAGACTAATTAGGGGAAAAGCCAGTGTGAATTAATACAAAATTACTATTTTTTTACTTTTTTTTTTTTTTTTTAATGTAAGCTTTACATCCAACGTTGGGCTTGAACTCACGGTGACTCTGAGACCAAGAGTTAATGTGTCCTACCAACTGAGCCAGCCGGGTGCCACTTAGAACCCCATGTTGGGTGTAGAAGTTACTTAAAAAATCTTAAAATTTTTTTAGATTTCCTTATTTAATCATAGAACATTCTTTTTAAAGATTTCATTTATTCATTAGAGAGAGAGAGAGGCGGAGACACAGGCAGAGGGAGAAGCAGGCTCCATGCAGGATCCTGATGTGGGACTCCAGGATCACGCCCTGGGCCAAAGGCAGGCACTAAACCGCTGAGCCACCCAGGAATTCCAATAGAACATATTTTTAAAGCAAAGTGCATATGGTAACCAGAGATAAGCTAATTATAATTAACACAAGTCCTTAGGCATCCTATTTTAATGTATAGATAAGAATTATTTTAACTTTTAATTAGTAGGTCAAAGAATGTAAAGAAATATTTCAAAGTACTCTGATGTTGCTTAAGTATTTTTAAGGTAGTTTAGTATTATTAACCTGTTATTATCTTTCAATAATGGAAAGATAAAAGTTTAGGCCGGGATATATTTAAGTTGCATATCCTGAATCATTTGAACATAAACTTAGTAGGTATTAACTATCCAATATGCTATATCATTGTGAAATACTTTTCCTTTTTAAGTGTTTATGGTGACTGTGTGTGATCTATGCTATTTTGTAAGGGTCTTAAAAATTTAGATTTGCTGATTATTTCTTCGAAATAATTAAATATTCTTTAAAGCCCATAAAATAATGTTTTGCCAATGCAGATCCTTTGTGTTATCTGACAGATTCAAGGACCACAATACAGCTATGGATAGCGAACCAAACCCTGGCACATCTTCTGTGTCGACAACAACCAGTAGCACTACCACCACCACCATCACCACTTCCTCCTCTCGAATGCAGCAACCGCAGATTTCTGTTTACAGTGGCTCAGACCGACATGCTGTACAGGTATTTCAGTTAGATTGAGGGGTAGGCTAAGACTTAGGATGTCATTACCTTTTTTCTCTTAAGCCAAATGAAGCTATTGTTTCATATCCTCAAATGAGTCACGTGATATTCTCTAAATGAATACAATAAGAATAGTAACATTTGAAGCAATCAAAAAGTTATTCCATGTTCTATTGAGAGGGCTTCTGTTTGTCAGCATGTGACTTATAAAACCGTATGTCAGGAAAATTATAATTGGAAGGTCTCTGTGCTGCTACAATGTGGAGACACTCAACCCTACAGCCTTAAGATGCAAAATGACTCTAGCTTCTGGGTTCTTTTGTATTTGAACCCAAAGTATTGACTTTGGAAGATCTATTCAGGTCTGTAGATTTCTTAAGAGGTTCATTTTAAACTCAAGTGGCCTAAGAACCTGAGTAGGAGGATTCATTTAAAGCTCTTAGGGACAAAGTGGGGCAGGGAATATTTAATGAGGAAAACTTTTAGGTCTGCACTTGGTTGAGAAAATTAAGTTTACTTGGTTAATCTTTATAATAGTGGAGGTTGAGATAGTATGGTATTGCATAAAAAGGGTATGGGCATTGCAGTCTGATATGCTCTTTGTTTGAATTCCGTTTTCTTTATCAATAGCTACGCAGTCTTGGCTGAGAGGCATGATCTCTTTGAGCATCAGGAAACTGTAAAATGTGGATGAGACTAACTAGTTCTTTAGTTATTATGAGGACTTTTTCAAAAGATTTTATTTATTTATTGGAGAGAGTGAGAGAGCATGAGCGTGAGCTGAAGCTAGGGGAGGGGTGGTGGAGGAGGGAGAGAGGAAATCCCAAACTGACTCCCTGCTGAGTTTGGAGCCAGTTTGGGAGGGTGGGGGCTCAGTCTCAGGACCCTGAGATCAGAACCTGAGCCAAAACCAAGAGTCAGACGCTTAATCGACTGAGCCACCCAGGTGTACCAGTTATGAGGATTAAAGGAAGTGTTAGAACTCTGTGGGGCACATTATATGTGCTCAGTCAATAATAATAGCTAATGTTTGTTGAACAGTTGCCGTGGGCCAAACATTTGATAATCCATTTACATGGATTATCCCTTTTACTCCTCACCACACCTCTATGAAATAGATACTGTTATTATCTCCATTTTACAGGTGGGAAAACTGATGTTTTAATTTTTTATTTATTTATGATAGTCACAGAGAGGGAGAGAGAGGCAGAGACACAGGCAGAGGGAGAAGCAGGCTCCATGCACCGGGAGCCCGATGTGGGACTCGATCCCGGGTCTCCAGGATCGCGCCCTGGGCCAAAGGCAGGGGCCAAACCGCTGCGCGACCCAGGGATCCCCGAAACCTGATGTTTTAAACAGGGTAAATAGGGACACCTGGGTAGCTCAGTGGTTGAGCATCTGCCTTCAGCTCCGGGCATGATCCTGGGGTCCTGGGATCAAGTCCCACATCGGGCTCCCCATGGGGAGCCTGCTTCTCCCTCTGCCTATGTCTCCATGTGTCTCTCACAAATAAACAAAATCTTAAAAAAAAAATAGATTAAATAACTTTTTCTAAATTCTCATAGCTAGTAGATTATCTGGTTTTAGAGTTGTGCCTTTAGCCACTCTTTTTTCCATTATACCTGCTTACTCTCTCTGCGATCTCCATAACTTCATTCTGCCCTGAAAATAACTTACTTGTTTGCAAAATAGTCCTCTCTCCACTCCATTTTTCTAGATTGGATATCCCAGTATAATGGCTATTGTTAGGATTCTTTTTTTTTTTTTAAGATTTTATTTATTTATTCATGAGAGACACACAGAGACAGGCAGAGGGAGAAGCAGGTTCCATGCTGGGAGCTGGACGTGGGACTCGATCCCAGGACTCCAGGATCATGCCATGGGCTGAAGGCAGGTGCTAAACCGCTGAGCCACCCAGGGATCCCTATTCTTAGGATTCTGAAGTTACCATAGGGTGGAATCAGAATTCTTGGAGACTGAGTCAATTCAGCAGAAGTTCAAACGGGAATGTGGAATGTGTTTTATTTTTTTTATTTTTTTTATTTTTTTAAATTTTTATTTATTTATGATAGTCACAGAGAGAGAGAGAGGCAGAGACATAGGCAGAGGGAGAAGCAGGCTCCAGGCACCGGGAGCCCGACGTGGGATTCGATCCCGGGTCTCCAGGATCGCGCCCTGGGCCAAAGGCAGGCGCCAAACTGCTGCGCCACCCAGGGATCCCTGGAATGTGTTTTAAAAAATTCTTCACCTTTCTTTGAGGCAAGGGATATAGAAAAGAGTATCTAGATCTTTGAGCATGCAAATGATGTGGTATTTTTATTTTATTTATTTTTTTAAAGATTTTATTTATTTATTCATGAGAGAGAGAGAGAGAGAGAGGCACAGAGACACAGGCAGAGGGAGAAGCAGGCTCCATGCAGGGAGCCCGATGTGGGACTCGATCCTGGGTCTCCAGGATCGCGCCTTTGCCTGAAGGTGGTGCTAAACTGCTGAGCCACCAGGGCTGCCCAATGTTCCATTTTTGATCTCTAGTTTTTACCTGAGCTAGATGTGTTAATAAAAAATAAAGTGTTCCTGGAGATGTATAGATATACATGTTTCTCACAAATAGCAATTATACTAGTTCTTATGAAATCATATAATTGCTTCTCCTAAAATGCCATCAAATCAATATTCATTGAATTACCCAAGGAGTTCTTTAATACCTTCCAGCATTCTTGTTCAATCCTGTGAATTCTCTTTGCCCTCTTTGTTTATTTAGAGAAATAATACAAGAACAGTGTGTTGTGCCTTTAACTTGTATGTAAAGAGTCTCTCTCCATGAGTGTATCATTGAAATGTTATGAAAGACCGCACTGACAATAGAAAAATGATTATACTCTGACAAAAATGTGTCAAATAGGGATCCCTGGGTGGCTCAGCGGTTTAGCACCTGCCTTTGGCCCAGGGCGCCATCCTGGAGACCCGGGATCGAATTCCACGTCAGGCCCCCGGTGCATGGAGCCTGCTTCTCCCTTTGCCTGTGTCTCTGTCTCTGTCTCTCTCTGACTATCATAAATTTAAAAAAAAAAAAAAAAGTGTCAAATAGATTATTCATTTGTTATTTCAGTTTGATTTTAGTTTTGTTATGGAATTTATTTTTTTTTTAATTTTTTTATTTATTTATGATAGTCACACAGAGAGAGAGAGAGAGAGAGAGAGAGAGAGAGAGAGGCAGAGACACAGGCAGAGGGAGAAGCAGGCTCCGTGCACCGGGAGCCCGACGTGGGATTCGATCCCGGGTCTCCAGGATCGCGCCCTGGGCCAAAGGCAGGCGCTAAACCGCTGCGCCACCCAGGGATCCCCTGTTATGGAATTTAAAGAACATATATAGGTTTACCTGACCAAGAAGACATATTGTTATAATTCTGTATCACTTAATGCTGTTTTATAGTCTCCTGTAAGTAGGAGTCAAAAGCCTATTTTGATTTTGTGACAGGAATCTCTAGCAGGTTTAGCAATCTACAGTTGGAGAGATATGAATATACGAAAGTAAACACAAGGAAATATGTTTTCTTGGAATTTGTATAAAGAGATTCATTGCTTTGAGTTCATGGTGTCCTGACTCAGACCTCAAGCTGTAGGATTATGGCTCTATTACCCCCTTTAGCTCTGAAAACTCTGTAGTTTGATGCTGAGATTAGGGTTCTGTGCTGTTTCAGGGTCACTGTGGGCATGATGTGACTTTGGGATGTGGTTGCAGAGGACTGGCTTAGTCTGATTTATGGGTTTGGACAGATAAAGGATTTTTCTCTGTTTTTGGAATACTTGATTTTTTGTTTTAAGGATTTTATTTATTCATTCATGAGAGACAGAGAGAGAGACAGAGACATAGGCAAAGGGAGAAGCAGGCTCCCTGCGGGGACACTGATATGGGACTCGATCCTGGGTCCCGAGATTATGCCCTGAGCTGAAGGCAGACGCTCAACCACTGAGCCACCCACGCATCCCATACTTGACTTTTCTATGTTTATCTATTTATGAAGTTTCGGGCTTATATTTTATATTTTGCCAATAAATATTCACAGTAATTAACACTTTTTCAGGAATTTTTTTAGAATAGTTTTATTCTATGTTGAAAGGAATCTGACATTTAAAAAACATTTTAAGAAGTAATTATTTAATAATTTAAAACATGAAATAATTTGAAACATGAAATAATTATTATTAATATTATACTAGTAGATTTTTTTCAGACATTTAAAGAATAGTACAAATGCGAAGGTAAAAAGCTGGGGCATCTGGGTGGCTCATGCAGTTAAGCGGCTGCCTTTAGCTCAGGTCATGATCCCAGGGTCCTGGGATCGAACCCCACTTGGGGAGTCTGCTTCCCCCTCTCCCTCTGCTGATCTCTCTGCTTGTGGTCTCCTGCTCTCTCTCAAATAAATAAAATCTTAAAAAAAAAAAACGAGAAGGTAAAAAGCACCTCGAATCTAGTTATCTATTGGTAGTCTTTTAATGTTTTTCTGTATTTTCTTTCAAATACGTTTTAATATAAGATGGTATCTTACTTTATACACTTTAGTAATCTGCTTTTTTCACCTAATGATAGATTAGGGAATTTCTGTCATTGTTGATAAATATAGCTATTTCTGTATTCTCCTAGGTGCATGTGGCTATTTATATTAAAATTTAGTAAAATTAAAAACTGATTATCTTAGTTCCATTAGCTACATTTTACGTTTGTAAGTCCTCAAGAGATAATGTGACTAGTAGCTGTTATATTGGGCAGCATTGATATACATTATTATTTTTTAAATTTTTGAGGGAGTGAGAGAGTTTGGGGGGTGGAGAGAGGGAGAGAGAATCTTAACAGGCTCTGTGCCCAGTGTAGAGCTTGATGTGGAGCTTGATCTCGTGACCCTGAGATCATGACCTGAGTGGAAACCAGGAGCCAGACCCTCAACCAGTTGAGCCACCTGGGTGCTCTACGTTACTATTTGTAATGGCTGTAGGGTTATGCGTATTCCTCTCTACACCCAGGCCCCAAATTCTATTAAGTTTTATCTAAAAAGTTAAACCAATTTACATTCTTACTAACACTGTAGGAGTTTCTGTTTCCCCATTTTGTGGTAATATTCTTCTCAATCTTTATTCATCTGAAAGTTGGAAAATAGAATCTTGTTTTAATTTGTAATTTTTTTTTAAGATTTTATTTATTTATTTGACAGAGAACACAAGCAGGGGGAGGGGAAGAGGTAGAGAGAAGCAGGCTCTCCTCTGTGCAGGGAGCCTGATGTGGGGCTCCATCCTAGGACCCCAAGATCATGACCTGAGCTGAAGGCAGACTGTCAACCCACTGAGACACCCAGGAACCCCTTAATTTGTAAATTTTGACTACTAATGAGATTGAAGATCTTTTCAAGTCTTATTTGGCTCTTTATTTCTTTTGTGAATTGCCTCTTCTGGGTGTTTTTAATTTGTATAGATTAGTGAATCTTAGTGATATGTAACTGGAGAGAACTATAAACGACATTGAATATTAAAGTAGTGAAATTTTATTTATTTTTTAGTGAAATTTTAAATTGACAGTTTTTTTATACTTTATTTTATGGTTAAGGTTAATGTTAAGATCATAGTTTGACCTTGATTCAATCGACTCATCACAGGTAATTCAACAGGCCTTGCATCGCCCCCCGAGCTCAGCTGCTCAGTACCTTCAGCAAATGTATGCAGCTCAGCAGCAACACTTGATGCTGCACACAGCAGCTCTTCAGCAGCAGCACTTAAGCAGCTCCCAGCTTCAGAGCCTTGCTGCTGTTCAGGTGAGACTTAAATAAATTAAGAATTTATGAGGCTAAAGTTGACATAAAATTGACACTTGCAGATAATTACTGAAAATAAATATGTTGGGTGTATTATTTCAGAATTCTCAAATGTCCTGTGATTATTTTTTCTTAAAGAAATTAATAGATGGCCAAATAGAAGCTAATTAAAACAAATGTGGATATATTTTATATGGTACTCTGTTACTAGCTTTTATCTCACTACTTTTTATCTGCATTGCAGAAATACTAGTGTCATGGTTTTAATGTGTAAAATTGTTTTTTTTTTTTTTAAGATTTTATTTATTTATTCATGAGAGACACACAGAGAGAGAGGGGCAGAGGGAGAAGCAGACTCCATGAAGGGAGCCTGATGTGGGACTTGATCCCTGGACTCCAGGATCACACCCTGGGCTGAAGGCAGACACTAAACCGCTGAGCCACCCAGGGATCCCATACTGTATAAAATTCTAGGTACAACAGTGAATACTTGGGGTTGCATGAATTGTATTTACATTTCAATGAAAAAAGTTTTTTTTTTAATGTAAGTAATTTGCATTCATTAAAAAGAAGTGAAGGTATTCCTTTTCCTGACTCACTAGTATTTTTCATTCTTCAGAGTTGGCCACTTTAGCAGATGGCCACTGTTTAATATTGTATGCTTTCTAATATCCATGCATACTGTTCCTACTGATAACAGGATAATTTTATGATTATTTATTTAAAAAAGATTTTCATTATTATTATACTGTTTATTTAAATAAAACCATATATGAGATTTAATCTTAAATCTTATTAGAGGAGGATCTCAATTGATTATATCTGAAAAAGAGTTATTTCTGTTAGAAACACATCCCCAGCTGTTGCTTCTTCTTCGTAGTGTAATTTTAAATAACCTTGGGTTCATGATACAAGTTAGGAAACTGAAACCCAGTGGCACTTGATGTAGCTCCAATTTCTTTTTCATAATGTTGGAGTAGTGGTTCCACTTCATAGAAGACAGAGCTGCAGAGTAAAACTGACAATGAATGCAGCTATTAAAATAAGGTTAGCCTTTGGGTCCTCTGTTTTTGTCAGTCATCTTTTTCTTTTCTTCTTAATTTGTTTGGCCAAAGCTTAATCTATATTGACTGTGAAATGAATTGGTTCATAACCTAGATGTTTTTTTTTTTTTCTCTGTAACCTAGATGTTTTGATTTTTTATTGTGGTTTTGTGGTATCCTGGTACCAGAAAGTTTTTAACTTCAGATTTTTATAGACCTATTATAAGATCTTATTATTTTAGGCAAGTTTGTCCAGTGGAAGACCATCTACATCTCCCACAGGAAGTGTCACACAACAGTCAAGTATGTCCCAGACATCTGTAAGTGCCCTAAATTTTTTCCTGGATCTAAAAATTTTAATAACTATTTTCCAAAAGTAAACTGTTACTATTTGTAAGGTTGCTATTGTGTATTTGTTGATTGCTACATAACTAACAAGTGCCTAGAAATAGGAATGGTAAGTTTTAAGAATTCAGAACTATGTTAAGCTTCTGAAAATCTGAGTCTTAAAAAAAATGTTTTTGTATTATTTCTTATACATGTTTCCCACTGATTTTGTTTAGATCTTCTGTGGTTCAAATTGATTGAAGTTTTTGTGTGTATTGAAAGCCTGAAATATATAATGCAAGGGGTATTAGGCCATTTACAGTGATACATAAAGAAAATCAATCCTTGGTAGACATCTAAATGTTTCTAGTTTTTTCTGGGCACCTCACATTTTAGAAATTAATACTTTTCAGGTTATGCTTGCTTATCTTGATCAAATTTATAAGTATTCATTCAAGATAATGTAATTTATTTTGAGAAAGGAGTAAATCTGATTTGCTATATTACACATATGTACTGGGAAATTTTGCAAAATTTCCCAGTTAAAAGAAATTTATAGGCATGGTAATACTTGCTTAACTTTTAATTTTGATATAATTTCAAATTGCAAGAATAATAAACATTTCTGTATATTCTTTACTCAGATTCACCAGTTGTTAGCATTTGGCTCATTGCTTTATAATTCTTCCTTTCTCTCTACATATACACATATAGACATTTCTTTTTCTGAACCATTTGCAGGTAAGTTGAGACATGTTCCTTTACTTCTAAATACTTTGGTATGTATTTTCTAGGAATAAAGTCCTTCTTTTAGAGCAACATGAAAATGATCAGATTCAGGAAATTTTACATTGATTCAGTATAATCTGTATTCACATTTCATTAGTTCCAGATTTCTGTACCTCATCACTATAGATGTTACAGACTGGATAATTCTTTATTGTGGGGGGAGGCTATCATGTGCATTATAGGATGCTTCTTAGCACCCTAGCATCTATCCACTATATACTACTGGGCTGTGGCCCTCCTCCTTGCCAGTGTGACAACCAAAAATGTCTCTAGATCCTAGCAAATGTTTCCTGGAGGGCAAAACTGCCCCTGGTTGAGAGCCATTAAGTTAACCTAATAATATCCTTACTGGCTATTTTTTCCTGATTCAGTAGGATAATACTTTGATACTTTGTAAAATTGACTTCATTGGAGTTTAGTTTGTAGATTGCTAAGGAAATGAAGATAAACTTTTGCTATATTTCTTTAGTTAGGGATGTCGTCCTTACTGTCTGAGTACATATATTGGAGCATATGGTAATTTTTCTGGCTATTGATCTGACATTTTTTAAAGAGAGAGCTAAAGAAAGGTGAGGGAGGGGCAGAAGGAGAGGGGAAGAGAGACTCTTAAGCAGGCTCCATGCCCAGTGCAGAGCCTGTTGTGGGGCTCTATCTCACAACCCTGAGATCATGATCTGAGCCAAAATCAAGAGTTGGATGCTTAACCAACTGAGCCATGACATTTTTAACTAAAAAATTCTATTCTTTCTTAGCATGGAAGTATCCTGGAACAAGAATAAAATTAGTTGAAAAAAAGAAATTATTTATGACTTTAAAATGTTAGACTGAAGAAGATGAAAAATTTAAGTCTCTCTCTCCCTCTTCTTCTGCCTGTCCCCCATATTTCTCTCTCATTGAATTATAATTAATACTGTAATTATGGTTATTGATGTTATGTATGTCTTTAATACGTTAGTAGCTAAGGAAAGCACTGATAAACATTTGTGGTCTGGTTAAATAACCTATAGACAATTTTTTTATTCTATGAAATATTGGAATAATACTAGGATGTATATGTATAAAGAGATGTTTTTGAATTTTTTCAAATTATTAAAAGGTATCCTTTTAAACTCTTTTTCTCTCATTATGATTTTATGTATGTGACTTTCACAGAAGTTACAATTCCAGTGATTGTGCTTACTTTTTTATAACAGTGTTAGTGCTGCTTGCCATAAACCAGGCAGCCTTGTATGTTCAGGTATGCCAGAACCCATGACTGGTTGGCGGGGGGGAAAGAAGTAAGCAGGGAGAACAGATGTCCAGGAGGAAAAAAAATAAAAATGAGTAATGCGTTGCATTTGTTTCATTTTCTATTCCCAGCTGAATAATAGCTCAAGTGAGTTGACTAATTGTCCAAATTATGGTACTCAAGGTAGCTTTACTAAATACAGGTCATTCTCCAAAAGAGAGGCAGAACATGGTAGTAGGAATCTCTAGATAATTATATTAATGACCCATGTCAGGTTGGCAGGCTGGTGGTTTTCAGAGTTTTGGTTATTTCAAGATAGGGTTCCCGAGTAACAGTGAAAGCCCATAGAGAAGGGCCTAGCCTCCAGTAGATAAAAGGGCTAGAAGGTAGATTGTTAAGTCATCAGTCAGACTTGGATTTAGAGTAGGAGTGGGATAAGGGGACATGGAATATTATTGAACAGTGGAGTCAGAAGTCCCATCATTACAACCTGGGGAAACTGGAGAAGGCTATTGTTAATTGAATATTTGGTGAAGAGTAAGTGTCAGCATCCTCCTCTTTACTCTCATTAAAACAGATCAATTCTAGAAAGCAATCAGTAGTGAGAATGGTGATTTTATGATTGTTTGGCTCTAAAACTAATTGGGACTGAGTGTTTATGTTGATGTCTTTATATTTTAACAGGACTTAGATTTAGTTATGTTTGATTTATCAAGATGAAATCTAAGCCAATTAGAGAAAAAAGCATCATCAAAGTTAAAAAACACAGAATGGTTGAAAATGTATTGTACCTTGTTAGGTCAGCCAGCTTATATTTGTGAAATAACAAGGGCTCTTTTCTAATGGTGAGGTATACAATGAGAATTCACAAAAGACTTGCTTTGGTAATTCTTAAAAGAAAGACTATTTCTGGCTTTTAAAGATATGAAAATATACTTACCATATTAGTAATGAAGAAATGTATGTAAAATAATAGTGACATCTCTCAAATTAGAAAACTAGGAAAAGCATTAAGCCATTACCCGTTGTTGGTAAGGATGTGAGAAAGTAGATAAACTCATGCACTTATTAGTGGGAATGTATTTGGTACAACTTTTCTGGAGGATTATTTGACAATGTGTATGAAAATATTTAAACTGTGCATTCGCTTTAACTTACCACTGTTATTTTTGGTGATGTCATTTAGTAAAAATGACAGATAATTATGATAGATAATCATGCAAAAATGACATAATTATGTAAATATGCAGTTTATAATAGTGAAAATGATAAACAATAAAAATAAGTGGCATTAATCAAATATTAAATTATAGTTAATCCATACAGTGAAATACTACAGCTAATAAATGCTGTATGTGTGTATACAGAGAAACTTAGATTTTCATTAGGTATTAGGTCAAAAAAGTAAAAATGTATAGTGTGATCTCATTAGGTTATTAAATTTAGGTTATTCTATTTTTTCAGTTCTAAGGTTTCCATTTGGTTCTTATTTATATCTTCTATTTGCTGAGAGATTTTGCTTTTTCCAGGTGGACTCATGTTGCTTGTTCAAAACATTTTTATGATGACTGCTTTAAAATCTGTCAGAATCATAACATCTTTTTCATTTTGGTGTTGGCATGTACTTATTGATTGTCTTTTTTTTATTCAGCTCATGTCTTTCTGGTTCTTGGTATGAATAACTTTTGATTGAAACCTCAACATTTTGAGTATTATGAGACTGGATCATATTTAAATTGTTTTTTGACTGGCTTCTTAAAGGGAATGTGTACCAACTCCTTAATATCATCTGAGGGTAGAAGTCTGGGTTATCCATTTAGTCTCCATTGACACCTGAGAGGGTGCTTTCGGTGCACCCTCAACCATAGTTGCTAAACGGAGGAGAGAGTTCTGGTTCCTCACTAGACCTCTATATAGATGCCTCCCTGGCTGGAGGTGGTGGGGGAGGGAATAAGAGTGCCATGTTATGGCTCCCCACATGATCTCCACTGATTCTACAGGGATGGGGTGAGTTTGTGGTGGTAGTCTATTCCTGTATGGCTAGGATGAAAGTCCTGGCTCTCTACCTCGCCTTCTCTGATGCTTATCCATTGGAGGGATTAGGGGAACTGGGGGTGTCTCATTACAGCCTGGTGTAGGTAGAAACCTTTGCTCGTGTAGGTGGGGCCACAATGTTCTCTGTGTTTGGCTGGAGTAGAGCAGTTGTCTAAAAGTTTTCTATGTTGCTAGGTAGTCCCTTGCTCCTTTGGCTAGAAAGAGTAGGCTTCTTTTGGGGCTCTTTTTGTTTGTTTGCACCCATTTGTGTTTCTGGGTTACAGACTTTTTCCGCTGTAAGTTTGGCTTAGCTAAGACAAAAGGAAAACGCAGAGGGCTCACAACCACATGATTCTATGGGTTCTGAGGTCACTAGCCAGTCTCCTTTTCTCTACCTTTCAGGAACTTCCTATGCTTATTTTATATGTAACATCCAGGGATTTTAGTTGTATTTAGGGTAAGGAATAGGGAAAAGTACAAGTGTTCCATCTTTCTGGATACAGAATTCCTGTCATTTAACTTACTTTTTAAGAAATTATATCTATATATCTGCCTGATTATTCAGGAAGAAAATCTGTAATATACAACAAATTGTTAAATGGTGGTTATCTTTGAGGAAGTAAGTTAAAGAGCTTTATTTTGTTAATTTTTATATTGCCTAAATAAAACACAAATATACTCTTGTTGTCTAAGGGACAGGCATTACCAATGTGTAGAGTAAAAAGGACATCTCTTTTTCAGTAATCTCTTTGCCATGAAAAAAGTTTTGTGTGAAGCTTTCCTATTTTATTATTCTGTGTTTCTATACATAAATGTAAGTAGATAGGCCTGTGGCTAATTTTATTTGTTTTAATGCAAGTGAAGTGCCATCATTCTCTAGATACTTTTGCTTCATTCGGCATTTTCAGCTGGAAAGGATTATGTAGCTGAAATTGCAATCATAAGTCTCTAAATGACTCAAGAGCTGTTTGTATCTCATTCCCTTTCTCTTTCTTTGTTATTTTTTGGTTGCAGAATCTACATTAATCCCAGATGTTTTGACTTTAATTCACTGTACTATTTAGTCTAAAAGAGAAAAAATCTTGTTTATGATAGCTTTCTAGTTATGGTACTAGACAAAATGAGCTTTTGAAGCCTGGTTAGTTTCATGATTTTTTTTTATTCATACATTCACTCATTCATACAACAAATATTTATTGAACATTTAATATGTGCCAAAAGCCTTTAGGTGCTGGGAACACAGCAACACAACAGACAGACTCTCTGTTATAGTGGAGGTAGGGATAGACAGATGGTAAACTGTTATATAATATGTCAGATGGTGAATGCTATACAGAAGAATAAAGCAAGAAAAGAGAATGGGATGAGGGAATTTGCTATTTTAACTAGGATGGTCAGGGAAGACATTGCTAATAAAGGGTAAGGGAGGCAAACATGCTCAAGGAACAGAAAGGAGGGCATTGTGGCTGCAATAGAATGAGAGAATGAGAGTATGTTTAGAGATGACATTAGAGAGGTAATTGTAATCTAATCATGAGATTATAAACTCTTATTTGAGTTGGGAAGCTATTAGAGAGCTATTTCAGTAGGGAAGCCACATGATCTCAGGTTTTAACTTAGATTGTAGAGGGCAAAGATAGAAGCAGAGAGACCAGTTAAATAGTTCTTGTAGTAATACAAGAGAGATTGGTGACTTGCTCCATGATGGTGACAGTAGCTGTGGTGAAAAGTGGTTGGCCAGATTCTAGATACCTTTTTTCACCAGTATTTTATTATAGAAATTTGCATATGTTTTAAAAGTAGAGCTAATAGGATATGCTGATGGATTGAATAAAAGATGTGAGGAAAAGTGAAGAGTCCAGCATAATTGTAGTATTTGGCCTGAACATCTAGAAGGACCTGACAAAACAAGGTGTTAGAGAAGAAAATCAGGAGTTCGGTTTTAGACTTTGAGTTTGTGGTGGATGTTGAATAAACATTGAATACATGAGTTCATGTGGAGGTCTGGTGATTAGTGATGTCTTGTGCATCTCATTGAAAATTCAAGTCACAAAAAAAGAGTACATGATGATTTTACTACCAATTCTGGGTTATAAAAGATTGGTAGCTTGGAAGAGGTGAGGGCCATGGGTTCTAATCTTCATTGTCTGACTGGTGGCATAACTTAGGGCAAGTCAGTTAGCCTCCTTAGTCATTTATACCTCAGTTTTCTTCTGTGTAAAATTAAATTGTCTAATTATGTGTTTTTATTACTGTTTTCATCCAGATAACCCTGGGTCAATCTCAAACAGAAGGTTCAGTAAAAGGGTGTTACATACTGAATTGCATCTCCCCAAAGTTTGTGTGTTGAAGCCCTAACCCCCATGTGACTGTATTAGAAATTTTGCTATTGCAAGTAAGCCTGCATTGGATATGCTGTTGTAATTCTTTGTATACATATCTAGTTATTTGTTTTTTAAAAATTTCTTAGTAGTACACTTACTGGGCCAGTGAGATGGTTTTTAGATCAAGAACTCTAAAAATGTTTACTTTTCTCTAAAAATGTCTAAGATCAATCACATATCAAATGAACCCATTTAAAGTTTTTTTTTCTGAGAGAAGAGTACTTGCTTATAACCAGTCATTCTCAGTGATCTATTGCTAATGTCCTCATCCTCTTACCTAGTTTAGGAGGTACTTTAATCAAGCATTTAAAAAAATGTAATTTCAAATGATTAAATTTAGAACTTTATTCCAAAAGTTGGTATTACCTTAAAATAAAACTGGCCTGAGTATCTGTATGGTCATGAGCAGCTTTACTGCATTCTTGTAAAATATTCCGATCGTACAGAAAAATTGAGAAAGTGTTAAGTCCTTGTCAGCCATCTTTCAGTTCTCTTCAGTACGCTGACTCCTCAGTTTGCTGGATATCCCTCCATATCTTTACCTATGCATTATGGACATATATAGCATAGAGAAATGTGTGTTAACAGTCATTTTTTTATATATATACTGGAAACAGTATTCTGCATTTTGGTTTTTTGCACCTGACAGACTTGAGATCTATGTTAGCACACACAGCTCAGTCTCACTCACTTAAGCTGTTGCATAATGTTGCACAGCATGGATGCACTTTATTTTATGTAACCAGCCCCATTGCTGAACATTTTAAGTTACTTCCAATATTTTAATTGTTTCAGCTTTGCAACTTTTTTAAGACATCCAAGTCTGAAAGCCAGTGGGAGATTATGAGGTTTCTTATTTGTTTCGCTGTTGTGTTTATAGTCTGTATAGCAAATAGTAGAAATAATGGTTTTCTATAATTAATAAGCTTTACATTTTATTTCATATTGTTCTTGAAAGTGTGTAGTCTCTTAAAGGAAATCCTTCATGGGTAGATATTATTATTTGAAATTTTAATATAACATTTTACACTTTTAGATACTTGAATTATGTATAAATCCCCACTGAATGATGAGGCAAGAAAATGCATACAGTGCTTTAAAGTGGTAAAAACAAAACAATGTACTAAACATAAAAAAAAAAAAAAAAAAAAAAGAAGGAAATAGCGGGATGCCTGGGTGGCTCAGCAGTTGAGTGTATGCCTTTGGCTCAGGGCGTGATCCCAGGATCCGGGATAGAGTTCTGCATCCAGCTTCCTGCAGGGAGCCTGCTTTTCCCTCTGCCTATGTCTCTGCTTCTCTTTCTGTGTGTCTCTCACACAGAATAAATAAATAAAATCTTTATTTTATAAAATCTTTATTTTATTTTTAAAAAATATTTTATTTATTTATTCATGAGAGACATAGAGAGAGAGGCATGCAGAGACACAGGTAGAGGGAGAAGCAGGCTCCATGCAGGGAGCCCGACATGGGACTTGATCCTGGGTCTCCAGGATCCCACCCTGGGCCGAACGCAGCGCTAAACCGCTAAGCCACTGGGGCTGCCTAAATAAAATCTTAAAAAAAAAAAAAAAAAGGAAACACATTCCCTCTCGGATTCTTTTTTTTTTTTATTTATTTATTCATGAAAGGCTCAGAGAAAGAGGTAGAGACATAGCAGAGGGAGAAGTGGCTCCACGCGGGGAGCCTCTGTGATTCCTAATACTTACACAGAAGAGACAAAAATAGGAAGGAAGGAAAGGAAGGAAGAAAAGAAAGAAAAAAAGAAAAAAAGAAAAAGAATGAATACACGTTATCCCAAATTTTACCCCTAGCAGGCATTATTCACCTTTGCATTTTGGTGGCTGTTCTTCCAGAGTGGTGTGTGTGTATGCCTATATATCTATATCAAATTTAATCATATCAGTTGTATAAGTATGCATTATTGTGTGTATATACAATGTATTTGTTTTTCTGTGTTTTTCACATGATACCTACATTTGCATGAACACATTTTTCTGTAATTATGTAAGTGGGATTATACAGTATATGTTATTCTGTAGTTTTTTTTCATTCAGAAATGGGTCATAAAGATATTTCCATGTCATTGAATAATACAGGTATACATTATCCTTTTAATATCTCTATGCTGTGCTTCTGTAGGTATTCCTGATTGATCAGTCAGATGGCAGCAGTGGTTCTCAAATGGGCTTTGGCTTAGGGAGTACTCTGGGCCAGAAACCCTTTGTAACCTCGATTTGGAGGGACACCAAGATGTGGTTGTGAGTTGAATGGCTTTTTTTGGTAGATGTGGTTTTCTCTGGTGACTCTTGAAATTAGTGCTTCCAGTTGGGGAGAAAGCTCCTAGTAATAAGAGTTCCTTTATGGAGTATGGGGCTTGAGGTATGAGGTGGCAAGATTGGCTATGAAGTGAAAAGGAATTAGCAATGTTGGGATGGAATTGATAGAGAATATAATGCAAACAGTTAAGGGCACTGGTTCAGGCAGTACAGTAAAGCAGAAAATAGAATAGAGGAGAGCCTTATCAGTTGTGGAAAGGAAGGGAAGTTTTTTTTTTAGGTAGGCCAGTTGTGGAGATGGACTTCTTGCAGAGATATAAATGCCATCATTCATGGGTTAAGCATTTGTGAGTAGACACTGCCTGAAATGTTACTTCCTATATGGAACTTAAAAATAAACATGGTAATGGTTTTTTGATCTCACAACCTAGACAAAATGGGATGCAGGTGGTTAGGAAGTTACTATTTCTGTTTCTTCCTTTTTTTCTTTTTTAAGAAAAAAGCATTCTGTTTGTACCTTGTGTGCTGCTTCCTTAAAGAGCACTCTCAAAAGAAAAAAAAAAAAAAAAGCCTCTCAGGCATTTTATCTACCAGCTAGTCATTTTTTTAAAAGACTTTTATTGTATTTCTGTTTAAAGACTGTGTGGTCTATCCTTACTAGAGTTCCTTCCTTTTTCCCCTCCCTCCTCCCTTCTCTCTGTCCCTTCCTTTCTTCCTTCCACTGACTAAAAGAAAGTGCTGTGGCACTATTAATTATTGGAGAGTGACCCAAATTCATAAGCTATCAGGATGTAGGAAACCATTCTGAATGCCAAAATACATGAGTCTGAAAACCTGGGTCCAGTTTTATTCTGCTAAGTGATTTAATCTTTGCAGCTAGGCTTTATCTAAAATGTTCGTTTGTAGAGGTGTAAGGCAAATAGTAAGTTTTTGTGGAGGCTTACTAATAATTTATTATATAGCATATCAAAAATAGAGTTGAACTAATGTCACATTGTTTTTACTCTGTTAGGGACTATGCCAAATTTTTTTTTCCTCATAAACACTTTGTGATGAGCTTATATATCACATTAAAACTATGAAGTAGGTCTTAAAATAACACGGCATTCATTAACCTAGTAAACTTATTGAATGAAAGTACTTTTGCAGATACTGGATATTTGAAGATGAGTAGTCCATGATCCCTACTGTTACAGAAATTATTGTTTAGAAGAGTGAGATACGGGACACCAGGGTGGCTCAGTGGTTGGGCGGCTGCAGCTCAGTTCATGATCCTGGGATCTGAGATCAAGTCCTGCATCGGGCTCCTGCGAAGAGCCTGCTTCTCCCTCTGCCTATGTCTCTGCCCCCCTCTCTCTCTCTCTGTCTCTCTCATGAATAAATAAGTCAAAAAAAAAAAGAAGAGGAAGAAGAAGAAAGGTGAGCTAGGGGTATATGAATGATAACAAGCAAAAAAGGAAGGGAAATAGTTCTACTGTGAGACGTAGGGATACCTGAAAAAGCTTATTATGTAGATGATTTTTGAGAGAGGGTTGTTCACTACATAGGTGCAGATGGGATAGAGTGTGGGGGTAGAGGGATGCTCAGACCAGTCCAGAGCATTTGTTACTAGGGCCACAGATGTCTGGGACATTTTGATATTTTGAATAGCTTCATATTACTAATGTGAAGGGTATGTATGAAGGAGTGGGAGGAGATGATGCTAGAGAGGTAGTCAGGGGAGGTCGAACGTTATCCAGATTTTTAAATGGTTAATTAATTAAATCAGGGGAAGATTATCTAACATGTAGGAGGAAACAGGATTTCAGGCCGGGAGATCACTTTGCAGCTGTTAAAGTAATCTAGCTGGAAGTGCCATGGGCCCAGACTCTCAAACTAAGTGTTTAGAAAACACTTAGAAGAAAATAAAGGTGTATAAGTAAGTGTGATTGATTTTGTATGTGTGGTAAAGGAGAAGGAAGAATCAGGATGACTTCCAGATAATTTGTTTTGTAGGATTTTAGGAGATGCCAGTGACCATTCGAGGAGAAGCTGGTTTAAGAAGGAATAATTATGAGTTTGGTGTTTGAACATGTTGAATTTGAGTTGAGATAATTCAGAAAGATGTGTACTGTAGGTGTTTGGATCTGGAGCTCAGGATGAGTTTATAATTAAGGATTCAGAGTCATCAGGTTTGAGTTTTTTGAAACTATGAGTGTGGATGTGATAATCTAGGTGTTCAAGAAGAAAAGTGTTGAAGGTGGGCTAGAAAGAAGAGCTGGTAAAGAAGATTGAAAGGGAATGATCTGAAAAGATCCATTGAATTTGTCAGATGGAAGGCATTGATAATTATTGCTAATGGGTTCAGTGGTGTGCTAGGAGTAAAAACCATATTGCAAAATAATTCTACATATTCATTGCCTTTATGCACTGAATTATAGATTTAAGTACAATGTATTTTATTAAAATTAAAAATACTTAAAAGATACAGAGAAGTTTAAAGAATTAACCAACTTTTGTGGACCTACTATACAGTTTTTAAAAACTTTTAAATTTTTAAATAATTATGGACTCATTAGGAGGTTTGCAAAATCACCACAGAGAGGTCCTCCAAGCACTTGTTCAGTTTAATAAATATCTTGTTTAGTTTAACAAATGTCCTGGACTGGTTTAAATGCTAGTGTTTTGGGATGGGTTATGAAATTGCAGGTAGTTTAAATTTGGATTTTCTATTCCTCACATGGCACAAGCCTGGCATTTTTTTAAAAAATTTTTTTAAAGATTTTATTTATTTATTCATGAGAGACACAGAGAGAGAAAGAGGCAGAGACACAGGCAGAGGGAGAAGCAGGCTCTATGCAGGGAGCCTGATGGGGGACTTGATCCGGGAACTCCAGGATCACACCCTGGGCCAAAGGCAGACGCTCAACCGCTGAACCACCCAGGTGTCCCAAGCCTGGCATTTTGATTCTCATAGACTTTCTCCTTCCATCAGGGGCAGGGCAGATGACAAGCTTTCTTGCTGGTTCTTAGGAGATTATGAGTGGAACTTTTTCTGTTCCCTCCTTACATACTGAGCACCACTTTTGAAGATTTTGGCTCAAAGCAGGGGTTTTACCTCCAGCTCTTGCCTGAAATAGGCTCAAAATCAGGTCTTCTGTCTCTAGAGCATTGTCCCCTGAGACTATTGTGGTGCTTGGTGTCAGCTAAAATTTCTTCCTTTCTGGAACCTGAAAGACACTCAAACACTGAGCCACCCAGGCGCCCAAATCAAAAGTCTAATTAACTATTTTATAACGTCTTATTTCTTAATTTTATTCTTTACTCTGTCCACAAAAAGTATTTGATGTCAGGTTATATTACTCTTGTTAAAATATTTATTTTTAAAATGGGTAACATAAAAATAAAAAAACCCTACAAAACCTAAATCGAGAAATGAAACACAAAAAAAGAAGAAATGAGGACAACATATGCATGTGGTGTGAAATTGGAAAGATAAAAAAAGGGTATATGTGTCTCCCTTTGCCCTCTTCCCTACCTGCCTCAGCCAGTTTGCCTTCACAGATAACAACACCACTTATCAGGTTCTTATGTGTCCTAGAGATAGACTGTGCACTATTTTCTTTTTTTGTAACAGTAGTTTTAACTTTAAAATAGTGCTTATAAATTAACTTTGTAACCAGTATTTAGGATTTTTCCATCTGTTTGACAAGTAGCAATTGTATTTTCTTCTTTGAGAGCTTTTGAGGGAGAACATTATACTAATTATATGTTACATATATGTTTATATATATGTGAATGAATTGTCTGTGTTCTAATTTTTGTTCACTTGGAGAAACCCCCATAATGTGACAGAATCTGACAAAATAGTATAAACTGTTGATTCGGATGTTTTAACATAGTATGTGGAATATTAAAATAATGGAACATTAACCCTAATTTTTGGGAGGTAGTGGAAATGATATTTTAAGATACTGGAGTCTTATCAAATGAAACATCTTGAGGATATCCTTAAACATCATCCTAAGTACTAATCAGTACGTACAATTGTTTGCATATGTGCAAATAATTGCCCAAAGAAGTGAGGGAGGCTCTGTCAAAGATGAAGCCCTCTCTTTAGATTCCTTAGCCATAGTTTGTACCATTGATTGCCTAACTGCAGCTTGGTGAAAATCACTGGCATGGAAGCAAGAAATGGAAGCCTATGACCTAATATGTTTTCTTCCTTAGATCAACCTCTCCACTTCTCCTACACCTGCACAGTTAATAAGCCGTTCCCAGGCTTCCAGTTCTACCAGCGGCAGTATTACCCAACAGACTATGTTACTAGGGAGTACCTCCCCTACCCTAACGGCAAGCCAAGCTCAAATGTATCTCCGAGCTCAAATGGTAAGATATGAGCTACCAAATTTTTTCAGTGTTTAAGGGCTTGAGAGAGATGGAAATGTTTCTTGATTTGATGCAATAAGAGGCATTTTTAATATTTAAGAAATGTTTAACAAATTTTTTTGTATGTGTATGCTTAGCTCTTATACATTTATGTCATGAAAAATTCTACTTTTAATTGGTAGGCCTTCTTGGTGTATCAAATAGCAACATTGGGAAACTAACAGATTCTGTAACATGGAGTGACTATTTTTTATCAAATTTTATTGATTTCAAACCTTCACATCTTAACATCTCTGAAACTGAGATGCATTTATAATTGATGGCATCGTACAGTTATAATTGATACTTGCAGTGATATATAGATATCTTTGACATCTTAAATTTGATGAAGTAGTTAGCAATGTTAAAAATTTGGTGGTTAACTGTAAGTTAGAATTTATACTGTGGGATCTTCTTAAATCTGGATTGGAGTTCTTAGTAATTTACCAGATGATTTTTAGCTTTGGTTATTCCCATCTCAAAATCTGCAAGGTATTTGTGTTCTTATGTTCACTTTGATCTCTTGTTAACATAGGAACGTTAATTCTTAAGGCTGTTATATATTAGAGTATCTACTGATTTCCTAATTTAACTTTAAGCTTCTTTAAGGAATTGGTTGGCATTTACTTTGATGTCTTTACATGTAGCTAGATGTCTTTACATGTAGCTAAGAGCTTTGGCCTAGTATATATTTACTTATATTCTTTTTTGTCCAATGAATATGTATCTGGATCCCTTGTTCTCCACTAAAATTACAAAGAAAGTTTTCCATCGTATTTCTAACAGGAAACAGTGACATGACCCACCTTTTATTTACAGATTATTCAGTAGACATTGCCATATTTCTAGTTTTTTTCCCCAGGAGATCTTATTTAATTAATAATATGCTTTAAAATTAGGCTGAATCATTTGAAATGACCACTTTTGCCTTCTTTATAAAACTCGCAGTCTCATATGTTCAAGCTAAATAGAACAAACATCTTCTCTTTAGATTTAGTGCTTTCAGCTGTTTGTTCTGGCAATTACCTTCTTGTGAAAGTTATACTTTGTTTAATTCAGTTAAATTTAGTACTATAAAGAACTGAAACTTAAAAGATTCATTAATCAGTAATTTTAATTTAAATAGGAACGGTTTGAGGAACTGAATAACTCATAATGCAATTTTGAAATAAGAGTATTTACACATTGTCATAATTTACTTAATTGGATTGGATAATCTCTGAGTGGATTGTGTTGTCTTTTTAAACTAATGGCATTCTGTTTCAATACTGAAAAACAACATTTGAAAAGATGGTGATAAATCGAGTATATCATTTTTTATTTATTTGATGCGAAGCTTTTTTGCAGACTGTTTTGTTGTTGCATTTTGACATGTGGCATTTACATTTGGAATGAATATTTCTTTATGAATAGTTTTAAAATCAAGAGCAACCTAGGTTTGTACTATAGATCCCATGTAGTTGAGTGAAATAGTGTGTAGTATGTGGCATAGTTATATTTTGTGGTAAAGATGAAAAGACTTTTGTGTTTCTTTTCAGGTTTGTCACTGAAATTTGTATTCAAGAGTAGTGAATATGGTTGTCTATCAAAAATAACTTCCAGTTTTGGAATCCTACCATAGTAGTTTCGAGCTGGGAAAAGCTTAAGTATAACAATAGCTTATTTGGGGCAAAATTTGGTATGAGAATTTCATATTACTTAAATACATTTCCTTTTTTGAGCACTGATTTATTTTGCTACTCATCAGAATCATGAGCTGTTTCAAAATGTTTATACTTTTTTTTGAGTTCTCTATTAGAAACTTTTCTTTGTCACGTAAAACCTTTTTGCTTAGGAGACAGTCCTAAATTGCATTGTCTTTCTGTCACAAATTTCAGTCTCTCTTGCCTGCTATACATTGTGTGTGGGACACGTTCTTTTGTCTTAGGGTATTTTTTTGGTTTTTCTGTCTGTACAGCTGATTTTCACACCCGCTACCACTGTGGCTGCTGTACAGTCTGACATTCCTGTTGTCTCGTCGTCATCGTCATCTTCCTGTCAGTCTGCAGCTACTCAGGTGAGCTTGTCTGCTTCATAATGTGGTACTTGAGGTCTGGATCTTCAGTTTAAAGATAAACATACATTGTGTTTAAGTTACTGATGCTTTCAGTGCTCTTTGCCATACGTTTCAGATTGGAATTTAATAAAATACATGAAAACTTTGAGAAGGTTTTTTGGTTATGTAGAAATTATATCACCAATAAGCAAGACATTTAAATTATTTGACATTAGTGAAAGCAATGAGTTTTTACTATAACATTGTGTTTAGTTTTATTATAAAGCAGGCTTATTGTTCTTATTATGTGAGTTGTATTCTTTTGTGTAGATAGATTCCTTTACAAGCAGTTGTGTAATCACTAAGTCAAGATAGATTTTAAGTTTAAAAATGAATTGGGAAAATTTTTAACTTGAAAAATTGAATAGAATATTATTTTGATTGGTATTATGAAAGGAACCTTAATTTTTTCCTCACACCATTCACAAAAATGAGCCACAAGTAGAATATAGACTTAAAGGTAAAAGCCTAAACTATAAAATCTCTAGAAGAAAACTTAAGAAATTAAAAAAAGAAGAAAACTTAAGGATTATTTTTATAGCTCTAGGGTAGGCAAAGCTTTCTTGGGACACAAAAAGCAGTAACCATAAAAGAAAATAATAACAAATCAGAATTTATCAAAATTAAAATCTTCTTCAAAAAACACTGTTACAAAAGTGAAGCATCAAGCCACAGACTGAAGGAAAATATTCAGAACACATATATCTGACAAAAGACTTGTATCCAGAATATACAAAGTAATAGTAAGATCATGAGCAGTTCAGCTAAAAATGGGCTAAGGATTTAACATTTCACAAAGGTAGATGGACAAAGGGCCAATAAGTGTATGAAAAAAAATGTTCAGCATCATTAATCTTTATAGAAATTAAAATCAAAACCACAATGAATATCATGGCACACTCACTAGAATGGCTGAAATGAAGGAGACTCATAATACCACCTGTTGGTGAGAACTTAGAGCAACCATAATTTCGTGATATTGCTGATGAGAGTGTGAAATGGTGCAATGACTTTGGAAAAACAGTTTGTCAGTTCCTTACAAAGTTAAACATATACTTAACATGTGACCTAGCCATTCTGCTTATAGTTATTTACTCTGAGAGGTTTGGAAACCTATATCCATATAAAGACATGTAAATGAATGTTTGTTGCAGTTCTTTTCATAATGGCCCCAAACTGGGAACAACCAATGTCCTTTAATTGGTGAATGGATAAACAAACTGTGGAATATTACTCAAAAATAAAAAAAAAGGACACACTCCTGATGCATCTCAGAAACGTAATAACAAAAGAATGCAGATACCAGAGAGTACCTACCCTGTGATTTTTTTTTTTTACTTTTTAAAGATTTATTTATATACTTGAGAGAGAGCATGAGTGAGAGGGGCAGTGGGAGAGAGAATCCCAAGCTGACTTCACGTTGAGCGTGGAGCCCGAAGCTGGCCTAGATCTCACAACCCTGAGATTATGACCTTTGTGGAAACTGAGTTGGGTGCTCAGCTAACTGCACCACCGAGGCTCCCCTGCTGTAATTCTTTTTATATGAAATTCCAGAACAGGCACAGCTAGTTTTTCTCCCTATAGGGAGAAAAATTGGATTGGTGGTACCTGGGACAGAAGATGGGAGAGACTGACTGGGGACGGGCATGGGTGAACTTATATAGTGATGGAAATGTTTCATAATTTCATTAAGGTGGTGGTAACATCCTGTTTACATATATCAAAACTCATTGAACTGGTCCATTCATCTTATTATATGTAAGTTATACCTCAGTAAAGTTGATTAAAGTGAATTTAATTGAATAAATTTTATTTTTTAAAATTTTATTTTTTTAAGATTTTATTTTCTTAAGTAATCTCTACACCCAGTGTGGGGCTCAAACTCACAATCCTGAGATCAAGAGTCACACATTCTACTGAGTTAGCCAGGCACCCTGAATAAATTTTAAATTAAAACAATTGAGTAGAAGGAGTGCCTGGGTGGTGCAATCAGTTAAGTATCTGCAGGTTGGTTTTGGCTGGGTGGTGATCTCAGGGGTCCTGAGATCGAGCCCTGTGTTGGGCTCTGAGCTCAGTGAGGAGTCTGCTTGAGATTCTCCTGTCTCCCACTGCTCTTCCACCACTCTCTTGCTTTTATGTGTGTGTGCGCGCACATGCATGTGCTCTCTAATAAATGAATACATCTTTTTTTTTTTTTAAGATTTTAATTATTTATTCATGAGAGACACAGAAAGAGAAAGAGAGAGAGAGGCAGAGACCCAGGCAGAGGGAGAAGCAGGCTCCATGCAAGGAGCCCGATGTGGGACTTGATCCCGGATCCTGGGATCATGCCCTGAGCCAAAGGCAGATGCTCAGTCGCTGAGCCACCCAGGTGTCCCAACATCTTTGAAAAATAATTGAAAAATAGAACAGTATCTGATACTTAGCACTTACTACATGTTAGTTTTTGATATTATTACCTATGACGAGCCTCCATTTTTCTTTTTTTAAAGTAAGCTCTTCCCCCAGTGTGGGGCTTGAACTCATGATCCTGAGATTGAGAGTGTGCATGCTCTACCAACTGAGCCAGCCAGGCACCCCAAGCTTCAGTTTCTTTTTTCTTTTTTAACATTTTTTTAAAGATTTATTTATTTATTTATTCATTCATTCAGAGGAGAGAGAGAGGCAGAGACACAGGCAGAGAGAAGTAGGCTCCATGCAGGGAGCCTGACGTGGGACTTGATCCCGGGTTTCCAGGATCACACCCTGGGCTGCAGGTGGCGCTAAACTACTGCGCCACTGGGTCTGCCCCCTTTTTTTCCTTTTAACATTTTAAAGTCTTTATTAAAGTATAATATACATCCAGAACATATTTAAGTGTTCAGTAATCTTACCAGAATATGGGTATATCCCAAGCACCCAGATCAGGAAGGAGAACCTTACTGTGACCCAGAGAAGCCTCCCTGATGCTGTTTTGGTCCTGCCATTACTGTCCCTCAAGGATAACACTATCCTGGTGTGTGTTCGTTTTGCCTGTTTTTAAACTGCATTTAAATGAAATTTTATTGGGTATAATATTGTGTCTGGCTTCTCAAACCTCAGTTTCTTCACCATGAGCTAGAATAGCTCATAGTTGTGATAAGGAATAAATGAGACAATATTCAAAGTAATTAGTGTATTGCCTGGCACATATCCCATGCTGCTAATCACCACGTTTGTTATATATTGTCTAAAGAGGAGTCATGAATTCAGTTTTTAGCTTTCGAGTAGCTAATAGTGATGAGAGAAAGACAGCCATTAAATGATTCACAGTTTCCAAAGTAAAGTAAACCAATTGTTGGAAAAACAACTAATGTGCTCTCCAGTGTGCTCTAGTCTGTCTTGTGGGTTCTCATGGAGAAAACATCTTAGAATGTCTTTATAGTATCTTTAACGTGAGCACAGTCAAAGTAATTAATGAAAGTGGTTCTTTGGGGTCCAGTTTTATATGATACAGGTATGTGGCTCTGTGATATTTGGACTTAATTCAAGGAAAGACTTTGAAACTAAAGGATGAATTGACTTTCAGGAATTTATCTACACATTTTTTTTTCTTTGCTGTGCTTTTGAAATGGCAGTGAATGAAGCTGGCAGTGGTAGGGGATGCTAATACTTTGAATATTCTAGTGGTAACTTTCCTCAAATTTGGGACTGTTAGTTTTGCAAAAATCTGTGTTCCACTTAGTTAATTTTTAAACTTCTATTTGAAAAACTTAAAACCATGAATTTGTAGTTGAGAAATGCCAAAATTGACATTTTAATGTTCTTTTACAGAAGCCAGTGTAACAGTTAATTTTTCTGTAGTATTAAAATTCTTTTGTAGCATATTGTCCAACAATAAGAAATTTGGAAATCTTACCCTTATTTACTATTTTAAATGCTTCACCCCTTCTCCCCACCATGACCAGGAAAATAAATATAAGTAAAAAAAAATCTGACTTTCAGAAAGATACAGGACTAAAAGTAACAAATCTTACTTACTAAGGCTACCTAGGGAATGCTTTTAGAATTGCAAAGAAAATAGCACTTTGGATTTAAAAGCTAGAAACTCAGCTCTACTGCTAGCAATGTGACATTAAATCTTAGTTTCCTCTTCTGCAAAGATGGGATGCTACTTAGTAATTCACAGTATTTTTAGAACCAAATTAAATAATTGATGTGAGAGTATTTGAGTAATCCACTATAAAAATATAATGTGTGAAATTAGCAGAAATAAGTCATGTGAAACCTGGACTTTTTCAAAAGTCGGAATGTTTCCATAATTTGATCATAGGAGAAGTTCAGATGAAATAAAAGTTGGACATTAGAGATACTGTTCTGTATCTAGAAGGGGTGGGTTCTTCTCAAAAGGGAAGCTCTTTCAAGGACATCTGAATATGTGATCTTTCTCTTAACAGTAAAATTAACTTTAATATACTTTAGGAATATGTTTGAAATTTATTTTAAATATGTAAGCCAGATGACCACAGCTATTAAAGCCATATTCCAAAATTTATTCATATAAATAGTGTATATAATATATATAATAAGCACATATGTACATTTTCTTTCAGAATTCCAAAGAACAAAATTAGACCAAAAAGTATATTCTATAGAAATGGACTGCTGCAGGTTTAGGGTTTAATCCTCATTTACTGTGAATGTGTTTTTTATTTGAAAGAAAGTTTTCAAGTTTTTCAGATTATAATTTAGCCTTTGGTTATCATTATGATTTGGTTTGCTTTATAGATCATTTATGGCAGTTGTTAAACTTTATGCTGTTTTTCCCTTGCTTCCTGAAAGATTTTAAGGTGCTTCCACTAGATATTTGTTGAGATTTTTTTTTTTTTGGTTCAATATGAGATTTTCATGTTTGCCTTAAAAAAAAAAAAAACAAATAGAACTAAATACTTAGCAAAAAAAAAAGTTAGTATATAATTTATTTATTTATTTATTTAATATATAATTTAAAATCAGCTCTGGGAAAATATCTCAGACTTGTGGAGTTTCTGTTAATGTCTGTAGTACACAACTGTGGGGAATATGAAAATGAATGTCAGTGATGAGAGCCTGCCAGTGTCTCAGCATTTCACAGACACATTAGTACTTCTAAAATAAGCTAGACATTTGTCAGTGCTGTAGGCCATTATGATCCAGATTCTGTGGGAAAGGTATTATAGAGGAGGAGAAATTCTTTCTAAACAGAGACCTTGGAGAGGTTTCTTTGGGAGAGAGTGGGATTTGGGCTTTGACAAACGAATGGGGCTTCAGGAGACAGCCATGAGGAAGAATGGCATTTTAGGCAAGAGAAACTTGAGCAAGGTCTATTTGGGAATACGGAATGGCTAGAATGTGAATATTGTTGATTGAAATAGTGGAAGATGGGGCTTGAAGTGGTTTGGGCCTAGACTTTGGAGGGCTTTGAGTGGCAAGCTGAGAAACCTGGATTTTAGCACATTTTATTTTTGTATTAAATTTCAGCAATACAGCAATTATTAGTCTACTTATATTGCTATGAAATATTTGACAAAAATCCAAGAACACGCTCCATATGGTCTCAGAAAATTCTTTTCAGTAGCTTAGAATAGACTAATTCAAATCTCAACTGCTCTGAAGTGAACATTTGTTTAGCACCTGCTGTTGGCTGCACACTGCATTTAGTACTTGGGAAGACAAGGTTTAGCCTGTGACTGTCACTTAATAATGTAGTAGTAGAGACAGAACACATGAGACCTGAAGAATGTTCATAAAGCAGCAGTATCTCATTTGCTTTGCTACTTTAGAATCTTTTGCTTCAGTTTCCTTCTCAGGGTCAGTGCTAGCATAAATGTATTTAATGCATTCATTCCAGATAGGTAAAAGGTTAGGCAGCTATTGGAGAGGCATTTTTTGCCTTGCCATTTGGAAATGTTTTAAACCTCAAGTGAGAGTCCTTGGGATCATCTTGCCTACCATCCTGACTGGTGGTATGTTTAGAAGAGCCCTAGGTGTAGACAGGAGCCTTGACATGAGCCATTTCGAGGTCATGCACAATCTTTTCAGTTCACGAGGTCTGGTTCTCAAAGTGAGCAAGTGTGTATTCCATAACAACAGTGGGACTTTAAAAAGGAGTTGATGGTAAATGGTTTTTGTAATTATCACAATGGGTAGGTAATTTGATAAATTCGTTTTCTAACTTACAAGATGAGTGTTCTCTTATAATCTCTGTAGAATGGGTAACTTTTTTTTTTTGAGTTCTCTCTTTCTGATCTTTATGAGAATGGCAGTATTGTGTATGCACACTTCTAACTCTAGTAATGTCTGAAGAGTATCAAGCACTTGTAACCTTCAATGTTTCACACTTCTGGACTGGAGAAGTCAGTGAAATTGAAGGAATTGCTCCTTCTTCCCTTACATACCCCGGGCTCTTCTGCCCCTGCAACTTTGCTCAAGTTTTCCCTTTTATCTGGAGTACCCTTCTCTCTCCTTCCTTTTGGCTGTATCTGAGCTGGTAACTTCAAAAGGCAGTATGTTGCAGAGTTATTTCCTCATATTCGTAGTTCATTTGATATATACATATATATATATATAGTTTTCATTTCATTCTTAATGATTCCCTTAATGTCTTTTTAAGAATGTCTTAATATTTAAGGTATGATTACTTAGAAGAATAACTCCCCTTTCCTTTAGGATTAATCAGTCGTTTCAAGTGCTTGGAACTTGATGTAAAAAAAATAATATAAATGTATCATCGTTGTTATACTGGTAACGATTATCACATCTCAATTAATACCATCTGTTTCATCCTTATTTTTTGTTGTGTGGTTCTTAGGTTCAGAATTTAACATTACGCAGCCAGAAGTTGGGTGTATTATCTAGCTCACAGAATGGTCCGCCAAAAAGCACTAGTCAAACTCAGTCATTGACAATTTGTCATAACAAAACAACAGTGACGAGTTCTAAAATCAGCCAACGAGATCCTTCTCCAGAAAGTAATAAGAAAGGAGAAAGTCCAAGTCTGGAATCACGAAGCACAGCTGTCACCCGGACATCAAGTATTCACCAGTTAATAGCACCAGGTGGGATAAACTTGTTGAAAATAGTTGCATTATTCACTTTATTAGTAGGCAGAGCAAAACAAAAAGATATCTATTATTTGAATAAGAACAATAATTTTAAAACATTTTTAAATGTGAATTTCATGATTTTAAAAATAGTATATTATAGCTTGGAAAAACAAATCAAAAGAGCCCAAGAACTAAAACAAATTATAATAAATAAATTTTTTTGGTTAATTGACATTTGATTAACATCTTCACTATGTGTTGGTCTTCCATTATATTGGTAAAACCAATAGCATTTATTTTTTATTTATCTACTTAATTAAAAAAAACTCCCGTATAGTTCATGTACAGTGTTATATTAGTTTCAGGCATACAATACAGTGACTCAACAATTCTATGTATTACTCAGCGCTTATCAAGAAAAGTGTGGGCAGCCCGGGTGGCTCAGCGGTTTAGCGCCACCTTCAGCCCAGGGCGTGATCCTGGAGACCCAGGATCGAGTCCCACGTCGGGCTCCTTGCATGGAGCCTGCTTCTCCCTATGCCTCTGCCCCCCACCCCCGTGTCTCTCATGAATAAATAAATAAAATCTTTAAAAAAAAAAAAAGTGTGCTCTTAATCCCCATCACCCATTTCACCCATCCCCCCCATCTACTACCCTCTGGTAATCTTTTGTTCTGTTGAGTTTGTTTTTTTGGTTGGTCTCTTTCTTTTTCTTTATTCATTTGTTTTGTTTCTTAAATTTCACATGTGAGTGAAATCATATGGTACTTGTCTTTCTCTGACACTTATTTTGCTGAGCATTATACTCTCTAGCTCTGTGTTGTTGCAAATGGCAACATTTCATTCTTTTGTATGGCTGAATAATATTCCATTGTGTGTATGTATCACATCTTTATTCATCTGTTGTTGGACACTTGGGCTGCTTCTGTAATTTGGCCGTTGTAAATAATGCTGCAGTAAATAGGGATGCATGTATCCTTTCAAATTAGTGTTTTCATCTTTGGGTAAATACCCAATAGTGTGATTAATGGATTGTGGGATAGTTCTGTTTTTAATTTTGGGGGAACCTCAATGCTATTTTCCACCAGTTTGCATTCCTGTCAGCTGTACAGTAGGGTTCCTTTTTTCCCACATCCTCGTCAACACTTGTTTCTTGTAAAATCTTTTAGCTTTAAAAAAAAAAAAAGAAAAAGATTTGCCTGTAGTTTATTTAATATGCTTTAGTGGAACAAAACTAAAAGCTCTTAAGAAAGCACATATATTTTTTGTTTAAAGTGAGTGGAGTTTACCACTTTCCAAAAATAAGGATTTTGTGTAATTATTTTCCTTACCATGTTGCTTTTTTTTCCATCTCTCATTTCATTTCTGAGAGGAAGATGGTCAGGCAATCAACTAAGTTGTTTTCATTCTCATCTACCTTCGAATCCCACTTGTGTTCCCTCTGCTATCCACAAGATAACCTTGCTTTATGGTTCTCATGCAGGAAATGTTGGGGCCATCCAGAGTGAGTTTCCTTATCATCTCTTCTGTTCATCTCAGAATTACTCAGTGTTGAGCGTTCTTCACTTGTATTAAAATAAGGAGTTATACCAAAAAAAAAAAAAAATAAGGAGTTATATTCATTTTCTACTTTAAAGTTAACACTGTTTGCTTATGTCATTGATTGCATCTTTTTTACCAGCTCCTGACCTTCTCTTGTAGTTGTTGTAGCATCTTTTGTCTTCCTCATGCTGGATCCTTTCCTTTGCTTCTCAAGCATACTTGGATCTCTCCTATTTGTAATACATCTGCATATATTTTTATTCCAGTCCAAATATTGTTTATTGAAACTCTGTGTGTGAGCACTGGGCTCGACACCACGTATGTTTCAGTAAAAAAAAAAAAAAAAAAAAAAATCCTCCCTTGATTCGGCTTCAAGTAAGCACCTTCTTTCTGTCTTTTTATAACTTTACTTACTTTTTAAAGATTCATTTTATACTACTGAAGTGTGCTTTTTCCCCACCTAAACCTATTTCTCTTGCTTTTCTCTGTGCTAATATTGCCTGCATTCTCTGTAGCACCCAATCTCAGTGTCTTGGAATTGTTTGATTCTGCTAGTTAGAAATCTCTCGGGGGTGTGCCTAGGTGGCTCAGGCCCTTAAGTGGCTGCTTTCAGCTCAGGTCATGATCCTAGGGGTCTGGGATCAAGCTCCTCATTGCGCTCCCTGCCCAGCAAGGAGTCTGCTTCTACCTCTCCCTTTCTTGCTCACCGTGCTTTTGCTCTCTCTATCTCTCAAATAAATAAATAAAATTTTTATAAAAACCTCTCAGCACTTTGAACTTTTATAGCATTTTTATGCCTCTTTGTAGTTCTTTTTCTTTTATAGCTATTTATATACTTATTGATCTTAGCTTTTCTACTATATATATAGTAAGCTCTTTGAGAGTAGGATAATAATAATGAGCACTTATGTGTCAAGTACATTACAGTTATTAACTCCTTTAATCCTTTTTCAGATTCACCTTTCATCCTTTTGTCATGACAGCACTTAAGTTGTCCCTTGTATGTACCTACAGTAGGTGGACAGTGAATATTTGTTGAATTAATAGTTGATTATTCTTTTCCATTTGAATTTTGGAAATTACAGCACAATTCTTTTCATTTGTACTGATTGGGTACCACTGCTTGGAATTCTTTTTTTTTTTTTTTTTTTTTGGAATTCTTAACTAAATCTGAATCTTCAGATAAGTACAGGCTTTGTTATAATGTATAAATTAATCCATTCATAGTAAGCTCTCAAAGAGCTTACTATATATAGTAGAAAAGCTAAGATCAATAAGTATATAAATACCTATAAAAGAAAAAGGACAATGTGAATAAAAGCATTCACATAAAAGCGTGATGTGAATTCTTTTTTATAAACATCTGTGTGCCTAGGTCCTGCTGTCTGTATGGCTTGATAATAGTATTTTTATACTGTACTATCCAGAGTATTTTCAGCCTCAAATCAGTCTCTGGCTAGTTTTGAATAGGAATCATTGTGGAACATTAATGACCCACTACACAGGACATGACTGCCCAGGGAGCAATTTTTAGTGATTCTTACAATTTTGATAGATTATAATGGAGGGTAGGTTATTTTCTTTTCAATGAGAATGCTACTTTCAGATAAAGCTAGGACTTCTTGCAGGATTAGCTCAAGCAAGGAGATCTACTTTTAGATTTTCAGTTCTCCTGAACTCCTGATACCTGGTTCTAAGTTGACAATTACTCTTCCCCTTTTCTTTCACTAATAGTGTGATAGGATCCCTATAGTTGCCTTCCCCTGACAGCCAATATTTTATGTATATATGGAGGGGACCAGTAAGTTAAAACTGTTAAGACTCTTAGAACAACTCCAGTTCCAAATTTAGATCTTTTTCCCATTGTGGTTTTGATTAGAAACAAAACCAAATGAAACACCCTAAGCTACAAAAACTTTTGCAGCTACTAAACTTACTAATTCATTCAAACCCGAGCAGCTGTGTGCCTCAGCTGGTTAAAGCATTTGCCTTCAGATCCCAGGGTCCTGGGATCAACCCCCCCACCCCCTACCCCATGTCGGGATCTCTGCTCAGTGGGGAGCCTGTTTCTCCCTTTCCCTCTGTCTGCTGCTCCCCCTGCTTGTGTTCTTTCTCCCTCTATCAAATAAATCTTAAAAAAAAATTAAAGAGAAATTTATTCAAGCCTTACACTGCAGTGATTCAAAGCAATTTGTATCTTCTGGCTAGGCAATAGCTGGATGTTTCCACTTTTAGTTTTTCTGCTCTTGTTGGTGGGAAGTTAGTCTAAAGCTAAGTGATTTTGTTTGTTGTTGTGTTTTGTTTTGTTTGAGATTCCTGAATTGTAAATTGTTCTATTCCTCAGTTAGGAAAAGGCTTATTTGTATACGTATCTTTCAAATAGGAAAAAACCTACTGGTGTTCTAATATAGTATAGACTAATTATTATAACAAAATGGTTCTTGTTTCTTTTTTTTTTTTTTTGGTTCTTGTTTCTTTATATTTATTTCTAGAGTGCTAAAATCATTTTTTTTCATTTCTTCTTGAATGTAGCTCTCATTTGATAGTTAATTTATTTTTAATATATAAAATAAAGGTGAATTTTAACTATATGACTAGAAATTACATGAACTGTATTTGAGTTCAAGTTTTTATAGCGGTTTTTAGAGCTTTTATGAAATTAGTTGGAAAAACTACATACCACTTTTTGTAGACATTAATGTGTAGTGAAGAGCCTATGCTAGTCTGCTCAGGCTGCCATGAAGTATACCATAGACTACGTGGCTTAAACAAAAGAACTTTATTGTCTCACACTTCTAGAGGTTGGAAAAACCAAGATCAATGCCTGGCAGTGTTTGGTTTTTGGTGAGAGCTCTCTTCGTGGCTTGCAGATGGCTGCCTTTTTGCTTTGTCCTCACATGGCCTTTCATCTGAGTGCCAGTGCGTCTTCTTGTAAGGGCCCCACCCTTCTGATCTCATTAACCTTAATTATTTCCTTAGAGTCCCCATTACCAAATACAGTTACATTAGGGTTATAGTTTCAACATACACATTTTTGAGGACTCGCATTCAGTCTGTAGTAGGAGCCAGATTCAGCTAGGATTATGGGTTCTTTTAGACCCAGGGCTGCCCCTTAATAGCCAGGTGATTTCAGGCAATGGTGCTCGCTTCGGCAGCACATATACTAAAATTGGAACGATTTCAGGCAATGCACTTAACTGCCCAGTTTCTTGACGGGTAATAAATTGGCCTAATATAGTACCCTGTCTACCTCATAGGGTTGATGTAACTATTTAGTAAAATATGTGCTTAATAATTTGCAATAATATATAATTATTTAATAATATATTTAATTGTAAGTAATTATATAAAGAATTCTATCTATATAATGTGAGAGATGATGCCAATCATTAATTCTCCAAATAAAGGCCATCCTGACAATAATAAAGGGTTTATTAAAATCAGAGAAATTAACAACATGGTACCGTCCTCCAGAGCACTAGGACTTTTCTTATATAGAAGTATTATTTCAGATATCCTTGTAATTATTCTGTAATATATATGCTTGTCAGTTGGGCTTAAGGACTATATAAAATTATATAGACTCATTTTGAATTCTCATCAGAGTAAAATTTAACTTAGGTGAAAGTATTAATCTACTGAATTATTGACTCTAGAATATAAAAAAAGTTTGCTTACTTGAGTTGAGAATTTTTATTCACATAAATATGATATCCAGTGTATGTTCAAGAATATGGTACATTTTAATTATACCTTAAAAATTGAATTAAAGTGGGCTTTTGCTGCCATGCTGGCAAAAACTCTATTTCCCTATAGAGGAAAAATAATACTAACCTACTCCAGGCATTTTGTGAATACAAGTGAGAGAAATGTGAAAGCACCTTGAACCCTTTGGAGGAAAGACATTCTAGAATTCTAAGATTTTGTTGAATGCTTTATAAAGTCTTTATAAAGTGCTAGCATAAAATTTTCAGTCTTAGTTTGAAGTGCTAGTCTAGTTATGTGAAAATTACTTTGTTAGGTGAAATTTTAGACCTAATTTCCATTTTTTTAAAAAAATACAATTTGTGGGTATTTTTTTGAACTTCTAAATGCCTCTTTTGAGATGTTAATCAGATGTTAATTTCCTTAAAGGATCTCCAAAATTTTAAATGATAACCAAGTGTAAGAGTCTTAAAAAAAAGTTGTTACAAGTTTTTATAAGGCCTTTTTCACAAATGTGGTTAAGTATAAAAATAGATGCAAGATGTTATAGCCTTTATCTTATTATTCTGAGATTAAGAAAAAAATGTGCCATCTCTCTAGACCTATTTTAAATGCATATAGCCTTTGTAAGATATTAAGCAATTTTTTCAACTTACCTTCTAGTGAACCCCATTTCCACTTTTATTTAGGGAGGATTTCACCAGCATTTTCTCTGTGTAAACATAGGCACTAGTATGCAGAAGAGGCATAATGATGGGACAACTATATACTACTTGATTTTGCTAATTCTTCTATATAAAATCTCTGTTGTGTGTGACTCCTTTGTGGAGAAAATGGACATGTATGGATTGCTGTAGGATTTTTTGTTGTTTTTGTTGTTTTTTTTTGGGGGGGGGGGTAGGGAGGAGAAGTAAAACAAGATCCTTTATAATCAGCATGGACTTCTGATTGCCTCATTCTCTCTGCAAGCAAAACTAGTGCTCTCCTGGATTTGGAATGGCCCCTGAAATTTTGTTAGTTATAATGATTATAGAACAGTGCTATAGAATTCACACATGTGTTTTGCTTAGCTAAATTAACTTGTTATACAAGTTAATTTTTCTCTTTCTGGGTCAAATAATACCAACTTTTCATCTTGGCTCAAATTTGGAAACTTACTTGAGAAGGTTTATAAATAATTACATTGACTGTTGGAAGAATATTTAGACATAGATTAGAAAGTGTGAGACCTTTATGCATTCTGATACTGCATTTTTATGATTTCGAAGTTATTTTTATAGATATATTTGTTCACTGATACTCCTTCTCCCCAAAGGAGGAATTCTTTGGAAAAACTGTTAAAAGTTAATGCAGATACTCTGGTGACCTCTAAAATTTAGTAAGAATAAATCATGTTTCAGATTCATGAATCAATTGTTTTAGGCAGTTTTTTCTTTTGGAGCTTATCACGGTACATTTTATTTCATGAAATTGTTCTAGTTTTCCAAGGAAAAGTTGTCATTACATTTTCTAATCACTCTTGTTTGGAAGACTTACAATAGATTTCTGATGGTTATGACCTTCTGATGTGAAAACTTTCCTTCTTTAGATATATTTAGAAGTTTCTATGCTGTTTTTGGAAAAAAATACTAATTGTCATTTTTTTCTCTCGCAGCTTCATATCCTCCAATTCAGCCTCATCCTCTAATAAAACATCAGCAGATTCCTCTTCATTCACCACCTCCCAAGGTTTCCCATCATCAGCTGATATTACAACAGCAGCAACAGCAAATTCAGCCAATCACACTTCAAAATCCAACTCAAGACCCACCCCCATCCCAGCACTGTATGCCACTCCAAAACCATGGCCTTCCTCCAGCTCCTAGTAATGCCCAGTCACAACATTGTTCACCAATTCAGAGCCATCCCCCTCCTTTGACAATGTCTCCTAGCCAGTCCCAGTCAGCACAGCAGTCTGTAGTGGTGTCTCCTCCACCGCCTCATTCACCAAGTCAGTCTCCTACTATAATTATTCATCCACAAGCACTTATTCAGCCACACTCGCTTGTGTCATCAGCTCTCCAGCCAGGGCCAAACCTGCAGCAGTCCACTGCTAATCAGGTGCAGCCTACAGCACAGCTGAATCTTCCATCCCATCTTCCACTTCCAGCTTCCCCTGTTGTACACATTGGCCCAGTTCAGCAGTCCACTTTGGTGTCCCCAGGTCAGCAGATTGTGTCTCCAACATCACACCAGCAATATTCAGCCCTGCAGTCCTCTCCAATTCCAATCGCAACCCCTCCGCAGATGTCGGCATCTCCTCCAGCTCAGATTCCACCACTGCCCTTGCAGTCTATGCAGTCTTTACAAGTGCAGCCTGAAATTCTGTCCCAGGGCCAGGTTTTGGTGCAGAATGCTTTGGTGTCAGAAGAGGAGCTTCCAGCTGCAGAAGCTTTGGTCCAGTTGCCATTTCAGACCCTTCCTCCTCCACAGACTGTTGCGGTAAACCTACAAGTACAACCACCAGCACCTGTTGATCCACCAGTGGTAAGCCCTTGGAAGCTCTTTGACTTTCTTGCTGAACTGAAAGTAAAAACTATTTTCTTCCACATTATGTTGTATTGCTAGATCTAAATGCCTATGAATTTAAAAAGCTTGAAATTTCCATCTGTCAGTGTCTGACAAACATGCTGTATGGGCAAAAAAAAAAATGCCATTTGTTGTAGTATGGTTGCATGCTTGATAATTTGTGATGGTTATTAAAGTCCCTCGTTAATTTTATTACTATTTAAACAAATCCATCTGCTATCTTTACAGAGTTGATTTTTTTTCCCCAAGGGAATGCATTTGAACCAGTGTCATCTGCACAAAGTTTTTTCTCTTAAGGTGATTATCCTTCATAGATCCCTTCTGTTGGCTTGTTATGTTCTTAAACGTATGGTTTATCTACCTAACCTTTTTGGTTGTGTGCATTCTGAAGTCCTGGGCCAGTAGGGGCTTTGGTTTCAAGGTGAGGTATGCTTATATGATGTAATTTGGGGGTAAAATTAGATTTTGTAGGAAAAAAATTAAGAATCCAGCTTTGCAAAAAACATTATAGACCATCTTTTAGTATTCTTAAACTTCTGATTTTTAAATTTCTATGAAGAAAAAGTATTACTTTAAATATTTCTCATTTAAAAAGCTAAAAAAACTGAGTGGATAAATTGAATAAAAGAATGAAAAAATCCATTGAGTGGAGTAAAAGTTTTGCATAATTGGGATCATGGTGCAATTTATCAGAATACACCTCTAGCAATGGTACATGTTGCCTGGAAAAGAAAATTAGCTTGAGGAACTTTTTTTTTTAAATTCTCTAAAAGACTTTTTAAATTTGTAAAATAATTTACAATAAAAATTGAAATAAGATCTCTAAATGTTTAGGCAGAATGATCAAATTAATAATTTGTAACTGAGGAAAACAGTTTTCTCAAAGGAGATTTCATACTAAATTTCACTGAAAAGATTTTATCACTTAAAAATTAATAATCATTAACTCAGAAAGGAGTTTCAAAGTCTTTCCTTAATGAGAAACATTTTGGTTTTCAGGTTGCAAATTTATAGATATTCTTATCATCCTCACTGATGTTATTAATAGGTATAAAGGGATTGAGTTCCACTTTTAACTTACTTTTATTTAAAAGCAGCTCAATAGAAATAACATTGAGCATTTAGAAATAAATTTGTCATTCAATTCCCATGTCTCTATATCTTTTAGATTTTTGAAAAATTTACAGTGGATATTGTAACATAAAAACATAGGCTTCAAAGTGTAATTTCAAAGAAATCAAATTTAAATTTCTATTTCTAGTTCAGTGAATTGGGTTTTAATAAGTAAAAAGTAAAATTTCTTTGTATGCCTTCTAATTTTCTAATTGTTTTCATTAGGAGAAATTTTAAAGATTAAAAATTTAAGGTCTTACGTTGTTACTTCTGTCTTCCCTTAAAAAATTTTTTTAAATTTATGTTATCCAATTTTTGGAAGTTTTTTCCCCCCCATGAAAAATAGTAACTTTTTCTGCTGTCACTGGTGTGGTCATACTTGCTATAGATATTCCTATGTTATCTTTCTTGCCTTTTATCTTTCTTTGAGTACCATAGTCTTAAGTTATTATGTTTTTCTTTTATTACTCTTGATCACATCTTATTATTGTTTTAATCAAATCATGTTCTTTCATGAATTGCACATTTTTTCACAATTACCTGGTTTCAAATATTTAAAGGTAGTATAGTATATATATAGTAATATCTATTTACTTCTTAAGAGATGTGAAATTTTAAAAGATTCCGTATGAATTATCAAAGTAAAAGTCTACTTAAAAATACATTTATAAAAGATGCATTTATAAAACTAAAATTTTTCACTGACATTTGGGTATGATAAGTAAGATATGTGAGAATAGATAATTTAGAACTAATGTTCTACAGTTTGTTTAGGGAAGGGAGACAGATGGGACTAATGTATTTTATTGAGGTAAGTTTGGCAGTCATTGCTAGTTTTAGAGTAGTAGTTATGAGCTAAACAGAAATTGTGTTGTGCAGTTTCCTAATGATCTTGTGAGTAAAATCTCCATTCCTTTGCTTTATGCAGTATTTTAGTTGTTGCACTTAGATTTTTTGTGCTGATGGTGCCAGATGTCTGTGACAGATCAGTTTTTGCCTATTTCTTTTATTAACTTATTTTGCCATTACATAGCAAATTTGAAAGAAAGTATGTGTAGTTAGGCTTACCTATAAAGAAACACAAGAATTTTGTAATATTCTATGATGGATTATTTTAGAATATGCTGTTTATGATACGACTTTTTTATCCTTTAAAACTCTTTCATTAAATTTTTATTTATTTTATTATTTTTTTAAAGATTTTATTTATTAGAGAAGAGAGAAGGGGAGAGCACAAGCAGGGGGGGAGGCGCAGAGGGAAAAGCAGACTCCCGGCTGAGTAGGGAGCCTGACGAGGGACTTGATCCCAGGCCTCTGGGATCATGATCTGAGCCAAAGGCAGATACTTAACCAACTGAGCCACCCAGCTACCCACTTTTATTATTTTTTAAAAGCCAGAGTTCTATGCATAATCAAACTTAGATTCCTTAAGAGATACTGTAATAGGTGTTTGAAAAACTTGTGACAGCATTAATAATTAAAGAGAGAATTTCAACACTTTAAGAAAAGATAATATTGGGCAGCCCGGGTGGCTCAGAGGTTTAGTGTCGCCTTCAGCCCAGGGCTTGATCTTAGAGACTCGGATTGAGTCCACGTCTTAAAAAAAACAAAACAAAAAAAAGAGGTTTCCAGGTGCAGGGTTGGGAGCAAATAACTTTTAAAAATGTAGCCTATGTAGTTGATACAGATCACAGTTCTGGATATTATATTTGGTATAAAAGTATCAGTAACTGGAATATTTTTAAATTTTTTTTAGGATTTTTAAATTTTTAAAAAGACATTCTCTTTTTAAAGATATTAACAGAGGCTTGGAAAGTTAGGTTTTTGTTTATTTTTTATTTTTATTTTTATTTATTTTTTAAAGATTTTATTTATTTATTCATGAGAGACACACACAGAGAGAGAGAGGCAGAGACACAGGCAGAGGGAGAAGCTGGCTCCACACAGGGAGCCCGACGTGGGACTCGATCCTCGGTCTCCAGGATCAGGCCCTGGGCTGCAGGTGGCACTAAACCACTGTGCCACTGGGGCTGCCCTGTTTTTTTTTTTTTTTTTTAAACTCCCTTCTGCTAGCTAGGTGTCTTTGTAGATGAAACTTGATAGTCATTTTTATAACATGGTTTATTCTGGTTTTAAAAATCTTGATCATTTTTATATTTAGCTTTTATATACTTCAAACTTTTTCAGTAGTTTGATTACAAATAAAATTTTAAATATCACAAAGTTTTTTGTGAATGTTGTTGAAAGGTTTTTTTGTTTTAATATTTATTAGAAATATTAATCAATTTAGGTAAGTAGTCTTAAATAAAACTCAGGACCTTTTGCAAATTTAAGTGATAAGTTTTGTATTATAAGAAAGGAAGGGAATTGCTTTGTGGCTTTGTTTTTAGTAACCTGTCATTTTCCAGAAATAATGGTTAAATAATGATGACAAAATAGTCTAAAAGTGGACTTTGAAAACTCGGTCTTAAGTTTCATAAAAAATTAGTAAGTTATTTTTAATTACATAATACCTTCTCAGATTGAATTCATGTTTTAGTCTTACAGTATGCTCCTTAGCGTTAGTTAACAAGGCTGTTAGGTTAAAAACTTAAAAATTTTATAAGTATGGAACAATATTAAAGAACTAAAATAATGTGTCAAATGGCTTAGCTGGGGTGTGTTTATGTTTTAAGGACATATATTTTCTGGTTACCTGATGCTAGCTTATAGAAGCTAATTCGATTCTTGAGTAGATCAGAAGATTAAAGAATTAAAGATATAATTGCATACCTTTTTTGTATGTTTCCAGATATTACTTTTCATAATTTAATCTTTAGTTCACATAAGCATAATGAAGAAGGGCCTGGGGTGTCATCCTTTAAGCAGCTCCTGAGATATGTCATTTTGGAGATTTACTTAGTGTGCTTGTGAGAAATACTAGTATTTATTTTGATTTATCACAATTGAATTTAATAGGATCAATAGTAAATTCTCCAAATAGTTATTTGAATTTATAAGATCAAAAAAATTTTTTTAACTCTCAAAATTAAAAATATGTTCTGACTTGATGGTCACCTTTTTGGAAACTTTAGTAATTTGTAGCTTAGATATTGATCCATAACTTGTTTTTAGTAAAATATTGTCAAACATTATGAAAAACTTCATTTGAACTTTTTAAAGTTTTTTTCTCACCTGTCAAATAATCATTTTGCCTTTTTAAAATTTAAAACACTTAGAATTTATGTTTTTTTCAATTAACTTAGGAACACCTTAGTAAATGTATTTTTAGAAACATGTTAATAAGGCAGTGTGGTTTGTCATTGCAGGTTTATCAAGTAGAAGATGTGTGTGAAGAAGAAATGCCGGAAGAGTCAGATGAATGTGTCCGGATGGACAGAACCCCACCACCCCCCACACTGTCCCCAGCAGCTATAACTGTGGGGAGAGAAGATTTAACTTCTGAGCATCCTTTGTTAGGTGAGGATATACCTAAATTTTGGGGAATTTTCTATTAGGTAAATGTTAGTAATACCGTTTAGTAAAGTTAGTGAAGTTTAATAACTGGAAATGGTATTAAACTGATTTTTTCTGTAATTGCAGCAAAATATTAATAGAACTTGATTTTTTTTAATGAGGAACAATTAAAAGAGTTGTTGAAGAACCACCGAAATAAAAAAACATACTTTAGGGCAGCCCGAGTGGCTCAGTGGTTTAGCGCCGCCTTCAGCCCAGGGCATGATCCTGGACACCCGGGATCGAGTCCCATGTTGGGCTCCCTGCATGGAGCCTGCTTCTCCCTCTGCCTGTGTCTCTGCGTTTCTCTCTGTGTGTTTCTCATGAATAAATAAATAAAATCTTAAAAAAAATAGCTTTGAAAAAAAAATAGCTTTGTAGTTTTTAGTGGTTTGCACAGATACATTTTATATGCTCATTCAGATTCATATGTCAAGCTATTTCTAAGCTTAAAAATTAGAATAAATCAGAGTTCTATTAAAAGATTTTAGTTACACTTACCAGAAATCACAAAGCATGTTGAGTCCTATCTGAGATGCCTCATAATTGCTTGTGATCCAGGCTGAGGATGTTTTTAAAAGTGTTCTTTCTTAGACAGTTCTTAAACTTCACTAATTCTTACTAGAGACATCTTTTTTTTTTCCTTTAAACATGGGGCTCGAACTCATGACCCTGTGATCAAGAGCTGCATGCTCTACCGACTGTTAGATTTTTGAAAAATTTATAAATAATTTATTTAGATTGGGGTTGGCAGACTAGCTCATGCTTTAAATCTTTCCTGCTGTTTTTACATGGCTCATGAGCTGAGGATGGTTTTTAAATTTTTAAATGGTTGAAGAAAATCAAAAGAGTAATATTTCATGCCATGTGAGAAAAATATGCAGAATTCAAATTTCAGTGTCCATAAATAAAATTCTGTATAACACAGCTGCATTCACCTGTTCAAATATTATCTATGTTTACTTCTGTATTGCTGTGGCAAAGAAGAGTAGTTGCAAAGCCCATATGGCCCTTTAGAGAAAGCTTGCTGACCCTGACCATTAGATAATACTAATCTGATTCAGTCTTCCATGTAAGTATTCAGTTCTCTAGAACATCTCATGGCCCTTGTAATTATTTACAGTAAACAAGAACCACTGTCACCTGATGGAAACAAATTGTAATCAGTCACTGACTTTGCTACCAAAGCACCCTTGCCCTCCCTCTTTTTTCAAGTGTGCCACTGCTCTAACCCTTCCTTTCTCTCTGATTTTATTCCCTATCAGTGTGACTCTCTTGAAAGCACAGAAGGGGAAAAACAGTTTTCTTCCAATATTTTCTCCCTCCTGAAAAATAGAAAATGTCTAGTCAAATAAAATTATATAAAATATTTGACAAGTTTAGTAGTACTGCCTGTGTTTATTTATTATAATCATTACCACAAAAGGTAGATTTAGGAAAATCTGTAGTATTAAATCTTTGTAGTTTCTCTACACTGAAAATGGATTTAATGTTCCCGAAGTTTGATTTAAAGGCAGCAATAAAAGTTTAATTGAATACTAACCTTGCATTGTGACTATGATTTAGTTACCTAAAAAGCATTAGTAATAGTAATGCAAAGAAAATTTGAATGCTTCTGAAATATTGGAACACAAGAACATCTTCACATTTTTTTCCTCAAGAATACAATTCAAGATCCTGTCAATCATATCCCTCTGGCTAAATTGCCTGACTATAGTGTAGACTTCTGAATCTTCCTATAACTTATTTCATACTAATTACTCTTCTGCAGTGTATATGAGGGGGGAAAGCAAGCACAGGTTGATTCTTAGAATATCTCATCAAATCACAAAATAAACTGACCTGCGAACATAAAGGGATTTGTTTCCATCCAGCATTCAGTTTTCATAAATCTCTAAAAATTCCTTAAAAGTAAAAAGCAGCCATAAAAAAAGGTGGAAAAAGCTCATAGATCTTACTCAGAAAATGAGTCTTTGAATAGGCAGAGAGTACCCTGTGGCAAAGTTCTATCAGTTGTGTTTTCTTTCACAGTTATCTTAAATCTAGAGAGTGTAAAATTGTGTTTTTGTTCTACTGTAATACATCAGTGTTTCTCACATGTTTTAACAGCTGATTATACCTTGGCAAGTAATAGCTATTAGCTTCTTCAGAAGTCAATAACTTACAGCTCTAGTTTTTTTTTTTTTGTTTGTTTTTAAAGATTTTATTTATTTATTCCTGAGAGACACAGAGAGAGAGAGAGAGAGAGAGGCAGAGACACAGGCAGAGGGAGAAGCAGGCTCCATGCAAGGAGCCCAGTGTGGGGACTCCATCCCGGGACTCCAAGGTCACGCCCTGGGCGAAAGGCAGGCGCTCAACTGCTGAGCCATCCAGGCGTCCCAACAGCTCTAGTATTAAAAACATTTAGGATGTTAAAAGATGGGTGCATTTGTATGTATGATCTAAAAATTAATTAGAGCATATGCCAAGCCGGTATTTTCTTAACAAACCATATTATACTTAATGCAGCTTTATATAAATATTTTTAGAGCTTTCATTTATTTATTTTAGAGGGAGAGAGAGCTCAAGCAAGGTGGTTGGGAGGGGCAGAGAAAGGAGGAGAAGGAAAGAATCTCAAGTGGACTCCGTGCTGAGCCGGGAGCCCAACATGGGGCTTGATTTCACAACCCCGAGATCATGACCTGAGCTGAAACCAAGAGTCAGAGGCTTAACTGAGCCACCCAGGTTCCCAAGGCAACTTTATATTTCTAAAGTAACAAGTATGTATAAGTCTGTAAGGGACATAAATATTTTATCTTATTTTTCAGTACCTCATAGATTTGTATTTTCCTTTAAGCAGAAAAAATACCTTTCAGTCCCACTTTAGAATTTTATAATTTTTATCCCTCTAGGAGTAGATGTGACGATTTGGTATGTGGGATAGGATTTTCCTGGAGTTCCTCAGTCTGGTAATGCGTGTGTACAATGTTCTGTTTATTCCCTGAAATCAGCAAACGAGCATTTTCTGTTGACTTTCTTACTTAGTTTTTAATAAGGGATTGTGTAATTTTAAACTGGTTTTCCAGTGCAGTTTATCTTGGTGGATTATTTGGTGGAACTAGGTTAATAAATGTCTTATAATAATGCTATGATAAGCAATATTATATTAATCACATTGGTGTTTGTGAGTGTGAATTGTTAGAGCTTTTCCATTTCTGAGATTATACAGATAATAACTACACTATTTTGTTAGCTGAAATTTTTATTCTCTAGGGATTCCTATTCTTCTCTACCTAAGATTTTGAGCATCTTCGGTAGTGGTGTCAACCCTTTTTATACTAGTGGAGAGGAATTACCATAGCAATTTAGAGCCTTGTCTCAAGAACTGACTCTCTAGGTTACTATCACAGCTCCATTACCTAGTTAGGTGTGTGCCCTCCAGCAAGTTACTTTATCTTTTTGTTTCCACACTATGAAATGGAGATAACAGTACTGCCTACTCTTGGGGTAGTTTCGAGTTTTAAATGAGTTACAACATGTGAGGCATTTATACGGTACCTGGCATGTGAAGTGCTCAGTAACTTGTACTATTATCTTTACACATGAGCTCTTTGTTATTTTTCTTAGACATCTGTACTCACATATATTTTTAGCTGCCATCTGGTTTATCTTTCTACTTTAATACAGTCGGTAAAGGTTTGGTGCTATTTTTTTTTTTAAACATTTTATTTACTTATTCATGAGAGACAAAGAGGCAGAGACACAGGCAGAGGGAGAAGCAGCCTCCATGCAGGGAGCTGACATGGGACTCGATCCCTAGACCCCGGGATCACGCCCTGGGCGGAAGGCAGGCGCTAAACCTCTGAGCCACCCAGGCATCCCGGTTTGGTGCTATTATATGGGTAGGTAAAGTTGATTACAGGCTATGGAGTCTTATTGCGGTCTTCAGAGTTTGAAGGGGAGGAATCACAGTGATCCAACCCAATATTTTACAATTGCCTGATACTAAAATGTTCCCCCAAATTGACATACACAGGGCTACTGAAGAGTTGTTAAAGAAAAATTGTGCATAGATTTGGATTAGCCTTACTACTTGAAATAAAGGTGGTGGTGTGTAATCCTTTAAAAATCTGTACTTAGTCTATGGATTTTATGCTCCTTTTTTATTTAAGTGTACTTTCAAAGTACTTTTTCCTCCATGCCATCTGGAATATATAAATAGGAACATAGGGAATTTAATATCTGTAGCTTGAAACTTTTTAAAAAAGCACCAACATTGACAATTATTCTTAAATTGATGTTCTAAAACACTTTCATGTCTTATGGGACAGTTCTTTTTAACCAAGATTGGAATGATCACTTTGGGCAAGTTATCCCCTCCTGTAAAGAGGGGATAATAGTGGCTTCTATCTCCTAAGATTAAATGAAATTAAATATAAAGTTCTTAGAATGATGTTTTAAAGCACCAGGTGTGGACTGTTACTGTTATTAATGTTTTTTTGTGATTCTTTTTTCATATTTGCCTACACAGAATGCTAAAGATAAAAAAATGACTTTTTTTTCCAGAGCAAGTGGAATTACCTGCTGTGGCATCAGTCAGTGCTTCAGTAATTAAATCTCCATCAGATCCTTCACATGTTTCTGTTCCTCCACCTCCACTCTTACTTCCAGCTGCTACCACAAGGAGTAATAGTACATCAGTGCCCAGTAGCATTCCCAATATAGAAAACAAACCTCCACAGGCTATTGTTAAACCACAGATCTTAACCCATGTCATTGAAGGCTTTGTGATTCAGGAGGGATTGGAGCCATTTCCTGTAAGTAGTAAGCAAATTTGTATTTTTAAAATTATTCCATGTAGCATTATCTTTAATTGTAGTGTATTGTTCTTTAATAAAATGCTTACAATTTTTTCAAAAAAGTTGTCAATCCCTTATATAGAATTTCTCTCTGTACTCTTTTATGTATTTCCAAATATATTTCTGGAATTTTTATGCTAGCTATATATAAACAAAGGAAAATGTTTTCAAGATATTAAGGATATCAGTTTTATAATTTTTAAAGAAAGATCACTGTAAGTGTACTCCAGTGAAATAAATTTTTTCTTTTTAAGGGCACTGAAATGCATTATTTTTTGGAAATGGTATTTCTTATATAATGTGATGCTTTGAGAATTTTAACTTGAGTGTGCAAAATAACTTCCCAATGACCTAATACTTCTGAAGTTACCAAGTTGATAGTTTACAATTAGCAGATAGGTTTTTTCATTCTTAAATCTCAGTCCTAAACATTATGTGGTCTCATTCATTTGGGGAATATAAAAAATAGTGAAAGGGAATAAAGGGGAAAGGAGAAAAAATGAGTGGGAAATATCAGAAACGGAGAGAGAACATGAGAGACTCCTAACTATGGGAAACGAGCTAGGGGTGGTGGAAGGGGAGGTGGGTGGGGGGTGGGTATGACTGGGTGACGGGCACTGAGGGGGGGCACTTGATGGGATAAGCACTGGGTGTTATTCTTTATGTTGGCAAATTGAACACCAATAAAAAATAAATTTATTAAAAAGTTCCAAACATGAAAAAAAATCTCAGTCCTCAGTCAGATTTTAAAAATGCCTTAAAATCTTCACTTCAAAATGGAAGTGCTATTTCTATCACTGAAATTCTTGTTAAGTTGAGACTAGCTGTACATAATTTATATGCTAGTATCTAGAGATGAACATTTTTCCTTAGAAAATAAAGGCAAGTGGCCAAAGTCAAAGCCAAAATCTAAGACAATCAAAGAATTCATTTCAGAGGCCTTTGAATCATACCAGGTGTTTTAGATTCATGGCTGGTGAAGATCTTGCATTGTGTTAATGGGTTGCTTCATCATTTGCCTTTGTCTTCAGTTAACTGTGTATTTTATTTTTATTTTTATTTTTATTTTTTTAAGATTTTATTTATTCATGAGACACACACACACACACACACACACACACAGAGAGGCAGAGACACAGGCAGAGGGAGAAGCAGGCTCCATGCAAGGAGCCCAATGTGGGACTTGATCCTGGATCTCCAGGATCACATTCCAGGCTGCAGGCGGCGCTAAACCGCTGCGCCACCGGGGCTGCCCTAACTGTGTATTTTAAATTTGGATCTCCTATAAGAATTCTGATAGTGGAGCAATAGTCTTTTTCCCCTGCTCCTCAGGGTTTGGATCTTGGCAGTGTTGCATACATAACCTTTGTTAAGTCACTCAACCTTTTTGATCTTCATTTTTGCTCATCTGGCAAGTAGAGATGATACTTTGCTCTTAGGGTTGTTGTGAGGATTATATGTGCACATATTGTTTTGTGCAGTGCCTGGCACTTGATACCCATAGCTGCTATTATTAATAATCACTAGTGACAATTACAACTTTTTTTCTGATTACAAAATTAATAATGTATTATTTTGAATGTAAAATATGGGAAATATACAGAGCAAATAATCCTCAGTAATACCACAATGTATATTTTTTTACATATATATTTCATATGATCAAGATTATCATATAGTTCTTCTTTCAGTACATCTAGAGCTTTTGTTTTTTCATATGATTAATAGTACTTTGGAAACATTTTGAAAGGTTACATAATACTCCCACTTTATGGGCAGTCATAATTTACGGAATCTTTGCATTGTTGGACATTTTAGGCTTCCATACTTGATCATTTCTTTAGCACAAATTCTTAGAAGTACATATATTGAATCATATTACATATGTGTTCGTAAGGCTCATGATAATATATTGCCAAATTATTTTCTGGAAGGATTATTTATTTGCTTTATTTTTATTTTTAAAGATTTTATTTTTAAGTAATCTCTACACCCATTGTGGGGCTCAAACTCACAACACCAGGGTCAAGAGTCACATGCCCTTCTTACTGAGCCACCCAGGCGCTCCTGGAAAGATTATTTAAATATATTCACACCAGAAGTGGGAACTCTTAGCAGCACTGAGTGTATTACAGTTTCTTCAGCAATACCTTTTGTAAATTTTACTTGAGGCATATTAAATATACTAACTGAAATGAACAAAATTTAAAAGTTGGGTGATTATTCTCTAAAGTTAAATGGAGAAGTTTATAGTAAGCTATATTGTTCACTCTGTATGGCAGATATGGGAGACTTAACCAGCATTCTTAAATAGGAGGTTCTGTTTTAGATTAGCTGACAGTTCACTAGCAAATCAGTAAATATTTTCGGTCTGGATTGTTTGTACTGAAAACATTTTTAAAGTTAGTAGCATTTATGACTTAACCAACTATATTGAACATGTGAATATTTTGTTACTGATTTTCATGTTAATGTTTGAGGATTTATCTATTCATTTTTGTGTTATCATGGATTAGGTTGCTGAACTAGGAGTCAGGAGACTTGAGTTCTAGTCCTGATTCTGCTTTTGTAAAGAAATCACCTAAATACTTAGAACATTAATTCACTTATCTTTAAAATACATACAGTAATGATCTATCCTGAGGAGACATTGCTGCAAATAAAAAGCTTTGTACATGAAAAATAAATCTTAAAAGTTCTTGCAGAAAAAAATAAGGATACTGACTAATCAAAATTTATTACTGGTTTTAATTATTTATTTTTAAAAAGATTCGTTTATTTCAGAGACCGCACAAGTGAGCATGGGGTGGTGGTGTTGGGACAAGTGTGGAAGGGGTTGAGGGAGAGAGAGAGAGAGAGAGAGAGAGTCACAGGCAGACTCTGCAAGGGTTCAGAGCCCAGTGCAGGGCTCAGTCTAATCTCATGGACCCTGAGATCACGACCTGAGCCAAAACAAAGAGTTGGACGCCTGACTGTGCCATCTAGGCATCCCTATTACTGATTTTTAAAGACTTTTTTTTTTTAACTACTTCCCTAAACTAGGACACTAGGTTCCATTTGACAGAGATTTTGAAGCATCCATATTGCTGATGACTTGAAATACAAACTGTTGATAATCCAGATTGCCTAAAATTTTCTTAAGGAATAAAAAACACTTAATGAATCTGATCAGTTGAACAAGTAAATTAGCACAGATACTAGTGATTTCAAGAGTTTTTTTTTTTTTTTAACAAAGTTATTTCTGAAAAGCCTTTTATGTATGTATGTATTTATTTATTTATAGATTTTATTTATTCATGAGAGGGAGAGAGGCAGAGACACAGGCAGAGGAAGAAGCAGGCTCCATGCAGTGAGCCCGACGCAGGACTCGATCCTGGGTGCCCAGGATCACACTCTGGGCCAAAGGCAGCACTAAACCACTGAGCCACCCGGGCTGTCCTGAAAAGCCTTTTAAAAGATTATTTTATTCTTTGTTTTAAAGGTGAGTCGTTCATCTTTGCTAATAGAACAACCTGTGAAAAAAAGGCCTCTTTTGGATAATCAGGTGATAAATTCTGTATGTGTGCAGCCAGAGCTACAGAATAATGCAAAGCATGCAGATAATTCATCTGACACAGAGATGGAAGACATGATTGCTGAAGGTTTGTGGATTTTACTTACAATACTGTTTAAATTAACTTTGACTTTTACCATTTGAAACAGGATATGGATTTTTATTCTACATATATTTTCACATACTAGGAAGTTATTCACTTTTATTCCTATATAATGCATTATTTAACTGAGGTAAATGGAAAGCTAATCAGGCCTTTAATGGCCAAATAATTCAAATAGCAAGATTGATGTTTTTAATTTGCATAATGTCAACCTGACTTTTGAAGGAGTGTAGGAGGAAAAATATTCCATTAGATATGAAATTAATTTAGAATTTTAGCATTGAAGCAACCAGTTCTCTTTCTCCCTAAGCAGACTTAATTGTCTGCTTTACTGAGTTTGTTTAACTTAAAGCTCCGGGTTGTTTGGTTTTAGACTTTCTATATTCTGATGTTTGATGTCAGGTAGGTATTACAGTTGTATTAAGGATGTACTTGTCAATCAAGAGGTGATTAAACATGTTCAAAGAGGAAAATAACACTAAATCTTTGTAATGTCAGAAATTAGACTAAAGTCTAATAGTAAAATATTCCAGGAAAATCAGTTATATACAAATAGACCATAGGAAAACAAACACAAATAAATGCAGAAGTGATATATTTTATTTTTCTTGATTCTGATCATGGCCCTGTAATTATGATACAGTTTAACTTAATCAGATAGCATTTAGTGTGTTCAGAATTCTAATAGTAGTGATTTAATTAACATCTACATCTAAGTAATTATCCTTAATATCTTAGTATATTTCATCTAAAATTAATTTTCACATATGTATTGAGCATGTACTATGTGTCTGTACTTTGCTAAAATAAGCAAAATAGCATGCTGGTAAACAAAATAGTCTTTCCCACAGTTTTCCTCATTGTTAAAAGGAAGGCACCTCAGTCATTGTCAGGAAGTTACAAACTGTTGAAATGTATTCATCACTGGTTTACTTTTTATTTGAACAGCAGAATATGATAGTAGTATAAAATTTGGTTTTTACTGCTAACTTCTACTGAGATCAGTTTGATTTTTTTTTACTTTAAAAGAATGTTAACAATGAAAAATTTCAAACATACATGAATTAGAATTGTATAATGAATCCTCACTCACCCAGACTCAACATTGTTACCCAATTTCAAACATTATTTTTGCCACACTAGCTTCATCTATCCCTTTTGTTTTCCTCCCTCCATGCCCCCTTTTCTTTCTCTGTTGCTTTTCACTTTCTCTTTTATTCCCTCCTCCTTTCTGTTTTTAAAAAAATTCACAGTCCTCATTTCATTTCACTGGTATATAATTCATTGTGAATTTCTAAAAAAAAATCCATTTTAGTATGTAACTATAATGCTATATCACACAAAACAATATTAATAATAATTCCTTGGGGTCATCTAGTTCTTGGTTCATATTGAGATTTTTTAATTGTAGAATTGTATAAATTGTATAAATATCCTTTTATAGTTATTTTTCAAATCAGAATCCAGACAGTGTCTACATTTTGCTTTTTGTTGTTAGGACTTTAATTTCATTTAATTCCTGGATACTTTTAGTTGTGCATACAATTTTATCTGAGAAAATGTTTCATTTGAGTTGAAGAGTAGTAAAGATGAATATGCAGGGATTTTTTTTCTCTCTTTTTTTTTTTTTTTGGAGGGGAGGGGCAGATTGAAAGAGAGAAAATAGCGAGCAGGCTCCATGCTCAATGTGGGGCCTGACTCGGGGCTGGATCTCACAACCCCATGAGTATGACCTGAGCCAAAATCAAGAGTCAGATGCTTAACCGACTGAGCCACCCAGATGCCCCACAGGGATTTTTTTTCTTCTAACTACAAGAAGTGTATAAAGTGTATAAGTGAAAGTTTTAGGCTAAAAAGCATTTTTGATGTGCCCTGTTGTGTGTATACATCGGAGAAAAATGGAAAACTGCTCAGGAAGCTTCACAGCATATGTCATGATACTCATGGTTTTAAATGTAATAGACATACAGCGTATGTTAGACTGTGTCAGAACCTGAGAGGAGCTTTTAATCTAGTAGGAACTAGTGAATTTAAGATAACTAAGGAGTATCCTATGGTAAGTTTTAAATGAATTGTATAGATGGTAAGAACTTGGGAAATTAAAACTGGTTTTAAAGCCAGTTGAAATAAACTACACTTTGGTTTTAAAACCACAATGAGGTATCACCTCACACCAGTCAGAAAGGCTAGTATCAAAAAGACAAGAAACAGCAAGTGTTGGAGAGGATGTGGAGGAAAGGGAACCCTCATACATTGTTGGTGGGAATGTAAATTGGTGGAGCCACTCTGGAGAATAGTATAGAGGTTCCTCAGAAAACTAAAAATGATGTGCCATATGATCCAGTAATTCCACTTCTGGGTATTTACCCCAAGGAAATGAAAACACTAATTTAAAAAGATATATGCATCCCTATGTTTATTGCAACATTATTTACAATAGTCAAGATGTGGAAACAACCTAAGTGTCCATTAATAGGTGAATGAGTAAAGATATGGTATATATATGCAAGGAGTATTTTTCAGCTATAAAAAGGAATGAAATCTTGCCATTTGTGACAACATGGATGGACCTAGAGGGTATTATGATAAATGAAATAAGTCAGATAAAGACAAATACCCTAGGATTTCACTTATTTGTGGAATCTGAAAATAAAACAAGTGAACAAATAACAATAGAAAGAAATAGATATATAAATATGGAGAACAAACTGGTGGTTGCTAAAGGAGGGTTGGGAGGCTGGGTGAAATTGGTGAAGGAGATTAAAAGGTACAAACTCCCAGTTATAAAATAAATAAGTCACAGGGTTAATAAGTACAGAAGGAATATAGTGACTAATATTTAATACCTGTGTAGCAAGCATTTTATAATGCATATAATTGTTGAATGCTTCTGTTGTGTACCTGAAACTAATATTACATTTCAATTAAAAAAAAAAAAAAACCTGGTTGATGGAATGTTCTGAGTATATGTCATTCAAAGCCACTGTTTCCTTGTTGATTTCTGTTTGATCTGTCCATGATGGAAGTGGGGTGTTAAAGTCCCCTACTGTTATTATTGTTGATTATATCCTTTCTGTTTCTTATTAACTGTTTTATGTGTTTGGGTGCTCCCACGTTGGATGCATAAATACTTAAAATTGTTATATCTTCTTGTTGAATTATTAGTGTCCTTTGTCGCTTCTTACAGTCTTTGTTTTAAAGTCTGTTTTGTCTGATGTAAGTATTGCTATGCCAGCTTGCTTTTGACATGCATTTGCATGATAAATGTTTCTCCATTCCCACACTTTCAAGAAAGTATGTCTTTCTGTCTGAAATGAGTCTCTTGTGGGCAGCATATAAATGTATCTTGTGTTTTTATCCACTCTGTTACCCTATGTCTTTTTATTGGAGTGGTTAGTCCATTTACATTCAAAATAATTATTAATAGACATGTATTTATTGCTACTTTGTTACATTTTTCTTTTTTTTAACGATTTTATTTATGAGAGACACAGAAAGGCAGAGACATAGGCAGAAGGAGCAGCAGGCTCCCTGAGCCTAATGTGGGACTTGATCCCAAGACCTCAGGATCACGACCTAAGCCAAAGGCAGACGCTCAGCCACTGAGCCACTCAGGTGCCCCTGTTACTTGTTTTATGGTTGTTTCTGTAGAACACTTGAAAAGAATGCAAACCGGTGCACCCACTGTGGAAAACTTATGTGGAGGTTCCTCAGAAAACTAAAAATACAACTACCCTGCAATCCATTAATAGCACTATTAGGTATTTACCCCCAAAATACAAAAACACTGAGGGATATATGCACTCCTATGTTTACTGTAGCATTCTTTACAATAGCCAAACTATGGACGCAGCCTGTGTCCATCAGTAGATCAATAGATAAAGATGTGATATATACATATAATGGAATATTACTTAACCATAAAAAAGAATGAAATCTTGCCATTACAACAACATGGATAGAGCTAGAGAGTATAATGCTAAGTAAAATAATTTAGAGAAAGACAGATACTATATGATCACACTCATATGTGAGTTTAAGAAACAAACGACAAAGGAAAAAAAGAGACCAAGAAACAGACCATTAACATAGAGAACAAACTGGTTAGCAGAAGGGAAGTGGGTGAAATAGGTGATGGGGATTAAAGAATACACTTATCATAATGGAACAGAACAAAAGCAACAACTAACCTGGCTGAGATTATTGCCAGTTTGATAAGTTTTCTGTAGAGATGAGATTTGATCTGGCTCTTGAATGGGAAGACGTAGATTTACGATAACAAACAGGAAGAACCTTTCAGGTTGGAACCATGAAATGAATGTACAAAGGATATTCACATAACTTTAGGAGGAGAGAGTGAAGAGTAGATTGTGGGGGAAGAGGAAGGAAAGGATTTATCAAGACAAGATAAAGGGTAGTTTAATAGGATAAGTTACCAGAGTAAAGAAGAGGAAGATTTAAAGATGATTAATCTATACATTGAGTAGTAAATAAGCCATAGCAATCTAATGCATAGTCTAATGAGTATAGACAACAGTATTGCTTAGAGACTAAAACTTCAAAGTATCCCAGTTACTAAAAAGAAAGGATAATTATGTAAAGTGATAGAGGATGATGGAGGTGCTAAATATTGCTACAACAATCAGAAATGTATCAAACTAACACTGTACACTTAAATTCGCAGTGTTAAAAGGTAAATATAGTAAAAAAAGATTAATCTGTTTCATAGTGGAGATATATTTACATAGAATATGCCAAATTTGGGGGCACCTGGGTGGTGCAGTCTGGTAAGTGTCTGCCTTCGGTTCAGGTCATGATCTCAGGGTCCTGGGATTGAACCCAGTGTGGGGCTCCCTGCTCAGCGGGGAACCTGCTCCTCTCTCCTCCTCATTTACGCTGTCTTGCTATCTCTGTCGCTGTCTGTCTCTCTGTGTCTCTCTCAAATAAAATCTTAGAATAGGCCAAATTTTAAATATTTGATAATTTAATTTCCCAAGGTAATTTTATAAACTTTCTATTACTGTTAATGGGAAGTACTATAGGGTGAAATGATGAAGTCACTTGTTTAGTAGCTTTAGTAGGATATACAGTTTAATTCAGTATTTTAGAAACTTAGTGTAAGGATTATTCTCTTTTTAAAGGATAAACTGTTTCTCTTTGGACTGGTTCTGTAACTAGTATCTCTAACCAGTAGACTGTGATTTACCAGAATATCTTTTCTTTTCCTGGGAAATCACATTGACCATGGTTTCTATCTCATTGCCTCTCTCTTTTGCTTCTTATTGTTACCTGATCTCAAGTCTTAAGAAAAATTAAAAAGTATCTACTCCTCACACACAGAAAATGGGGACATCCCTTAGTAAGGTTATATGTTTGGCCACTCCATTAGAAACCCAGAATAATATTTGATTAAATAAGGTAGAAGTTTAATTTTTGCCCAAAGGCTTGCAGGTGTTAAGCACCTAAGCTGCCGGTGTGCTATGGTGCTCTCATCCCTAGAATCTTGCTTTCATTTCCAAGATAGCTAATTTTCATTATTACATTTTAATCTATGAGATGGGAAAAGGACACCATCTGGAATTTTCAAGCATTTCCATTCATGTGTTATGGATGGCCACAACTAGGGCAGAAACTGTAGTTTTTCAGAGCCCCTATACCTAGCTGAAAATTAGGATTTTGTTACTGTGGGAGAACCGTGAAGAATTGGTGTTGGGAGAATTACCAGGTGTCTATGCCACAGACTCCCATCTTTATTAGCTATAGGAACAGTTTTTGAACTCATTTGGCTCTGTAATTTTTTATTCACAAAAGTGAATAAGTGGCCTTGGTAATACCAAATTTGTAAGAATTCTGACAGTCATGAAAACAGGGATTTTTGAATGTTAATGTTCCTCTCTTCATTATGAGAAATAAAACATGTTCATTTTTTGTTAGGTTGTTAGTACTTAGACCATACCTGTTTGGATCTCCCCTCTCACCAGCAAAAACGTTTCCTTCTTTATAGGGAATTCTAACCTATCAATTGCTGTATGTTGCTACATTAATGAATACAAACTTTTTAAAAGATTTTATTTATTTACTTTAGAGATAGATGGAGAGAGAGTGCAAGAGAGAACCAAGCCAGTGGGAGGAGCAGAGGCACAGGGACAAGCAGACTCCACACTGAGCACAGAGCCCCACACGAAGCTCCATCCCAGGAGCCTGTACTCATGACCGGAGCTGAAACCAAGAGTCGGATGCTTAATCGACTGAGCCCCCCAGGCGCCCTGAGTATAAACTTTTTAAAACTTCCAGTGTAGTCTGGAAGTGGAACAACTTCATGACTAGATTCTTTGGGGCCAGACTGGTGGTAGTGGTGTTGGAGTGAGAGGTTTTGTCTCCTGTCAGACCAGTTTACAAGCATGACAAAGTGAAAACAATACTGGAAGTTGTGACATCAGGTCCCAGGAATGTGTTGTTGAGCCACAGCTGTGTAAAAGCCATTTCTAGGTCATTGGAAGGAGCAATTTTAATTTTACTTGTTTCAGACTCTTTCCTTCTCTTTGCTACTCACCAGATGACTTGCTTATGAAAGTAGTCCTGAGATTTTTTTTTTTTTATAATGAATTCCTGCTAGCTCATGATTTGATCAGTCACGTTGATATATTTGGATGTCCCTTGGAACTTCAGATATTTCGTAGTATGTGTTTTAGTAGTTCTTGCTGTCTTGTACTGATTTAGCACTTTGCCATTTGCTTCTTTGGTTAATAGTAGGATAGCGTGACTACTTAAACTTTGAGTACATGTCATCCATACCTACATTTCAGAGTCCCTTTCTTCATCTTAATAAGCCTTTGGTGAAATGAGTAACAGAAAAGCACACGGGAACTCATAGCTAAAAGCTTTAGTTATTAGTAAACTACTTTTTTGTGTATTCTGCATGACTTGGCATAGGAATTATGGTGATAGAGGAACATGGCAAAATAGGGTGGGTTTAAGAATTTAACAGTTTAAAAAAAGAATTAACAGTTTTTATTTCTTAAGTACTTATTACAGGTCTTGGTACTCTTAATTCTTATGTGGAAAATAGAAAATGGAACTGTCACTTTTTTGTGCCTACTATCTATCTACTGGGTATTTAGGTAGTCTTCATTGCAGTTCTTTTGGAAAAGTATATAAACCCCATTTTACAGATGAAAATACTGTGGGTTAGGAAAATAAAATTGTTTGCTCATAGGTGACTACTGCTGGATAGTTGAGGATTTAGGTAGGAAGTGTCCTCGGGTCTAGTAATATGGCTTGAAGAGACTAAAAGGGACTGTTTTATAATTGGATATCTGTATCTATGTTTTCTGTTGTACACTGCAGACTTTGAAAGTGTTAATTATCTTACATCCTCCTTTAAAATTAAGCATAGCAAAATTTTAGCTTCTTTTTGAAGTCATTTTCATTCTCTGGAGTTACAATCAAGTTGTTCTCTGCTGTGTATCTTCCTAACCACAATGCACCAAAATTCATATCCTGCACAGTGCTTTGAAAGTGTTCCTCCTGGAGGTTGTCACTTTGTCTTACTCATCTTCATTTCTTTTACACTGCTCAGGAAAGTCATTTGCACATTTTAGGTATGTTGGAGTCTTAACAAAATGAACCTTTAAAAATGCATTGCTTATTTACACAGAGAAAACTCTATTTGTGGAAATGTTTAAGGAAGAGTAAGAGGGATTTGGTGGATGCAGCTGTTTTTGACGCATTTTCTTTGCCACAGTGGCTATCGATTAAAAAGTTAAAAGACCATTCCTTAAGTTTTCTGGAGGGACTGAACTAGCTGTATCCAACTAAAGTAGATGCTAAAAGAAAATTTGCCACAATTCAATTTTTGGAAGTTTTTTCCTTTGTTTCTTTCTTTTTTAGAGACCTTAGAAGAAATGGACAGTGAGTTGCTCAAATGTGAATTCTGTGGGAAGATGGGATATGCTAATGAATTTCTTCGGTCAAAACGATTCTGCACTATGTCTTGTGCCAAAAGGTATTTCTGTGCTCTTGACTTTCCTAAAGCGTAAGCCAACGACTACTGTAACAAAGCCCCAGAATTTGTAGAATTTACCAGTAACCAAAACTAGACACTATAATATAGAGGAAGAATACCAAATAGGCATTATCTGGAGCTTTGATATTTAGTTACTAAATTTTTCTATGTGAAAGTTACATATTCATAACATTTATAGTAAGTTTTATAGCATATTCTAATATTGAAGTAGCAATCTCCTGATAAGAATATGCTTAGGAGACTCTCTCCTGTGAACAGACCTACTAGTCCTTAAAGTATCAGAACAGTATTTGTTTTATCATGTCATTCTTTGATCAATATGAAAATACTAGGATTTACGTTGTTTTGTTGTAAACTGTATTCATTTGTTTTAATTATATCCTGTTTATTCTAGGTTTTTAAGTGGGACAGCTGTAGCACAAGTTCTCCACATTGTTACATCATCAGAGAGCAAAATAATATTTTCTAAATCTATTTTCAATAGAACTATTATAGGTAAACTATTAATAATAAAAGAAACGTTCAGTATCTTCATTGTTCTTGTCACAGTTTTAGTTTACGTTTAAAAAAAAAAACCTTCTGATTCTGAAAATCCAAATATAGATATTTACCACTAGAGGTGAAGTGTACGCACAGGTTATTTTACAATTTGCTCTGTGTTCCAAAAAGTGATTATTCTCTCAAAGAATATAAGATCTTAATTGTTTGCATCTAGGGATTTTCTTGCTTGAACATATGCTTTTGTATGGTGCCACTACAATATACTTAGTAAAACTTAAGTTAAATAAATAATAGGAGTATTTTCCTACAAAAATGTCTTGATTTGGTTTCTCAGTTGTCAGTCTTTTATTCACATATTATCCTGTGTTATTGACAGCCGTAATAACTAAGTTATGTAACTCCCGTTTTACCTCTGGAGTTTTCCAGTTTGCATACACCACAGAAAGGACGAGTGGCTTTCTGATTCTAAGTGATTAACTACTCTAAGGGAAAAGGACGGTCTTCAACGATATTTAAATATCTTGACTATTAAATATTTCAGAACATTTAACACTACCATCACTCCTCCCAGACATGATTGCTGAGTTGTCAAGTTATTACACCTTTAGGTGAACCTCTTTAGGAGGTTAGGGATCTTAATATAAGGGAAATGCAGATGAGAGAGCAAGGAGAGGATAAATTAAGGGGAGAATTGCTTTGTGCATGTCTACCTTGGAGATCTAAATATTTAGGGACTAAATAAGTGTAAGGTTAGTCTCTCTTTGTTCTCTAGTCAGTGGGGGAGGAAGTTTTGTAGACTGCTGTGAATGCAAATCAGAAACCTATAGAGCTGAGCCACAGATCTGTATATTGAACACAGCAGGAACTTGTTGAATCATTTGAAGGTAAAATGAAGTGACCATCAGGATACTTTTTTAAAAATTATACTTTTTTTAAGGGAAAAAAAAGCCTATTCCTTTTCAGAGTACTCCTTATTCCACCCTGATATTTTCATAAAACATAGATGAGGAATATTTATTTTGGTACCTGTATATTGGTCCTAGACTAGTTATCTAGCAAATAGTAGGAAAGTTCATTGGGGTTTATTCTCGTCATTTTCTTGAGAAATCTTCGTAGAGCAAAAGAGTTTTAAAAATAAGAAATTACAGTGGCGGTTTTATATGTATATAAAAAAAGAAACTATATATATTTTTCTTAGCCTTTCTTTAGCTTTTCAGAAATTTGTTTCTTTTTTTTTTTTTAATTTATTTTTTATTGGTGTTCAATTTACTAACATACAGAATAACCCCCAGTGCCCGTCACCCATTCACTCCCACCCCCCGCCCTCCTCCCCTTCTACCACCCCTAGTTCGTTTCCCAGAGTTAGCAGTCTTTACGTTCTGTCTCCCTTTCTGATATTTCCCACACATTTCTTCTCCCTTCCCTTATATTCCCTTTCACTATTATTTATATTCCCCAAATGAATGAGAACATATAATGTTTGTCCTTCTCCGACTGACTTCACTCAGCAGAAATTTGTTTCTTAGATTCTTTTTGCTCTTCTTTCTAGGGAAGGGGTTGGCAAACTGTACCCAGGCCAAGTCTTTCCTTCATTTAGCATATTTTTGGATGGTGCCTGAGTCAGGATGGTTTTTAAATTTTTAGGTGGTTGGGAGAAAAGAATGAAGAAGAATATTTCACGACACATGAAAATTATGTGAAATTCACATTTTAACCTAAATAAAATCTTATCAGAACACAGCCGTGATCATTCATTATTGTTTATGGCTCTTTTCATATTCCAGTCGCAGAGTTGAGTAGTTGTGACAGAGATTTGTATTGTCCAAAAAGCCTAAAATATCTAGGCCCTTTATATAGAAAAGGTTTGCCAGCCCTGTTCTAGGCCTTGAAACCCAGTAAACAGCATAGGACTCTTTTAAACTGTCAGTTGTGTCTTATAAAGGTCTATATTGAAAAATACTAGTCTATTTAAAAATAATCTTTAAGCTAATTTTAAAGAACTATGTGTATTTGACTTTCCTGAACAGTGAGAACTATGAATTCCTTGTAACTCTGAAATCTCAACTTTACATTTCCAGACTTTGATTTCAGTAATATTTGAAAAATCTTTTAGTAGCCTTTGAGATTCCCCCCCTCTATTCTCTTAACCTCTTTTTTTTTTCTTTTTTTTAATTTTTATTTATTTATGATAGTCACAGAGAGAGAGAGAGAGAGAGAAAGAGAGGCAGAGACATAGGGAGAAGCAGGCTCCAGGCACCGGGAGCCCGACGTGGGATTCGATCCCGGGTCTCCAGGATCGCGCCCTGGGCCCAAGGCAGGCACCAAACCACTGCGCCACCCAGGGATCCCTTCTCTTAACCTCTTAATCTCTCTTCAGAAATTATTATTTGGGAAAACATCAGTTTGAACATCTACATAATTAATTCATAACTTCATTTTCTCCTGAACCTTGGATTATTTTGCAAAAAATTATCTGTATTTTGCATTAAGTTTCCCACTATCATGCTGTTATTAGGAGAAAATATCAATATCTTGTTATAGGTGTTCAGTAGTGTATTGAGAGTTATATTATGAAGTACACAGAGGCCATTTTTTGACTGTCAGCATAAGTAAATCCTTTGGACACTATGGTTTACTTTCAGAGGTATTACGGTCCTTAATGAAGTACATGGCACTTACTGATTCACAAGTGCACTTTAAAGTCATAATTAAGTACTAATGGAGTGTTCCATATATCACTTAATATTTTTTCTTACTTGAATTTCTTAGGTACAATGTTAGCTGTTCTAAAAAATTTGCACTTGGTCGTTGGAATCGTAAGCCTGATAATCAAAGTCTTGGGCATCGTGGCCGTCGTCCAAGTGGCCCTGATGGGGCAGCAAGAGAACATATCCTTAGGCAGGTCTGTAGAAACCTTGCTTCAATGTACAATACCCTTTTCAGAAATGCAAGGAAAGTGCAATGCTGTATTTTACTTGTACTACATTTTCCAGCTTCCAATTACTTATCCATCTGCAGAAGAAGACTTGGCTTCTCATGAAGATTCTGTTTCATCTGCTATGACCACACGCCTGCGCAGGCAGAGTGAGCGGGAAAGAGAACGTGAGCTTCGGGATGTGAGAATTAGGAAAATGCCTGAGAACAATGACTTGCTACCAGTTGCACAAGCAGAGCCATCTATATGGACAGTTGATGATGTTTGGGCCTTCATCCATTCTTTGCCTGGTATGTAATTTTACCACTTTGGCCTTAGGTTTTTCTTGTGCGTTCACACACAGGAATGATGTTAGCTCCATCCACACCTATTGCACAAAAGGGCTAGAGAAGTACTATGTATATGTATTAACTAAATGGCATTTGCTATTGAAATGTGATCTGTTTCCTCTTGCTTATTCCCTCAGCACAACTGGGTATTTTCTCATACCCCCCCAAGTCGATAAAAACTGACTAGTCCTGCTTCTGCTGTGATACCTCAGCCGGTGAAGATATTAAAGGTGCTCTCTTCTCTTCAGTCTGATTTCTCTCGAGAGGTCAGTAGAGAGATTGAGTCAGACACTTCTTCCCTTCTGCTCTTCTATTTTTCTATTCTATTTCCTCTTTATTTCCTAATTTAACCTTTTTAAAATAAAATAAGAGGGACTATATATATATATATTTTTTGCATTTTTGAAAGCTAATCAAGACCTTTTAGTATATGATAACATTTTGGTTTCTTTTTTAAAAATCAAGCTGGTTCTTTTAAAGGAAGCTGCATTCCTTGATTCTTTTCAATAAGTAGACATCAAGAACACTTCTAAAATTTGATTTTTTAAGTAGACAACTGAAATCCATTTATGATATCCCATTCCAATATTGAGGGTGACTTTCTTTGTTTTTCTGATCTCTCGTTTTGGTACTCTTTCCATCAGCTTAATTCTTTATGTTCTTTATCTTTTTTCTTTAATGCAGCAATCTTTCATATCTACTTTCTCCAAGGGGCTGGTTACTAAAGATAACTGCACCACTGCCCATGATGAGACCCACACTGATTATATATGTTAAGACTATATTTTTTAAAATCAGCAAATCTTATTCATTTTGACCTTATGAATGTGAAAAACAAGGAGACTTTTTAAATGTTTGCTCCACTTTGATTTTATTGTGAATCATACTATTTCTCTTGACACAAGCTTTCCAGAAAAATATATCCTCTTTGAACTTGTCTACAGACTTATTAAAATTAATTCAGCTATTTTTGCTGATTAGTCTTTCTGTGAAGGTAACCACTATCTCCGAAGCAAATTTACAGTTAACGTGCTGAGTGAAGAAAGTATATTCAGAACTATTAGTGCTTTAAAAAAAAAAAAAAAAAAAAGACCGTCTGCCGTTTTACCTTATATACAGCATTCTTATGACATTATTTTTTCAGTAGCTTGTTTCAGAAATGCTAAATAAGTTTTCTTTTTTTTAAACAAGAGATATGGTCACTTTTAAAGGAAGATTGCAGTTATTTGAAGGGAATACGTTTTTCATGGAAGATTTTTAAGCATGCACCTAAGAAAACTTAGATGTGAGTTAAGTCCTGATAGGTTTAGAATCTGCTTCAAAACTGATATGTTAGAAGATGATGAGTCTTCACTGGTTGTGGTTTTAATACTTAATGACATAAATTTTAATTTTTAGACTGGTCTAAGTATCTTGAGAATTAACAGTGGAATCTGTACTGATCCCCTAGGGCTAGACTTTGATATTGTCATCTTCAGAAGTAGTCAGTCTCAGTCTTCCACATGGGACCTGTGAGCTGTTAGCCTGATTTCATTTGGGGAAACTATTTTCTTTCCTTGGAGAGGGTGGGGGTTGGTTCATATCCTGAGGAAAGTATTTAGTCAAATAATGAACAAACAATAGGTATCTGATTCTTCTATCATTTCATATGCTTTTTCTTAGGGCTGATTTTCTAATTTTCCCCAACATCCGTTTGCCATGAGGTTACTCTTGGCTGCTCTGTTGGAACGAAGGCTAAACTCCTGTCTCATTCTTGCTTCATTTCAGTTAAGACAACAAGATGGCTTATATTTGAGATGCTGTGTTAGTTAATCAGGACCCAATTTTGTTGCCAGCTATTTAGAGAACATTACTTATCATTAAAGGGAAACTGCTTTATAATTTAGAACTGCTTGGTACTATGTAAGAGTCTGCTTTGCTTTTACTGATTAAATGGGAGTATTTCCAAACTTCTTTGCAGGCTAAATAACAGGCTTATTTCTGTGATTAGTTACATCTTCTTTCCCAGTGTTTCTCTCTGAGAATGCCTGTGGCCTAAAGTAAAATCTCGTATCAGAAGATGCTTTTGTCTTCATTTCTCTATGCTCCGCTGGCCTTTGTAAACATCTTTTGATCCTCTTTCAAGCTCATTTGGGGCTGTGTTGTTCCCCCCTCCCAAGTAGTCTACTCCCAAACTTTCCTCATAAAATGAACAAGCTTACAAATTTTGTAATCCCTAGTATTTTGAGATAGGCTTCCCTCTTTTATCAGGGCACCTATATTTACTCCTAGAGTTTTCTCTTCTCTTTGTATAATGTCATCTTGTGAACTATCCTGGTGGGAACGTATTAGAGCCAGTATGCTGTATATCCAGTCTTGGAACTGCTACCACAGTGAAAAATTACTTTCCTTTGGGGGGCCTGAGTAGCTCGGTCATTTGAGTGTCTGACTCTTGGTTGTGGCTCAGGTTGTAATCTCAGGGTCATGAGATGGAGCCCTGAGTCAGGCTCTTTGCTGGGGCCTGGAGCCTGCTTAAGATTCTCTCTCCCCCTCCCGCTCTGTCCCCATCCCCCCATAGCTGTGTGTGCTCGCTTTCTCTTTCTCTAAATTAAAATTCATTTTCTTCTAATTTTTGTGCATTAAAAAGTTTTCTGTAGGAAAACTATAGGATTCCTTCTTATTTTCAATGAACTGTGTTATCTTAACTCTTGATACAGTGCAAAGATCAGTTTATTCTGTATTGATTTGTGAATCTGTAGTAGATTGGGTTTCTCTGTAGGCATATAGAGTAGGAATTACCTAAAAACATATGACTATTGGTTTTCATAATACTAATATTGGGACTTGTTTATTATGTAATACTAAGTGGCAGGTGATACAGTTTCACCAGGCTTACTGAGATCATTTTTGTGCAGAGTGTTTTGTTTTTGGGTTTAGCTGGAAAAGTGACTGGATATTGCAAAGTTCAGTTGGGACTCAGGTCCATTTGCAGAGGTCCACGACCATCCTGATAAGCTGCTTCTGGTGACATAAAGCCAGCAGTGCTGACTGGTTGCTGCAATTGGGATAGGTTTTGTATGAGTCCCTGGGGCACCAGCTGCTTTAGAGAGGTAGATTCTATCAGAAACTCATTGAACTTTAGCTCAGTATACCTTGAGCATCTAAAAAGTTTTTGAAAATTCATTTTTCTTTAATGAGTTTCTGGAAAAAATTTGCTTTTTTTTTCTCTTTTTTTTTTAAGTAATTTTATTTTTTCATTCCTATACTAATGTTTAGTATAACTGCTCTGTGTAGTGATTGGCTTATGGAAGTTGTGATCTGAAATTCTGAAGATAATGCATTCCTACTCAATCATGCTGTTTCTCAAAACATTTTTTGTTCTTTATTAGTTTGCTAACACATTTACTTACCACAAGAAGACATTTGAAGAGGGATCTCACAATACAGAGGAACAAAACATGCTATATATATCTCCTCATGGAGAACTCCTTGTTTCTATTCCCAAATGTAGCTCTTACAGTCCTCATTACTTCTCATTGCTCCTGTTTCCTGAATCTAAGTAAGTCCTGCCCTGTCTTTCTCTCTCTTCTTTTCTTTCCTGTGTTCTTGTAACTAAGACTGAAGAGAGAAGAACATTAGTTCTTTCATAAAAAGAAGGATGAAGTCACAACTAGATGCAAGATTAGTCAGTTTTGTCTGCCCAGTTTTGAGAGCTACCTCTGGGAAAAGAAAGGGAGCTTTTCTATGGTGAGTAATCCCATTTTAACTGTATCATTTCTTTTATATGGTAAATGGGCAAAACCACAACAATCTGCTCAGGGTACTTTTGAAATGTCAGTTTTAAAGTCTGAGAAATTAAAATGGAGAAATTGAAAAGCTGGCTGCTATATATGAAACAGGAAAGAAACAACTAACAGAGAATATGGGAAAAGAAATAACCAAGAGAAAAGATGGCCATGTAGCTGAATACAGAATAAAGTGTATTACTCTTAAAAATAGCTCCTCTATAGCAGATTCTTTTTTGTTTATTGTTTGTTTATTCACTCATCTAGACCTTCACTTACACAAAAACATATGTATTTAGCACCTAACAACTTTTTGTGCTTGGTGTAGGGGTTATAGGGATGACATCATTATCTTAGGTAAACAAGTGGATCATACGTTTGCAATAGATGGGATAATCATTCCAGCAAAGTTGTGCTAGCCAGTGGTGTAATGTAATCATTTCCATTATTCATTATCTCTGTGTTTTCTCTTAGAATCCTGATTTGGATAAAATAGACTTGAAGCTCTTAGTTTTTACTCTTAAATTCATTTTTATAATTTCACTGTCTCTTCTAAGGAAGCTTCTACATTATTGCATTCTCTCCTTTCTTGGTTTCTTAAACTCATTACCTTCCCTGGTTGTTTCTTTACCCTTAGTGGGGAAGTTTATTGAGTAACCTAGTTGTGCAAAATTTGGTAGATAATAAAAATGTTTGAGGTTTAAGTAGATGTTAGTAAAGCCACCTGGTTTATGCTGAGAGAAAATATTTGGCAAGAGACTAGGGGGCAAGTTCATAATGTCAATGGGAATTTATGTTTTCTTATCAGAAGTGGAGACAAGTCCAGTGATACTAAGATTTGAAGTTGAAATTACAAGTTGAGCCGTGAAATACATTTCAACAGCATTGCAATAGATTGATATTACAGTCTTGTTGGTTTAGTTCTTTCCTGAACAAAAAATAAAAATGTTTTACATGTGCTTGGCAATTGAAGGTTGTAAATTAGAGTAAGGTACAAATGATAATGAAAGTGGTACACTGGTAGTTGAGAAAATATTTCTAAATTGTTAACATGACAGAACAGTATATTTTATTTCTCTACACCTGTATGTGAAGCGTATACTAAACAAAGAAGAGTTCATGAGGTATAATAACTAGTTAATCCAAACTTGTTATATGTGTGGCATATTTTGAGGTAATACCATTGTCCTTTTCGTCAAGGTATATTATGTCAGAACTGATGAATCTACATTTTTCCTGACTCTTACTATTTCTATAATAATATTTTTAGAACAAGAATTCCAAGTAAATTGTTTTACCTGGATTTTGAATTAATTCTTATTTTCAGAATGCCAAGAAATACTCTCTTCTTCAGGAGTGAACCCAAGACTACCAAAAATAAATTTCATTTGTTTCTCAGCCTGTCTTTCAGATACTCAGACCCACTGAGTGCATAACTATGATTGTTAGAAGTAACATCTAATTGTTATGTATTAATGCTAACTTCCTCTGATCAAATTCCAGGCTGTCAAGATATCGCAGATGAGTTCAGAGCACAGGAGATTGATGGACAGGCCCTTCTTTTGCTAAAAGAAGACCATCTTATGAGTGCAATGAATATCAAACTAGGCCCGGCCCTAAAGATCTGTGCACGCATCAATTCTCTGAAGGAATCTTAACAGGATCATGAGGCTGTGAGAAAAACAGCAGTTTTACTCTTCTTAAACAGACTTGTAAGGTAAAGGCTCAAGTTGGCCTAGAATATTATCATATATTGTGGTGGATAGCCAAGCACATTGGGATCTCCACATCAAAAGCTGACATTTCTTCTACAGATATAATTCATCATACATTTTCATAATTAGCCAACATTGGTAAAATTAATTTTACAGGTTACATGCAACAATGAAAGACTTGATATAGAGGGCCATGATATTTTTCAAAGAAACGTGTTATACTAGATAATTTTTTAAAGGTGATGTTTATCGTTAATATAAAGAATCCTTTTAAAAGTAATTTAATGATTTACATTTCTCCTCTTTTGATTCGGTTTTCTTACACATTTTTCTACCCTGTAAGTTTTCTATAGGTTGCCATGAGAGAGATAATTTAGGAGTAATTTAGGAATAGTTTAGAAGTCCAGTGACTGGAATTGTATGCAATGAGATATCAATGTGCATTTTAAAAAACCTATCTGTCAGACAATTGCTTTGTCTATAAAAAAGGATTGCATTCTAGCATGAGTAATACTGATCTGGAAGTCAGAAGTTTGGTTTCTATTCCAAACTTGCCCAAGAATTTGGTGCGGCTGAGAAAGTTAGTTTTCCTTTTAGTTTTTGTATATTTAGAGCAGTGGTTCTCAACAGAGGTCAGTTTTGCTCCCCAGGGGACATTTGACAATGTCTAGGGACATTTGGTTGTCATGGCTTGCAGGGGCTGGGTAGGATTGTTGGCATGTAGACCAAGGACAGGGATGTTCCTAAATATCCCACAGTGCACAGGACAGTCCTACAAAACAAAGATAGATCTGGTCCAGAATATCAAGTACTGTCAAGGTTTGGAAACCCTGACATAGGAGTGATAAAGGTTGCTCTTTTTTACCCAAAGGGATATCTTGAAAAGATGGGACATAATAAGGAATACATGATACAGTGGAAATAGTTCAGATAGCATTAATGTTCTGCCGAAGTATTTTTCCCAGTTTTATGCATACTAGAGAAAAGAAAACTCCAAACTGACCTGTAAAATAAGGGATAGCATACAAATAATTTTACTCTCAGAAAGTACAGATTCATATTAATTATCTTTCATATCTGCTCCTCTGCACTGATGAAGGCATAATGTGATTATACCTTATGAACCAGTGCATAGCCTTTGCTGGCATGACAGTAGTTTGTGGTGGGTATGTGGTTGGTCTTTGGACTTTATTCTAACATTGAACATGCTGGGTCTAGCTAGAATGCACATTCCTTTTTCCTTGACTAAACCCTCGCATGCTTCCTACGAAGTACCCACCAAATAATATCTCTTGGATTATCAGATTTAATTTTATATGTACATGTTTTAGGGAAAAAAAGTTCAAAGGAAAATTTTTCACTCAACAGTTAGTGTCCTATCAGAATTATGACATTAAAATAAAATTGTTATGGGAGCCCTGAGAGCCTTATAGTCCTGGACATAAAAATTTGTTTTAACCTTGTTTTTTTATATCTTTGTCACACGATGGAAATGTTTTAAAATAGGATCATATACAGATATTTGGCAGAAGTTCAGTAAGTGGGGAAGAGTCCATGGGTTTTAGTCATTGTCACTGCTCTTTTCAAAAAGATTGTGTTGAGCTAGTAGAGGACTAAAGATGTCATTAAGGACATCACAGATATTTATCTTTTGGCTTTGTGTACATTAGAGAATGTTGATTATTTTTATACAAAAATACAGCGGGTAATTTTTTTAATCTTTAGATGCCTCTTGTTTGAATGTATGCTTTGTGGGATTCTTTCGTGTAGTAATGTTTTAAAAAAAGATGTTTACTGATAGTTATGTGTAGGATTAGAATGTGTAATATAGTGTAAGGCTCATGTTCCAGACCTACAATAGCTTGTAGTCTACGTTACATATTTCTTTCTTCCACGTTTTTAATTATTGGATTAAAGTTTCAAGGAAAGGTAGGTACTCTACAGTCAATGTTCACTTATTAGCAGTTAATCGTTATGACAGAGTTGTCATGTGCTTGACTTTTCCCCCTCATCTTTAAGTTTCAGAACACAAGTATAGGCCAAGTGTTAGTAGGAGATGGCCCACTGTAGGGGGGGCAGGGAGGGCACAAAGGAAAATCTTCCCTGGAATTAAAACTTTATCATAGATAATCCATAAAAAATTGATTATTTGGGGATAGACTCCCCTAGCAATAGTGATTACTTCCCATAACTGTATAAGATAGCCTTTAAGGTATTAAATTTGAGTTTTGTATAGGTTCTCCTTTTATTTTCTTCCTTTTCTAATACCAGTCATTATGTACTATCTGAAAGCCCCTGTGCCTAGCACTGTGTTAAATATCCCAGCAAGCTTCTAAGAAGGGGGGTTTCCACTTGAGAGCACCTTATAATCTTAAATCTTGTAATAATTTCAAGACTAGTCCAGATCTTCTCTTGTCTGCACTCAAAACATACCTAGAAAATATACTTGCTTTTTTCAAGTGAGCTATTTTATTCATTTGCTCAACTGGTAGTTTTCCCTGTTGATGCAGCTCTGCAGGTCTTTCTTTTTAGAGGATTTAACCATCTTAAAACCAGCGCTTCAGTTACATATGATGGATATGGACAATAACACTGGGCGGCCACCTCCCTCCTAAGTTCTGAGCACAGTTCTGGTATGATGTAGGTGGGGAGAGTGTTATTTTCTCTTTCCTTCACACTACTGATTGTTTTTAGGATTTTCATTGAGGAGAGGGAATGACAAAAAAGGGAAATGGGAGGTTCTTCCTACTTTTGCTACCTAAGTTTGCATTTTCTGACTTCTTTAAACTGATGCACTCTTTTCCCATTGAGGGAAACAAAACCTACACTTTTCAAATTTTATTTGCTTTAAGCCATGTGTTCCTAAGAAAATAAACTGAGAGCTGTTTGTAAACGTTTTTACATGACATGGATTTTCATCAAGCCTTGTGTAGGCACGTGTCTGACAAGCTGTGCAGCTTTGATATAATCACTGTCATATGAGGCAGAGTGCTGTTCTCAAACCCATCACTTTTTAAGTGACACATTTAAGTGACACTTTTTAAGTGACGCATACCGTTCTCCAGAACGATACTTTTAATTTGCTGTGGCATCACTAAACAGCCGTTTTTCTTGGTCTCAGCTTAAGGGCTGTCAGGGAGGAGTAGAGAAGGTGGAATGGGGCAGGGAAGACATGTTGATGAAGAAGCTGGAGAATGGGGGAGAGGCAGACAGGAGACCTGCCACTTTGCTTATCCCACTTCAACACTGAGCAAATTTCTGCACTTTTGAAGTTAATATTCATAATTTACCTAGTTTAAAATAGAAACAATTTTTATAGGTAGCCCATTGTTTGTTTTTGTTTCCTAATATGTTGAAACACTTACTTAGAAATGTATGAAGTAGGTATTGTTGTGGCCATGCCTTTGAATAATTTTTGACCTAGCTAATCTTCATATATCTAGTGTGAAATTCTAGTCAGACATTTATTCAAATACCAGTCTGAGACTGTAATCATCTGTCACAGTGTCCCATATCACAGACTTGTTTAATTAAATGTTATAAAGTCCTGTTACTTGCTTTTGCAAGGTTCTGGTACCATCATGGCAGAAGTAGGGCAGGAAGGCAATATATAGGTTGTATAATCTTAGGTTGTGTTTACGTTGTGTGCAAACAGTTTTGGAAAGAATAAACTATTTTAAGTGTATGTGCATGATGCTGTCCTCACAGCCATACTGAGTAGATGAAATCCCTGATTGGATACACTGTTAAAAAGTTTTAAAGACAATTTGAACTAGAACCATCTGATAATATTTTGTGGTTTGAAGATCTCACCCTTTAATGGCAGAACACATGCTGTCTATGTGCAGCTGGCACCGAGCATTAACCTGACAGCTTCAAAGGGCCTCACTTACTGCCTTCCTCCCTAAAGCCTGTTGTAGCCCTTAGAGAACTGTGTGAAAACTTCTCAGACACCTCTGCCTGAAACTTTAGAGAGGATTTTGTACTGGGGTTAATTTTAGGAAGGCAGTTGGGGCAGGACTTTCAAATACTTAAGTCCTATTTCAGTGAAACCTTTGAGCAGCAGAAACTGGCCCGTTTGTGCACAGTGTTCAGTCTGTTTCCTGTGTACCATGTATGTAGCTGGGCCATGAGGGAGATTTTTCAGGGGGAAGGATAGGGAAGTGGAAGAAGAGACAAACAGGAGGAAAAGTATTCCAAACCCAAGAGGATAGTACAGTTAATGGAGTGAGGTTGTGTAGTATTGGTAAGACCTTCAGTAGTTCAGAATGATAAATTGTAATAGTTGGATCCCAGTTAACAGCAATAAGATTCACTTACAGTATGTAATCATACTCATTCTGTCATTCTCTGTCAAGTGATCCTACCCCTAAGAGCATATTAATAGCTCCAATAATACATGTTAGTGATTTTTTTACTTCAAAAAAAGGTGACAGCTATTGTATTTGGAGAATATTTGTCAAAAACTCAAATGTTAATAGTTATAATTGAGTTATTGGAATTCTAGAGGAGAGTATCCATTTTCAGATACTGTAGTTGAACCAACCTTGTAGATTGTTAATAAAGGCATTTTAAGATAGTTTTTTATTTGTTAGGTTGAATTGGATGACTAAAGAGCTATACTAGCTTTCTCTTTATTAGTGTGGATTTCAACAGAAGCCTACCTCTATTTCTTTGATGCACAGTAGTGTGGATCATGAAATGAACTGTTTAATTCACATTCATCAATATTGGTATTTTATGAGTCTATTTAAGAGCATTTGACTTTATCTTACAGATTGTGATTCAATTTAGATAAGCACAAATACAGTATTAGAAAAATAAATATGCAATCTTACTAAAGTTTAATTTCAACCTATTATAAGCTGTACATCTTTAAAAAATTCTTTGGGAAGATAATCCTTTTTTGTTAGTTGACAATATGTACCACTATATAGTTTCCTTCATAGCAGCAATTTCTTCAATTAAAAAAAAAAAAAAAAAGGTTGAAAATTATATTATCTTCTTTGGAAAAAGTTTCCTAAATTTCTAAGAATTTAAAATTTTACATGTTATTTTTTAGAGCTTATTTAATCTATTTTAAAATAATACTAAAAGAAAGCTTTTTTTGGAAGTTGTAAAGCACTAATACAAATTAGCATTTTTCCAGAGCACAGTGTTTGGCTTTTTCTGAACTTTCACTTGAGCTCACAAGACATTAAGAGGGAGTGGCCACCTCCTCCTCAGATCTGAGGCCCAGCTTCGCTAATGAAAACCCTGTTCTACTCAAACCCATGAACACACACCTCTTAAGTGTCATGTTTATGGGACGTTTTGGGAAAGGTTTTCTATGAATGTTTCATTTTTTTCTTTTTTTATAGCTTGTGAACATTTAATTTTATTTAAAGATGACAATTTTAATCTCAGATGTTAAAGAGGGTACATCAGAGAAGTATTTGTTCCCACTGCTTTTGAAAAGTATAATTGCTCTCAGTGATATTGATGGCTTCAGTATGAATCCATAGAAAGAATCCATAGAACCTGTACAAAGGTTTTAAAATGTATTGTTGAAAAGAAGACTAGTGATGAATTTTAATCAGCAAAAAGAACTTAATATAAATTTAAAATACTGTTATGCTAACATGGCATAGTTTTAAATATAAGCATACTTTAGTAAGTCCTTTTAGACCAACTATTTAAACTGATTCCAGTAATCTTCTTAAGGATTGATAGTAGCCATCATTTATTGGCTTAAAAGTTATGCTGTAGGGAATATTATCAGTGTTAAATCCTAATTAACGGAGGTGAAGAAGTTAGTGTTCATAAGATAGTGTGGGGCTGGTAGTGAAATAAACATCAGTTTGTTTTAGAAAGAAGGAACTTTTTTAGTCTTGCCTCAAGCAAACCAGAAGTGTCCACTGCTTAAAATCTTTGTTTAGAATGTGTTGTTAAAGTCTGAATTCTTTTTGTTTTAGATAGCACTAAATAGTCTACTTTCAGTAGTAAATAGATGAACATAATCATTAAATTAACATGATGAATGAAGATAAAATGCTGGCTGGGGGGCTGGGAGTCTTACTTGCAGTTGGCAACAGCAGCATGTGACACCTTCATCCTCTCCTTAGCCTTTCATCTGTTTTGTCTTCTGAATATACAGTATGGAGCCTCTACTACTCAAAAGGCTGATTTTGGTTTAAATCATCTTTCAGGTACTTCCCAACTCTAAAACTATGATTCTAGGCCACATAATGGGGTATTTTTAAAGTTGCTTCTACTTAATTCTCTTTCCCTTTTTAATGGTTCATTTCATACTGAGAGCTCTTGCCAAAAGAGAATTGTTAAGCATCCATTTCCTGGGTCACCTGTAGGCTTGGTTCTCTTACCGATTTAAGTGAGAAGAAAAATTGTATAGACAAGCAAATGAGGGCATTTTTCTAAATGCCTCCTGGTAGTTAACCACTGAACACATGAACACATCTGAACATTCTCATTAATGCATTCATCCATTCATTTAGCAAACTCTTTGAACACTTATGTGCAACGTGTGGTATACATGACTTAAGGAGCCTAGTAATAAGTAAACAGAACCTTCCCAAGCAAAATTCCAACTGTGGCTTTAAACAAACATGGACATTATTATTATTTACTCTATTGAATGTAAACTTGGAACTGAGAGGGGAATTTTTTATGCACTGGGTAAATAAACTATTAAGCTAGATGACATCTAAGGGGGGGTCTGAGTGAATCACAGTCCTGTTCCTAAAACACATTTCACATACTAATCATAGTCAAATACCTGATGAGGTTACAAAATCTAGGGTACCTAATAAGGATTTACATTTTGAGACTGTTGTGACAGCCCATATTTCTCAGAATTATTTTGACACTTGAATCTATTCCAAGGTGTTGCTATACAGGGTGTGTGACAGAAGGATATACATACAGAAGCTGGTGCTGACTTACTGTACATTTTTAACTACAAAAGCTTTACACCCAGTATTGACAGTGAAGTAAGTTTCTAAAACTGAAAAGTCTCAATCAAAGGAGATCGCTGAACAGGTTTGTTTTTTAATTCTCTTTTGTTTTTAAAGCCAAAAAATTACACAAAACTTACTGTTACTACAAATAGCAACTTTTTAAGAAAGCACACATGTATTACCACAGTAAAAGGGTTTCCTTTAAAAAATGCAGAACTGGTAAACATAAAACCTTTCCATGCTTGAATTGACAACTGTTTGGGGAATATACATTGAATGGCATTGATTAATGGAGTAAAGTTTCCTTACCACTTGGGGATTCTGTGAAATTATGTTCTATTTCCTGTTGACCCAGCGATACAGATTAACATCACTTGATGCTAACTTCTCCATAAAGGTACAAAATGAAAATATCTTTTTTTCCCTTCACCTCTTCAAATTAAAAATACCTAATATTAAAAATCTTTTATGCACCACAGTTGCAGGTTTTTAGGCAGGAAAATGTCCAAATACATGTTAGAATCTAAAACTGACTGAAAATAGGACACAGACATCCAAGTAACCAGACAGTCTGTGTTTAAAAAAACTTTTAAATTACTTTTAAAATGTTTTGATATACCTAATTTTTCAAATATTTTATGCTGTTAAAATATCTATTGCATACTTTTTATATACGTATTTTTAAATTTTAAAAAGTTAAGGAAGTGTGCTGAGATGGTGTAATTTTAGACGTCCAGTTGCCAGGACATTCAACTAGATTCCCAATCACCTCATTCAAAAGCTTGGTCTTGTTTTTTCCATAGGGGAAAAAATAAGTCAAAGCGAGTTTTAAAACCATCCTCAGAGTAAAGAGTGAGCTGTGGTGAAGGCTGGAGTTGTAGACACAGGGTGCAGGAGAGGTACTGATGAGAGAGGTGGGCATTTCGAGCCTTTGCTAAATTACTGCTTTTGCTTGTTAAAAAGAAATGTTACTCTGTTGATCTAACAAAGGCAAATTGTAATTTTTTTTTTGATGCTTCAAACACATGTTCACTGATTTTTTTTTTCTGTTAACGGATCTTTAAATTCCTTTTGGTTCCTCCCATTGTCCTAAAATAGAACTTTCATATTACTAAAACCTCAGAAGCTCATCTACCCAGGTTGAACAAAAGCATCACCAAGGGGAAAGGAAACCTTTTTTACTTTTACAGAAAAAAAAAAATGTTAAGATTATATATAGATGTATTCTTTCCATTGGATATTGTATTAGAGTCCTCCTTACAGGAAATGAAATAGTTTTAGCACTCTTAGCATTAGCATTCCTAGATTGGTGTCTATAGCTACAGTTTTAAAATGTATAACCTGAAAATGAAGTTAATTTTGCATTTTAAGAGCACACCATGATCTATGTAAAAAGACTGTCCATTTGGTGTATTTTTTTAAAGGAGAAAGCACTTTCATATTAACAAGTAGCATGTGTATGAATTTTAGATTTTCATATTTGTTGTGTCTGTATTCAGTGAAGTAAAATTGAGCATTCAAATGTTTGTTGATGGCAACATTAACTGTTAAATTAAAGCACCTTATACTCTGCTGCTTAAACTTGCTTGTAATTGCACCTTTGTTACCTGCACATTTTCACATAGAATATTGTTAACATTGCCTCATGTGGGTCTGGATGGAAGGTTAGTGGGCCTACAGGATCATTTATTTATATTGTTTATATTACAATAATATATTGTAGACCAGTTGTAAGTTCATTTCTTTACAAATAAAAGCCTCTTCCATTTGGCTGGTCTATTGAATAATTTTTTTTCTTTAAGCTTATGAGGGCTTTGATATAGTTATAAATTTGCCTATTTAAAATCTGCAGAGTGTAAATCTTTACTAATTAAGTACAATATATTTTAAAGTGTCCCAGTCCTATGTATTGGCCAGTTTAGAAAGTGGTACAGTCAGAGAAGTGGCAGGGACCAAGTTTAGAAACTGTGACCTATTAGTATCTGTGTCATTTGACAAAATGACTTCAGATATTCTGCCATTTAAATGCTTTGCTCCAGCAGTTCTCACCTGAGGGCTGGGTGGCTCTGCCCAGCAGGGGAGGTTTGGCAGTGTCTGGAGATACTCCGGATCTGCGTGTCTTGGGCAGAGGAAAGGCATGCTGCCGACACCCTCCAGGGCACAGGACAGCCTCCCACAACAAAGAATCATCCAATCCAAAATGTGTATAGTGCTGAGGATAAGAAACCCTCCTTTTACAGTGTGTGATACATTGTCAATGTCGTTATGATTTGACATGCAAGTATGTGACATATAAGTTATAAATGAACATGAATCTGGTATGTTGTGGAAAGAGGCCTAGTCACTACTCCCAGTTCTGTAAGGTGAGCAACTAAAACTTTTCTTCCAGGAGTATCTGCATTAAGAACAGAGAGATATTTCTGAAAATTACCTAAATTTAAGTTGAGCTAATCTTCCCTTTATGTTAAACGAATATAATTTTAAGAAAATGATCGTGATTTTCGTGCTCTGAATTTAATAAAAGTGTTTATTTACATTTGTTATATTATTGGCAGAGAATCTCAGATTTACATAACAGTTTTGCATCCAGTCGTTTTTTGGGTTACATGAAATCAGTATGGCCAAATATTAACTTCTTTCACTTTTGTATTAAATTAATATTGGTAACACACAGTGTTCCTGAACAGGTATACAAATTTTTCTTGGAATTTTTTTTTAATACAATAGCTCCCAAAAGACACATTCTGAAATGGTATGAAAGTTGGGGCTGGGGAGGGGAGCTTCAGTCCAGTTCAATCTTTATATGTCCTGAGTCTTCATTCTTTCCCGTTTGTGAAATTATGATTCTTACTGTAGTTGTCATTTTAATTAATTTTAACATGGCAACATTAACAAATTATTATTGATATAGGCTTTTCAGTTTGCTCAAGATTCTGAATTGTAAGTGGAATGAAGCAGCATTTCCAGTTGACGAATGGATCCACAGGTAATGCGAAGTCTCTTAAATTAAGCTTGTGACAATTAAACCAATAAACTGTAGCAATGAGAAAACTATTGACAAAGTACAACCACGGAACATTCATCTCAATATATGCTGGAATCTGGACTTTAAGTAAAAGGATAATTACTTGAAGTAGTACAAATGGTAACCAAGTGCCGAGAAAACAGATAATGAACTTGGGCAAGAGCGTTTTTTTAGAGCTCAGAGTATAACTAGGATGGGATGAAAAGGGAAAATATAGGATAGTCTCATTCATATAGGAGGTCATCCTAACAGCCTGTACCAAGGCAATAACTTCTGCCCGAGAGGTTAGAAACGCCATAAATAAAACTATCACCATGAAGAATGACAGCCAGTAACTCTGAATGCTAATGTAGAAAGGACACTGATAAGAATAAACATTCTGTGCCTTCAGGCTTTGGTAGATAGCTGGATCTCCCAAAACATAAGCAAAGACTGAAACCCAAATTAAAATTACTGTCAAGAAATAAAATAATTTTTGACACTTAAACCCAAGTTTTGTGGTTTTAGAGAAGTTTAGGTAATAATCTATACAAGCTATCAGGAAAACTGGATAATGCAGAAAGCCATAAGTGAAAGAAATAATTTGAGTAAATAGGCAGATGTGGTATTTAGTAAACCTAATGCCTAACAGTACAAAATCCCTGAAATAGGATATAATGGAAATGTTTACTAAAAGTAAAAGATCGATGAATACTAGTGAAATGCAAAAATACTCCATAAAGTTTTGATAGGTGATTTTTCTTCTCATTCCTAGTGTGAGGATATTCAGTAGTATTTTCCCAAGTATAATCAGAAACAGCAAACAGTTACCATCTAGAGGCTGATTTGCTTGATGTAACTGGTACTGAAAAGAGCAGTTCTCTGAAGAAAGAGCAGTCATGGTTTTAGCTGAATTGCAGAAGGTCTGCTGAAATACATAGGCTAAAACACCATTTCACTTTGTTTTCCATCCCTGTAAGGAAAGATGAAAAAGAAAACTTGATGTGACGTCTAATTTAAAACTTTATTCTCAAAGAACTAATTTAATCCAGTCATCTCCCCAAATAATTACAGCTGACCCTTGAACAAGGAAAGGGTTAAGGGTGCTGATCCCCTGTACGGTCAAAAATCTATAACTTTTGACTCCCCCAGAACTTCCCTACTAATAGCCTACTGTTGACCAGACGCCTTACTGATAAGTCAGTTAACACATATTTTGTATATGTGTTATATAACTTATTACTGTCTTACAGTAAAGCAAGCTAGAGAAAATAGGCAAATCATAGGGCAAATACATTTATTATATTTATTGGAAAAATCTGCATATAAGTGGACCATTGCACCTCAAACCTGTGTTGTTCAAGGTTCAGCTATAAACATATAAATAGAAATTTATGTTTTTCATAATACAGAATGTGATCAGAAGGAATTAATGTGTACCCTTCTGTCGTTTTTTTGAGACCCAGATGGTTGGGAACTCTCAGATCTCTAAGTAAAATGTTACATATAAATTACTATAACTTCTATAAAAATACAGGTTTTAATAACTTGTAGAGATAAGAAAAGTACTTCTATCTACCAGAACCAAAACACAGGATTAAAATAGCAGCCTGAGAGTAATGCTCCATAACAATCACTGATGGCTGTTAACTCAGTTTCACTCTGACTCCAGACAATGAACATTACCCCACCCAGCTTTCTGTCAGTGAAATTTAGGAGAGCATTTTGCTGCAGGATCATCATCCTGAAACTCAAAAGAGTTAAAGCAGACAGTAAAGCTGAAGATATTGGGTACATAGGTAAAGGAAAGAAAGATTTCTCTTAGGTACATGATCTTTCAGATCTGGCACCTGGACAGACAAGGGAATCTGGGTAAGGAATAGAGACAGACTATGGATACCAGAGAACATTAAGAAGTGCTAGGTAAAAAAGGAACAGGAGTTGAGGCTGGAGTGACTAAGGCATTTGGAGGTAGGAAAAAGAGAAGACGCTGAAAAAGCAAGGCCAAAGGGGTAGGAAAGCAGAAAAGGATGGAAGGAGAGGTGCCTGGCTAGCTCAGTTGCTGGAGCATGTGACTCTTGATCTTAGGGTCGTGAGTTTGAGCCCCATGCTAGAGGTAGAGATTACTTAAGGAAAAAAAAAAAATTTTTTTTTTAAAAGGATGGAAGGAAATTCAAGAAATTTATCATTAAACAACAACAGTAACAAATCCCCTCACAAATGTCAACTATTGGAGATGGGCTAAAAATGACACATGGTACATCTTTTTTTTTTCCTTTTCCAAATTTTTATTTAAATTCTAGTTGACATATAGTACATGGTACATCCTTATGATGTACTATTTGCTATTAAAAATGTTTCTCGGGATAGGAGGAAGACTTAGTTTTCACTTTGCCTCTTTTAAACTCGTTAAATGTTAAAGCCTTATGCATCAACATATCTAAGGGTGCACATCAGGTTATTAAGATAGTGTTAGAGGACTCTGAGTTTCTCAAACTTTGAGGAATAAGTAAAGGAATATCACATCTAAAAACTAAAAAAACGGAATTTCCCTAAAACCAGATAGATAATTAAATAATTTCAAGGGAGTAGCTGAGGATATTGTCAGAGGGTAAAGAAAAAGATCCCTGTGAGAGGTGGCTATCAGTTCTCTGGACAGACTGAACCCTAACTTAGTCTTCTTTCCACGTTGAGAAGAAAGTTCAACTGATTTCTTGAGCTTCTGTGTCCATGTTTTCATTGCCCAGCTTTAGCAAGAATCCTGCTAAGTGAGGTTAGCCAAAAGCTGTCACCCTCAGTATCTGGTCAGGTTCCTCATCCTGCACCATCCTCCAATGATGACCTATCACCCTGGCATGCCTTTAGCAAGAATCTCTTATCATCTCTGATGTTTCCTACATAATATTCCACCCAGTAACCACCTTTGCTCATTAGCTGTGAATTCCCACTATTCCTTGTTGTATTCAGAGTTGAGCTCAGTCTTTGTACCCTGCTGCAAAATCCTATTGTAGTGGTCCCTACACCTACCGCAAAGGTCCTGGGTAAAGTCGGCCTTCCCATTCTTTAGCAAGGGTCATGAATGATTTTTTCTTTAACATCCTGTCATGGCTGTAAATCTACCATGTCAAAAGCTGTCTTACTAAGGTATACAAATTTATGTATTCACACACACACAGTGTATATGTGTAAAGACAGTTATAAAAAATCAGTTAACACCTTTTTTCATAACTATTGAGGAACTAATAAGTTTTTTTGTATGCTCAAATTTTTTCCCAAATATATATATATATAAATTCTTTATAGTTTAAATATGGGACACCTGGATGGCTTAGCAGTTGAGTGTCTGCCTTTGGCTCAGATCCTGATCCTGAGATCTGGGCTCGAGTCCCGCATCAGGCTCCCTGCATGGAGCCTGCTTCTCCCTCTGCCTGTGTCTCTGCCTCTCTGTCTCTGTCTCATGAATATATAAAATAAAATCTTAAAAAAAGAGAAATTTATAGTTTATATATAGTTTAACTTGACCCAGTGCCAAAAAGTTCCATTCAGATTTGATGTAAAAGACATAGAATCATGGCTACCACCTTGACAAATGCCACTGGCCCTGTAAGTGGTGGTGTTTGGATAAGAAGTCCAGATGGAATGATAATATCTGAAGTTGTTCTTGTGCCAAGGAAAAAAAAGGTCGTGCCAAGGTTAGTTCAGGATTGTAAACAAGGCAAATAGAATAGGTTCATATTTATAAAGACCCATCTAAAAAATATCTTTAGGATAAAAGAAATAGAATTATCTGTATAAAATGATTTTATCCTTTATAACTCATCCAAAAATAAATAAATAAAGCTAAAGAATCCATGTTTTAAGTGGTCAGCATCCAAGGGATATTTCTGGAGCTTCCATAATCTCATTGGCTTTTAGAGAGGGGCCAACCGGAAGGACAAAGACAGGAAGAAAGTAACCGAGAAGGATGGTCACCTACAGCCACCAAGGCACAAGCCATGGACCTCTTTAGAAGAGGAGTGGAAAAATGAAGAGAAGTTTGAAATGGAATGTGTCAGAGAGTAAGAAAGCTGTAAGAAACTGGAGATGAGGGGGAAAAGGCTCTGGGAAGGTACGAAAGGCAATAAAAAGTAATCAAAAGGAAATATATAGGAACACGAGGATTCTAGTCATTTTACAATGGTTCCTGAACATCGTGATCCTGGAAACCAATCAAAATTTTCTCAGGATACCGATTTTGTACCACACTTCCCCATAAACCACTGAAAGTATTCAAAATTCCATTTTGTTCTTTATTTTTTTTTTTAAGATTTTATTTATTTATTCATGATAGACCTAGAGAGAGAGGCAGGCAGAGACACAGGCAGAGGGAGAAGCAGGCTCCATGCCGGCAGCCCGACGCGGGAGTCGATCCCGGGTCTCCGGGCCAAAGGCAGGCGCTAAACCGCTGAGCCACCCAGGGATCCCTATTTTGTTCTTTAGACAGCCTCCCAATACAAGACGAAAAACCCTTTGTATAGGCTACCTGAACTGAATTTTGCCTCGAAAAATGTTTACATTACCACCAGAGATCCAGAGATTTGTGAGATACAGCTTGTTTCCTGAATGATTTTTTAAACTACATATAAATCAACTCATATGTTTCATATATAATGTGAATAGTTCAAGTGGAAGTCCTTTTAAGGCATCTTTGGGCTTGCTTTCCGATTCTGGCCAGTTTGGAAGAATTAGCAGAGCCTTAGAGAAACAAACCATGATTTCTTTTCACTGATCCAGTCTCTGGTTTCCTATTTAAAACTCGGTGGGGCACCTGGGTGGCACCTTGGTTAAGCATCCGACTCTTGATTTCGCTCACGTCATGATCTCAGGTTCGTGGAATTGAGCCCTGTTGCCCTGTGTTGGGCTCCGTGCTCAGGATAGTCTGCTTGTCCCTCTCCCTCTACACTTCCCCCAATGTTCACTCTCTTTCTCCCCTCCTCTCCTCTCCTCTCTCTCACTCAACAACAAACCCAATTAATTCTTAACAACATGACACAACATACTTACTCTGCTTTCTCCAGCAGGTCTTTCTTGGCTGATGATCTCCGTTTTACTGCCTTCAATGATCTTACTTTTGATACCTGGCGTTCCAAAATGCCACGTGAATAAGCTCTGTGTGAAAGACAGAAAACATAAAAAACTATCATCAATAGCAGTCATAATGGGAGTTCAGTGTAAGTAACTGACTCCAACTCTCCTGTTTAGAGAAACTACAACTTTCTGTGGGATTAGAGCCAGTCATTAACTGCTTATATTTTTTTTTTTTTTCAGGAAAAGGAAGAAAGGGGATACGTTTAGGTTGAAGTCCCCCCAAAGACCCTGAGATGTGGGTATATAGAACATGGCATCTCTTTAAAGAAGTCTTGCTTGCATTGCAGTTTTTACCTCTAGGCTTCAGAGTCTAAACCAATAGTTCTCAAACTATTTGGTTTCAGGACCTTTTGACTTGTTGCATGTTAACATAAGCAAAAAAAAAAAATAATAATAATAATAATATTAAGGAAAAATTACTGTATTTTCCCAAACAGAAAAATTTAGTGAGCAGAATGGCATTTTTTTCACATTTCAGAAACTGCTTTGGTGTTGAGCTCAACAGCAGGTAGCTGAATTCTCATCTGTAGTTGATCAGTTGTGATATCACACATCATGTAGCTTTTTGCAGAGTCCTATGTACACAATGAGAGACTTGAGAATAAAAATACATAATACTATAGTCCAATAGTTGTGTTATACAGTCTCAAAAAAGTCTGACAGAACCATTTGCACTAAAGAGCAGTATGTAGAGAGGAGCAGGGTTAACCCTGTGGTCTACTCTTGTACAGAAAATGGAATGAGCACTGTAGCTAGATTTGCTGATCCCAATGAACGGAGAAAGCCTATAGCAGAAACAACATACTGACCCTCTTCCAGGGGTATATGTACCTTTTACCTAACCCTTACAACAATCACAAAAGGTAGGTATTTCTCCCCCATAAGGAAATAGGCATAAATAAATACATTTCCTGAGGTTGGATGACTAATAAACGTTGGAGCTGAGGTTCAAGCTCAGTTCTGAATTCAAAGCTCATGTTCTTCAGTAAGCTACATTATGGCTCAACTCACAACTGGAATTGTAAAAAAATTTATGTATTTGAAACAACTTTCTGAAAAGGTAACAATCCAAATAAAAGTGACTGTGTTGATTACTGGTACCCAAAGGGCTGTAACTAAACTAGTCTATGTGGATAACGTAATTTTATTCCTTCAAAAGGTAACTATAAATAAACTTTTCAAAATATTGTCCTGGCTCGATGTGTCAAAACTCAGTGAAAGAACAAAATGTCATTCAACTCTGACAACTTTTGAAGAAACATGTTTTTATACATTTCCACAGTATAATTAAATTCAATATAGGAAGTTAAAATACAGGAAACAGGTTTTTACTTGTTTTTAAAAATACATAATATAATTTACATGGCACAAAAGTCAAGTTATAGAAGTGTATGCTGTGAAAATTATTCATCTTTCCCACCCTTTCAACACCCCTCAGCCCCGACTCCTCACGATCCAGTCCAGTTCCCTCCCTAGATAAAACTATGGTTACCAGTTACTTGTGTATTTTTCAGAGATACTCTAAAGCAAGGTTTTAAAAAGAAACTTGATATTTCCATGTTGTTAAGGCACCTAGAAAAGAATTCTTGACATGCCCTTTCCCAAGTCTCATTCATAGACTGATAAAATCACATAAGAGCTGCAAAGGTAGAGAACACAACAGAATACAAACTCAATGATTAGTTAGATCAGAGGAGTACTTCCCACCAATCCCAAACATAAGGCTGGCCATGAGGAAGGTCAGCGAGGCTTGGCAGGAAGACCGGAGTAGGGATTACCTCAGAGTAGGGTGACAGGTGATCTCTTCTTCCTGGAGTATACAATCGCGGTGCTCACTCCTACCTACTTCTCTGTGTCTAGGCCCACGGGGAGATTTCAGTTCCTTGACCCTTAACTATTAGGTGGGCCCACGATGTGGCTCTTTCTAGCCAAAGGGCTATGAGGCCAAAGCATTTAATTGCAGAGGAGAGCCCTTCAGTGCTCTCTCCTCCTGCCACAGGGAATAAAGAGGCCACGTGTTCCAGATGGTACGGCCTGAAATGGTGCATCCTCTGTCAACCTGGGTCCTTGAGTGACTGGAGCAAAGCCCCTGATGATTCACAGTGGATGATGTGAACAAGAAATAAAAGTCTGTCGTATCAAGCTGCTTGGATTTTGTGATTATTTCTTATGGCCTATCCTAACTCAGTTTCATGTACTTTGAAATTTTTCAACAGCATGTATTATTAATATTATCAGAATTTTAAAAAGCTATAGTAGAAAACTACTTTGAAAAGTAACAGTGCGGGATGTCTGAGTGGCTCAGTGGTTGGGTGTTTGCCTTTGGCTCAGGTCGTGATCCCAGGATCCTGGGATCGAGTCCCACATCGGGCTCCTGTAGGGAGCCTGCTTCTCCCTCTGCCAATGTCTCTGCCTCTCTTTCTGTGTCTGTCATGAATGAATAAATAAATCTTAAAGAAAAAAAGAAAAAGTAACAGTGCAAATGTCAGAAAATTGGTAAAGTAAAAATTCAGGTTTAATTTCCCTTACATTAACTGCTTTTGCATTGTTTGGTTCTAATTATATTTGTCTGCATTGGAAAAGAAGGTCTCAATTCAGTGACCTAAGTTTCTACCTTAAAAAAAAAAGGCGAATTAAACCCAAAGTAAGCTAAAGGAAGGCTATAAGAGCAGAAAACAATGAAGTTTATAAAACAAAGAGAACAACCAATGAACCAAAAGCTGGTTCTCTGGAAAAACAAAACAACAAATTGATAAAACCTCAGCCAAACTAAGTAAGAACCTGCCAAAATAAGGAAAGGGAGGACCTCACTACACATCCTACAAACATTAAAAGGATAACAAAGGACAATTACGAATAATCTTAATAAATGAGACAACTGTCATGAAACAAATTTCTGGAAGGACAATACCAAATCTCATTCAGAAACATCCCTAACAATCTCTATTAAAGAAACAGATTTTGCACTTTAAAATCTTCCCACAAAGAAAACATAGGGTCAGATGTCTTCATTGCTAAATTATATTAAACATTTAAGGGAAAAATACCAAACTTACACAGATAAAGATAGAAATGCCTCCTAACATCCTTGACCAGAATCTCCGTGATACCAAAAACAAAGACATTTTAGGAAAACTAAATTATAAATCAACATCCCTCAAGAACATTGTCCAAAAAAACCCTTAAAATATTATCAAATTAAACCCATCTATATATAAAAATAATAATATACCCTAATACATCACAGCCAATGCAAGCTTGGTTTAACATTAGAAAATCAATATAATGTAATTCACTGTTACCAGAATAAAGGAGAAAAACTGTTAAGATAATCTGAATTGACACAGAAAAAGTAACAAAACCCAACGTGATTAAAACTTTCACAAATAATAAGAGAGAACTTCCGAGCCAGATAAAAAGCAGCTATAAAGAAACCCTAAAACCTAACCTCATGCTTAGTGATGAAGGAATGGCCTCATTTTCCCACTTAAGATCCACCCTTCACTCCTCAACATTTTTTTGGAAGTTCTATCCAGTACAATAAGGCCTTAAGAGGAAATATAAGGCATGCAGACTGGAAAGAAAGAAAACTATAATCATGGATCATGTTCTTAGAAATCTAAACCTATAATAAAGCTACTAAAAGTAACAAATTTAGCAAGGGCACAGGTTTTTAAAAAATTCTATTTCTAGACACTAGTGATAAACAATTGAAAAATGAAATAACAGTAGCAGTGCTAAAAATTTGAAACATTTATGGTTAAATTTGACAAAGCACATGCAAGCACAGTATTTTGAAAATTTTAAACAACACAAATCAAAGATCTAAATTCACACATATACCATGGGTTGGAAGACTCAGTATTTTTTTTTAAGTTTTCTTTTTTCATTTTTTAAAGATTTTAAAAGATGTATTCATGAGAGAGACAGAGAGAGAGGCAGGCTCCATGCAGGGAGCCCGATGTGGAACTCAATTGGGACTCCGGGGTCATGACCTGGGCCAAAGGCAGACGCTCAACCACTGAACCACCCAGGTGTCCCATGAAAACACAGTATTTTTTTATTTTTTTATTTTTTTATTATTTTTATTTTTATTTTTTAAGACATAGTATTTTTAAAAAATATTTATTTATTCAGGAGAATACACAGAGAGGAGAGAGAGAGGCAGAGACACAGGCAGAGGGAAAAGCAGGCTTCATGCAGGGAGCCCGACATGGGACTCAATCCTGGGTCTCCAGGGTCACACCTGGGCTGCAGGCGGTGCTAAACCGCTGACCCACCAGGGCTGTCCTAAATATTTCTTTTTCAAAGCATTGTTAGGAAAAAGGAAAGCTACAGGCTGGGAGAAAATGTAAAATGTGACCAGTGACTTGAATCCAGAATGTAAAAGGAGTCTCACCACTGAGTAAGACAATTAGCCCATTAGAAAAATGGGCAAAAGCTTTGAACAGACACACTGAAAAGACACAAATGCAAATGAAAACCACAATGAGATACCGCTGCACACCCACTAGAATAGTAAAATTTAGAAGACTGACAATACGTGTGATGGCAAGGAAATAGAACAACTCGACCTCTCAGACCCTGCTCCATCAGTTTGGAGCTTTCTGACAATGTTAAACATTCAATTCCCACTTCATCCAGTAACCGTACTATTAGCTATTTAGCCAAGAGAAATGAAAACATATGTCCACAAAATGTGTACACAAATGTGCGTAGCAGCACATTCATGGGTCCAAACTGGAAATGTTTCATACGTCCATCAATAGGAGAATGAATAAACAAATTGTAGTGTATCCATACAGTGTACTTCTCGGCAATTAAAAGGAATGACTAAAAAGGATATGTGCTACACAGGGATAAATCTCAGAAATGTGCTGAATGAAAAGAACCCAACACAAAAGAGTACTGACTGCATGGTTCCCATCATATGGAATTCCAAAATAGCAAAACAAATCCATAAACCAGACAGACCATGAGGGAAAATCTGAGGCCAGGTGGTGGCAAGAGGGCACCAGGCAACTTTCTGTAGAGACGCAAATGTTCTATATTTGGATTGAGGTGGTGGTTCGACTCTCTTGAGAATACATTTTTCAAAATTCAAACTGTACACTGAAAATGAGCGTACGGTTTATTTATTTTTAAGGATGTTCATCTCACAGTATTGGATATACAAGTGAAAGCCCGGAATTAATTTAAATACCAACAATAAGAAACTAGCTATATAAATTATGATATAACTTCCAATGAAAGATGGCATTTTGAATAAATACAATTACCTCTACTCGTTCTCATACTGCCACTAAACTAAGTTGAATTTGTACCCAATTCTAAAATGAACAAACAAACCTAATTTGTCACAGGTGAGGACACCAGGAAAACAAGTCACTATGTTTTTAAACTGGTAAAAACAGAAAACAAAACACTTCCTTATTTCTTCCCTTTCTTTTCTTTTTTCTTTCTTTCTTTACCACTTGGTGACAAGAACAGTAAGTGAGGGGATATTTACTTTTATAGAAGCACTCTAATTAAAGTGAAAAAGGAATAATAAAAAGTGAAAATCACCATTCTGTAACTCCTGATGTATTAAATGGAAGCAGCCAATGATCATCAGCAGCTACTAACAACCAAAGGAAGAGATGGAAGGATGTACCACTACCTATGAAGTAGACTTGCTGAAAACGGAACCTGACCAGGCCTGCAGATTCAAATATTTAACAAAAAAAGAAAAGAAAAGAAAAAAACATGTTAAATAACCCCAGAAGATTCAATAAGCAAAATCCAGATGGTACTCAACTCTCCACGACAAACAACTTATCTGCTCAATAAATTGTCTCAGTAACAAAAGATTAAATGAGATTTCAGATAATATCAAATAAGTGCAATGTGTAGAACTTATCTGAGTTCAATGAAACAAAAGAATTTCATTTATAAGACAACTGGAAATTAGAACACTGCATAGAAATTTGGGGGTATTAATGAGTTATTAATTTTTTGGCATTATAATGGTATTTTGTGATTGGCTAAACTGTGGCCCCCAAATTCATATGTGGAAGCCCTAATCTCCAGTACCTCAGAACGTGACTGTATTTGAATATGAGGCCTTGAAAGAGAAAATTAAAATGAAATGAGGCCACTTGGATGGGACCTAGCCCAATCTGACTGGTATCCTCATAAGGTGAGATTTGCACACACACAAGAGACACATAGGCAGGGCGCACACAGAGGAAAGGCCACACAAGGACATGCTAGAAGGTGGCTATCTGCAAGCCAAGGAGACAGGCCTCTGGAGAAACCAAATTTGTTGAGGCCTTGATCTTGGACTTCTAGCCTCTGAAATTATGAGAAAATAGATATTTAAGCCAGTATGTAATATTTTGTTATGTTAGCCCTACACAACTTCTATGGCAACTTAAAAGATGTAAAAATACATAATGAAATATTTAGATGAGATACGTTCTCTGGAATTTGCTTCAAAACAACACAGTATATAGGTCTGGCCGGGGTGGGGGTTGATGGGAGCATAGATGGGGCAGGACTGGTCACAGGTTAATGGTAATTCTATTTATTTGTATGTATGTTTGAAATTTTTCATGAAATTTTTTAAAGGCAAAAACCTCCAAGGACAAAATTTATAGTAGACAGGAGAGAAAAAAAAAAAAATTAGATCCCAGGTCCCTTCTCTGACTCAGTACAACAGATGACTACCTCTCCATGGAATAAGAATGGAGGTTTTCTCTGGCAAGAGTAAAAGGGATGGTCTCTGGACCCTGAAAAATTTTGAGAATGCTGAAAACAGGGAGACTAAGACAAAATACACATGTTAAATGTTGAGACCTGTGCAGCCGCCTTTTCCACTTTTGGGTTTTAGGAATACCATTATCACAAAAATATCTAACGATATTGAGCTTGAGTCTTCTCTAAGGAAATATACTAGATAGTGCCCTACTGATCAATATGACTAGACATCCAAAGAACCAGACATCCAAAGAAAATCTCAACTATGAAAAGTCAAATCCACAAGGACTGAAAAAGACAACTTGGAGGAAAGAGAATCAATGTTAGAAGAAAACTTTATTTAGAAACTCATTGCTTTCAGGGAGGAAATACTTCATCCATGAAACATGAAGAGAGGCAATTTAAAAATGACAACAGAAAACAAGAAAGCACTCTTGGAAAATAAAAATATGATCATGGCAGAAATGATAAGCTGAACATGAGTTAGAAAATTCAGGAAATTCCCAAAAACAGAATAAGGTAAAGGACAAAATTAGATAACCATTCCAACAGGTACAAAATCTCAATAATGGCTGTCACAGAAAGTGAATGATCTAGAAGGGAAGAAATAAAAGAAAAGGGCTATAACATTTTCTAGAACTAGTTTTTCAAGAGTAAGAGAGTCCATCAGTGCCCACACCTTGATGGAAGAAAACAGACCCACATGGAGGCACATCATTAGGAATTTCAAAACAGTAAAGAGATCACTAGTTTTCCAACAGAAAGATAAAAAGAACAGGTTTCATTCAAAGAAATGAGACCTGGATTAGATATCTTCAAAACAGGTAAATTAAGGGAAAGAAGAAAGCATTTACCTGCCCCATAAAAGAGGGCCGCCTGGATAACCAAGTAGCAGATGAGGGCAAGTATCTCTTTAAAGAGGATTCCGACTTGCAGAATGTAAAATAAATCGTAGACTTAGAATTCCATCGTTTTGCAACTAACTCTTCTTCCCCAACCTCCTACCCAGGAATTAACAGATAGGAACATTAACCAACTATCACTATCATCGTCACAACAGGAGAGAAACCAGACGTTCTCTGTCTCCTACAGACTGACCCTGAGTCTGACACAATCTCCAGATCAGCTGCCAATCTGAAAGAAATACAGAGGACACGAGGTGGGAGCAATTCACATCCCTATCAACAACTGAATGAACAGTGGTGTATCCACACAATGGAATACTGCTCAGCAAGAAAAAGGAAGAAAAGTATCGAAACTTGCAACAATAGGGATGAATCTCAATTCATCTCATAGTTATGTTGAATGAAAGAGGCCCAAGAGGGATGGATCTCAACATAATCTCATAATTATGTTGAATGAAAGAGGCCACGCCCAAAGAAAAAAGAGAAGTGTGCACTGCATGATTCCATTTATATAAAATCTTAGAAAATACACACTTGCTGTGATAAGGGAAGCAGATCCTTAGTTGAGAGGAGATCCAGAGAGGCAATGGGGAGAAACTACAAAGAAGCACAAGGAACTTTTGGGGGTGATAGTTGTATTTACAATCCTGATGCTGGGGATCTTTTCGTGGGTGCAAACATAGGGCAGAAGGTAGCAACTGTACACAGGAAGTATGTGCAGTTTACTGTATGTTAATTATACGTCCATCAAGAAAAGAAATACAGAGGACAGAGGGAAACACTGGGTGGTACCATGAGTGCGTCATCAGCAAAAGTTCCACTGCGGAAAACTCGGAAGGTCCAATGGTTCAGTTCTTCAATAGAAAAACAAGGGGAAAACGGAATGGAGAAGCAATCAGCAGAGTCCAAAAAAGAGACTGAAGACATGTCAGGGGCACCTGGGTGGCTCAGTCTGTGGAGTGTCTGGCTCTCGATCTCAGTTCAGGTCTTGATCTCAGGTGGTCGTGAGTTCGAGCCTCATGTTGGGCTCCACGCTGGGAGTGGAGCCTTTTTTTTTTTTTTTTTAAAAAAAAAGGAAAGATCTCTCAATTTTTTTAAAAGAGTAAACTAGAGTCTCCAGGGATACGCATTTGGGTGATAAAACGGTTTTTTAGAAATGCAAGAAAGTGACTGCTCTATGAGCCGTGTTACTCTGGGGAAAGGGAACTGGGTATGGGGAGACGTCACACAGAAGGGCTGTATGGGACAGAGGCCTAGTTCTTTATCTGAGTGGCAGTTACAAGGGTATTTGTCTCATAGTCCATTAAACTATACATTTTTATGTATGGCTCTCTGTGTCTGTACTTCAGTTTTTTAAAAGAAGATCTGTAAAAAATAAAAGGGTGAGAATGGGGTTGGGCTCCTCAGCAACACTGGAAGCCAGAGATACCCTTAACTCTAAGGGGTAAGTAGTTCAACCAAAAATCAAACAAGAAAAACTAAAAAACTTTGCGGGCATAAAAAATATAGGCAAAATCTAAAGGAAACAAACTGGGGGTGGGGGATCATTATAAAATGTTAGTCTCCCTAACTATAAAGTACTCTTGGATTAAACAGGAAAAGAAATCAAAGTTCAAGGGGTGCCTGCCTGGCTCATTTAGTAGGGCACATGACTTAATATCAGGGTTGTGAGTTCAAGCCCCACATTGGGCATGGAGCCCACTTAAAAATAAATAAATAAATAAGGGCACCTGGGTGGCTCAGTAAGTTAAACATCTGCTTTTAGCTCAACTCATGATTCCAGGGTCCTGGGATTGAGCCCTGCATCGGGCTCCCTGCTCAGCGGGGAGTCTGCTTCTCCCTCTCCCACTGCCCCTCCTCTCATCTCGTGAGCTCACACTCTCAAATAAATAAAATTTTAAAAAAATAATAAATTAAAAGAATACCAAAGCCCAATAGTGAGATAGTAAAATGAGCAAGGGATTCAAAGAGGCAATTAACACACATAAATAAAATGGGTTGTTAAACATATGGAGAGATGGTCAGCATCACTTACAAAAAAGAAACATAGAAACTTAAACTATACTGTTTGCTTCTTAAAAATGATACTGTTTGCCTCCAAAATTCATCAACAGAATATTTTTCTCTGTGAGGCTGTTGGAGTGTAACTGGTATACCTCCTGTGAAAAGCAATTTGGTTGGGGCTCCTGGGTGGCTCAGTGATTGAATGTCTGCCTTTGGCTCAGGTCATGATCCTGGGTCCTGGGATCGAGTCCCACATCAGGCTCCCCACAGGAAGTCTGCTTCTCCCTCTACCTGTGTCTCTGCCTCTCTTTTTCTGTGTCTCTTATGAATAAATAAATAAATAAAAATCTTAAAAAAATAAATAAAAGCAACTTGGCAATATCTGTCAAAGTTACAAACACAGTATAAATATTCTTCGTGGGCAGCCTGGCTGGCTCAGTGGTTTAGCGCTGCCTTCAGTCCAGGGCCTGATCCTGGAGACCCAGGATTGAGTCCCACATCGGGTTGCCTGCATGGAGCCTGCTTCTCCCTCTGCCTGTGTCTCTGTCTCTCTCTCTGTATGTCTCATTAATAAATAAATAAAATCTTAAAAATAAATAAGTAAGCAAATAAATAAATAAATACTCTTTGAGCCAAGAATTCCACTCCTCAGGATTTATCTTACAAATTTACTTGTATGAATGAAAAATTGGGAGTTTTTAAGATTATTCATGGAAGTACTGTTCATGGTAAGAAAGGAATGGAAATAATCTAAATGTCCATCAGTAAGAAAACCGTTAAATAAATTATGACACACATAACCAGTGTAATAGAATGGGGCTGTCTTTCAAAGATGAGCAAACTCTCCACATACTGATGTGGACATGTCTCCAAGATACACTGTTAAGGAAAAAAAAGCAAGACACAGAAGAGTACACAGAATGCATCACCATTCTGTGTAAAGGGGGGAGAGAAAAAGGATAGTTAAAAACATATTCCTTATATGCATAATGAAACTTAAGGACACTTAACAAGTTAGAAATGGTTATATAGGCTCATATAGGTTAGAAACTGCCTATCTGGCAATATATACATTTTCCCTACTACTAAAGTCCTCCTAATCACATGAATGTATCAAGTATTCCAAAAATTAAATACACTGAATAAGGAAAAACTAAGTTATTTACAATTGGTACAACTCTCAACTTACAAATGATTTAAGTACTCAGTTTAAGAAGCTTTGAAGCCTTTAATGTGAAAAAATTTTTTCTTTTTATTTTTTCTTTTTTGTTTTTTTACATATATATATTTTTAATTGGAGTTCAATTTGCCAACATATAGCATAACACCCAGTGCTCATCCCATCAGGTGCCCCCCTCAGTGCCTGTCACCCAGTCACCCCCACCTCCCGCCCACCTCCCTTTCCACCACCCCTTGTTTGTTTCCCAGAATGAGAAAAATTTCTGATGCAGAATTCTATACCCAGCTAAATGGTCAAATAAGTACTTTTTTTTTATTTTAATTTTTTTCAAATAAGTACTTCTACAAAACAAAGCCATCTTTAGGCATGTGAGGTCTTAAAAATGTCTGCATCACTTTAAGTTCTCAGGAAGCCAACAGAAGGCATATCCCATCAAAACAAGAGAAGAAACTAAAAAACAAAACAAAACAAAACAAAAACAGAGAGAGAGAGAGAGAAAATCATGGAACCAAGGCAATGGAGAATGCATTAGAAGAGGGGAAGAAGGCTCCTGAGGTGGAAAAGGAGGGCAAAGTGTATTTATACACCAGATGTACAGCACTCCATATAAATCAGAGTAAAGCATACAGCTACAGGAGAAATTTCTAGAAGATGGATATCCCAAGTCCCTTTGAGTGTACCTGAAGAGAGTTACAGAATAGGGAAGAGTTTAAGGCTGAACTAGCGAGAAATAAAAAGAAATAAAGAAGAAAAGAAACCAAGGGAAAACAAGCTGTTGAGGAAAGGAAATGTAATGGTAATACACAGGCGACGGTGGCTAGCCGGGGACGGTTTCTGCAGAGTCCTCAAGTCAACACTTGACAGTGCTCTAAACATGATTAGAACATAGTAATCTTGACGGCCCGGGGCCTGGGAAGTGTGCATGGGTATTGCAATGGTTGTGGGGCTGCCCAGCAGGACAGAAGAGGCTTAAATCATCACCTTCCCCTTAGGGAGTAAACAGGTAATGCTTAGAGGGAGAAATGCCGTTTGTGTAGTAAGCATGTTACCAGAGGTAGGAAGGTAAATACCATCAACGAAAGGAACTGAAGTTGCCTGTGAGGAGCCAGCAGAGAAAGGACTTTTTTTTTTTTTTAAGTCCTGAATAAATCTGTGACCCAACTAGACACTCCTTTGAATAAGGCACCTCTGTTACTTGGGTAAAAATCAAAGTTATATTTGAAAATGACAATAAGGAAATTTTACTTTAAGACATGAGTCTGAAAAAAAAAAAAAGACATGAGTCTGTATTCATCTATTTTTAGGGCACACCGTTCCCCAACATTCTTTATCTCAAATCAGGATGCTGATGGCCCCCTGCAATCACTGTCCTCAGTATTAAACATGTTCCACAAAACCACCATCTAGGTCATGCTTCCCGTCATGTCAGTTGGTCTTGTTACTGCTCGTGTGAGGTCAGATCACTTGCCTGAGGTGTCTGCTGGGCACCTTCTCCCTCCTGTGATCAGTAAGTAACCTCCAGGGTAAATCTGGGAGACGGTGACACTACGCTGCTCCCCAACAAAGTTTCACCTCATACATAGTTTATCGTCCTTGCCTGAATCAATGACCATATGGGGAATTGCAAAACAGTGATTTTTCTAATTCTAGGATTCATTCTGCTTTCACAAATGGGCAATTGTTTTTTTCCTGGAACTATATTTTGGATTTGTTTTTACTCAATGTGTTTTATAATCCACTGCCATCATTGTTCTTGTGAATGCCCAAAGGTTTTCCAAATTTCTCCCATTAGAGTTCTTTCAAGCTAGCTCCTGTGTCCTCTTGATATGTCTCGGGCTTTAAGTGCTCGTTTGCTTTCTGGCATCTTGACCTTCTGCTGACCCAGAGTCATTTTTTTATTTTCAAGGAACCCTAGTTCCTTTTATTGGAAAAAAAAAAAAAAAAGGTATTTAGACAGCAAAATCTGAGCTCAAGGTATGCACCTTGCACTGGGGTGTCACTGTGTCTAGGCCCTTTCAGTAGGTGGAGCTAGAAACTCATTTTTTTAAAAACCAAGAGTTCATACTGATGATAACCTCCAATTCAAAGCCAGCATCACAGGATTCCTCCTCTCACCTTACCTCATTCCAAAATTTTATCTCCCTTCTCCCATAATTAGAACCTGGTTCCCAATTGCATTAGTATTTTATTTGCTCTGACTACAATACAAACTAGTTTCTGACTTACCACACTGACACCATTGCCAACAACTAACAATAAAATAAAGGGTAACATTTCTTTTCCCCTCTTTTTGTCCTGAGACCATATCCCACTACGGTGTATAGTCACACAGTGACTTTAACAGTGTTAAAAGTTACCAAATTCTTAGTTTTTTATGTTTACAATCAATCTGTTTTTATTAGTTGCTCTTTGTATATTCAATTATAGGATTTGCTTTGTTTTCATTCTATTTAATTTTATGTAATTGAATATGTAAAATATTTACATGGTTCAAAGTAAAACTATATACGAAAGAATACTCAGGAAAGTCCCATTTCCATCCTTATCCTCCTCCAAGCATATCCACCACCCACTTACTACTTGTTTCTGGTTTATAGCTCCTAAGCATCTTCTGCAAAAGTGATCTGTGGAGGTGTTTCCTCCAGAAAAATTACTAGGAGTGAAACTGCCCAGTCAGAGGGTAAACGCTTATATACTTCTGTTGGTTATCACCAAATTCTCCATAGTGACTGCTGACTTCCTTTTTTTTTTTTTTTCTTACCACAATAACTGGTCATCATTTGTTACCATACCACATTGTCACAGATTATTGAATATATTCCCCATGCTGCACTTTTCATTTCCATGACTGACCGGCTTTATACTTGGAAGTTTGTCCTCTGAATTTGCTTCACCACTTTTGTCCATCGCACCATCCATCTCCCATCTGGCAACAGCCACTCTGTTCTCTGTAGTTAAGAGTTTGTTTTTTGGGTTAGTATTCTTGTTTTTAAGACTCCTCATATAAGTGAAATCATGTGGTATTTTTATTTCACTTAGCAGAATGCCCTTTAGCTCCACCCATGTTGTCCAAATGGCAAGATTTCATTCTTTTTTATAGCTGAGTTCTATTCCATTTGTATTTGTGTGTGTGTGTGTGTACTTGTACCTTCTATATCCACTCATTTATCTACGGACACTTGGGTTGCTTCCATATCTTGACTGTTGTAAATAATACTGCAATAAATATAGGGGTGCATATATCTTTTTGCACAAATGTTTTCATTTTCTTGGGGTAAATACCCAGTAGTACAATTACTGGATCATAGGATAGTTCTATTTTCAGTTTTTTGAGGAACCTCTACACTGTCTTCCACAGTGGCTGCACTAGTGTTCATTTCTACCAACAGTGCACGAGGGTTCCTTTTTCTCCATATCCTTACCAATAGTTATTTTCTGTGGTTTTGATTTTAGCCATCCTGACAGGTGTGAGGTGATATCTCATGGTGGTTTTGACTTGTATTTCCCTGAGGTGTCTGCTGGGCACCTTCTCCCTCCTGTGATCAGTAAGTAACCTCCAGGGTAAATCTGGGAGATGGTGACACTACGCTGCTCCCCAACAAAGTTTCACCTCATACATAGTCTTGGTTTTTTTTTTTTGGTGTTGAGTTGTAAAAATTCTTTATGTGTTTTAGATAAAAACCCCTTATCAAATAATATCATTTGAAAATATTTTTCCCATTCAGTAGGCTGTCCTTTTGTCTTGTCCATGGTTACCTTTGCTGTGTAAAAGCGTTTTATTTTGATGTAGTCCCAATAGTTTATTTTGGTTTTGTTTCCTTTGCCTGAAGGGCATATCCAGAAAAATGTTGCTAAGGGCGATGCCTAAGAGATTACTGTCTATTTTTCTTTTAGGGGTTTTATGGTTTTAGGTCTCACATTTAGTTCTCTAATCCATTTTGACTTTATTTTTGTGTATGGTGTTAGACAGTGATCCAGTTTCATTCTTTGGCATGTAGCTGTCCAGTTTTCCCAACACCATTTATTGAAGGCGTCTTCTTCCCATTGGATATTCTTGCCCCCTTTGTCACAGATTGACTATATAAGCATGGGTTTATTTATAGGCTTTTTCCTGTTCCATTGATCTATGTGTCTATTTTTTTGTGTCAGTACCATGTCGTTTTGATTACTACAGTTTTGTAGTGTACCTTGAAATCTGGGATTGCAATACCTCTAGTTTTGTTCTTTCTCAAGATTGCTCTGCTCTTACGGGTCTTTTGTGGTTCCATACAAATGTTAGGATTGTTTGCTCTAGTTCTGTGAAAAATGCGACTGGTATTTTGATAGAGATTGCAGACACTGAGTCTGTAGCTTGCTTTGAGTAGTAAAATTCTTCCATTCCATGAGCATGGAATACCTTTCCATTTGTGTTGTCTTCAATTTCTGTCATCAGTGTTTTATAGTTTTCAGAGTACAGGTCTTTCAGCTCCTTGGTTAAATTTACTCCTAGGTATTTTATTCTTTTTGATGCAATATGCAAATGGTATTTTCTTAATTTCTTTCTGCTACTTCATTATAAATATATAGAAATACAAGAGATTTCTGTATATTAATTTTGTATCCTTCAGGCTTACTGAATTCTAATAGTTTTTTGGTGGAATCTTTAGGGATTTCTCTATATAATACCATGTCATTTGCAAATAGTGAAAGATTTACTTCTTCCTTACCAATTTGGATGCCTTTTGTTTCTTTTTCTTGTCTGACTGCCAAGGCTAGGACTTCCAGTACTATGTTAAATAAAAGTGGAGAATATAAATATCCTTGTCTTGTTCCTGATCTTATCGGAAAAGCTCTCCGTTTTTCACCATTGAGTATTATGTGGACATATGTTTCCTCTAAACCCGCTTTGTTGTGGGTTTTTATCATCACTGGATGTTGTACTTTGCCAAATGCTTTCTCTGCATCTATTGAAATGGTCACATGGTTTTTAACCTTCTTTTGTTAATGTAATACATTACACTGATTGAATTGCAAATATCGAGCCACTCTCACATCCCTAGAATAAATCCCACTTGATTATGGTGAATGATATTTTTAATGTATTACAATTAGCTTTGCTAACATTTCATTGAGAATTTTGATATCTATGTTTATCAGGAATATTGGCCTATAGTTTTGTTTCATTTGTAATGTCTTTGTCTAGTTTTGGTATCAGGCTAATCCTGGACTTGTAAAATGAATTTGGGAGTTTTCCTTCCTCTTTTATTTTTTGGAATAGTTTGAGAAAAATAGGTATTAACTCTTGAGGTGTTTGGTGGAATTCTCCCGTGAAAGCACCTCATTCTGGACTTACATTTGTTTTTTGATAACTGATTCAATTTGTTACCAGTCTGTTCAAATTTTGTATTATTCCTGATTCAGTTTTGGAAGAGTGTATGTTTCCAGGGATTCATCCATTTCTTCTAGGTTGTCCAATTTGTTGGCATGTAATTTTTTATAGTATTATAACCCTTTGCATTTGTGTGGTGGTTTTACTTTTCCTTGTTTCTCGTTTTATTTATTTAAGTCCTCCCTTTTTCTTTCTTGGGTGAGTCTGGTTAAAGTTTAACAATTTTGTTTATCTTTTCAAAGAACCACCTCTTAGTTTCACTGATCTTTTCTGTTGTTGTTTTTTAAGTTTCTATTTCAGTGTTTTCCACTCTAATATTTATTATTTTCTTCCTTCTACTAAGTTTGGGTTTTGTTTGTTCTTTTTCTTGTTCCTTTAGGTAAAGTTAGATTATTTGAGATTTTTTTTGTTTCTTGAGATAGGCCTGTATTGCTTTAAACTTCCCTCTCAGAACTGCTTTTGTGTCCTAAAGATTTTTAGATCATTGTGTTTTCATTTATTTGTCGCCATGTATTTTTTATTTTGTTGATTTCTTCGTTGACCCACTGGTTGTTTAGTATATTTTAGCCTTTATTTGTTTGTGGTTTTTCTAGATTTTTTCTTGTGACTTCTAGTTTCATACTATTGTGGTCAGAAAAGATGCTTGACATGATTTGGATCTTCTTAAATTTATTCAGACTTGTTTTGTGACCTAACATGTAATCTGTCCTGGGGACTATTCCATGTGCACTTGAAAAGAATGTGTATTCTGCTGCGTATTTTTGACAGAATGTTCTTTATAGATCTATTAAGTCCACCTTTGACCTCCCCTGGCCTTTCAAAGCCATTGCTTCCTTGTTGATTTTCAGTTTGGATGATCTATTCATTGATGTAAGTGGGGGTGTTAAAGTCTCCTACTATTTATTACTCTCAATTTCTCCCTTTATGCCAATAAATATTTGCTTCATGTATTTGGGTGCCCCTATGTTGGGTGTATAGATCTTTACAATTGTTATGTCCTATTGTTGGATTGATACCTTTATCATTAACTAATGCCCCTGTCTCTTGCTATAGTCTTTGTTTTAAAATCTATTTTCTCTAAATTATGCCTTCAGTTTTCTTTGTTTTGTTTTGCTTTGCTTCCATAGAGAATATCTATTACCATCTCTTCATTTTCAGTCTGTATGTGTATTTAGGTCTGAAATGAGTCTCTTGCAGGCAGTATATAGATGGATGCTGTTTTTTAATCCATTCAGTTACATCTTTTTGTGGGAGCATTTAGTACATTTAAAGTAATTGTTGATAGGTACATACTTATTTCTATCTTGTTCACGGTTTTCTGGTTCTTTTTCTAGTTCTTCTCTGTTCCCTTCTTGTGATTTGGTGGCTTTCTTGAGTGTTATGTTTGGATTCCTTTCTCTTTATTTTTTGTATATCTGTTAGAGGTTTTTGATTGTGATTGCCATTGGGTTATTTTTAGCATCCTGTGTAACAGTCTATATTAAATTAATGGTCATTTAAATTCAAACACATTTTTTAAAAAAGATTTATTCATGAGAGATGCAGAGAGAGAGAGAGAGAGAGAGGCAGAGACACAGGCAGAGGAAGCAGGCTCCCCGCAGGGACCCCAATGTGGGACTCAATCCCGGATCCCAGGATCACAACCTGAGCCAAAGGCAGACGCTCAACCGCTGAGCCACCCAGGCATCCTATTCAAACATATTCCAAAAGCATTAAGCTTCCATTCCCTCCTCCACATTTTATGTAGGTCATATTTTACATCTTTTCATTTTGTGTATCCTTTGACTAATTTTGTTAGATACAACTGATTTTACGATTTTTTGTTGTTGTCATTTTGACCTCCCCTGGCTTTTTATTAGTGGTGAATCTACTACCTTTACTAGACGTTGGCTTTTACCTGTGAAATTTTTTCCTTTCATAATTTTCTTTTCTTTATGGCCCTTTCTTCCCACTTAAAGAATTCTGTTTAACATTTCTTGTAAGGCTGGTTTACTGGTGATGAACTCCTTTAACTTTTGTTTGGGAAACTCTCTCCTTCAACTCTGAATGACAACCTTGGTGGAGAGTATTCTATGTTGTAGTTTTTTCCATTCAGCATGTTGAGCATATCATGCCACTCCTTTCTCGCCCACAGTTTCTGCTGAAAACTGAGCTGACAGCCTTACGGTGTTTCCCTGTGTATAACTATTTTCTCTTGTTTTTAAGATGATCTTTATCACTACTTTTTGCCATTTTTTATTATTGTGTGTTTTGGTGTGCCCCTTCTTGGGTTCATCTTGTTAGCGGATTTCTGTCCTTCTTGAACCTGGATATCTTTTTCCTTCCCCAGATTAGAGAGATTTTCAGCTAATATTTTTTCAAATATGTTTTTTGCTCCCTTCTCTCTTCTCCTTCTGGGATCCATGGAAAGTGAATGTTATTATGCGTGATGATGTCACAGAGTTCCCTTAATCTATTCTTGTATTTTATTTTCCTTTTTTTGTTTTGGCCATTCAGCTTGGTTGTTTTCCATTACCCTTCTTCCAGATTTCTGATCCATTCTTCCAAATCCTTTTAATTTCCTGCTGATTACTTCTAGAGTGGTTTTTATTCAGTTATTGTATTCTTCATCTCTGACTGGTTCTTTTTTATATTTTCTATCTCTTTGTTGAAGTTCTCAGAGTTCATTCATCCATTCTTTCCCCCAAGGCCAGTGAGTATCTTCATGACCATTAATTTAAACTCTGCATCAGGTATATTGCTTATTTGTCTCCATTTCATTTAGCTCTCTTTCTGTGATTTTTGTCTTGTTCTTTCATTTGGGACATATTCCTTTTTTTCTTCATTTTGTCTAACTCTGTATTTGTTTCTATGTATTAGGTAGGTCAGCTGTCTCCTAGTCTTGAAAGTAGTGGCCTTGTGTAGAAAAGGTTCTGTGGTTCCCTATGGCATAATCCCTGCTGGCCACAATACCAGTTCTCCAGGGGTATTCCCTGTGTGGGTCGCATCAGTCCTCCTGCACTGGCTGGGCATGCTAGTGGATGGCGCTGGCCTTTAGCCCACCTGGCTGCAATGACCTGCTTCACCTACTGTGGATGCACTGAGCAGAGTTTACTGCCTGTGCTGTTGAGAGGCCCAGCTGCAGCTGTGGTGGGCTCATTGGGTGGGCGGGGCTGGCACTCAGCCTAACTATCTGCAATTAACTGCTGCCATAGCTGCAGGCACACTGCAGGGAAGGGCTTGCTCCCCCAGCCGCTACCTAAGAGGTTTGCCTGCAGGAACTCAGGGTATGCAAGTGTGTGGGATTATTTCCTTTGCCTCCCTAGGACACGAATCCCCTTGGAGTGGTACCTGCAGAGGCAGGTGGGCTGGGAGGGATGAGTCTGCAGGGAACTCTGGACCAGAGCACACAGTGTTAGCAAGGTAGATGGAGAATGTTTGAACTGGCTCCTGCAAGTGTCTGGCTGTCTGGGCTAAGGGAGGGTAAGAAAAATGGCATCCCAGCGCTTCCATTGCAGGAGAAATCTGCAGATTCCTGTCCCTGCAGCACCTAAGACTAATCAATAAATCTCCTTCATGTATACCCCAGGGGCTTTTCAAACTGCAGCTTCTATGCTGTGTCTCCAGAAAGTTATTTAGTGTGCTGGCTCTAGAAGGGCAAGGACTTGGGTTTCTGGGCACCCGCGGACTCTCCCAAAGTTAAGCCTGGGCTGATTTTCAAAGCCAGATGTTAAAGGGACTTATTTTCCCAGAGTGGGTTTCCAGGCCTAGGGTGCCCAGTGCCCCTTGCTCTTCCATGCTTCCTGTTTGTAGTGAGTCACAGTGGGGAGTTTGGTTCTAGACTGCATTTCTACTTATCCAACTCCTTTCAATGTGGCCTTCTATCTCTGACTAGATTGGTTCTGCCAATCTTCAGGATGTTTTCAGAGTCAGTTGCAGAGATGTAATTGTTGCCTCAGTGTGCCTGTGGGATACTTTGATATCTTTTCCCTAGCTGATCTTCAATCTCGAATGATGGCTTAACTAATATTGAATTCTAAATTGAAATATTAGTCTCTTGTGTTCTAAATTCTATTGCTGATGAGAAATCTGCTGTCAATTTAGCTATAGTTTGGCAGAAATTGCCAGTGGCTCTCAAAATCTATGTCCCCTTCTTTTTCTGAAGCCCAGAGCTGACCTGTATTTCCCAGCTATGGAAACTCCTTTGTAGTTGGGTATGGATGCAAAGGTGATTTCTAGCCAAAGGGATGTAAGCAGATGTACTATTACCCCCTTCAGGGCTGAGCTCACCTTCCTGTGGACAACCAGAACAACTCAAAAAAAAAAAAAAAAAAACACACACACATGGTGAAGGCAGCAGAGCTACCATCAGCTGGGCCCCTGAATATGCACAGCCACCCAATGACCTGAAATACCCACCTACAACTGTGAGCCACCCAATGACCTGAAATATCCACCTACAACAAAGAAACTTGTACTAGATTTGAGCCGTTGCATTTTTGGCCTATCTGTACAGCATTTTAGCCCACTGTACTTAATACAATATATGTCTAACTGGTTCTTACTCATTATCTTTCCCCTCCTGCTGAATATGTCCCTACTTCTATTACACAATTTTCATTCACTAGAAGCCTTCACTATACCTTTTGCCTGCTGCCAGCCTCATATAAATATTCTGAACCGGAGCACAGACTTATGAAGTGTGGTACTCTGCATATACTCGTATTATAGTTGTTGATGGCTCAACCACCTTGTGATTCATCCTGGCCCAGGGGGTTTTTCTGCCAGGAACAGGGACAAAGCCAATCATTTAGCAATCTGAACTTTCTACTTATAAAATTAATTGACCTTCATTTGACTTTGTCCAGTTTTTAAGCACCCAATTTATCCAGATTATTTTGACTTGTTTCCAGTATTTCTAGCATACAAATAAAGATATACACAGTGCGTCACTAATCATGGATCAAAAACTGATGAAATAAAACTGGGTCCCAGCCTGACCTCTGGAAGGTTAACTGATAAAAGCTATCCACACCAGCATCATACCCTTTATGATGTCTCTGTATGACGGTCCCACCATCTAATCGTGGTATCATCTGAGCTAAACTATGTTTCCCTGGATTGTTGATGATTACATTTCTCATAATTAAATCAACAGTATGAGAAAGTCAAGATATATGTGCACTGCTTCCTCCAGATCCTTCCAATGTTCTTGAAAAAATTAGGTTATACAGATATGATTCAGTTTTCCATACAGCTACCATTAATTTTTACCCAAAGCCCTAAGTTTGCTTAAACAGAAGTTAATATTCTGGTGATGTATATTTTAACATATTCTTCCCTCACAATATGACTGTGTCTTCTTATTTACTGCAAATTCTACACATTTATTTACCTCTGCATCACCTTGTTGGGAACTGATAATATAAGTACAATGTTCAGAATTAGGGAAAAAGGAGTTCTATACCTTGTATTAGTTATTATCTTTTTGCTACAAAATTTTAAGATATCAATAAGTAGCAATATGCCTGAAATAATTAACAAACCCGGGAAAGCTATTCAAAACAGCAACAGTCCAAGGGTCATAAGGATTAGAGTTGTTGGAAAGGAGGATATATTCGTTTGGGAACTTGTGTTTGCACCACCACCAGAAACGTCCAAATACAGATAGGATGACTGCTTAGCAAACACACTCATACAAGAGGTTTTGTCATCAAAGCACATTTGAACTACAGACTGCTTCCTGGTTGTCACTGATTATCGTCAACTTTAGCCTTGCTCTTAAGCAAAGGGAAAGTGATCATACAATGACCTAGGAAGTACCAATCAGAAATACATACTCAGTAATTCCTGAGACCTTACTCAGAGGTCCCCCACTACTGAATACAGCTCCTGGGATGACTCAACAACTACAGAGATGATGACACTGCTCAAGTTCAGTTTTCTATGGCTTCTAAAACCATGGCTGTTTGTTATTGCTGAGAAAGTGAACCAAGCCAGTTACCTGAGGGAAGCCTGTCCTCAACATCTCCCAATCTGGGATAGCCTCACCAACCAACCACAGTGGCACCCAAGTCCCGCACCAGCTTACTCTAAGACCATAAACACTTGCCTAATTTGTTTCCACTCCCTCAGGGTTCAGAAAATAGAACATACACATCTCCTTGGATTGATTGTTGTTTTTTTTTAAAGTGTCAACACTAAAGGTGGAAATTTCAGAGATTAAAACAAGTTTTTTTGGGCAGGTGTATCCCTTAAGACAAATAATTCTACCTAAATACATATACGGTGCTTTTTAGTTTATATTTTATGGAGGTTATGAGATGCCAAGTGTCTAAATCATGCTCCTGAACCTACATTCCATGAATGATACTAAGATGTTCAAGCATTAAAATTGAGCAATAGTTTTTTTCCTAATAATTTTTCCTTACTTTGAGGAGAAAGTCCCTATGAAAAAGAAACCTATTTACATTAGCAGAATAAAGGAAAACAAATCATATGATAATATTGAGAGATGCAGAAAAAGCTTTTGACAAAATTCAAAATCCAGTCATGATAAAAAAAAAACAAAAAACAAAAAACACCTCTCAGCCCTCTCAGCAAAGTTAGAGTTGTGGGAAATTTCCTCAACTTGAGAAAGAACATCTATCATCTACTTAACTGTGAAAGACTGACCACTTACTTTCCCCTTAAAACTGGGAACAAGGCAAGGATATCTGCTCTGATCACTTCAATCCACCATTTTAGGATATCCTAGCCAGTTCGGTAAGGCAAGGGGGGAAAAAAAGAGCAGAGATTAGAAAGGGAAAGTAAAACTATTTGTAGGTGATGCATATATACAGTTGACCCTTGAACAATAAGGGGTTCTGCGGTGCAGCCCCATTTACATGTAGATTTTTTCAATAAACTTATGGGAAAATTTTTTGGAGATCTGTGACAGTTTGAAAAAAACTCAGACATGAACTGTGTAGCTTAGAAATATGGAAAAAATTAACAAAAAGGTATGCCACGAGTGCATAAAATATGTGTAGACATACTAGTCTGTTTTAACATTTACTACCATGAAATACACACAAATTTATTATAAAAATGTAAACGTAATCAAAACTTACACAAATACTTACAGGCTGCCCAAGGCACCATTTACAGTCAAGAGAAATGTAAACAGGCGTGAGAGATGCAGTATGAAATCATAACTGCATTAAATTAACTGTTGTATATACTGTACTACTGTAACAATCACCTAGCCACCTCCTATTTGCAGTCGGCTCAGGTGCTAGGAGCATCTACTTAAAACGCCACGTGATGCTGACTTAATCATCTCCGCATAGCACCTTGCCTCTCTGGTAAAATGCATATCGCAGTAAAAAATGATTTCTCCTAGTTCCTGAGTATTTTTCATCATGTTTAGTGCAATACCATAAACCCTGAGTAACACGAAAGGACCCCTATTACAAACCCCGGAACCCCAGTGGTTCAAGCCAAGGCATTAAATTGACCTGCTTGCCTCCAGACACAATGCCTCCAATTCAGCCTCTACATCAGGGGATCAAGGGACCTCCAGGGCCCGTTACACATGGCACTCTATGGAAAGGATTGCCAATGCTACGGAAGAGAACCCTGGTGGAGAGATCATCAGCAAAGCCTGGAAGTACTGTGCCACTGCAAATGCCATCAAACCTGAAACAAAGTCCTGCTGGAGAAAACGGTGTCCAGATGTAGTGCATGACTTCACAGGACTCACAACGGAGCCAATCAGAGAAATCACGAAAGAGACTGTGAATGCAGCAAAAGTAAATAAGTAAATAAAATGAAGGTGGAGGGAAAGGGTTTCAAGACACGAGTTTTTAAGAAATTCAAGAGCTAATGGACACCACACTAGAGGAATTAACAGGAAATGACTTGAGTACCTCCAAACCTGGGCCAAGATCATAAGAATATGTGGAAGCAGCAGCACCAGAAACCAAACTGCATCTGCCAACCTGCAGGCAATACGGGTTCTGCTTATTTAAGGTTGCTGTTTACTCTTACGATATGGACTCTTTTCTAATACCAGCAGAGAAGCTAAAGCAAATGGTAGGAGGAGGATTGGTACCCTATAGGCACATTTTTTTAGAGAAATGAAAGAGCAAAAATATCAGACAGAAATCATAATGCATATCCGTAAAGTTACGCCAAGTGCGTCTGCCTCCTGACTCTCCTTCCACGTCCTCTACCTTTGCCACCCTCCTCGGCCTACTCAGCGCAAAGATGAGGAGGATGAAGACCTTTATAATGGTCCCCTTGCACTTAACGAGCAGTAAATAATCATCATGCTGTACAGTTAATAAGCTTATCTGTTTGTGTGTGTGTGTGTGTGTGTGTGAGCATCTTTGTGCGAAAGTCTAATAACTGTATGGCAAGAACCACAAGACACATTTTTGCGTCATCATCAACATCATCACCTAAGTATTCACCATGTAAACCATCATGCACAAGCTTGAGTGGAAGAAGATGACGTCTCCTACACAGGCACAAGCTGAGTGATATTTAATGTAACGTTAATAATGTGTTAATTCTCTGTTTTAATAACTCTGTTTTCAAAGATTAACACTACCACACAGTATGCTCCCCTCTCTCCTAATTGGAGAAACTATGTATCAGCCTATCATCACAGGTAAGGGGTTTTTAAAAAATTTAACAATGTTTCCAACACTGCATTACAAATATGACTGTAATAGTATATGCCATAAAAATTTTGAAGATTTTATTTATTTGAGAGAAAGAGAGAGAGTGTGTGTGATTTGGGGTAGGGGACAGAAAGGGAAGGGGAAGGAATCTCAGGCAGACTCCATGCTGAGCACGGAGCCTGACACAGGGCTTGATCTCATGACCCTGAGATCATGTCCTGAGCCAAAACCAAGAGTCAGACACTTAACCAAATGAGCCACCTAGGTGCCCCTGCCACAAAAATATTATAATGATTCATTCATTAGTGTACAGGCTAAGCTACCAAAAGCAATCATATCGTTGCTTCTTTGTTATCAACGCATGAATCATTATACTGGTAAATAAACATGAATTTCTTTTTCACATTATTTTCCATTTTTAACATCTAGTGTTAGCTATATATGTAACAGCCACAGTATTTATACCATATAAGACAATAACTGATGTAGGTACTGACAGACAAATATTCATCTTGTGAGCAAGCAACATCAACTTATGGTATCAATAAATACAGTACAGCACTGTAAATGTATTTTCTTTTATGATTTTCTTAACATTTTCTTTTCTCTAGCTTACTTTATTGTGAGAATACAGTATATAATACATCTATAAAATATGCAGTAACTTTTTATGTTATTGGTAAGGTTTCTGGTCAACAGTAGTTAAGTTTCAGGGAATCAAAAGTTTACTGTGGATTTTGGACTGTGAGGGGAGGCCAGCACCTCTAACCCTTGTATTATTCAAATATATAGAAAATGCTAAGGCATCAACCAAAAACTTACTTGAATTAATATATTAATTAAGGTTTCAGATCAATTTTAAAAATTACATATATACACACATACATATTCAAAAATTTTAAATATAAAAATACCATTTACAAAAAACTCAAAAACAGATACATAGAAACATAACTTTTAAAATATGATCAAAACATCAAATTTAAAAACTATAAAATACTGCTGAGAGAAACTGAAGACCTAAATAAATGGCAAAATATACCATGTCCATGAACAGAAAGAGAAGTATTAAGATAGCAATGCTCCCAGATTGACAGATTCAATGTAGTCCTGACAAAATCCAATTATGCTTTTTTGGTAGAAAAATCAACCAAGGTGATTCGAAAATGTATAAGCAAATACAAAGGACTGGAAGAATAAAAAATTTTGAAAAAGGAACAAAGTTGAAAGATTTACAATGCCTGATTTCCAGACCTATTAACTACAGAACCAAAGACAGTGTGGTACTGACTTAAGAACAAACGGAACAAATTAGAGGGCTCCAAAGGCCCATTAGATTTACAAGAAAATACCAAAGGCAATTCAATGGAAGAAAAGAAGTGTTTTCAATAAATGGTGCTGGACCAACTGGATAAATCTGTGAGAAAAACAAAGGGACCTCAATCCCACTTCATACCATACACACAAGTTAATTCAGGATGGATCACAAGTTTAAGCATAAAAGCTAAGACTAAACCCTCTAGAAGGAAAACAAAGGAGAATATCCTTGCAATTCTGGGGTGGGAAAGAATTCTTAAGCAAAATACAAAAGCACCAACCATAAAAGAAAAAAATTGATACTCAATAAAATTAACTCTTCTCATAAGAAAACAAAAAGGCAAGAAACGCGCTGGGGAAAATATTCACAATATGTCTATCTAACAAAGCACTTGTGCTCAGACTACCAGACTACATTAATATATATATATATCATTAATATATATATATGTATATATCAAGAATAAAAAGACAAAAAATGTGCAAAATACTTGAAAAGAAAAATGTACAAATGATCAATAGGAAGTGAAAAGGTGCTCAATATCATTAGTCATTGGGAAAAAGCTAATTAGAAACACAATAACATACAATTTCACCTATCAGAATGGCTAGAATTAAAATGACTAATACCAAGTACTGGAAAAGATGCAGGAGTATAAAATGGTGAAATCCCTTGGAAAACAGCGCTGCGCTTAAACATATACCTATCCTATGATTCCATACTTCCACTCTCAGGTATTTACTCAGGAGAAACTTGTATGTCCGCCAAAGAAGTTGTATGACAACATCATGTGCTGGTGAGGATGTGGAGCAACAGAAACGCTGCTAGTGGGAATGCAAAATGGCGCAGCTACTTTGGAAGACAGTTTGGCAGTATTTTACAAAACTAGACATTTTTTTAAAATATTTTATTTATTTATTCATGAGCGACAGAGAGAGAGAGAGAGAGGCAGAGACACAGGCCGAGGGAGAAGCAGGCTCCATGCAGGGAGCCTGATGTGGGACTTGATCCCGAGTCCCCAGGATCACGCCCTGGGCTGAAGGCGGCGCTAAACCGCTGAGCCACCCAGGCTGCCCAAACTAGACATTTTTTTTATTGTATTTTTAAGTCATTAAACCCACTATGGGGCTCAAACTCAACCCAGAGGTCAAGAGTCACATGCTCCACCAACTGAGCCAGCCCAGTGCCCCTAAACAGCTCAGTGTCTGTTCTTACCATACGATCCTGCAAAAGTCGTCCTTGGTATTTATTTACCCATAGGGGTTGAAAACTCATGTCCACACAAAAGGCTGCTCACAAGCGTTTAGAACAGCTTTACTTCTAATTGCCAAAATGTGGAAGCAACCAAGATGTCCCTGGATAAACTATTATTCAGTGCTTTAAAAAGAAAAATGCTATTAAGCCGCAAAAAGACAGGGAGGAAACTTAAATGCATATTACTGAGTGAAAGAAGCCAACCTACAAAGGCTACACATTCTATGATTCCAAGTGAATGACATTCTGTAAAAGGCAAAATTAGGGAGATGGTAAAAAGATCAGTGGTTGCCAGGAGATAGAGGGGAGGGAGGAAAGAACAGGGGGTGCACGGAGGATTTTTAGTATCACTTTGTCTTATAACTGTGAATACATGTCTGTGGACTTGTCCAAACCCATAGACTATAGACTGCCAAGAGTGAACTGCAGTGTATACTGCAGATTTGGGGTAATTATGAATGTATTAATGTAGTTTCAACAACTGCAACAAATATAGCACCCTGGTAGAGATTGCTGATAACAGGGGAGGCTGTGCATGTGTGCAGGTAGGGCGTGTATGGGGAATCTCTTCAGGAAATTGTACCTTCTGCTCAAGTTTGCTGTGAATCTAAAATTGCTCTAAAAGATAAAGTCTACTAAAAAAAAAAAAGCCTGTAGATTAGGAAATATTCCTTACATATTAATTAAAAGCACAAACCATAAAAAAAAAAACCTGGGTAGCTTAGACTTCATCAAAATCTAAAACTTTTTCTTTAAAAGGCACCATTAGAAAAATAAGGTAAGTCATAGACTCAGAGAAAATATCTTCAAATCATATATCTGATAAAAAGACTTTTTAAAATAATTTTTTAAAAATCTGATTATTTTCATTAAATATTTTAAAGATTTTATTTATTTATTCATGAGAGACACAGGGAGAGAGGCAGAGACATAGGCAGAGGGAGAAGCAGGCTCCATGCAGGGAGCCCAATGCCGGACTTGATCCTAGGACCCTGGGATCATGACCTGAGGCAAAGGCAGATACTCAACCACTGAGCCACCCAGGTGCCCCTTTATAATTTAAAGATTTAAAATATTTTGAACCTAAGATAACAGTGAGAACCCAATTTTAAAAACGAGCAGATTTAACTAAACTTTTTGCCAAAGAAGATGTCCACAGAATGGTGCTCAACATCATCAGTCATTAGAGAAATGTAAATTAAAACTGCAGAGAGACATCACCACACATTCACTTGAACAGCTATAATCGAAAGAATATCAAATGTTCGCAAGAACATAGGGAAACCAAAAACCCTCTTATATTGTTGGTCAGACTCTAACATTGTACAGCCACTCCTGGGAAAAGTTCGTCAGGTTCTTAAAAGGTTAAATATAAACTTACTGTATGATCCAGTAATCACACTCCTAAGAATTTCCCCAAGAAAAATAAAAACAAAGGTCCACACAAATACCTGTAAATGATCCAAAAGGGCCAAACAACTAGAAACAATTAAAATGTCCATCAACTGGTAAATGAATAAACAAAATACAGTACCTCTGTAAAATTAAATACTATTCAACAATACAAAGGGACAAGCTGCGGATACAAGTGGCAATGTGGATGAACCTCAAAACTATTATGTTAAGTGAAGGAAGCTAGACACAAAAAACTGTATAGTCTAGGATTCCATTTGTAGGAAATATCCAGAAAAGGCAAAAGACAGCGAGTAGATTAATGGCTGTCTTGGCTGTAAGCTGACATGAGGAAATTTGGGGGGGTGGGGAGGACAGAAATTGGAACGTGGTGATGGGTGTAAAAGTCTATAAAAATAAAACTATACATTTATGATGGATGGATTTTAGGGCATGTAAATTACACCTCAATAAAACTTTTTTTTCAAACTTGTACGAGAATGCTTATAACAGCTTTATTCATCATAATAGCCTCAAACTGGAAACAACCCCAATGGTCTTCCAAAAGAGAAGAGATAAATTGTGGTATATTAAAAAATGGAGTATTAGTTATTAATAAAAAACCGAGCTACTGAAACACATGACACGAATGAATCTCCAAAACATGTTGACAAGAAGCCAGTTTTGTTCTATTGTATACTGTAGTCCATTATAAAAGAACATACTGCATATTACATGTTCATTTATACGAAGTTCAAGAACAGGCAAAGCTCACTTATGGTGCTATGGTGCTAGAAATCAGGACAGCAATTGCCTTTGGGGTAGGGAGACTGCGAAGGGGCAAAGAGAGCTTTCTGGAGCATGAAAATGTTCTATATCCTTTTTTTTTTTTTTTTTTTTTTTTTTTTTAGAGAAAGAGCACGAGCTGCAGGGCCGTGTAGAGGGAAAGAAAGGGAATCCTCAAGCAGACTCCCTGCTGAGTGCTGGGCTCTACCCCAGGACCCCGAGATCATGACCCGAGCTGAAATCAAGAATTGAATGTTTAACCAACTGAGCGCCCTAAAATGTTCTGTACCTTGACAAGGATGTTGTTTGTCTGGGTGCATACACACGGATCAAAGCTTTACAAAAAATTAAGATCCGTGCATTTTACTGTATGCACCTGGATGGATTTTCAAATGATTAAAAATGCCCTCCGAAATTCCATGCAAACCTTATTGCTCGGCAAACTCTGAATCAATCAATCAATCAATCACACTTATTTCCAGAAGGCACGGTACATGTCTATTTGGAAATTGTAACATGTCAAGCGGTTGATGAGTGGCTAATGATTTAATACTCATTTTTAAATGTTTTAACTGTATCATGTCAAACACATATATTCAACTTACGTGTGTTACGGAACAGAATCAGACTCATGTATTCTTTGTACGTTCACTGGCTCCTTCGCTCCAAAAATATTTATGGGGGGCTCAAAATATTCTCTAGGCATCTAAGTTCAAACGGAAACTCAATTAAAAATACAATACTGAGGGTTCACTTCCCCTTTAGGTGGGACTCAAGTGCACCTTTCAGAGAATCCTGTTTGCTTCCCGTGAGCCTCCTCGTCTGGTCACGGGAAGAGACGGTGTCCGGCCCCCTCACCGTCCCAGCCTCAGGAAGCAGAGCCAAGGCCGCCGCCAGCCCAGTCAGCAGGTTCAGAACTAGTAGACGGGGCGCCGTCTGGGGCCTCCCGGAGCTACAGGTGCATCCAGCCCCCCCCACCCCGGAGATGGCCCCGAAGGGGCTGCCTGGACAGTGGCTCCTCAACTCAGGCCTCGGGCCAGGGGGAAGGGACGCCAGCACCACAGGAAGCCACCCCCCTTCCAGTAGCTTCTCTTCCACTCCCCCGGCCCGTCCGAGGAGTCTCTACCGTGGAGTCTGCTCTAAGCCAGGCCTGGAGCCGTGAGGATGAATGAGGCACGACCCCTGCTCCCCAGAGCCTGTCCACGCCGCGTGGGCCGGGGCCCAGGAGGCCGGGGTACGTCCTATGCTCCTGGCACATTTTCAAGGGTGTTTATGATGTTTGGGGCCCTTGATCCCAAACCTGCACTCCAGGAGGTTAGCAGAGCAGCGCCTTTGCTACAGACTCCCAGGGCCCAGGGAACATTCTCCTGCACCGCCCCCCCCCCCCCCCCCGCCCCAAAGAATCCAAACTGAGATGCCCCACGACAGCGAAGTGGTCAAACGAGTTATGAAGGTCACACCATCCGCTGCCTTGAAAGACAAGCTTTGCAGGAAGAGTGTCGGAAAATGCTGACAGCATAAGGTTAAAGGGCAGCGCAGGGCTTCTCGGGGGGCATCGGCGGACTTCCCCCCGTTTCCCCAAGATCCTGTGACCCCAGAATCACGCTACTGCGGGGAATGAGCTCTCGTCCTCACCTGGAGTGCGACCCCAGGACCGGCTGGGAAGGGAAAACGCGTGTGGCCACAGAGGGCCGGGGTGATCCGCGCCAGGCCCCTGACGAGGAAGGCTGGGGCCTTACAGACCTGAATGTGCGTCTTGTTAAAAAGTGGATTCTGGGGGTGCCTGGTGGCTCAGTGGTTGACTGTCTGCCCTTGGCTCGGGTCATGACCCCAGGGTCCTGGGATCGAGTCCCACGTTGGGCTCCCTGCATGAGGCCTGCTTCTCCCTCTGCCTGTGTCTCTGCCTCTGTGTCTCTCACGAGTAAATAAATAAGATCTTAACTAACTAAATAAAGGATTCTGATTCGATGTCTGGCGTGGCCTGAGATTCTGGATTTCTGGCTCCCAGGTGACACCCAGGCGGCCGGTCCACACAGGCCACACACGGAGAAGCAAAGCTGGGGATGTACACATCCTGCGGGACAGCCAAGCTGCACTAACGGTGACTTTCTGGCTGGTCACAGGATGGGTGCATTTACTTCTTACACCCCCACTATGGTCACCAGATCCTTTGCAACGAAAATGTATTGCTTTTATAATCAGAAAGAAAACTTCCGGGATCCCTGGGTGGCGCAGCGGTTTGGCGCCTGCCTTTGGCCCAGGGCGCGATCCTGGAGACCCGGGATCAAATCCCACGTCGGGCTCCCGGGGCATGGAGCCTGCTTCTCCCTCTGCCTTTGTCTCTGCCTCTCTCTCTCTCTCTCTCTGTGACTATCATAAATAAATAAAAAAAAAAAAACAAAAAAAAAAAACTTCCTACTATTCAAAGCCTGGGACTTGGTGATTATTCTTACAGGAGTCCATCCCAAATATAATGTGATGGAATCAAAAGGTAAAAACATGGTCTCTGCTCAACAGCACTTCTAACACCGAATGTGAGGTTTTCCACACCAAGCAGTTCTGCCTCTGCCCAGAGTGAGCGCAGACCCCACAGGGGAAGGGCTCAGCCCCACAAGAAGGCTGCTTCCCACTCCAGAGGCCAGCCACAAGTCCAGACTGTCACTTCCATTTCTATCAAGCTGAAAATTGGGGCTTCCCACGATGCCCTCCTCAGGCTTACCAGTTTATCAGAACGCAGGGCAGCACTTTACTATGACTGGTTCATCATAAAGGCTATGATTCAGGAACAACCAAGCAGAGCAGGGGCGGGGGGGGGGTGTGAAGTAGGAGGAGAGGGCGCAGAGCTTCACCCTCCAAGCACCTTGATGTGTTCACGAACCCGGAGCTCTCCAAACCCCATGGCACAGGCAGGACTGATTAAATAATTGGCCATTAATGATTAAGTCAATCTGCAGCCCCTCAGTTGGGGGGAGAGAGGGGCTGAAAGCTCCACCCCACCCCTCTAATCACAGTGTAGGCTCCTCCGGCAAGCAGCCCCCATCCTGCAAGGGTCACCTCATTAGCATAAACTCCTGAATAATCCAAAGAGGCTTATTCTGAATAACAAGACACTCCTCTGGCCAGGAGCTCTGTACCAGAACCAGGGATGACAACCAAGTGTATTTATTTCCTATTATATCACAGAATCAAAGGTTTACATACGTGCAACTTAGAATGATTTACAATAGCAAGAACTAAGCAACCACCTAGTTCTCTACTATTAAAAGAATGGCTTAAAAAAGGGCTGAAATAGCATGTAATTACTACACATATTTGTAATGATAGGAAAAAATGCAATAAATTTTAAAGTTTAATCACAGTATGAGAACTTTGTTAAGATGCTAATGTAAAATGAATTATAAGTTTATAAAATATTAAAATTGTTATTATTTTTTAAAGATTTTATTTACTTGAGAGAGAGTGAGAGAGCAAGCACCAGGCAAGGGAGAAGCAGACTCCTCGCTGAGCAGGGAACCTGCCAAACGCCGGGCTGGGTCCCGGGACTCCAGGATCCTGACCTGAGCCGAAGGCAGACGTTTAAAGGACTGAGCCACCCAGGCGCCTCCAAGTTAAATTTTTTTTTTAATTTTTATTTATTTATGATAGTCACAGAGAGAGAGAGAGAGGCAGAGACACAGGCAGAGGAAGAAGCAGGCTCCATGCACCGGGAGCCCGACGTGGGATTCGATCCCGGGTCTCCAGGATTGCGCCCTGGGCCAAAGGCAGGCGCCAAACCGCTGTGCCACCCAGGGATCCCTAAAATTTTTTTTAAAAAAAGCAAAATGCAACAAAACTGGCAAGAAATATGCCAAACTGCTCATGTCTTTGGATCCTTGAAGAGTGGGGGGATTTTTTTTCCTTTCACCCTTCCGGGATAAAATGGAAAGGAAGGAGCTCAAATGTGATTAGGATAAACAGATGCGGGGCACTTGGGGGGCTCACTGGCTGAGCGTCTGCCTTTGGCTCAGGTTCTGACCCCGGGGTCCCGGGATCGAGTCCTGCATCGGGCTCCCAGTGTGGAGCCTGCTTCTCCCTCTGCCTGTGTCTCTGCGTCTCTCTGTGTGTCTCTCTTTATCAAAAACAAACAAACAAAAAAAACAGATGCAAGGGTACCCGTGGCAGGTGGAGGAGGCAGTGGAGAGGAGCCGTCCCAGGGCTGGTGCCCCGGAGCAGGCTGCGGGGTGCGGCTGTAAGAGAGCCCGCTGGAAACCCTGGCTGGTTGGAGGGGAGAGAAGTGGGAGAAGGAGAAAGACGGCAGGCTTAGAGCGCAGGCTGCACCCCGTACTGAAGCTACGAGGCTGGATTCGGGGGGGCTGGGGGCGGCCGACAGCCCACCACCCTCCTCCCTGACCCCCAGCTGACAACAGGGGCCACCTCTGCCTCGGATGGCTCGAGGCGCCCGGCTGCTCCTCCGCTCGGCCTCCCTGGACACAGCGGGTGCTTTCTGCTTCCTGGGGCCACCCTAACCACCAGTGTCTCCCTTTCCCTCCCGGCGTCGGGCTCCTCAAGGGCCTAAGGATACGCGCTCACCTTGACCTTCCCTAATAACGGCGTCGCTGTTATGCTGTATGTTGGCAAATCAGACTCCAATAAAAAATATGAATAAATAAATAAATAAATAAATAAATAAATAAATAAATAAATAAATAAATAAATAAATAACGCCCACTGCTATGTTCCCACTTCTGGGCTCGTTTCTGGCCCGATCCTCGCTTTGCTGTCGTACCTCCCCGATAGGCAACAAGGGGCCGCAGAGACGAATGCGAGGAAAGCTGCACCACGGCCCGTGATCCCACCAGACCACTCGCGGCCGCTGCACGACCGGTGCAGGAGTTGGCAGCAGCTTCGTCGCTTCTCCGGGGTGAAGGGTAAACCCGCCAGCGAACCTGCCCCATGGCTTCGCCGCTGGCACGGGGCAAAGCTGGACACGGGGCTGCACAGTCCTGGTCTGCCACCAGCCCCCCAGAGGCCTCCCGGTCCCCCCATCCCGTGCTGACATCGCCCGTGCTTCCACCGCGGGATGCCGTCCGCATCCACACGCCAGGAGATTCCATCCCTTGCCCCGGGTCAGGGTAGAGTCTAGTCCCCCAACAACAGGGCCAAAGCTGGGGGTTCAGGGCCAGGAGCCCGGGCCTCCCGCTTCACCGATTCCAAAGCTGTCGCTGCACCAAACACCCCGCTACAGCACTTGTCGTGGAGAACGTTTCTCTAAGGCCACGGGGCTGCTCAAGAACAGAGCGGTCAGAGCTGCAAACAGCTCTGGGGGAAAATCTTGCAAATACGGGCAAAGGTGAAAGGGGCAGGGCTCTAGCAACGGCAGCGACAGCCAACACAAGGTGGATCCTTACCCCATAACGCAGGACGGGCCAGGGGACCCGCACAGCCCTACAGGATGGCGAGGATTATTACCTCTGTTTTACATAGGAGAAAACTGAGGCTCAGAGTGGTTAAAAAAAAAAAAAAGGTGAAGGACACACAGGAAGCAGAAGAACCAGAAATAAATCCAGCGACCTGGTGACAGCGCACAGGCAGGATGGCTCCGCCTCACCTGTCAGGTGTGGCCCTTAACCAATCAGCCCGCCTTCCCTCGCCACCTGTCCGCTGAACCAGGGACTAAGAAGCGCCTCTGAGGGAGCACGCACCTGTAAGCTGGGATCTGAGTTCTGTTAAGGGATCCAATCAACTGGCTCTTCTAGCATTTCCCAAATACCTGAGTCTCTAAATGCGTGTCTTTCAACTAAACAAGGCGTTCGGCTTGCAGCCCTGCTTTGTTCTCTCCTCCCACCCAGAGGTAGGTACATGCTACACGGACAGTGACAAAGGCCTCATGACCACCCGACACTTCCTCAAAACTACTCCTCGAGGTTCCACTTGGGGTCTCTTCTCTTCCTTTCTGACACCCCCACCCCCGAGATCTATGAATACTCAGACTTGGGGGGAAGGCCATAAAGATCAACACAGAAGCTTCAACTGTAATAAAACTCCTGATAAACACAGGGGCGAGGACATCTACTCTGTGACCCTTAGCTCAAAGGTTCAAGATGAGGATTAGGCCGTCCTTCAACCTGTATCACAGAAATTTCGAAAGGGCTGGGCCGTGGGCACCTCTCATTCCTCATTCTGCAGAGCGCTCAGACTGGGCGGCGCCTAGGCGGTGGGAGCAGCAGCAGACCTTCGCCGGCTGCAGACAGGTGCACACGGACGCAGGGTGGGGAGCACCCCCGCAGGTCCTCAGCACCCTGGGCAGCTACGGCGAGCCAGTGCACCAGCTCAGGGATCCAGGTGCGTCCCAGGCTGTTTAGAGACAGAGGGCTTCTTGGTGCCCCATCCCCATGGGGCCTCCTGGGGACTCCCAAGGTGCACAAGACCCATATTCCCCACTCACAGAGAGTTCATGGTTGGGGTATCGGGGACATTGCTCTTCTCCACCGTGGCTTGCCCACCACGCGGCACCCGGTCGTGTTGTACAGCAGGGGTGGGACACTAGAGCTCTGTGCGACAGGCACAGCAGGCAGAGTGTGGGGAAAGGATGACACACCTGGTGTTCTTCTGACACGGAAACCCTGCAGAGAAAGCAGGACTCTTCATTCCCGCAGGTGAACATGTGCATTTCCCCACTGTGCGTGGGACGAGAGCCTCTCGACCTGTTTTTGTTTATCCCTTTTTGGACAGACGGATACCCAGAAAGACTGCTGACTGCAGGAGAAGACGACAACGCCAGGGTGCTGGGGCCGGACCCCGAGGGTGGCGGCCACTTCAGGGAGGAGCGGACACGGCGGGAACCAGGGAGCACTCCTCTGCTCCAGGAACGCCTGTGGGAATCCCCCGGCACAGACTCGCTGAATCTCCCAGTTTTCAACACTGGTTCAGTGTGAACCCTCGGCTGGCCTGAGGAAACATCTGCTGGGTGAATACGGCCCCTGCCCCCAGTCTGTACCCAAGGCAGATGACAGAGGTCAGAAGACAGCTTGCCCGGACTGACTCACCCGCTCTTGGGTGTGCCCAGCTCAGCACGGAGGCTGGAGAACCGTGGAGTCACCGCGATCCAACAGATTTGAGTCTGATCCCGGCTCACCTCCGACTACCTGCAAGGCCTCAAGTGAACTATTACCCAACCTCCCGTACCTCCACGTCCGTCTGCAAGATGGGCTGATAATACCCAACACTGAGAAATTTGTGAGGCTTCAAAATGTGTGTGTGTGTGTGTGTGTGTGTGAAGACGACCATGAACTCTTCCTAAATGTCAAATTTCCTTCCCCCATAGCTCTTAAAAAAAATAAATAAACAAAAAACCCCCAAAAAACCAACTTGGCCAACTCTCAGCTTCTTTAGATGTCATGGTTCTCCTCTGTTACAAACAAGAATAACCCTCCAGCCCTGCTGCTCTAAGCGCACCGGATGGGATGAAGTGGTGCAGATGGAAGCAGGTGCTTACAAATTAGAGAAGTATGATCGACCTGAACGCCAACACCCTTTCCTCCCATTTCGAGGCCCAGGATGCACTAATTTGCTTTCCTAAAGTGTTTCTACCCCTTCCATAGCGCGATGCGGGGAGAAGATGGAATCGCGGTTGTGGTGATTCTCAGCAATCAACTCCCCAGGGTCCAGTCCCCCCACCCTCACAGAGGCCAGGAAACATTAGGTCACCGCCTGGTCACTTAGAGGCCCAGCAGGTTTGTTTTCTCTCTCCATGCTCTCCTCTTAGAGAACTGAGGTAGAACATAAAGTCACTTACCAGCTGCATCTTTCTCTTACCCACACAAAAACCCGGAGCCACAGGCCAAACAACTACACTTAAGTATCATCGAGAATTCGCTATGACATTTTCCAACTGAAAAAGGATTTTTGTCAGTTCTCTCATTTCCCCACACCCTGTGACCAAACTGGGACATGCTTTGGCATTTCCTCAACTGACTTAAAGCATCTTTACAACTCCTTTTAGACTAACCATCCCAGCCAGGGCTGGGCTGATGGGCCAACCTAGCACTTTGACTTTCAACAATTACAGTATCATTTACTTAGTTTTTCTCTTAAAAGCAAAGAGGCATCAGGGACGCCTGGGTGGCTCAGTGTTTGAGCATCTGCCTTCGGCTCAGGGCGTGATCCCAGTTTCTGGGATCTTGCATCAGGCTCACCAGGAGGAGTCTGCTTCTCCCTCTGCCTGTGTCTCTGCCTCTCTCTATATATCTCTCATGATTAAATAAAATCTTTAAGGAAAAAAAAAAAAGAAAAAAGCAAAGAGGCATTAAAATCAATTCCACTGCAGCTACTAAGAAATGTAGGTTTATCTTATGCCTCCCCCTACCCCAAACTTGAATGGCCCCTTTATGCAATCACATTTCCAAATTACTAATCAAGCATGACAGGATGAGTAGGAATTGTATGATGAATCTACAGTGAAAAAAATGAGCAAGTTGGATAAATATACAGATATTACTTCCCACGTCCCTCTTCTTCAAAGCAAGGTTCTTGGAAAGCAAAAAGAACAGTGCAGAATGTTTTAGGAGTCAATATTTCACTAAATATTTACACGTCTTGATGCCGGAGGCAAACACGGTGAAAAGGGCAATACAAATATAAGATTTCTTTCAGGCAATAAGTACATCTCCATTCACCCCATGATTTGTTTTTATAATATACACTTTTTATTTATGTATACCATGTTTCCAGAAGTATACACAAAACTTAAATGGGTAAGTTGTATGTTTACTACTCTGACCTGCTTTTTTTTTTAAATGTTTTTATTTATTTATTCATGACAGACACAGGCAGGGACAGAGGCAGAGGGAGAAGCAGGCTCCCTGCAGGGAACCCCATGCCAGACTCGATCCCGGGACCCCAGGATCACTACCTGAGCCAAAGGCAGATACTCAACCACTGAGCCACCCAGGCGTCCCTCTAAGTTCTGTTTTTTGATGAGCATAACTTAGAAAGGATTTGGGCAGTTCTAAAAATTTGCTAACACATTTTACACAACCTGTCTGTTGGGACACAACTCAATTCCCAGCTTACTAATACCCTTTGTATAAAAAAAAGCTGACCCAGCATCCACCTGCATCAACTTGATCCCCTCAGCTCAGTCATGCTCAGCAACACCCGGTGCCTTCGTAGCAAAAATAAAAAAAAAAAAAAAAAAAGAAAAGGAAAAAAAAAAAAAAAAAAAAGCAGCAGCAGCACCGCAGGAGGGAAAAAAGAAAAAAAGACTTTACACCCGATTTACAAAGAGTGAGGGTGTGCACAAGGCCTTGAATCCAGAAACACTAGCAGTGCCTTCCAACTCTACCTTCTGCAAAACAAAACAAAACAAAACAACAACAAAAAAAGTGGTGATGTTACTTTTAAAGGAAAATGCTAAACATACCAAAGCAGAGACACTTGTGTAAGGAATTCCACAGCCCAGCCTTCATCCCGCTTCAACCAATAACTCACAGCCCCCGTCCTCGGAGCTCATCGCTCACTTTTGCCCCTGCAGCCCTCTCCCCAAACTGGATTATTTGGAAGCAAATCCTGCCCCTATATTTCAACTTCAGTATGTATTTCCAAAAGATAAAGGTTTCTTAAAACCAACAACAAAACAAAACCGTAACACCGGTACCAAAAATAGCTAAGCAAACCTAATATCCTTCAGACGACCAACTAGCCGGCCCAATCCCCTTTTATCGGCTCAATTTTTCATGGACTTTCCTCCCTTCAAGTCAGGACCTAACCAAGCTGGCGCCCTGCAGCGCCGCATCACCGGGGCTGACACCCGCAGGTCCCCTCCCGGCCGCTGGCGCTCGGCCGCACCCGCCTCCACCTGCGTCCACCGGCCTCGCCCGCCGCCACCTGCCGGGGCCACCCGCCCAGGTGAGAAAGCGGAGCCTCGGCCCACGAGTGGCGGGGCGCAGGCCCAGGGGCGGCCGCCGGGAGGCGGGGACCCCCGAAGCCCGGGCCCGGCGCCAGCGCCCCGGGGTCCCGGTCCCGACGCCGAGGGCCCCCAGCGCGCGTCCCTGTACCGACCCAGCCCCCCCGCCCCGCCCCGGTGCCGGGAGCACGGGCAGGACACACACCATTTCCGAGACATCCCCTATTTTATACTGTTTGGAACCCACGTCCACCGGAAACACGGGGCGCGAGTGTCTGGCCAGCCCGGGGGGGCCCCCCCGCTTCCATCCCCGGACCCCAAACCCCGCACAGACCGCCGCCGCGAAGGCCCCGTGCTAACCCGCAAGCCCGGGCTCAGCGGGGGAGGGGGCTCAGCTCCGGGGAGGGGGGGCTCAGCTGGGGAGAGGGCTCAGCTGGGGGAGCTCAGCTCCGGGGGGGGCTCAGCTCGGGGGGGGGGCTCAGCTCGGGGGGGCGGCTCAGTTCGGGGGGTTCAGCTGGGGGGAGCTCAGGTCGGGGGAGGGCTCAGCTGGGGGGGCTCAGCTCCGGGGGGGCTCAGCTGGGGGGGCTCAGCTGGGGGGGCTCAGCTCCGGGGGGGCTCAGCTGGGGGGGCTCAGTTCGGGGGGTTCAGCTTGGGGGAGCTCAGGTCGGGGAAGGGCTCAGCTGGGGGGGCTCAGCTCCGGGGGAGCTCAGCTCCGGGGGGGGGCTTGGCTCCGGTGGGGGGGCTCAGCTCGGGGGTGGCTCAGTTGGGGGAGCTCAGCTGGGGGGCTCAGCTGGGGAGTGCTCAGCTCCGGGGTCGGAGGCTCAGCTGAGGGAGCTCAGCTCCGGGGGGAGCTCAGCTGGGGGGTGCTCAGCTCGGGGGTCGGAGGCTCAGCTGGGGGGCTCAGCTCCGGGGGGTGTCTCAGCTGGGGGGCTCAGCTGGGGAGTGCTCAGCTCGGGGGTCGGAGGCTCAGCTGAGGGAGCTCAGCTCCGGGGGGAGCTCAGCTGGGGGGCTCAGCTGGGGGGTGCTCAGCTCGGGGGTCGGAGGCTCAGCTGGGGGGGCTCAGCTCCGGGGGGTGTCTCAGCTCTCCGCCAGCGCCCCCCCCGCCCCGCGATCCCGTCGGTGCCGGAGAAACGCCAGCGTCCGAAGCCCTGGAAGAGAAATTCGCTCGCCCTCGCCGACGCGCACGGGGTCCCGCGGGCCAGGGGCGGGCGGCGCGGGGCCGGTGCCGGTGCCCCCCGCCCCGGGCCCGCGCGCAGCCGCGAACCGCCGGCCCCCGCACTCACCCCGCGCGTCGCGGCTCCCGGCTCGCGCTCCGCGTCCCCGGCGCCCCGGGCGGCCGCCCCGACACCTGCTGCGCGCGGCCCCAGGTGGCCGCCGGGAGGGGGAGCCCCGCGCGCCCGCCGGCTCCGCCCCGAGCGCTCCCCGGAGGAGGAGCGGCAGCGGCGGGCGCGGCCCCGGGGACCCCGCGGCGACCCCGCGGCGGCCGGGCCGGCTCGGACCAGGAAGTGCGGGCGCCCGAGCCCGGCGGCCGTGGACGCGCACGCCCCGTCGCGACCCCGGCGGGAGGCCTGCTGCACGGCGCCGCCTGCCGGGGGGGGCGGGAGCGAGCGAGCGAGCGCGCGGTCCGCGGGGGCCGCCCCCGTCCGGGGAGACCCCCGGAGCTGCCGCGGGGCGGGGGTGCGGGGCGGCAGGGCCGCTAGGACGCCGCCTTGGTACCAAAATCTGCAGATAGCCCGGGTGCAGGTAGCGCAGGCCTGTTGCATCGCCTTCCTTTTTTCCAACAACGTGCTACGATGTTGTATTTGTTCAGAAAGTGCTTGGGACGCCTGGTGCTCAGCCGCGGAGCGTCTGCCTGCGGCTCAGGGCGGGACCCCGGGGTCCCGGGATCGAGTCCCGCATCGGGCTCCCCGCCTGGAGCCTGCTTCTCCCTCTGCCCGTGTCTCTCTGCCTCTGTCTGTGTGTCTCTCGTGAATAAATAAATAAAATCTAAAAAGAAAAAGAGTGTTCGCTGGACGCCTACAACTCGTGGGCGTTTAAACACGTGGAACGTGGTCCGGGGCCGGGCCTGGGCGCGCTGCCGAGGGCGGGGGGGGGGGGGGCGCTGCCAGGAAGGACCCAGGCCCCCGTGGGAAGGCTGCGTGGGGCTGTGCCACCCCAACAACGCGTGTTGTGAGTGACGGTTGGCACGTCAAACGCATCCTCTAGAGAAACAATTAGTGTGATGGTCTTCAGATTTAGAAAACTGAAGTTGACACTGTGGGTTGTTTTTGTGAACAGCCTGGTGTTTGGGACCCTTTTTTCCTCAAACAAGCAAGTCCGTATTAAACCAGGAATTTGGAGGCAAAACCCAACAGGACGTGAACTGTTTCCGCGGAGATGCCGCGGAGCGAGGCGGGCAGCGGGCCGGGGGTGCGGGGCCTCCCAGGGAGCGGGCCGAGCTCACCCCGCGGCCAGCCCCCCTCCAGGGCCCGCTGAAGCCGAGCCTGGGGCCGCGCGGCGCGGAGGCGCCACCCCCTGCCCGTCTTGCAACAACTCCCCAGCGGTGGCACCAGAGCCCCTGGGATCCCCCCGAGCCCCTGGGATCCACTGGAGCCCCTAGGATCCGCTGGAGCCCCTAAGATCCACTGGAGCCCCTAAGATCCGCCGGAACCCGTAGGAGCCACTGAAGCCCCTGGGATCCACTGGAGCCCCTAGGATCTACTGGAGCCCCTGGGATCCACTGGAGCCCCTAGGATCCGCTGGAGCCCCTAAGATCCACTGGAGCCCCTAAGATCCGCCGGAGCCCCTAGGATCCACTGAAGCCCCTGGGATCCGCCGGAGCCGCTGGGATCCACTGGAGCCCCTAGGATCCGCCCAAGCCCCTAGGATCCACTGAAGCTCCTGGGATCCACTGGAGCCCCTAGGATCCGCCCAAGCCCCTAGGATCCACTGAAGCTCCTGGGATCCACTGGAGGCCCCGGCTCCTCCTCCCCCGAGCCCTTGGCTCCCTGAGCCCTTCTCCGTGGGGCTGCCGCGGCTCGCCGCCTTCCTGGAGCCCGCTCCCCTCGCTTCCCAAGGGAACCCAGGTTTTGCTCAGGGAGGCGGTGTGCGGAGCCAAGGCAGCTCGTGCTCCCAGAGGCCCTTGCGGGGCAGCCGCAAGACTTGACTCTGGCCCTGGAGCCGCAGGAGGAGGTCGGTCGCCCAGCGCGCCCGGAGACTTTGCTCTCCCAGGACGGTTGCCGCCCCAGCCCTCCTGCTTCCTTCCTGCTGGGAGGTGGCTGCAAAGTCGGAGGAGGAGCAGCCGATCTTTGACCCCAGGGCGACACACCAGAGAGAAGGGGGAGCACCCCCCCCCCCCAGCTGCCTAGCTCCGGGCTCCGGATGCCAGGGGAAGAACTGCCTTACGCGGGTTAGGCACCCTCGCTCAGGGGGTGTCACGGGCAGTTGCACACAGTCCCAGGGGACACAGATTCTTTCCCAAGAATAAGCCTCAAAAATCAGCCCTGATTAATAGCCTACCTGATGCGGAGTATTAACGGCAGAAGGAGGATGGAGTTTGGGATGAGACAACCCAAGGGTGAGAATGTGAATTTAAGCTCTTCCTTTTTTTTTTTTGTTTTTGTTTTTGTTTTTGCTAACGACTTTGGGCAGATTTGTGAAATTAGAATCTGTATGGTATAATTGGAAGTTGTCATAAAAACACAAGGCACAGTGCCTGGCATATGGTGAGTGATTAATAAATGATCATTGAGATAATTCCTGTCTAATAGTTTTTAGCCTCCACCAGATGGATACCTGGCCTAGAGAGATTCAGAATCACATATCTGCTTTCCAGTTTCACCCCGCAGGCTTTTTTTTTTTTTTTTTTTTTGCCTATTCAGATCTTAAATACTTTGTAACAGAAAAGTGAATCTTTAAGTAAAAACTGTCGTTTGTCTGGTATCTTGTTTCCTCAATTTCTGGACTATATCTGCTGTCCCAAAAGTTGTTTCTGAAAAAGGAATGGAGAGGTGCCTGGCTGCCTCATCCCATAGAGCCTGCCCCTCTTGATCTCCCGGTCATGAGTTCGAACTGCTCGTTGGGTGTACAGTTGACTTAAAATAAATAAAATATTTTAACAATGAAAGAATAGAAAGAAACACATGCTTTGTCGTGACTAGTCATGAATTATTGGCACCCTAGTTTGACAGATACAGGTGCATATTTCTGTTTGACTCTTTTTTTTTTAAATAAGAAACTCTAATTTTAATAGGTTTGCATTTTTAATTACCAAACAGAATGTTTTAATGCTCCCAAAACATGTTTTCGTTGAAACTACATCATATTCCTCTTTGCCGAGATTAAATAGCATTAAAAATAAGTATTATTCACTTAGATTTTTTTTATTCACTAAGATTTTTAATTAAAAAATACATTCTTTCAACAATTGCAGTTTTTTAATTTAAATTTTAGGTAATTAGCATACAATGCAGTATTAGTTTCTGGAGTAGAATTTAGTGATTCATCACTTACATACAACACCCAGTGCTCATCATAAAAAGTGCCTTCCTTAATTGTTTTCTATTTCTTACTTTTATTTTTATTTGGAGGAGGGGGGCCAAGGGAGAGGGAGAGTCTTAAGCAGGCTCCACACCCGCATACAGCCTGACGCAGGGCTCGATCTCATAACCCTCAGACTGTGACCCAAAGTAAAATCAAGATTTGGATACTTTTGCTTCTCCGTCTGCCTGTGTCTCTGCCTCTCTCTCTGTGTTTCTCATTAATAAATAAATTAAATCTTTTAAAAAGGAGAGAGAGAATCAGATATTTAGCTGACCCACCCCACATGCCCCTGTAGCTTTTAAATAAAAAAAATTTACCATAGTTTAACCTGCCTTCTATTACTAGACATTTAGGTTATTTTGGTCTCTCTCCGTTACAAACATTGCCTGGAACACCTTTGTCCCTTACACTTCGGCCCATTCCTGTAAGCTGACCATGTCTCCCCATTCCCCTGCCTCCCCCCCACCCCCAAATCCACGCCACTGTCCATCTGTTGATTGGATTATTTGCCCAGCCTCCTGAATGGCTCCCTGTATCAGCCCTTGCTCTCTTTCTTTCAACCCAACAGCTGGAATAAGCATGTTAAAATGTCAGATCAGATACTACCCCTCTCTGTTCAAAATTTTCCAGTGGCTTCTCTCTCAAATTCAGAGTGAAAACCAAAGTCCCCACAATGGCCTGTAAAGCTCCTCTGTCTGCCCCCAGTACCGTTACCTCTCTGAACCATATTCCACTCTACTGCAGCCACACTAGCTTCCTAGCTCGTCTTTTTTTTTAATGTGCCATGTACGCTTCTGCGTCAGGGCCTTTGCACTTGCCATGTCCTCTTTTCGTAAATCTCTTCTTCCAAATACTGTAACACTCCGTCTTTTACCTCCTTCAAGTCTTTATTCACGTGAGTGTCTCCCTTGACCACAAATTACGAAGTGCCTGATAACCTCCCGGTTCCCTTTCTTGCATTTTCCTTTCCCCTTAGTGCTTTTCACCTCCTATCATACTGGATCTTTGAAGCGTTTGCCTTTCTTTACTGCTTTCCCTCCAGCCTTCCTCCTCAAGATGTGAGCTCCAAGAGGGTTAGGATTTATTATTTTTTTTTTGAGAGAGTAGGGATTTGTTTTGTTTATTGCAGTATCCCTAGTATCTAGCAGTTTTCAGTGTAGACGTGTTGAGTGAATGAAAGTGTTTAAATATGTAAGATAAGTTCCTAGAATAGAAGTACAATTTCTGGGTCGTGGGGATTTATGTTTAAAATTTTCATCAACACTTCCAAATTGCCCTTTCAAAGGGTTGGAACAACATTGCTACCGGCTGGGCACTGGCCTTCCCTCACTCACCCCATGGACCACGTACCTGTCTTTCTTAAATGTTATTTGACGGGATCATCAGACAGGGTCTCAATGATAAACAACAGAATCCACTCTGGCTAATTTAGGCAAAAAAGAAACTTTTAAAAATGGAAGCTCAGAGAGTCTCGGGGCAGACCAGAGAGCCAAATGCACTTCTGCAGACAGGAACAATGCCAAATTGTGCCTTGATGACCGCGCCCATGAACACCCCACTGCAGGTGCCTCGGGGTCCAGATGCCCAGCTTGCCCTCCTAGACTGCCTGATGATTTACTTTGATGATATCAACCTTGCAATCCATTGTAATAATTCTTTTTTTTTTAATGATTTTCTTTCTTTATTCATGAGAAGCACAGAAAGAGAGAAAGCGACATGGGCAGAGGGAGAAACAGGCTCCCCACTGGGAGCCTGGTGTGGGACTCCATCCCAGGACCCCAGGATCACGCCCTGAGCCCAAGGCAGACGCTCAACCACTGAGCCACCCAGGTACCCCACATTGGCATAATTCTTGCTATTGTTTGATGTTTAAAGGACGAATTGCTCACCAGTGATCCATTAGGGCAGTGTCTTTCCCAATTCTTAAATTCTTTATCTTAGCCTGTCTTTCAATTGTCCAGATCTTGCAGCCAACTTTTCCCAGAAGGGTTGATGAGTGCCCTATTTTGAGTCACCCCTCCTCAGAGCTCTCCTCTCGACTCACTGCCTTCCCTTTGCCTCAGCCTTCTATATGTTCTCAAGCCCATCTTCCAAGTCGTTGATTATTTTTTTCAGACACATCTGTACTTCTGATCACTTCTGTTGTGGTTTTCATTTCCAAAATGGTTTCAACGTCGGATTTCATTTCTTTCCTGGCTGATGCCCTCTTCCTTCATCTTCCTGTCTCATGTCTCATACCTCTTCCTGAAGCTCTCAAATCATAGGTTCAATGAATCATAGGTTCTTTTTAAATTCTCCGAGAGCAGTAGTTTTCTTAAAAAGCCTTCCATACGTGTCTCTCTCTTTCAGTTGTGCTGCTATGACTTAAGTTGCACTTCCTGTGTTTGACTCCCCTCCAGATGTGAACAGCTGTATCTGGGTCTGTCTGTTGTTCAAAAACAATTTGAGGAGGGTCGGCGGAGTGAACCGGCTTGGTGGGCAGCTTCCAAGTGAAGATGCTGCCTCAGGATGCTCTTGCCAAGTTATCTGTGTGGTGCTCGTTCTGGGTGGGACGGCTCCCCTCCCGTGAGCAGGTTGCCCAAGTGGGAGGTAGCTGGACGACCTGGACCATAGCTGGTGATTTGGGGTTTAACTGTGCTTAAAGGGTTCTGGTTGACACCAGCCAAGCCTGCTTTGGTTTCCTCTCTTCATCTTACCTCCAAGCCACTTCATTAGGTTAGAACCCAGGTTTCAGAGAAAATAAAAATGACTTGGGAATTCAGTTTTAGCACCGGCTCCACTTTCCTCTTGGTCTGTCCACTATTCTGTTGCTATTGGTGAACGTTCACAGAGAAGTAAGCATAGTTATAAATGCTTTACAGGTATTACCTGACTGAATCCTTACAGCCGCTCTTGATGTTACGATCCCCATTTTACAGAGGAAAAACTAAGGCTCATGCTCAAGACACATGATGTAAAGAACAGAACCAGGGTTTGAGTAACCAGAGCCACTGCACATCACCACACTTGTTGTAAATGAAGAACCTCTCAGGAACCACTGACCTGCTTTCTACACTTGCAATAGCCTTTCTCAACATCCAAAGAGCCACATTTCTTCATAGCCTGGGTTGTGGAGGTTGTAGTTATTTCCTTGCTTTTGGATGGACTTGTCTACATTTTTTTTTATTGTTGTATTTTTCTCTTGTTATCTCAGTAGATTTCCTGGAGAAGCCGAGCAGTGACATAATATACTTCAACTCTCACCAGAAACCTTTAGGAGCATTATTTTCAGGTAAGTGACAAAGTCGCTGTTGAGTCCATTGCCCTGGGATCGTTAGGGCTAGTCTGCCCAATAGAGTAGCCACTAGTACATATGGCTGTTGAGCCCTTAAAACATCAGTGGCTCAATCTGAGATATGCTGTAACTTCAAAGTATACACTGCATAATGAAAAGCAGGTGAAATATTTTAATAATGATTTTTGTATATTGATACCGTATCAGAATGATGATATTTTATATACATTAGGTTAGATGAAATAGGAAATTATAATTAATTTCACATGTTTCTTCTCCTTACTTTTTACAATGTGGCCACGAGAATATGTAAAGTGTCACCTGTGGCTCATGTTACGATAGTGCTGCTCTAGGGGATACCTTTCATGAAGCAATGGTTTAGGCAAGACAGGGAGGCAAGATGGACCCATAAACAAATGACTTAATTACATTGGTGGTGAACATGCCGGAGGGGAAGAACCAGAGGCAGAGGTTATGTGTTCAAGACCCTTGACAGACCCACCATATTCCCTTGTCCACAATCAAAACTTTGCCCACATGGTGCATTATTGTCTGCTTGTGCAAATGCCCCCAACCATCCATGCCAGTCCTCCCGTCTTTCCTGTGCTCAAAACCACACAGCTTATTCCTCTTTCTTGTTCCTGTTTCCCCAAGCATCTTGCTGACCAAGTCATGTTTATATACGTTATTGCTTCCAAACATTCTACATTTTACTAATAGAATGTAGCACTCAAAATATTCCCAAACGTGTTTGCTGCAAGACAAAACAAGAGAGGTAGAAGTCCATGGCAATATAAGTGAAACAGATTGGCTGTGAGTTGATGATCATCGTTGAAGTAGGGTGATGGGTACAAGGGGGTTTATTATACTATTTGGACTACTTTTGTATATGATGGAGATTTTTCCTTAATAAAAAAATTGAAAACAGATTCCCAAATATTCATAATTAATAGAAAACCGTTTTTCATGGTTCAGAGTGCACACATGTAATTTACCCTAACAATTTCTCCCTTTTAAAACATAATAAATTTCCTTTTGATCAGAACCCATCTGTAGGAACTAAGCAGACAAGATCCACTGCACAATGAAGGAAACAAGCAGAGCTTTCAATTTGGCTGAGGAGACAGGCTAAGTTCACAGCAGGCAGTTTTCTTTACAATTTGATAATTTCTAATTTATATTTCTTTATAGGAAAGATTTGGTTCAAAGTCCACATTCAGTGATTAGAGCGTTGGACCCACAGAAACCCTACCTTATCAGTAACAGGTTTTTCAACAGCTGCTGTTTTCCTATGAAAGTGTGTACACATAGCTCAGAAACTGGGACACCAAGTAGCAAGCACTGATGAAAGTGTCCTTTATTTTATTTTTTTCTTGTAGCAGTACTCCAAGATTACTTGTCAGCCCCAGCACCCCAGCAAAGAGTGTCAGGGTCAGTTGGACGCCCCGGTTTCAAATCCTGGGAGACTTAAAGTTATCTAAGCTTTTAATGTCTCTTTAGTAAAAAAAAAAAAAAAAAAAAAGAAAAAGGCAAAATGAGATTAAAGAATATCTCAAAGGGTGTTATAAGGATTAAATGACATCATGTGTGAAATACGCTTTTTGCCATACCTGGACCAAACGAAGGACCCAGTAAATGTCAGCTATTATTTGTATAACAATTTATGTTTATTCTTGGTTGTTTGACACTTTTTACAGATGTTCTAGCTAATTAAATATGCTGATTCATATACATAAAACATGAGAAATTACCAATTTTCAAATAGTTAAATGACTGTCTTTTCTACTAGACTCACTCCTTGAGGGCAGGATCCGTGTATCATTCATCTTTGAATCCTTAGTGTTTAGCATAACACAGCTCATAATCTTTTTTAAAAGTCATATTGGATGTAACATATAACACACATACACTGGAAATTAAAAGCCTAAGCATTGCTCTTGTGGTTATTCAAGGTTTAGGACCTTGGTCTCTAAGCAATTTATAACATGAAATGCATTGGCTTTTGTGTTTACCCATCTCGGGCACCTCATTCAACAAATGCTTATTAAGTGCCCCTTATAATGAAGGTATTGAATTGCATGCTGGGTCCCTCATTGGGGAATAGGACAGACACAGTTGTTAGACCCACGGAGTCGACTTCTAAGAAGAGAGACAACTTTGCATGACTGCTTACAAAATTCTGTATGTACAATTGGAGGAGAAAGCAGCACAGGGTAGTGATAGCACAGACATGGGGCGCCGAGCCCCAGCATCGGGGCCTCTGAGAGTGATGTGCAGGGTGAGAGCAGAAGCAGCAACAGCTGAAGCTATGCCACCAGGGCAAGAGAAGGGAAAGGACAGGCTTTCTGGGTTCTTGAAACTAGCTCAACCCCAAAGCCTCCGGATCACGAGGAGACAAGAGAAAATGTTGGAGGAACGGAGAGAGGGCTGGTTTGGCTGGGTCTGGGAAGGGCGAATAGCAATTGTGATCCGTAGTTGGAGGAGTCAACAGGGATCATCAGATCATGAAGGAATTGGAATTTTATTCTGAATGCCTTTTTTGGATCCCTCCAAAAAGCTATGATGTCTGGATTTGCTTTAAATAAGTGGGGGGTGGGGAGCATTGAACACACCAGTGGGTGGTGTGTACGTGAAACAAAATTGGCCATTCATTGGTCATTGTTAAAGCTGCTTGCCAGGTCCGTGATACTCTTTGTTTTGGGGAATATTTGAATTTTTCCATGATTAAAAGGAGAAAAAAGAAATCCCTCCAGCTACAATGAACAGAAAGGATTGTAGAGGAGTAAGAACAGACATGAGGAGAATTGACTTTGCTATAGACCAGGTGAAGAAGGTAGATAACTGAGGGGATAGTGGTAGGAGTTGAAGGAAGTGGAATCTTTATTCTAGGGGTAATTGAGAACTTGAACAGATAGAATTTAGGGATTATTAGATCTGAGGAAGAGGAAGAGGGAGACATCACCAGTGAGTCCTCGTTGTCTGGCTTGAACTGGCAGGTGGAGAAGCTCTCTTGAGGATGAGTGACCTGCAAAGGGGCGACTCTGGCAGAGTCTTACTACTTCCTCCCGGTAGCTCTATCTACCACGTCCAGGTTTATTGTAATTCAGCAAACATTTGTTGCATTCTTATCATGTGCTAGGTAACTATTTTGGGAGATACGGATCCACAGTTTTATGATCCAAAGGGATTCTAATGCTAATCTGCTGTCTGGAAATTAATGTATGAAAATTCTGAGACCGGTCAAGCCAGTTCCTCACTTCCATCATAAAGAGCCACATTTATCCCTTAATTGAGTTAAACTGTCTTTTCCCAAATGATATCTTTAGCTCTTTGAATCAAATTATTGGAATAATGTTCTAGAGTTTTATGTGTTTCTTCTCTGGAGGACAGAACCATTATTGTTCCAAGATGAGCATCAGTCAAGATATACAGCACTTTCTCTTCTCTGCTGTGACCCCAGTGATTATAGAAAATGACTATTTTGTCAAATATTTGTATGCTTGCATTTATTTATATTTGAAATCTAGACAATTATTTAGACAGTAAAATATACCCAAATGTTAAATTCCTTTCAGTGACATAAAATGAAATGTGAGGGCTTTTTTCCCTTTAACTTTTTTTTTTTAATTTTGGACCATTTTTAACATGTAAAAAATAGGATGGTGTAACGAACCCCCATGTTCCCACCACCCAACTTCAGCAATTCTTAGCTCAGGCTTGTTTCATCTCTACCCACCCACTTCCACCCACGTTTTGTTCGGAAGCAAATCCCAGACTTTGTATCATTTCATCCGTAAATATCCATAAGTATGTATTTCTAAAGAGATAAGGGCTTTGGGGGGGCTGAATATTTTGTCAAGTGTTTCCTGAGACTGGTTGGTGGAACATTTGCCAATAGCTCGCATGCGTCTGGAAAGCTGGCCCTGGCAGTGTGTTCACCTCTCCCTTCCAGTCCAACCAACCAGGTGCCTGGCCTCACATTCCTGTAAAGAGAGGGAAAAACCTCATGAAACAGAGTCTGTTGGTGACAGTTGACAGAACCAGAGAGTGGAAGGCTCCAAGGGCAGGGCTGGGCCTGCTGGAGCCCCGCAGAAGGGTGGCTGGGATGAGACAACAGGACAGGGGGGTGATGACGGGGCAGCCACTATGGCAGAAGGGTTTTGGCAGCATAGTAAGAAGGGATGGATATAGAGCATGGGTGGCCCCTGAGCATCGGGAGTGGGGTACAGAGCACCTAGGGTCACAAAAGGACCATTGTGACCACTGGGGAGCATCTATGAGCTACCTGGGGACTCCTTGAACAAGAAGGAGGGACTCGGGGGGTTGGGCTCCAGGTAATTTTGGTGACTGGGCTGCAGCAGATTGCTTTGTTCGTCCCTATTGGCACCATTGTTAGGATTCTAGTCCTAGACTGAGGAAGAGGGCGAGGGGGCTTCAAAAGCCAAGCATGAAGCGTTTTGTAGTGTGGCTAAATTGTCATGTCAGAAGTCTGTGTGGCTCTGAGCTTTTGGTTACTGAGGTGGTTGGTGTAGTTTTGAATGCTAGTTGTTGTTTTCTAAATCAGAGGCCTGTCTGTGCTCTCCCATCACATGGGGGAGAAGGTGACTTCAAAACACCAAATCCTTCAACATGGGGCATGTCATAGGCCACCTTGTTTTCCACCCAGATTCTTGAAGGTGATTATTCTGTGTTTTTCCTCCTAAAAGATGGGAAAGTTACTATTTCAGAGCAAGAGACCTGGCTCTTTCAATCCCCGGGCTCTGCAAAGTGGCAATACACAGTGTGGCTTGAGGCAGCACGATTGCAATCCCAGCCACCTCTGGGATGTTTGCATTTGCTGGCAGCAGCCCCCCCCCCCCCGCCGGGGAATCCTCTCTGACTTGCAAGAAACCACTTTCCTTGCAATCTGAGCTGCTCTCCAAACAGCAGCACTAAAGGAGCAAACGCAGGCCAACTACGTCAGGAATCCTGCAGCCAGGAGGCGATTGGAGTGTGGATCCTGTCCTGGAGAAGGTCTCAGAGTAATGCTCTCAGGCCTCCACCTGAGTTGGGCAGCACGCCCTGGGCATCTTCAATCATTTCTTTGTGAATCGGGCGCTTGCTCTGTGCTCAGGACTGTGTTAGATGCTTTGGGTAGACGTTTAATGCAAAAGTATTGGCATAGGAGTTGGGATACCTGGGTTCCTTCCCTCTGGCTCCCCCTCACCTCCCATGGGCTAGCAGCAGGACCTTTGTAAAGCCATTTAACCTGCTTGTGCAAATGTCCCCTCATCTGTAAAACGAGAGGAGCAGACTCTGTACCTTTGAATTTCTCTAGTTCTAAAATCCAGATTCTAAGGAATGGAGAAATCGTAACTAGATATGTTACTTGGATATCTACTAACTGCAAGATACAGTGAAAATATTAAGATTTCCTCAATTCTTTGTTCAAAACGTTAGGGGATATTGTTTTTGAGGTTGTAACATAAAAGGAACTTCCAGATTATGTGACTTGATTAACAAAATGTTCTCCCAGAAGAGACTTGACTAGGAGTTAGGTGCTGTGTCATTCTAGTACCGCCGCTATGGTGAAGTCTAGGGCTGCAGGTCTCCGCAGCCATCCTGCCCATGTCTTGGAAGTTGTATCTCATGGATGATTCAGTCTTGGATCTCTGATTCATTTTTAAAAGGCAATAACCAACTCAAATTGAGTTAAGCAAGAAGGTGAAATACTTTGGCACATGACATGGAAATGTCAAGAGATTGGCAGGGTTTGGCATTGTTTGATCCAGGAATTCAATGATGTCCTGGTTCTTGGCTTCGCTCCATTTCCCTTGTCTGCTCGTCTCTGTGTTGGCTTCATTCTCAGGCTCCATATGGTGGCAAGACAGATGCCAGGAGTTCCAGGCCATCAGCCTATCTGGACTGATAGCTGCCACACAGGTCCTGGAATTCACTCTGATTAGACTGACTTGGGGATGACTTAAAATAAGGAGTGACATTTGAGTTGGAACTTAGTGTCAGAACTTGTGAATTGTTGGTGGGATGGAGAAAATAGCCTAGGCAAAGGCAGAAAGATATATGAGAGCTTGGTGTGTTTGGGGAAAGCTAAAATTCCAGTTTCTCAGGAGCATGTGTGGTGGTCACTGAGAGAAGTGAGCAGTGGCATGCCTAGTCTTTTATCTAAAGTTTTAGACAGCTCTTTACTCAATCTTCATGGTTTTGGCAAAAATCTTTCCTTCTAATCTACCTACTTCATTTGAATTCTTTTTATAAGTTGAAAATGTCACCAAATAAACCACAAAAGCTTGATTGACATAGGTTCCCACCCCAAGAGTTACCAAGTTATATTAAGTTCTTAAGAAAAGACTTTATCAAGATGAAAAGCTTCTGCACAGCAAAAGAAACAGTCAACAAAACTAAGAGACAACCTACAGAATGGGAGAAGATATTGGCAAATGACCTATCAGATAAAGGGCTAGTATCCAAGATCTATAAAGAACTTATTAAACTCAACAGCAAAGAAACAAATAATCCAATCCTGAAATGGGCAAAAGACAGGAACAGAAATCTCACAGAGGAAGACATAGACATGGCCAACAAGCACATGAGAAAATGCTCCGCATCACTGGCCATCAGGGAAATACAAATCAAAACCACAATGAGATACCACCTCACACCAGTGAGAATGGGGAAAATTGGCAAGACAGGAAACCACAAATGTTGGAGAGGATGTGGAGAAAGGGGAACCCTCCTGCACTGTTGGTGGGAATGTGAACTGGTGCAGCCGCTCTGGAAAACTGTGTGGAGGCTCCTCAAAGAGTTAAAAGTAGACCTGCCCTACGACCCAGCAATTGCCCTGCTGGGGATTTACCCCAAAGATACAGATGCAGCAAAACGGCAGGACACCTGCACCCTGATGTTTCTAGCAGCAATGTCCACAATAGCCCGACTGTGGGAGGAGCCTCGGTGTCCATCGAAAGATGATGGATAAAGAAGCTGTGGTCTATGTATACAATGGAATATCACTCAGCCATCAGAAACGACGAATACCCACCATTTGCTTCAACGTGGATGGAATTGGAAGGTATGATGCTGAGTAAAGTAAGTCAATTGGAGATGGACAATCATCATATGGTTTCACTCATACGGGGAATATAAAAAATAGTGAAAAGGATCATAGGGGAAAGGAGAGAAAATGAGTGGGAAATAACAGTGAGGGTGACAGAACATGAGAGACTCCTAACTTTGGGAAACAAACAAGGGGTAGTGGAAGGGGAGGTGGGCAGGGGCTGGGGGTGACTGGGTGATGGTCACTGAGGGGGGCACTTGACGGGATGAGCACTGGGTGTTATGCTATACATTGGCAAATCGAACTCCAAGAAAAAAAATACAAAGAAAGAAAGAAAAGTAGCCAATGAGATCATTGGTTTCCAGGCCAAAGCCTTGGTTCTTTCAGAAAGGATGAATGTCACTGGAAGTTTTGAGCTGGTTGGAAGAGGGTGAACATAGGACCTGGGAGTGATGTTTGCGTTTTATTTTACTTATTATTTATTTATTTATTTTTTAAAATTTTTATTTATTCATGAAAGAGAGAGAGAGAGAGAGAGAGAGAGAGAGAGGCAGAGACCCAGGCAGAGGGAGAAGCAGGCTCCATGCAGGGAGCCCAATGTGGGACTTGATCCCAAGTCTCCAGGACCACGCCCTGAGCCTAAGGCAGTGCTAAACCACTGAGCCACCTGGGCTGCCCGATGTTTTTGCATTTTAAACCTAGCAAGGGACTGATTGTTTGTCTTGACTGGCCCTCCTGGAAGCAGGCTCTGAGACTAGGATTTGAGTGCATGTAGTTTATTGGGCAGTGATAGCAAACATCAGCTGGGGAGTAGGAAAGTACAGGTGGGAAGGAGTAGGAAAGGAGGAGTTATGCATTGAATTGAATTTCTAACTCCCAGTACCTCAAAATGTGACCTTATTTAGGAACAGGATATTACACATAAGATTATGTAACATTAAGCTAGGATGAGGTCATCTGAAGTAGGATGGCCCCTAATCTGTCATGATTGATGTTTTTGTTAAAAGGGGAAATTTGAACACAAACACACGCGGTGGTAGAAACCCACATGAACATGAAGGCAGAGATCAGAGGGATGCTTCTGTAAGCCAAGGAATGTCAAAGATTGCAAACAAATCGCCAGAAGGCAGCTTACAGGAATGGAATAGATTTTTTTTTCTCTGTTTCGATGAAACCAAGATGGCCCACATCTTGACCTGCACTTTTAGCCTCCGGAGCTGTGAGACAATAAAGTTCTGTTGTTGACAACCCTCGGGTCTATGCGACTTTGTTCTGACAATCCCAGCAAACTAATATGGAACAGAAGGTACTGGTAAAGGATATGCTCTCAAGCAAGTTACCAACATGCCCTAATGGGTCTTAATCTCAAATAGACAACTCTGCAGACAATGTGGAATGTGCACCCCAAAACTGTCCTGCCAGACTCAACAATGAAAAGGCAACTCAATTTAAAAATGGGCAAGGATAGAAATTTTCCAAAGCATATATGTAAATGGCCAAGAAGTACAAGAAAAGATGTTTAGCATCCATCTTAGTTTGTTTGAGCTGCCACAACAGCATACCATAGACTGGGGGGCTGAAGAAACAAACATTTATTTTTCTCAGTTCTAGAGGTTGGTGGTCCAACATCAGGATGCTGGCATGGTCAGGTTCTTGCAGAAGGCCCCCTTCCTGGCTTCAGATGCCTGTCTTCTCATTATATCCTCATACAGAGGAGAGAGACAGGGCTGGCTCTCTTCCTCTTCTAAGGAGGACACTAATCCCATCATGAAGCTCCACCCCATGAGCTAATTACCTCCCAACATCCCTACCTCCAAATACCATCATATTAGGGCTTTGACATCTGAATTTTGGGGAACACAAACATTCAGTCTATAGCAACATCATGAGTAGTCAGAGAATAGTGGCTAGTAATAAAAAAGATGGACAATCACAGAGGTTAATGAGGATGTAGAGAAGCAGGAACCCTCAATCATTGCTGGTGAGATTGTGGTGCAGCCATTTTGGAACACAGTTTTCCAATTTAAAAAAATCACTAAACATAGAGTTATCATATAACCCAGCAATTCCACTCCAAGGTATATACTCAAGAGAACTGAATATATATATATCCACGCAAAAACTTGTACATGGATGCTCATAGCAGCAAAATGAAACAGAAACAATGCAAATACCCAACAGTTGATGAATGCAGAGAGAAAATGTGACCTAACCACAAAATGGAAAATTATTCAGCAATAAAAAAAGAATGAAGTCCTGATACATGCTACAACATGAGTGGATCTTGAACACATGTTAGGTGAAAGGAGACAGCCATGGAAGGGCCCATATTATATGATTCCATTTATTTGAAATTCCTAGAAAGACAAATCCATAGAGAGAAAAAGTGGATTAGTGACTGTGAGGGGCTGGAGGGAGGGTGGATGCAGAGTGGCTTCTAATAGGTAGAAGGTAGGGTTTCTTTTCGGTGGGATGAGAGTGTTCTGGAATTAGATGGTAGCGATGGTTGCACAGCTGCGTGAACATATAGAAACCACTAAGCTGCACACTTGTAAGTGTGAGTTTTATGGCATATGAATTTTTTCTTGATTAAAAAGAGAGAGTGCGGTGGGGGGGCGTCTGGGTGGCTCAGTGGTTGGGCGTCTGCCTTGGGCTCAGGTCATGATTCCAGGGTCCTGGGATCGAGTCCCGCATCGGGCTTCCTGCATGGAGCCTGCTTCTCCTTCTGCCTATGTCTCTTCCTCTCTCTGTGTGTCTGTCCTGAGCAAATAAATACAATCTTTAAAGAGAGAGAGAGAGAGAGAGAGAGAGAAAGTGAATCTTTAACAAAACTATCCTGCCTGAAGGATGAGGGAACTGGAATAGTTATTCATCAGCCCCCAACAGTCATTGGTTGAAAGCTGCTCCTGAGTTGTAGGAATTCTCTAGAACTTGTGACCAGCTTAATACGTGGAATCCAGGACTCAGAGAGAGCCTTTGCAAATGCTGGGACTTGGAAGTTAGGGATAGATATTTTCAGGAACCCTCCATTTCCAAAGTGTGAAAAATTCAGCATGGCCCCATGGGCAAAGGCTGCTTGCCTTCCAGGGTTATACAGTATTGACTTCTTACCTCTCTGGGCTCCTACGAGTCAGAGGACTCCCTCAACTTGCAAGATGAAGTTTTCCATGAAGTGCTTATGACTTGCTTTGTTTGGGGACCATCCACAGTCCTTTTAGCTGCAGACAACGGAAATGAACCTGGCTAGGCTGGCTGTCATGAGAAAGATGGACAGTGGCACGTGTGAGGGCAGATGTGGCAAAGCCCAGGCCTCACTTCCTGCCAAGTGAAGAAAAGGAACTTGGAGGCAAAGTCCGTGTGGCCCTACGACTCACTGGAAAAGCTGGAGCTCAAACAGCTGGCTGGTTGCCAGGCAAGCACCTTCGGCAGTGGGAGCTTGAAGTGGGGGAGGTCTCACACAGTGATTTCTAGGCGAAGGAAGGCCGGGTTAGGGGGACCCTTGAGCCCGGGGATACCTGAATCCAAAGTCTCGCACCCTCCCCTCTGCAAGTGTGCAATTTCCTGAAAGTATAATGGGCACAGGATGGTGGAAAGGTAACTGTGAATGCCAATGCCACCCTACATGCCAGGTGCAACTTATTTATTAACTTATTTTTTTTCAGTTATTATTATTTTTTTTTTTTAAGTAGGCTCCGTGCCCAACCTGGGGCTTGAACTTAGAACCCTGAGCTCGAGAGTCACATGCTCCACCGACTGAGCCAGGCCTGGTGCCCCTGGATACAATTATTTATTTATTTATTTATTTAGTTAGTTAGTTAGTTAGTTAGTTATTTGAGAGAGGCAGAGATTGGCAGAGGGAGAGGCAGGCTCCCTGCAGGGAGCCCGATGCAGGACTCGATCCTGGGACCCCAGGATCACGACCTGTGCCAAAGGCAGACGCTCAACCACTGAGCCACCGGGTGCCCCCCTGGATGCAATTTAAATCATAGTATTAGTAAATGCTGCCACAATCTGCAATCATATCTGTGTCTCAAACAACTAATTGCTGAAGTTGCCAGGCAATTATATTTGCCAGATGCAAATTGCCCACGGTGAGTGGATAAATGATTTACCCCCCAGGGACAATCTCCTCAAACTTTCACCTTTCCTTGGTTTTGTGCAAACCTCCAGCTTGGGTTTTCTGGGTCTTATTCCATCTGCCTTGTTTCTAAAGCCTTTCCTTCATCCTTTTTCTCACCACACGGCTTCTATGTGTCACCAAACCCTCATTTTCATCATCTTTGTCAAGGGCCTTTAAATGCTAAACTGCTCTGGAACAGCAGCTCTCACGTTTTTTTTTTTTTTTGGTCTCAGGATTCCTTAAATAACCTTAAAACTGATTGAAGTTGCTAAAAAAGCTTCTGTTTCTGTGGATCATTCACCGCAGTGAAAATTTTAAAAGCGGAAACTTAAAAAGTATTTATTCATTAATTTTAAAACAGCCATGAAAGAGATTACAGGTTAATTTAAATCACATAAATTTTTTTTAAAATATTGGTACTATTTTAAACAGATCTCTTGAATGTCTGTCTGGCTTAAGAGAAGAAAGGTGGATTCTCGTATCCACCTGTGCATTTATTCTCCGCCGTGTCACACTGGAAAAGCCCACTGTGCACTTTGAGAAAGTGGGCGAGGAGAGGCAGGAACGTATTAGCATTAGGATGAAAATAATAAGAAAAAAAAAGAAAATAATTAGAACCTGCAGACCCCCTGGAAGGGGACAGCCATCGGTCCCCAGACTGAGGGTTGAGGACTGCTGCCAGTTTTGGTGTTCTTCATTCTTTGCCTGGATCCATTTTTCCATCTGGCACCATTTCCCTCCAACGTGAATGACTTCCTTTGGCTTTTCGTGCAATGTGGGTCTGTAAGGAATTCTTTCAGCTTCTGTGTGTTTGAAGGAGAATGTTGTTTTGGCTCTTGAAAGCTCTGTAATTTCATATTTCTCTTCCTCCGTGTGGAAGATCTCCCCTTCCTGGTGTCTGGGTTTATGCGGCTTCTCCTTCTGGGAGTAAGCATCAGTGAGATGTTTTGGGATTTTCACACTGCTGACATCAATTTTGGTGGAAGTGGCAATGACAAAATCTGGTGTGTTCTATGCAGAGGAACTTGACTGAGGGTCAGAGCTCTGGTCACGGGTAACAAGCCATTGCTCCCTTACTTCAGGAAAACCACCCTCTTGCTTCTGTGGTCCCCAACGAAGATGATCAAAATGGTCCCAGGGGTGAGGCTAGCTCGTAGTTTTCTCACGTACTGACTGACTGAAAGGGGTTTTTGTTGTTGTTTTGCCATTTCTTGACAGCTTTTGAGGCACATCTTCACTAGGATGATGCCCTAGGCATTTTGTGAAGTTTAACCACTTGGGTACCACCATTCTCATCACCGCCAAGTGGTATTGTACCAGTAGCAAGAGCCTTCTCCTTCTTTTTCTTTTCAACCCTGGATTTAGCGGCTGAATACTTCCTCTTGTCAATGGCCTTTCTGGAATGCACAGCCAACTGGGAATAGCTGCCAATTCCTCCCACTGGGACAGGGGTCGGCTGCAGTGGGGCTTCCCCTTCCTTGGCATTTTAGGCTTGAGGTTACACTTCTTGACCTTGCCAGCAGCAGCAGTCTTGGCTTCAGATTTCTTCTCCCTGGTGTCTGGCTTCTCAGCTTTTTCACCTGCCATCTTGCAAAATGGGAAAAGAGTGAAACCTTTTTCTTTTTCTAATGTAAACATTTAGTGCTATAAATTTCTTTATAAGCACTGCTTTGGCTATACACCCCCAAATTATTCTGGTATGTCTTATCTATATCAATCTATTATCTTTATTTTCTTTTGGTTTGTTTGTTTATTTATTTATTTATTGGCTCCACACCCAGCATGGAGCTAAAGGTAGGGCTTGAACTCATGATCCTGAGATCAAGATCTGAACCGAGATCAAGAGCGGATGCTTAACCAGCTGAGCTACCCATGACCCAAGCTCAACTAGAAAGATGCCCCCACCCAGGACCTTGACTCTTGAAAGAATGATGCAAACAAGGCAGTCAGATCACTCAAGCGGAGGTGTGGTGGGAGGAGTCCATGGCACTGAAGACCTGAGCAGCCCGTTCAGGTGGCTGGTTCTAGGCTGCCAGATATTTCTTGGTTCCTTCTTCTTTTCGGAGCATATTTTTCCAGTCTTCCCTTCAATCTTGGGAGCCATTTGCATCCTCCCCCATAAATCCTATTTCTGTGTCTTCTAGCCAAAGTTGGCTTTAATTCTTTGCCACCAGGAACTCTGAGAGATACAGAGATCTCAGCAGCAGTAATTTCATAAGAATGTTGGGTATAGAAACCAGCTTTGCAGTGGGTTAAACTGGAGTGAAGAATAAGAACTGTTAAAAAGGACAAGGAGTGAAAGGAGGGATAAAGATACTCGAGAGAAAAGTAAATTGTACAGAAGGTAGTTGTTGGAAAAGGGAGGGTCTGAGCACATTTGGAGGCTAAAGGGCAGAAACTGGTGGGAGAAGCCACTGGAATAAATGCTTCCTCTACCTTGACATTTAAGGTTTCCTGGCTGGCTCAGTTGGTAGAGCATGTGACTCCTGATCTCAGGGTTGTAAGTTCAAGCGCCATGTTGGGTATAGAGTCGGCTTAAAAATAAAGTCTTGTTTGCTTAAAAATAAAATCTTAAAGAGTTTTTTGCTTTTAAATAGTTTACTTAAAAATAAAGTCTTTTATTATTATTATTTTTAATTAATTAATTAATTTTTAAAAAAAATAAAGTCTTAAAAACAAGTTTCCTACAATATGATTCCCACTTGGTTTTCTGGACTTAATCCCCAATATTCCCTATGATTGAGACAATCAGGACACTTAATATTTTCCATAAAATGTCCCATTGTCTGTCCTCGTTTTATACTTACTTGGTTTGTTTGTTTTTACTCAGGATATAGCCTGGGCCTGGAATACTTCACAGATCATCCTACTGATCCCACTAATCCTCCAAGGCTCAGACGCCTTCCCCAAACCTTTTTCCGATCCCTTGAATAAGTGCAATTTCCTCTAATATTAAAATTCTCAAAGCATCTTGTATGTGTCTTATCATTTCTAATCTGATTATGCCCCTGAATGACAGTCATTGCATCCTGGTCTTATTGCTCCTTCTTTTTAAAAGCGTGAGCTTCATGGCCGGGACTGTTTTCCCTGCGCCACTCACACAGCACAAGGATTTGTCCGTAGGAGGCACTCAGCAAATGCTAGTTGAATTCACAGTGACAGGAACAGAAAGGCTTTTTGTTTTTTTAAATATTTATTTGAGAGAGAGAGAAAGAGCACGAGCGAGGGGAAGGGCAGAGGGAGAGGGAGAGAATCCTCAAGCAGACTCCTTGCTGAGCGTGGAGCCTGACAGGCTCGATCCCACCACCCTGCGATCCCCACCTGAGCCGAAACCAAGAGTAGGCCGCTTAACCAACTGAGCCACCCAGGTGCTTCCAGAAAACTTCTTTTTTTTTTTTTTTTTTTTTTCAGAAAACTTCTTAATAGGGATTGAGCTACAACAGTTAGCAAGTTCTCAGGAAATTATTATTCTAGCCAGGAATCCACCCTCAGTGGATAAGGGCCGCTACGCTTTTCCAAAGTTAGGCTGGGCGATGAGGAAATGAAGTTGCACTTGGAGTCCCAGTCTGAGGAAAAGCTCACACCATCCGTGTCATTCTCTCTCCCATCCAGGATGTGGTTTTTTATGGGTGTGGACAAAATGAAGGTATTGCCCCTACACACAATATAGATCTCTACTCTTAAGTACTCCGTTGAAAGGTCCAACGCAGAAGACTACATATGATGAAGCCATTTGCATGAAGTTAAAAAGAGGCAAAACTAATTCATGGCATCAAAAGGGAGCACAGTGGGGAGAGGCAGGTGCTTGGGATGCTCACAGGGGGCTTCTAGGTGCTGGTGTTCTACTTCTTGGTCTGACTGATGTCACGTGGGCACATTCCCTTTGTGATAACTGACTGAGCCATGCATTTACAAGTTGAACATTTTTCTCTGGGTGTATTATTCTGTATTCTAAAATTTTATTTTAAAATGTGTGTATACATTTCTGGATTACTTTTCCATTTGAACTGCTCTAGCAGGACGTTAAAAGGCAACAGGAAGTTGGTCACATACAACATTAAAGCAAACCACCTTCTCTAAATGTACAGTTCCTGGCTGCCTTCATCTGCAGGGGATCTTAAGTTGCTATAAGAGGGATTAAGTTTTAGAAAAAAAAATCTCATAATTGCATGTCTTATTAAGAAAAAAAAAAAAAGCATCTCACAGGAAGGAAATGGAATTGTTCTCAGCAGCCTAGAACAATGTCTTGGGTTGCTTCCTCTTTGTAATGTGGCGGGTGGGGGCAGGGTAAACAAAATGAGCATCCTGGTGGATTTTATTTTAGGCACTTTAGCTCTGATAAGTGCAAGATACTTGAGAGAGAAATGGAATGATTATTTGATATTGTCCCAGATGCTATGGCTCAGTGCTGGAAGCCTCTATTACAGAGGCCCAAAGATTTATCCTTTTGTTCCTTTTTTTCTTTTTTCTTTTTTTTTTTTTAAGATTTTATTTATTTATTCATGAGAGACACAGAGAGAGAGGCAGAGACATAGGCCCAGGGAGAAGCAGGCTCCCTGCAGGGAGCTGGATGTGGGACTCGATCCCAAGACCCTGGGATCACGTGCTGAGCCAAGGGCAGATGGTCAACCACTGAGCCCCCCAGGTGTCCCTGTTCCTTTCCTTTCTATCCCAACATTTAATGGTTATTTTTCACTTGGATTTGTAAACTCTTGGAGGGCAATATTCTCAGTTTTGGAAAGCATCTGTTGATGGTAAAAAAGAAACAGGGAATGAGTGATGGCCCTATAAAATCCTTGCTGGTTGGATAAACGCTATCTCTTTGGCCTCTCCAACCTCACTTTCCGGTTCTCTCTCCCAAAGTCCCGCAGCATCAGTGCTTTGTCTTTATGGCACATAGGGTTTGGCTTTGTAGTACCCCACTCCAGGCCAGAACTTTCCAGTGGCAGAGACTGGTAGCTCTTTGGGGACAATGGGATCTCCTGCACCTTCTCTGTTCCTGCGTGGCGGAGGCTGGCTGCTTGCCTCTTCCCTGGACTCTGAGCTGCCTGTGGGGGCAGAGACTGCCTGTTCCTGATGTTGTAGTTCCATTGTTTGGGTCTCAGGAGGGCGTCAGGAGTGTTGGCTGAATGAAGAGAAGAAGGGATGGTGGATCAGGTCTTCCAGTTCCAAGGCTCTTCAGATGACCTCCCTCCCGAGTGCTGCAGGAAACGGGAATGGCCCCCTGAAAAGGGAGTCTACGTGGCAGTCCTCCTGACCCCACTGACCGCCACACTCCTCTCAATCTGGATTAGGGCAGAATGAAGAACAGGAGGGGGCAATGGGGCTGAAAATCGGAGTTTATTTCCCAGGGGTTAGTTCGGCCGCTATAGGGAAACTCTTCATAACTGTGGGTTGGCATTGATGGAACCTTTAAAACAAACATTCCATATTCCCCTCTAGTACTGATATTTAATAAGTCGCTTTGGTTGGAAACTGAGGGGAGTCCTAGACATCTTCAGACTCCCTGCATATGCTGTTTTAAATGTATTTAAATGTGTTTTAAATTCTTGACCAGACCTTTGCAAAGAGACCAAGTGGTGGGCAGGATGGAAGGTAAGGTTGGAGACGGTGAGGAATTTGAGAAGTGGAAAACTCTGGGCGTCCTTTTATTAAAGTTCGGTGAGAAAAAAGAAAAAGTTACTAAGAATAAGACTTCAATTTTGTAAATTGTGCAGACTATATGCAGCTGAAGAGTAGGGACAGAGAGGTGACCTGTCTTACTTTGTGTGGTGCCAAGAGCTCTTTACAGTTGCGAAGGCTGACGGGTATTGAATAGACTCTAAAAATGCAGACCACTGTGTCCACACACATTGCTTTTCCTCAGTTTTAGATTAATTTACTAAATCATAAGCGTAAGAGGGAAGGGTATATATTTAAAGATATGGGAAACTTCATAATGAGAATTTTTTTTTTTTTTGAGATTTTTATGTATTTGAGAGAGAGCAAGAGTGAGCACAAGCAGGGGCAGGGAGAGGGAGAAGCAGGTTCCCCACTGAGCAGGGAGTCAGTCCAACACGGAGCTCCGACCCAGGACCCTGACATCATGACCCGAGCCCAAGGCAGACGCCTAACCCACTGAGCCGGCCAGGGGCCTCAATAATGGCATCTTCTGATCCCCTTACACTGATCACCAAACACGCTGCAGCGTGGAAATCCTCGTCTGTGGCGTGCATTTGGCATACACTTAGTGTAAGGGTGACGGAAGTTTGCATTTCGATGTTTGAAGTTGCCCAACAGGAATACAATTCAAAATCATAAGCTGATCAGTGGTTTGTTCTCCTGGGAAAGCGTTAAGTCTGTGGTTTCACACATGTTCGTTCTTCTTTTCGATCATTGACTTTTGCGTATCTGAAGTGCACGGTACCTAGGGTACGATCTCATTTGCTTAATGCCTTTTCCGACTTTGGTGAACGTGCAGACACACGTCACACACGTGAGGGTGTAGAAAGATGTCCATGAGTTTTAGCAGTGATTGTGCCTGGAGGGTGGGTGTGGTGTTCTGTTTCCTTATTTCTACTCTTAAGTACTTTCTGAGTTTTCTACAATAAGAAAAAATTTTAAGTTATTTTGAAACAAGAGGGGAGTTGTGGTTAGAACATGCAAATCTGAGGATTATTAGAAATATTAAGAGAAGGTGATGGTCACTCCAAAAGCCACATCATTCTCCTCTCTGCACGCGGCCTTCATCGGCCCATTTCCAGTGGTCAGTGTTGTCCACGATGCAAATTTGATTGTGTCACTTCCCTGCTTTGAGTCAATCCCCCCCAAAGGGAGTCGGTGTCATTGTTCATACTTACTGTCCTATGGAAGTCATCATCTTTCAGTTCCAAGTGACAGAAGCCTCACTCAAAGTAGCTTAAGCCAAAATGAGGAATTTGTTCACATAACTGAAGAGTCTGAGGTTGGCTTTAGACAGGGCTAGATCTAGGAGTTCAAAGGGCATTGACGCCCATCTTTCCTAGTCCTGCTTTTTTTCATGTGTTTTGTTTCTTCTAGACAGGCTCAGTCCATGTGAAAGCCACATAGCCATTGGCAACCCACGGTCCTTCAAACTAAGGATCCTGAGGAATGGAGAGGACCGGGGTTGGCCTGGGTTGGGTCTTCCTTGGCCAGTCACTCCAGAACAGGATGAGGAGTACGACAGAGGAAAATGGGCATTTCCACAAGGAAAGGATTCTAAGCAAACCATGACCTGTGGCCTCTATCTCTTCCTTCTCCAGACTCCTCTCTCTTTTGGGTCTGCAAGGATCTTTACTGGATGGTTCTTTCTAGAGTGGGAGTACACATGCCCACGTGGCTGTGGTCAGGCATCGTTCCCAGGCCTTCTACCTCAGCGGAATGCACTCTGGGCATGCCCCTGACTACCTGTGGTCAGCAGGGCAGTGGGAGGCTCCAGCACAGTCACTCCTCCAGGGGTGAAGACTTGAGCAGCTTCTTCATCAGGTCAGTGTGGGCCAGCAGCATGCAGCCCCCGTGGTAGCACGTCAGGCCCGGTGCATCTAGGAAGCCTTCTAGCTCCTACTGGCCACAAATAGCCTTCTTCTATCCTTTACCTACTGCCAAGGCACACTTCAAGCTTCTGATCCTCTCTGGGCTGGGTATACATTTATGTGATCCCGGAAGGGTGTCACTGATACTCTTGACATCACACTACGCTCTGCTGCAAGTACTTGTTTGCGTAAGTACTTGTCTCTCCCTCACTAAACTAGCTCCTTGAGTTCAGTGATTGCACAATGAATGGCCCACAAATGTTTATTGAACAACTGAAATATAACCTCAGTATGGATAAGATTGTACCTTGCTTCCTCCATTTATAAAATTCCTACAAAAAATCTTGAATTTTTTTTTAATATTTTACTTTTTTTTAAGTTTTTTTTTTTTTTTTAAGTAATCTCTACACCCAGTGTAGGCATAGAACCCAGAAGCGCAAAATCAAGAGTCACATACCCTGCCGACTGACCCAGCTGGGCACCCCGATGTATAATCTATTTTAAATAAAACCTCACACAGCACATATAATTTGCTATGTGTGTGTTAATGAAGTAGACATGAGATGTGAAGAATATTAAATACCAAATTATGCTAAATTAAGTATCATTGGCCTTCGAATATGATCTAATAGTTGTAGTCCTATTTGAAATACTGCCGCCAATACTGGTTAGCTAGGTCTGGGGTTCTTAACCTGGAGTCCACAGACCTCTAAGAGATTTAAGGGTAGAATTCGGAGGATATGGGAACTTGGGTGGGAATAAGAATTCTTTTTTCTAAACTGTAAGTGGAATTTAGTCTTTCTTTTGATTATAAATGCAACAATCCGGAGCTGTATCAGGCTGCAACTTTGACTTTGTCAATAATAGAAATCAGGTATCTTCATAACATAGTTGTTGCAGAGATCTCAGTATCTTGTTTATGCTACTTTGATGTCAGAGCAGTTATTAAACTTCCTGCTGGATGTCGTTAAATGAACACATTTATTACTGTATCACACATTTATATATTTTGATGACTTATGCTTCAATATGTTTGGTTTTCTCTGTAACCCCATACATTTCATTTTCTGCACTTAAAAGCATTATTCTGAAAAAGGGTCCTTGGTGCAAAAAAGTTAAACAGACCTTGGCATTCACTTAAAATGAAATGAGACCAAAGGGTAGTGATCTGGTTCCAGAGAAACTTAGCCCTCATGGCCTCTCTATTGCCAGGCTGAGAATAGAGATTACAAGCATTTGGACAATCCTAAAACTATAGATCTAAGAAAAGATGTCCTTTCTCAGGTTGAAAGTCTATTTGGATGGAAAAACCATGTGACTTATTTAAGTTTCAAAGGGTCCCTGGGGTAGGCCGGAAAAGTAGACTAAATGCATTTAGACCTACTCATAAACTCACAACTAAATGCTACAGACATTGGTTTAAGAGCTTGGCCAAGACAAATTCATTTCTTTGTGTATTTGCACAGATATTTTTTTTAATAAATTAATTTTTTATTGGTGTTCAATTTACCAACATACAGAGTAACACCCAGTGCTCATCCCGTCAAGTTTGCACAGATATTTGTGTAGCTATCTATTAGAATAGGATTTGGGTTATCAAAACTATTAGGACGTACTCTGTAAGGTTGTGAGATCCTTCCTGATAATAGGTAACAAGGACCTGTCAGAGGTAAACTCATTGGAGTATTTTCTAGGAATTCCTCTCTGGTTTAGTGGTCTTGGCTCCAACAGGAGGCAGATGGTCGTTAAATTAAGATACTCTGAGCAGATATTGTACAAAACCATGGGTGCAGGGAGCCACAACAGGAAGCACAGTAGTTTCAGCAGCTCCAGGTTAGTGGCAACAGAGCCGATACTACCCCTTGGCCAGAAGGAAAAGCACAGGGGATGGCAAATCAAAGGAAATTAGTGAAGGGAAGTTTGGAAGAAGTGATGACAGAGCCACCAAAAGAATAGACACCCTAACCATCTATCTCTGACCAGGACACTCTTTGGCCAAACCCACTTAAAAGCCAGGAGACAACGAGCTCCCTGTTGTGGTCCATCCATCAGCTTCATGGGGAAGAAAGTGGAAGAAAGATGAAGAGGGAGAGAGATCTGGCACACCTGACAAGTCTCTACCAGAGCACGTATCACATCATTTGATGGTCCAAGGGGGCAGAACTGTAACTTTTAAATTCAGGGCTATTCCTAATAAAATTCTGAGACACAGCAAGTGCTCAGTTATCACTGAATGATTAAAGAGAACAGAAATGCTGCTGAAACAAAGAGTAAAAGCAAACTGTCTACTACAACTAGGAACTAAGTATTTACTTTTAGACAGTGGACATTTAAGATGTTTTGGAGGGGGGCACATGGGTGGCTCAGTCAGTTAGGCTTCGAATTCTTGATTTTGGCTCAGGTCATGATCTCAGGGTTGTGAGATCGAGACTCAAGTCAGGCTCCATGCTCAGCAGGAGACTGCTTGAGATTCTCTCCCTCTGCACCTCCTATTCCCCTCATACCATCTCTAAAATAAATAAATCTTAAAAAAAAAAAGGCTTTAGTAATATTTTAAAAAGTCACAGAGGGGCACCCGGCTGGCTCAGTCAGTAGTATGTGACTCTTAATCTTGAGGTTGTGGGTTTGAACATGTTGGGTAGAGAGATTACTTAGAATCTTAGAAAAAAAAAGAAAAAAATAAAATAAAATAAAATGGAAATACAGGAACATGATTCTATCATGTAGACTAGGCAGGTAGATGTCATAGCTTTGTAATATAGTTAAGTACACCGGAGCCTCATTATTCATGGATTCTGTATTTGGACTTTAACACTTGCCTATAGTACTTTAAAACTTTCCTGGTGCTTTCACGGTCGTCTGTGGAGTGAAAATTTTGACTTGCTCAGTATATTCCCACTTGAGGTTGAACAAGTTTCTTCAGCTCTCATATTGTAAATGAGTATCCTTTGCTCTAGTTAGTGCCAAGTTTTTTTTTTGCATTTTTGTTCTTTCTTTGGTGATTTCCCTGTTTATTTTTTAAAGATTATATTTATTTATTCATGAGAAACAGACACACACACACACAGAGGCAGAGACACAGGCAGAGGGAGAAGCAGGGAGCCCGATGTGGGACTCGATCCCACGTTTCCAGGATCAGGCCCTGGGCTGAAGGCGGCGCTAAACCGCTGAGTCCCCCACACTGCCCGATTTCCATTTAAAATGGTCCTCAGATGTAGTGCTGAAGGGCTAACGTTCCTAATAGGTTCAAGAAGGCTGTGACATGCTTCATGGGGAAAATAACATGTGTTAGGGACACTTTAGTCAGGTGTGAAGTTAAGGGCTGTTGACCACGAGTTCAATGTTAGTAAATCAACAAAACACAAAGACACCTGAAACAAACTTATGCACTGATTAGTTGATAAAAATGTGACCAGAGGCTTGCAGAACAATAGCCCTATATTTCCCCTACAAGCAATGGTTCAGTATTAATTCTGTTGGTGGTGACTCTCATGAAGAACAACGACCAACTGTACTTGCTGTTTTCCAGTTCCTAATACAGATTCAAAAAAGAAAATTCAATTTACAAAAGGCATGATTTTCCTATAGTTGGTAGCTAATTGGTACTCGGAACGTAAAACCAAAAAGGGGAGAAGCATTAAAACCCATCACCACTGCGTAGTTTTGATGTGTTACATTAAAATTTATTAGTTTCTGAATAGTATTTGACTAAATCCAAATTATTTCAATTAAAGTTGTCTAGAAGGTCATATAGTTGGGAAAGTAAGGAAATTAGTGGGAGGGAAAAGTGAAAAAATTATTTAATACATTGACTTTAATAACAATTACATATGCTTTATTCTTATTATCTGGACTCAGCTGGTTAATCCAATCCTTAGTTAGGCCAATTTACACCTACTCCACAATGAATCCTACATTATCCAAAAGCTTCATGCTTCTACTTACAGTAGCATAGCAAATTTGAAGTTCCTTTTAAAAAAAAACCACCATTCCATTGACTAATGTAAACAATTCCTCCATGCTCTGGCATAAGAATATTTAATGTTAGCCAACAAAGACAGCCAGCTATTCTTCTCAGGCGTATAACAGTGGCAGCCTTTTGATTTTTATAGTTGTTTAAAGTATACAACCTCGAAGAGTAGAAGACACTGAGCTGAAATTTCTAACTCACTTTCTAACCATAGTAAGAATGATATTTTCCCCCAGGGACCACCAAATATTCATAAAAATTGGTACTAACATTCTGTAAGAATCCACAACATCAATGAGAAGCTGACTTTTTTGCCATGCTCCAAATAAATGTCTTTAAGACTAGACGTACTACATATATTATAAAGAGCTTTAGGATAAATATTGAGTGCCTGGGTATTATCATAGTAGTAAAAGTTTAGTCATTTTTTATTTTTGAAAAAACACTTTTGGTACCATTACCATACTCCAAAATAAGGTATTAGTGCTATTGGTGATTAGGAAGCTCGGAAGCTATAATTATGCAGACTCTTACTGTGGAAGGAAGCAGTAGAGCTCTGAAAATGAGAGGGGAAAACACCCAGGCACTTAAATCAACGAACATTTGCTAGGAGGAAACTTTTAAAATGACTGTTTGCAGCCTTAACAGAGTTGCATTAACATCAAATAGCCATATTTCTGTCCACTTACAAGGAATACTATAAAGAAGCAGTCAAGCCACGTTTAATAAAAGGTGTCAGTATACAGAAAATCTTTTTTTTTTTTTTTCACAGTTAGAAAAATTTAACATCTGTAGTCAAACACTAGATGGGAAACAGCCTAAAGAAAATTAAAGACCTACCCACAACACCTTTTTCAACTACAAAGCAAAATGCTCCATGACTGAAGGAAAATAATTTAAAATTCATTACCATTTGATAAGAGTGTAAGTCCAAGGAATGAGATTATGCTCATAGGTAAACACAAGATTTTTCTGAAAGATTTGTAACTAAGGTATGCAAGACATAAAATCAAACTGCAAAACTAGTTTAAAGCAATTAGAGTCCAATGGTTCTCTTATGTTTTCTTTTATGTTCTTTATTTTAAATTGATATTTTAGAACAGTAAATTATCTTTCATAGCAGTGCCTCCTTGTCTGATAATATAGTACCTCCTTTCTGAATGGAGAGATTTAAGATTAATCAGAATGAACATTAAGGCGTACAAACAGCTACTTTAAGTCTGCTCTTATTTAATAAGGATCTTTTAAACTCATATTCAAATACATGGAATGTTGGCACAAAACTGAAGCTGCTGTAGAAAGATCACAGATGTTCTGTGGGTTATTGAAACTTCCATTTCTCTAAAAACATTACCCTTACATGGTCTTAATATTACAAATTTAAGTGTCGAGAAAATGTCTAAATAATAAGTAACAATTAAAATAAAATGTTTATTTGTAAATTATGTACAGAATACATTTTTCACGACAAGGAAATGGGAAGAAGAGCCATCGCCTTCCAACCAATGCTGTTTTGCTTTCTCTGTTGGAGGTGACTATCTTTCTCTGAGTCAGATGTACAAATCAGTTTGGATTTCCTAAGTTGGAAAAGGAGAATTTGTAGCTAAACTAAAAGTGTTGCTGCATTACTAGTTGGCTTGTTTCCATAAAATGCTTTTGAACCCTGCTAACTCAGAATCTTAGAAATTTCCTGGTATACTTTTATAATCAACCAAAGCTGAACTATTGAGAACAAGGAGTTTAAGCATTTCATTTTAAAGAAACTGTGAAATGGCTACATAACTATGCATAATCTGAAATGTTGGTGTTTCTCTCTTATCCCTTTCAGTTATTTTGATTAATCTAACAGTAAAAAGCCATACAACTATCAAAAATGCCATTAATCTAAATATCATTGTGGAAAATGCATCTTTGATAACTATCAAAATGAATAAGACCTACTTATTGTAAAATTATCAAATAGATACAACTTATAAATGGCTTTAGACTGTACCAATAATAGTATTCTATGAAATGAAGGACTGAATATAACTGCTTAGATGTCAAATACATTTCAGCAAATGGATTTAAAGAATGCTACAAATGTCACGTGTACATTAGGATGATCAGCCAACATAGAAAATCCAACCTCTTGCACTCATTTAGTCCCAAATTAGTCAGATTATGATTTTTCATGTGAAGATTTAGTTGTTTCTCCATCATTGTCTTCTTCTTCCTCCTCTTCACAATCCCCATCTGTTTGCTGTTCCAGTTCCTCTTTTGTGATCATTTCAAAATCATTCCCATTTCCACTACTGTGTTGGGATCGGTCATCTTCCCTCCTGTCACTGTCTGTGTCTGAATGCCGTTCTCCACCTGAGCCTTCTGTTCCATGATTCCCTGGTCCTACTTTTCCCTCCTCCTCTTCCTTTTTCTCACTGTCTGACTTTTCCTCACTGTCGGACTTCTGCTGCTTTTTGGTTTCAGATTTCTCGTCTTTCTTTAAGTCTGCTTTTGGTCCTTTATATTCATGTGTGTACAGAGGCCTGAAGGAGTCAATGAAGCCCACGTCGGCAGTCAGATTTGGCAAGAACCAAAAGTGGTGCCTTCCTCCAGTTATGAGCCAAATGATGAGAAACAGAATGCAACGAGCTGTAGGAGAAAAATGTCTCTAGTTGAATAATTCAAGCACTGACTCAGATAGCAGGGAATATTTGTTAATAAAAAACTAAAAAGACATTCAGAGTTTATTATTTCACATTCCATGTACCTTAAATATAAACAATTAAATCCTGGCTAGTTTAGAAGCAACCACAGTATTCCTGGTGCAGAGCAATCTGCTCTGATCCTGATGGCACACTTTGCTATGTATGTTGTAGATCAATAAGCATACCCATCAGTTGGGCGTTTAACTGTGCACAAGACCATGGTATAAGAAAAAGGAAATAAATGTAGTAAGTGATGAAGGATATCTTAAGAAGCCCTTAAAAGGAAAAAAGCAAAGCTGCATCATGACTTTCCTGGACTCTAGGCTCTTTTGCCTATATGAGGCAATTCCTCCATAAAATATTAAAAATCATACTCTTTATGGCCCTACTGATACTATAAATACCAATATAATCCTGCATAGGTTATTATATACATGTGTGTATATATTACACTTCTGATTTTAAAAGAAATGGAAATGCATTTCTATAGGGCCCTAAATATGTCATGGGTCCAAGGCATGTGCCTTCTCTGCCTGAACAATAAGTCTTCTAAGTAAAATTACATACTTCTGTACATTAAAAGAATATTTTCCTAGCTACAATTTTATTAATTACATAATTTCTGCTTATTTAAAGACTATTCCTCTCCTCCTAATACTAGGAAGTAATTCTGTGCTAATGAAAGACAAATTGCTTAAACAGATAGGGCTTGAGTTACTCTCAAAATTCAAACTCAAAACGGTGGTTAAAGAATTTGAGAATTTTAAAGTTTATAGTAATAAGTTATCACAAGCACAAACCCCAGTATTTCATATAGTTTTCTCTTAATTTAGCAGTTACATAGGGCTGTGTGATTTTCCTTTTTTTTTTTTGAAGGTCATAATGGTTATGTGAATGTTATGGACAAACAATTATGACAGGTTTTGGGTTGTTTTGCTTTCCATTTTCTTTACAATTATATCACCACTTTCATATTAGGTCTGAAAAAAGCTCAGCCATCTGTGCCTCCTCCATTACTCTGCTTTGGATAAATAAAAGGAAATGGTTATAGCTGCCTTGACTTTTATGAAGTAGTAACTGCTATGTTCACAAAGAACATAAATATTCTGAAAGTCTGTACACATTAATATCTTTTGAGGTACAAACAGAAAAGGCAAATATGTTTGAAATTATGATTTAAGAATAAATTCCACTAATAAGAAATAATGAATGTCTTTTAGGGAGGCTGCACATTTTCTTCTCCAAGTAAAATTATGATACTATGATAGACATTGTAGGGTCGTAAGACAGATAGTCCATAACTGGAAAACTTGACTCTAATCCAAGAAAAAGCAATACAGAAATGTCACAAATAAAACTTAAATTCTCCACATATAAAAACTGGGCAGAGCAGAATTCTAACAAATTTTACAGTTTTTCTTGTATGTAGCATTAGATTATCAGGGGCAAACAAGAAGAATTGTGGGAAAAACACTGTGTATTTATTGTCATCCTGTTCTTATACTAAAAAGCACACATTTAGAAAACTGCCAAAAGTCTTAATACATATTCGAAGGAGCACCAAATATAATTTTGACCAACATATAATACTTCACAAGATAATATAAAATAAATATCCAGTTTATAAGTGGGCTATGGATGAAAACCATTTGAAAGTATACTTGGAATTGTTTTATCTAACAGAAAATGGGTTTGTTTTCTGGTTTAATTCACAAGATTATCTAATCCACAATGCATACTTAAATTCATAGTATATTTAAAATGGAAAATGATAGAAAACACTACTGGAAAAATGGTAGTGTAAAGAACAAAATGATATAATAATCATAAATTATTGTGAATGCTGGTTTAAATAAAAGTGGGTTAATTCTACTCAGTGGAGTTAAATCTTCATTGAAATTTTTTTTTCATTGAAATTTTTCAAAGAAGAAAAAAAAAAAAAAAAAGGAAATTTTTCAAAGAGCTTTTAAACTTTCAGGGATTTGAGAGCCAGAAGATACCAATTTGATTCTATCTAATGTCAGATCAAAGTTTAGAGCTTCACATTCTTGATGCAGGTCGTATACTACCACTACTTAGCTGTTTCACAATCTTAGATATAATTTCTTGGCCTACACATGTGCTGTGTTACATGCAGAAGCATCAGGGGATTTTCTCAAGATGACTAAGCTAGAGGAAAAATATGAAAGGTGGGTGAAGAGAGTTTTACACAGAAATCACAGAGAAAAAGGGGAGGCCCATAAACATGAGACTGAATGAGAATACTATATGAGCCAATGGGTCCAGGGATGGTGGCACTAACTCAGGACATCTGATGTCCAAGGTAAATGGACACGTAGAGGAAAACTCCTTAAGAACAGCAAAGTAATGCTTTAAAATATAAGAATCTATTAGCACAGAACCTCACAATAACATGTACTCAGATTGGATAATCTTAAAGTACATCCTCTAACAACAGATGTTAGGTCAATAATGTGATGTTGTTTTTTCTTTTTGTACAGGAAGTACTCTTATGTCTTGGTAGAAAGGTGGATTTGTCATTTGGGGAAAGTACTTGGAACTTAGTACTATATATCAATATAAACTCTAGATGGATCAAAGGATTATACACATAAGTTTAAAAATTAATATACAGCTTTAGATAAGCTGAGAAAAATTCCCATTTCTTTCTCAAAGTAAAAGTGACATCAGACCTGCCTACTCTATATGGGAAAATCTTCAAATACTAGGATTTTAAGTAAAATAATATTTGTTGGTTTTTTTCACAGTAAGTAACATACTCATTGTAAAAAATACAAACAAGTAAAAAGAATCACATTAAAATTATTCACAACTATCCTTACTATTTATATTTAGGTGCATTCCTTCCAGTCAAATGCCCCTGGCATTGGGTATTTCCATTTAAAAAAAAAATCTTCCTAGGGCACCTTGGTGGCTCAGTGGTTGAGCATCTGCCTTTGGCTCAGGGTGTGATCCTGGGTCCTGGGATGGAGACCTGCATCAGGCTCCCTGCAGGGAGCCTGCTTCTCCCTCTGCCTATGTCTCTGCCTCTCTCTCTCTCTATGTCTCTTGTGAATAAATAAAATCTTAAAAAAAAAAGTCTTAATTAAATAGGCAAAAAAGATACATTATCTTTATTATCTTATTAGTGAGAATTTTTCATGTATTTATTAATCATTTGTTTTTAATTTCTTCACCTGGAGTTATTTTTATATTGTTTTGTCATTAAGCTATAAAAATAAAATCATCTAGAAGTGTAAAAAAAAATTACTTATTTTTCTTGTTTAATCTTTGAAAACCATTTTATTTTTATTTTTTTAAAAGATTTATTTATCCATAAGACACACAGGGAGAGAGGCAGAAACATAGGCAGAGGGAGAAGTAGGCTCCATTCAGGAAGGTGGATGTGGGACTTGATCCCAGGACCCCAGGATCCGCCCTGGGCCGAATGCAGGTGCTAAACTGCTGAGCCACCCAGAGATCCCCTGAAAACCATTTTAATATTTTATTTATTTATTCATGAGAGACACACACACACATAGAGAGGCAGAGACACAGGCAGAGGGAGAAACAGGCTCCATGCAGGGAGCCTGATGTGGGACTTGATCCTGGGTCTCCAGGATCACACCCTGGGCTGATGGTGGCGCTAAACCGCTGAACCACCTGGGCTGCCCTGAAAACCATTTAAAACCCCTTAATGCATCTAGAATTTATTTTGGTACATGGGTGCAAAATTTTTCCCAAAATGGCAAATCAATTGTTTAGAATCATTTATTGAGTATACCCATAGATTTAAATATGTAATATGTTTCATTTGCCTTAAGTCAATATATAAAAATGTTTTACTAAAAGTATTACATCTCATAAATGATTAACCACTGTAAAAATATTAACGTCTTTATCTACATGCAGATTAAGACACTTTAAATATTTTTTCTTCACAACAGACCGAATCGAATCAGGTACATATTCTACTTCAAGCCTGAGTCAGTTTTGGGATATGATCCCAAAAGGAAGCCCATATATTTCTTGATGTGCCTACATTTATTAGTTTTGCTATTAAGTTTTACTTAAAGCTCCATCCAGATTATAGTTCAAACTGCTTGGTATCTACCCTACTAAGGTCAAATTTACTAATAACAATACTTACCAACAGCAAGGAGAAGAATGCTGGCTACAAAACAGCCTGCACCCACGCTGAGGTAATAAACACCTACTCTCATTTCTGCTGGCCAAAGAGGGAAGAGAGTGGCTGCTATCACTGCAATCACTAGAATGAAAAATGACAAAGTTACATACTTAACTTTTAGATGAAAATTTTAAGTAGCTTGGTTGCAACACCAGTGAATATTTTCCTAGGCGACAACACTGAAACATAAACACACTGAAACATACAAATTGCCATTTTTATAGGTAAAAAATGATAAATTGTCAGTCATTTCACATAGTTTAACATTTTAACTATTGCTCTTTGGCTAGGATTTCTCTAGTACAAATTACATACAATTAGAAAAAAGTGTCTAAAAATGTAGAATTGTTAGCTCCTTAAATGATCAACTGCTGCTGTTTTCAAGCAATGTCCATCTTATTTTTTAAATATATCTGCCTACTGAATAGGGGAGCCTAAAAAAAAACAATCACCAAATAACAACACTAAGTTACCTTATATTTAATATGTGCTTCTTCCTTTGTTTTGAGGATGAAATGAAATATGCTTGTAAAATATTTAGCCAAGTGACTAGTACATAGTAAATGATCAACAGCTACTAGCAATTTGGGGGAGGATTTAACTGAGTTATTTAACTGCTATTTTTTTCTTCTTGTTAAAATACCCCACCTCCCCACATTCCCACCCTGAACTTACAGGAGTAATACATGTGGTAAGAGAACCAACCCAAAAGTATAAAGAGAAGTCTTCATCCAATTATTGATCTACTCCCCAGAGGTTACTACTATTATGCCTCTTTTTTTTTTTTTTTAAAGATTTATTCATTCTTGAGAGACACAGAATGAGAGAGAGAGAGGCAGAGACACAGGCAGAGAGAGCAGCAGGCTTCTTGCAGGGAGCCTGACGTAGGACTCCATCCTGGGTCTCCAGGATCACACCCTGCGCTGAAGGCGGCGCTAAACCACTGAGCCACCCGGGCTGCCCTACTATGTTTCTAATTTGTACTGCCAAAGGCTGCCTATATATAATTAAAACTAGCTACACAGAATTTGTTTTCTACAAAAATGAGCTTATATTCTTCTTACATTTATAATTCTTTCATTTAATTTATTTTAGATATTTTTCCATCAGTACATCCTAATTCTTAAAAACTGCATGATATTCTCATGTGCTGTGTGCAATTGTGCTGATTTATTTCACTATTCTCCTATCCAGGAACTTGAATTGTTTGTACAATACCAAAGTACTGTACATTTGTGCAACTTGATTAGGGTAGTATAAATAGCTAAGTTCACAGGATAAATTACCTTGATGCACAATCGTTCGTCAAAGGTATAGACATTTAAAATTTAAAAGATACTTGGTAATTACCCTATAGTCTGAGGGGCTTTGATTAGAATAATGGGTCAATGAACATTTTCGAATAGATACTTTATGTAACTGTGTTAAGAACAGTCATGGGATAAATTCCTAGATGTAGAACAGCCACATTAGTGTGTATGCATTTAAAATTTGAAAGAGGGGCAGCCCAGGTGGCTCAGCGGTTTAGCGCCACCTTCAGCCCAGGATGTGATCCTGGAGACCCAGGATTGAGTCCCACGTCGGGCTTCCTGCATGGAGCCTGCTTCTCCCTCTGCCTGTGTCTCTGCCTCTCTCTCTCTCCGTTTCTTTCATGAATAAATAAATAAAATCTTTAAAAAAAATTTTTTTGAAAGACATCGCGGAACTGCTCTCCATAAAAACTAAAACAATGGACATACCATCACTTGTTGGAGAGTATTGGTTTTTCCTAAGTGTTGGACCTTTACAAAGACTTGGTACTATCAAACTTTGTAATCCTCTTGATCATGGTTGCTTTAATATATATTTATTATGTATGATTAAATTTGTTCACGATTATTGATCACTGTATTTATCTGTGGGCTACCTTCACCATTTTTCTAATGGTAATTAGAAAACCTCTAATTGTTAATCTCTTAATTTTTACCTTAATGTCTTGTAAATATTTTTCTCAGCTTATCATTTATCTTTTGACTTTAAAGTACACCTCTTTTAAAATAACTATTTTACGTTAAATATTTTTTATGGCCTTTGTATTTTTATTTTCCTTTCTAAATTTTAGAGATTGTACTTACCAAGAATTAATCCCATGACAAATGTTTTAAAGTGAACTGGGTCATAGATCCACACAAATACCTAGAAAAATCAAGAAACCTCAGTGCTTAACGTTACATTAGAAAGTTAAGCTTAATTCTAAATCCTCTACAACAGTTGCTTTCAATCTCTTGACATATAAGAATGACTTTCTAAGGTAAACAAATTCCAAAGATTTTTCCTTCAGTAGTAGGGTTTCTTTGGGTATTCCTTTAGCTAGAAAATTATTTTCAAAACTATACATTCTGTAATACATTGAATAAATTCCCCATACTTAAATGAATTTAATAATTTGTTCATGTGTTCAAACCATTACTTATTTTCAAAACCAAAGACCAGCACTGTACAACTTTTTGTCCCTAATGTAATGGTGCCCACTGGTATAAGCAGAAGCAGTCTGTGCTAAAAGCAGAGTTAAGACCGATCTAGCCAGGTCCTATTACAGATTCAGCAGCAATCAACTCTGCCTTGTTCCTTCCCAGCAATGGAATGCAAAGAAGCATTAATGAAGATCATGCTTAGTGAACATAAAGGTTCTACGACTACCTGCAAGGATTACATGCCTACTCCGTGGTGGAGGATCTGTAGCCCCTAAATCAGGAACCACTACTTTAAAGCTTGAATTCTCTTTACACGAGAGAAGTTTACTTCATTCAGAACAATCAGAACTCTGCTCAATCACTATCTAAAACTCCTATTTTTTTGTTTTATCTTAGTTTCTATAAATATCAGTACTCTTCCATTTCCTGATTTTATTTTGACCAAAACTCTTTGTTATTGTCTTTTTGATTTGGTTCTATTTCTAACACTGGGGGTTCCATTCCTTTTTTAACTGCACATTTCCCCTGGAAATCAGATCCACAGACCTCATTTCTGCCAGTTAGCATTCTAAAAACCAAGTTTTTAAAGGCATTTCCCACCTTTAAAAGTTTGAAAGTATGTTGCTTTCTACAGAATAAAATGTAGTCTTTTCAAGAATGCAAGCACCCTTGCATTTTGCTCAGGCTGTTTCTTTCACCTAACAGATCTTTAACTCCTTCCCAGTGCATCTGGTAATCTGCCTGTCATCCTTCAAAGCTCAGCTCAAGTGTTCAAGGTCTCCAGACCCTCCTTATCCTGTCTTGTTTGAATTTACTATTCTTAATTGATGTTCTCATATCATAACACTCACCACATTGTGATACACTGTTTAAAAGCTTGTATCTTTGCTAGACGATAAAGCACTACCAAGAAAAGAATTTATCTTATTTATCATGCCATTCCCAGCACCTATAAAAATGTCTTTGCATATAGCTAATGCTTGATGTTTAACTGAAGATATTTGAGCTTTCACAATAGGGAAGATCTGTGGTCTTCATTATAATGGTTCTTAAATAGGGGTTCACATCAGAATCACCCTGGGGCATGTTATACCACACACACACACACACACACACACACACACACACACACACACACAGATTCAATACTACAGATTCTTATCAAGTATGTCTGGAATGAGTCAAGAGCACATATTTTCTGAAAAGCCTTCCCAGAATTTCAAACTCACAGCTCTAGGAACCACTATTTTATATATGCTACTTCTGTATTAGGTATAGCGAAGAAATAGGTCTTGAAATTCACAAGAATTCAATGGCTAGTATATACCTAATGTTTTTGTATTGGTGAAATGACTAAGCAGTCTTCATGAAAGGCTATCATTACACAAATCTCCCATTACAAAACAAACAAACAAACAAAAAAAACCCAAACCATTTCCTTGAGTAAAGCACTAAGTAACACTGAAAATTTTAGGCTCCTAAAGTAGTATGCCTGACTATAAGAGGCAGAAAACTGTAGGTATCTTCCATTAACCATCCTACTCTTTTTTCTTTGATAGTAAAGGAAATACTACATCTCAGCTGGGCAAATGACTACCAGTATAAAAAGCAAATTTCTAAGTCCTTACTGCAGGTAGACACGGTCATGTGACTAGGTTTTGGCCCCTAAAATCCACACAGAAATACAATTGCTAGCTTCCTGGAAGATGTCCCTAAAAAGAAGGCATGTCCTTTATTCTCCTTTCTTCCTTTGGATGCAGATATAAGGCTGGCAGTCATTTTGGATCATAAGATAACCTTTACTAATTGCTTCAAACAGCTTCACCATGGATCTGCCATATCTGTAGCACTTAACTTCAGATTTTATTGAGAGATAAAAAAGGATCGATTTTAAGCCACTGTCATTTCAGATTTCCTATCACTATCACAGATAGCTAAACCTAATTCTAATTTTCTTATACATTTATTGTAACTCTAAATTCAGAGAAATTATTGATTTTTTAAAATAGTAGTATCTATATTGTCAGATTTACCCAAAGTACTTCTTTTCTTAGTAAAGTTATCAAAGATAATTTGAAAAACTCCTATAGAAAACTGGATTTCTATTTATAAGCTACATATTCTCACCTCATTTCCATCCAGAAAAACTTGATCATCATGTGGCTCAAGTTTGAATTTTTTCTTAGTTTCCTTCTTTTTGGGAGTTCCTGGAGTTTCCTCCTATTAAAACACAAGTTAGAAGAAAAAAACACTTAGGAAAAACAAAAAAACAAAAACAAAAACAAACAAACAAAAAAACCCAGTGACATACTCCTAGTCAAAAGAAGTTTTACTATTTGAGACACAGAAATAAAAATCCTCAACCATGGTATTTATAAGAACCCTAATATCATTATCTTAAGTGTTTGTTGCATAGCATTTCAGAAGTGTTCATATGCTAGTGATCATGTGTACATAATATTTATTTTTATTTTTACTTAAATTTAGTTAAAAATCACCTTTTTAGGCTCTTCCTTTTCCCCATCTTTTTTTTTTTCTTTCTCCTTTTTCGTCTTTTCATCCTTTAGATTTTCTTTCCTGCTCTTTTTATCTTCTTCTTTTCCACTTTCGGCCTTTCCTTTCTCTTTTTCTTTTTTTATGTCTTTATCATACTTCATTTTCATTACTTTTAGTGCCCGGTGAAAAAACTGCTTCTTTAAAAGCCTATGTAAAAAATGGTATGACATTACATGCCTTATCAATTATACAGATACAGACTAAAAAGAGAAAAAAAACACCAAACTCAAATAAAATGAGCGAAAACTACACTGACAACTCACAAAAGAAATTACAACTGGTTAATAGATGGAAAAATAGTCAACTCTACCTCTAACAAAAAAAAAAAACTGTACTGCCAATTTGATTATATAGAAGTTTGTCAACCTAATTTTCATTTTTCAACTACATAACTTAGATATAAGATTATCCTTATGAAACTTTTCTCCAAATTCATGAGTAAATCAAGATACTGCCTTAAAGTCTCAAATTCAAGAGCAAACATAAAAAAGAGGAGATTAATACAATAGTTTAAAAATGTGCCCATAATTTGATCTAAAATCATGTCTTCAACTGTCTTAATGTTCTCTTACTTCCTTCAAGTCTTTCCTCAAATGTTACCTTCACAACTAGACCTATCCTGTTTAAAATTATGAACCCATCCCCCACTCTCCCTATTTCCTGTTATCCTATCCATAGCATTTATCTTCTAACTTAAAATACAATTTATGTCTGCCTGCTTCCTTCACTAGACTATAAACTCACCTATGAGATCTTTGCTTTATTCATTTCTTCATCCTATGAGCTTAGAAGACCCATTTTTTTTTTTGAAACAAAAATTGAATTTATTTCCCGTTAAACAAAGGAGAATTGGGCTTCTACGACAAAGCCTCTGAACAAAGCCAATGGCTGATATACAAGGGGACCTGGGAGGTGTTGAGTTGTTGGGAGGTGGCATTTCAGAGGCAGGTGTGCTTGGGAATGGCCAAGCAGAGGCCAACAGCTGCGAAAGGATAACTACTATTGTGTGCTTCTTACTTTCAGAAGAATGAGAAGACCCAAAATTAAGTAAATTTAGGTGGTAGTTCCTTTCTAACCTCATAATCCTACTCAAGAAACTGGGTTGCCCTTACCGTTGTTACCTAATCTTATGTTACAAATCTTATGTTCCAATTTCAGAGTTCTTGATTTATTCCTTCACTCCTTCCTTGAGAATGTAAAACCATGGAAACACAACATACAAGCTAGGTCTTACTGCCACCATCTGTGCCTACTGACTACTCTACCTTCCTACTTCCACTAATACCTGCTCCAGCACGTCCTACCACTTGTTACCTAGACGCTTCCTTCCTGCCCAATAACCACTTATTTCTGGTCATTATACTGTGCCCTCTGAGGTATCTATGTTTTCAACTGTCTGGCCGGGCTTCATTCTGCTGCCCCAAAAGGTCTATCCTGTGAACCTCTCCACAAAACTAACTTCTAGGTCTTCTCATTTGGCCTTCTACTTGTTCAGAAGATCTATATGGCATAAAATTGCAAAACTGTTTGAAATGCTCTGAGGATTCTACTGTTAACAGCCAGCACCTATGTGCAGTTGACCCTTAAACAGCACAGGCTTGACCACACAGGTCCATTTACACGTGGTTTCTTTTCTGACAGATACAGTATGCACTGTAACTGCATTTCCCTTTCCCATGATTTCCTTAATAACACTCTTTCCTCTAACTTCCTTTATTGTAAGAATATAGCATATAACACATATAACATACAGAATAATGTATTAATCAACTGTTTGTGTTATCAGTAAGGCTTCTGGTCAAAGGTAGGCTATTAGTAGTTAAGTCTTGGGGGAGTTAAAAATATGAATTTTTGACTGTGTGGAGGCTGATACCCCTTAACCCACATGTTGTTCAAGGGTTAACTGCAGACTCTTAAAAAATCAAACTGATGTTGAAAAGTCCACATTCAGTTACATGAGTTCAAATACCACATCTACCACTTTTACTGTGTGGGTTTGGGTAAATTACTTAATTTTACTAAAATTTCTAAAATGGAGTTATCTCACAGGAGTTTCTAGGACTAAATGAGAAGCATGTAGACTGTTTATAGCATGGTGCATGGAATATATGTACTCCAAGGTAGCCATTGTTACTGCTATAGCCAAACCTTCAATTTCATATAATAGTTATGGAATATACATACACATTTTGGTTTCATATTATCCCATTATAGCATTAATCTATTCAGTAATAAGTAAAATTATTGATTTACCCCTTGACAGGTCTTTAGAAAATGCCTACTACAACTCACTTTACGGTGAGAAAAGTGAGATGACATTTACATTGTAATAAAATCAGTGCCTCCATTTACTTAACACATCATATAGTACAAATCACTCACACAAAAGCTTTCTTACATTTTCACAGAACTACTTCCTTCTCCCAGTATGTTCTGTCTCCTTTGCCAGGATTGACTGTCCTTTCTCCCATTGTATCCTGGGCAATCACCTATTTATGTCTCAAAATTTGATTAAACATTTTCCCTGTAAAGCCATTCTTGAAGTTTCCTCATCCCTGTCCTCCTTACAGAATGCAATGCACTGTAATTAGTCACGAATCTTCTCTAAGAGGCTAGAATGTGTACTTTGGAGATGGGGACCATCTTGGGGCCTGGAATACAACAGATATTTGATAAATGTTTGTTGAATATACAAATGGATTGTTAAAAGCAGCTTGTACAAAGTTATTAAATTACTTCTATTTTTCCTCACCTCTTACTTTTTTTTTTCAGGTTTAACAAACACTTATTGAAGCCAGACATGTGTTTAAGACTTTAAACATTGCCTATGTGGCAATGGTGAAGCTTTATTAAATGCCCACAGTGTGCTAACTGCTCTGGAGTTACAAGAAAGTAGAAAAAAGTCCTATAACTGCCTTCAGATATAGCTGGCAAGAAATTTAAGAAACTGACTCATCTGCAACAATTCTAAAATAGTTAAGGGCTAAACTGTATGACACTAACTTTATAAGTGCTGTAGAACCTTAGATACAAAGATTAATGGACCAGAGGGCCTGTGGAATACTACATGGTAGAGGTGGAACTTGAGGGATACTTATAATGAGAGAGATAGGATACAGAAAAAACCATCTGGGGAAAATGGCAGGTTAAGATCAAGACCAGAAGAGAGAATGAGTGTGGTATATGAATGAGAGTAAGAAAGACATTGTTGGACTAGTGGGTTGGGGATGCAAAGTCACATGGAGTTAGAACGGTGCTAGAACAAAGGTTCATACACAAATCAGGCCATTAAGAGGCACAGAGCATATTAGAAAAGGTTGTTTGTGCATCATCCAGCACTTGCCTGTTTTCTTTTTCCTTCAGACTCCCTCAAGTCACTTATCAGCTTTATAAAATGAGACTAGACAAATGTCCCTTCATGGTTTTGTCTGTAGTCAGGCTAGAATCCTTAAGGGCTGGTCATGCTTGTTATCAGATATGGCTCTGAAGAATTTAGGTAGTCATGCTTCTCTATTTTAGTGCAGAAAGGACACAAATAAATAGGCATAAATAGGAATTAACATGAACAGTGAAGAGTGAGTTTAGGTCTTAAGGACTTTTCATAGAACATGGCATCAAAGCTCCTAAAAGGACAAAAGATGTGGATTAATATTGGCTGCTCTATCTGGGTTCACAGATTTAATAATCAATTGTATTGACAGATGAATCCTTCACCTTAATTTCTGCTTTATTAAATGCATCCTCATTTCATTGGAGGAGGTAGTACACTACAATGGTTAAAAACATGGACCATGGAATTTGAGTGTTAGATTTAGAATTCTGGCTCTATCACTTACTAACTGTGTGATCTTGGGTAAATTACCTAACCTCTGTTTTTGCATGTATAGCATCTCTTAATTTTCACATCACATGTACAAAATAAGTCTATTTTGAGACAGTCAGGGAAATCTGCACTTTGGAGTTCTACATAAATGGCTGCAGAAAAAAACCAGCTACACCACTCATTCCTACCCCAAAAGAGAAATTTTCACTGTTTTTGAAAGGTCCAGTAGTGACTCTAGTTTTTGGCAACTAAGAATTTTAAGAAATATCTGATAATTCTTAAACTTCACAGTTTTAAAACCAGTTTGTGAAACAGTGGTTTTTAGATGGGTCTCATCTGGCTGATACTTTAAATACCATTAAAGAATACATTAGTAAATACTATGTGTATCTCCCTACCAAGGATATAAAATATTCTGAAATGTTAAATTCCTACTGATTATAAGCTTCAGTCACAAAAACAAAATTTGGTTTATTAACATCTTAATACATATGCTTAAGTAGTAAACCAAGAGAAAAATATTAAAAGAGAAACCAGTATACTTATTTCCAAGAGGAAAGTGGTTTTATATACCATTCGCCATCAAAAGTACCCATTATGAAAAACATGGACATGTTACTGAACTCTATTTCACCATGGAATCAAGAAAAGGCAGATGTTGTAGTTGCCATGATTTTACAAGGAATATATATGCAATTACTAAACAAAATAATAAAGAGTACCTGACCAATAACCTCATGTGGGCCGCAAACCAACCAACCCACCCAGGGATAACAGGTCTACCAGGAACCCCTGCCAAAGTTCTGGAAAAGACTTCCTAGTCATTTGCCCCACAAAGGAAAGAATTTTTTGGTTACTTTTGGCACTGGCATATGATTTTTCCTGCTGGACTTTCAGTTTAGTCAGTCTGGCATATGTACAAATATAACAGAACACAAATTAAAATTGTAAAAATATCATGTCTAACACCAAATAAATGCATTTACAGAGGTACTGAAAAAAATCCAGGTTGCATATAAAAGCTCTGTTTGAGCTATGCTGTAATATTACTATATTTAATAATAAAAATGGGTAAGGAGTTCCGGACTTTGGCCAGTATTCTGAAATTACTATTTATATTATATTATCCGTCACTAAAAAATAAACACTACCTGTTGCAGTAGTCAACCACAGACTCCCTTGTTGTAAATAAAGCTTCCTCTCCTTTCTTGGCCTTTGCCCACTTTGAATCCAAAAGGCAATCCACTGCTTTTGAAGCTAAAGAAGAAATTTGTCATTTTAAATTTAGTATACATGGGAATTTATGTCTATCTAATAATTTATAAGACAAAATCAACATTCTGGCATCATAAAATCAAATCAAATCCAGAAGAAATTGAGTTGGACATGATCGTGATAAATAAACAGTTCCTCAAAACCTCAATTTGTGAAACATAGCATTAAGGGTCTTTTTAAAGTAATGCTGGGAAGTAACTGACATTAAAAAATATTAACTAAAGCAATATATGTTATGGGAAAATGTTCTAAACAAAAACATTTAAAATAAATATAAGTATCACTCTTATCAAATAATCACAATTAAATGTAGGATAAATGAACCAAAAATCTTCCTCTCCCACAATAATAGAAATTCTGTCATCAAACTTTACTTTTACTGAGAAATAAGCTCTGTCAACAATCTACTACTACCACTAGAAGAAGCTAAATACACTAGAACTGAAGAGAATAGCATTTTTTACTTTTAATGAACATCAAAATCATTCATTGTTACACTAAAGAAAGGGAAGATAAAGAAATTTCTTCTTTATAATGGCAATTCAATCTTAATCAATGAGACAGGCAAACTCAACCACTTAATAGTTATGGGGCTATATTATAGACAACATTAACTTATAATGAGGTTCTTTGGATTACGTGAAGAACCAAAGCTTCTACGTTGGACCCAACAGACTTGTTTCACACTGAATTCTACTCCAGAGTTGTACAAAAAGATTATTTTCAAGTACATATACTAACTGAACAAAAGGTAGTATTAATACTGAAAACAAATCTTATTCTTAAAAATTGCAACGAATGTTATTACAAAGCACTTTATTATTTTTTTTAAAGAGGGAGAGAGCAGGAGAGGGGCAGAGGGAGAGAATGTTAAGCAGGCTCCATGCCCAGCCCAGAGCCAACGCCAGGCTTGATCTCACAACCCTGAGATCATGACCTGAGCCAAAATCAAGAGTCCGATGCTTAACTGACTGAGCCACCCAGGCATCCCCTTTGATCTTTTCCTATTGACATTTCAAATCATAAAAGAACAGGATAATTAGTCGCCATATGCCCATCATCTAGCTTCATCAAGCATACTTGGAAAGCACTTTTAAGACATCTACATATCTGAAATTTAGTTATCTTCATAGAATATGTACACTAATATAATTTTACTGATATAATCCTACCAATGAAATAATCAACTCGGTGCCCCATCATATTGGTAGACTTTGTTGGACAGTTAAATCGAAGATACTTGGCTACAGCCTTCTCTTCTTTAGATGGTTCACCAACTTCCTGCAAAGTAAGAACATTAATTTAATGTAATCATTTTACTTCACAAATTCATGCACTGAATTTACAGATGTGTTCTGCCAATTTTTTTTTTTTTTAAGATTTTATTTATTTATTCATGAGAGACACAGAGAGAGAGAGGCAGACACACAGGCAGAGGGAGAAGCAGGCTCCATGCAGGGAGCCCGATGTGGGCCTTGACCCCGGGGTCTCCAGCTTCACGCCCTGGACTGCAGGTGGCGCTAAACCGCTGGGCCACCCGGGCTGCCCCAATCTTTTTTTTAAAACTACGTGTTTTTCAAATACAAGTCAATAGGGCCAAACCCAGCCTCTTTGCCTCAGCTACAAGGCATTTATTTTGAGATGTTTTTCCAGTATGGTAACTACTTTGTACTAGCTCACCTTCACTCTTGCCTGATCTCTTTTTATAAGCCACAAAGTAATAATTTAAAAGATTAAGAGGCTGCCAATAGTGAGTGCCAAATGTCAAAGTAAGTAGAAACAGGTGCTATAAATAAATGTTAAATAAAAGCCAAAGCTATGATCCCTGAACAATGGACAAAAGACCGTAGGAGGAATTCTCAAATTAACCAAAGAGAGCTCTCCCAGTGTGGAAGCCGCAAGAACTACTATTTGACTCTTTTCTCACCTTGTTTTTCTTCTTTTCTTCCCTAGTGGGGATGAAGCAAAAATAAAAATGCAATAAGGAGATGTTATAATCTAACTTAACTCATTAATGGAAGTACACAAAAAGTTTGGAAAGGCTGCTTTAATTCTTCCCTGTTCTCTTTCTTCCATTCCTTTCTCCAAATTTTCTATTATTCTCTTGTTTATCATTCCCTATTGTCTTTTTATTTCCTTACATTCTGAACCACTCCTTTGACAATTCCTCCTGTGTACTTATTCTCTCCACCCATTTACTGAAGAAAATGAAGGCAGTCTACATTTGTACACATCATACACACACACTTTTATAAGTTGTCATCGCTATAAGCTGGAATAAAAGTACTGTCTTTAACTTCACGTTTAAGCATGATATCTAGAGACCTCAAACATTATTTCCAGCAATGTATAATCTAAATGTGAATGATTTCAGGAAGGTGTCTTTCTTAATTGAATGAAGTACCAAATATTAGTAAAGAATTATTTGCCAAGAATCTAGGATGCTGAAAACAATTAATGCTATTAAAGACAGTTATGTTTTAGACGACACATTCTAGTAACACAAAATAGAAAAAATAATCTACCCGAAATCATGCCTTTGTCAGATTTCCCACAAATTTTAGATAAGTCTGAATTCAGTTATGTTTGATGAAAATGAGGAACAATTAACAAACCAACCCTCCAACTTCAATTTTATCCTGTCAGGAGTAATCTGTTGGATGAAGTGAAAGCCTGTGCTTTAGTTGTTAAATCACCTGGTAGCTACTTCTCACATTTCTTCCTCTGCATTTTTCTTTTTTTCTTTTCTTTTTTTCCTCTGCATTTTTCAACTCCTCTACTTCCAACTGCCCAATCAACATTGTATGATTCTTACACTCTGCTAGTACCCTGTCTGTGGCTTATGTGTGGCAGTAGAAGTTAAAAGCCCAAACCATTCAATCCCAATGAATACTACAGTAAAACCCAAATATTTGTGTGCATTAAAAAGCCTTTAATTTTATATAAAAATATGTATCATAGAGAAATAAAGTCTTTAAGAGATTACAAATTCAAAATTAATACTATTAACAAAATTAAGAAAACACTCCAAATTCACTAACATCTACAAGGTTCATAATGATTTGGGGCTTAGCCACAAAATATATTTTCTGACAAACTAAAAGGTGAAAATCTAGATTTCAATTTTTGAAATCACACTAAAATATGTTAATATGTTAGCATCATACATTACATGATAGTATTTAATTATGCTTATATAATACAATGCATTTCTAGGAGGCTCATCTATTAGTAAATAATATCCTATATATTCGTGGTACACCACAAAAGTAATGTTATAAATAGCTGAAAATAATGCAATACTATTGTCTTATAGAAACCAATTCTATTTTATAATCACACCCACATACACTCTTTTTTTTTTTTCATTTGATACATCTGTTGTCAATTTAAGGTTTTTATGTGATTAACTGATAAATTGTTACTGGGATATGCCTGACTGAAAATGACCTGGGAGATAAATCTAAATAAACATAAATCATTCAAATACATACTTCCTGAGTGTATACCCTAGAATACCTTTGAGTGTTTCAGTTAATAACAAAATTTGTAAGCCATAATACCTATACTCTATCCAAAATAGCAGTTGTTATTTTTCAGAATCATATCATACATATTTTCCAAGCATATCAACTTTAGGTGTGCAAGTCTCTATCAGCAATCAATTAAACTATATATTAAACAGAGGTATAAATGTACTAATCCAATGATTGACAGAGGTATCACATGTAAAATCTGATATAAGGACACACAAGAAATACAAAAAATCCATTCCATTATGTAGGGTATTCCATTAGTAGGGTATCTGATACTACATGAATCAACAACATTTTAAAATTACATTTTAACAATCAACTTCAAGTTCAAATTCTTCCAACAACCTCAAGATAGACTGAATCTATTTTTATTCCTTTTCCCTCCTTGGTAAGGTACTACTAAGTAACAACTGAACAAAAGAGATCCAGAAAACATGGACTTGGATAATCTGTCTCAAGTAGATACAGTTACTTATCCATTGATACTCTCTTAAAGTATCAACAACTTCCTTTGAAATTGACTAGAAAAGTAGTGAATTCTATCAAGATATCAGTATAACAGAACTGATAACCTTCCTTGCTTCTTCAAGTTCAGATCCTTCATAAGTTTCTATTTTCTTTTGTGAATTATGAAATGTACAATAAACCACATATGAATTATACATACTGTAGAATGTCTTTAAGTGAAAAGTACAGAATTTGTGCTATCTGCTAGGGCTCTGAAGACAAAAAGAAAGATTGCTATAGAAGACTACCAAGAGAACATGACCATGGGAAGCTGGTTAGATAGAAGATCTTGCCATCGAGTCTTTACTCTCACTGGTCCCCTAGTGAGTCTAGTGAGTCTTACCCTCATCCTGTTTATACATTAGACTATAGTACTTCCTTCCTTTGTTCCCTTTTGATGTGAACAAATCTTCAGAATATTTTCATAACGTTTCTAGAAACCTAACAAAAAGTGGAGGCCCTTTGGGAATAGCATCAACCACTAATAAAGAGAAGTGAGCTCAAATGAAGAGAACTTCATAGCTCAATGAGTGAGCTCAAACATCTTGAGAAAGCAAAGAGCCAACAGGTGGACTGCCATCTTTGCACCCAAATACCAAAATGCTGGCTGTCACAATTCACAATCCAAAATATGTAAGTTGAAAGTTTGGTTATAATATTCTTTCTAAATTACTTAAATACTATTTTTACTTCAGAATAGATCAGACATAAATATAATGAAATAGGAGTTACCATTTTTAACTATAATATTATTTCAGTCAGTACTTACAATAACCTTTTTGGAATAAATAATAGATCAAGAGTCAATAAGCCAGTCTTCAACCTTATAAAATTTCAAAAATTGCTATATTCAGTAGAAATAAGCTTGGTTGACTTGTCGAGTTAAATAAGCAAAAGAGAAGAAGATTAGTTCACAAATTATCCATTTGTATCTTCACACAAGCAGTATAAAATACTTGTGAAATGCAAATACATTAACAGAGTAAAACCTGAAAGTTGGAAGGGACCTTAGAGAAATCATTTGCTTAAAGTCACAGCATATTACTAATAAAGTTTTTCAAGAATCTCTGATTCTTGACTATGACAGTGCCCTTCTGTAAATACCCCACTGTTTCATTTCTATTGCAGGTCTTCCATAAAGCTTCTAGAGGAGTTTTCAGACTAAGGACTAGCTTTCTGGGTTCCTTTTATTCAGAAGGTCTCAGTCAGACTGTACAGTCACAAACTTTCTCTTTCTTTCCCTTTTCTGAAATTAAGCATGTAGGCCCATGATATGTCAGGGTTTTATTGCCAAGGAGACAGATGGGTGCAATAAAATTAACTGAGATGAAGATTATAAAAGTTTTAAGAATCAGTAAGCCATTTAAATGTCCCAAAACTCAACTAAATACACATAAGCAGAATGCTAAATGGGATGTTTCTCTCTTTAGCAGTCATGCTAAATTTTTATGTTATACAATTTAATATAAAAATTTCAGAATTAAAATATTTCAGAACAATTTATTTTTATTTTATCCGTGGGGAGGTGGAAAGAACACTCAACTGGGAATTAGAAGACTTGGTCTAAATCTGGTTTTACTACCCTGATGAGTGACCCTGGGTCAAGTCATATAACCTCACTGAACCTCAGTTTATCTATAAAATGACAGTGATATATCAATAAGTTTTATGCCTAGTAAACTTTTAGATGTAGGTCCTAAAAATAGCCTAAAGGACCATGAGGTATGGCAAGATGGTAGTGGGGTACTGAGGTGATAGGGCTTTGTTTGGGCCCATCGTTCTGCTTTTTTACATAAGAACTCCCTTTGTGCAAAGGGATTCCACACAAATTTTACAATCTGAAAATCCTTCTCAACTCTAAAATTTCATGATACCAAGATTCCAAACCAGTAAGCACTTTGTTAACCAACAAGCACATATTGCATATTCTTAAAAACCTACAAAATTAATTTCTTAAATCTTAAAGTTATTTATTTTCAAATGGTCCATTAATTTGGATTGACATTACTCTTTGAGAATCTCCATCATTATGGTTTCCTATTATAATGTTAATAAACATGTGGCTCACTTCCAGTTTTCAGTGATCAGTAAAATGAATCTAAGAAAATGTGGTAAAATAGTCCCCTTCCTTCTAACTTTGACGGGATATCAGAATCTGAAATTTCATAACCCTAGAAAAAGCAAATAATTAGCTAATTTTCCAGACCCTGAAATTGTATCAATCATTTCTTCCAATGTACAAATTACAATTCAAGGTCACTTGAATCTATTAGACATAAAAATCTTTTTTAAAACATGAAGCATCAAGTAACAACAGGAAACTGAGTTGATATTACAGACCTTTTTGCCCCGAAGTCTTACAATAGAATCTTTTCTGTAACTTCAACTATGAACTTTCATTACATTTGATCTTTTTGTCTAAAGCGATGCCAATATTATAGTTTCTCATTGGCGGGGGGGGGGGGGGGGGGGGGGGGGACCCAAGGATGTTATATTTTACATTTTTACTGGTTTGTTAACACTGTGTAGTGGTACTCTAAGTAGCATTCCCAAGAGGTCCACAACATTTTAGCACAGCTATGTATAAACTTCCAGAATGGGAAAAATAAATGTAATATGTTTTCTTTTAGCAATATGTCAATCAGATTCTCACATATTTATCTGATCCTCAAACAATATCAGGTAAACAGGTATACTTTATGGAGCTTACAACTTAATGGTTTATTCACTAAACAGATAGCTGTTAATCTTTTTTCAGCGTATCAGAATGGTTAACAAAAAAAACAAAAAATTATCCTAAATCCTTCCTCCTTTTGGGTACAGGAAAAGGAAGGAGTGATATGCTGAATACTCTTAATAACTTCTACAACCTTTAATAACAAATCCCTGACTCATCTATTTTTCACAACAACCTTACAAACCTTTGGTGAGGTACATATCCTTTCTTCTAATTTGTAAATTGAGGTAAAAAGTTAAGTAACGTGCCCAAAGTTACACAACTAATAATTAGTGAAACCAGGGTACAAACAGGCAAGCCTGGCTCAAGTTTTAGCTCCCTGCCACTACTACATGGCTTCTTAATGTACCTTACCATTTAACAGAAGATCAAAATTGAAGGAAAAAAAAGGGGGGGAGGGCAGCTAGTCAAAAGTGAATAAGGATCACCTTTATAACCAATGGCAAAGAAAAGCTGAAATTGTACAAATAATGTGTATTCAAAGGCATAACATGTACTATCTGTGTTACTTTAAGTACAAATTTGACCAACGACTTCAATACAAACTCTGACCATACCCAACCAATAACAAACACCGAATTCTGAAACTTAGGAATAGTTTGAGAAATAAATGAAAAAAGAAAAGGAAAGAAGGAAAGAAAGAAGGAAAGAAAGAAAGAAGGAAAGAAGGAAATTAAGAAGGAAAGAAAGAAGGAAAGAAGGAAGGAAAGAAAGAAAAGAAAGAAAGATGTTCCACAATAACCTTAAACCCTAGTCCGATGACCTGCTGGAACTTGGGGCAATTTGTCTCTTTCTGTATCTCTTCTGTACTCTGTTGGGAACTACTTCCCTATTTCTGCCCGATTCCAAAAATCCCGGGTTTGCTGGTCACTGGCATCCTTTCCCCGCTAGCACTTCATAGTTTTCTGGAGGATGTTAACGTGCGTGGCTCAAATCACCTGTGATAAGGCCCAAGTAAGTGACCACAAAATAGATCCAGATCTAGATCTATCTATACATATAATTTTAAACGGAGGAATAGGACATTACAGAGAAAAAAACTAGTCATTCTAAGCATCGGGACCCGAGGAGACAGACGGGATGGGCAGCATCAACCGAGTACGCCGTGTGGATCTGCGACGACGCGGGAGGTTTCCGGCAGGTTAGGCTGAGGCGGCGGCTGGGAAACACCACGCCAGGTCTACGGCGTTCGGCGCGGCTTCGCCCGCTTGGCCCAAAGGCAGGACGACGGAGGAGCCGCCGGGGAGCAACGCACAGGTGACGAGCGCGGGCGGCGGGGCGGCGGGGCGGGCTGCAGGGCGCGACCCCGCCGCCGTGTGTCTCCGCCGCGTCGCGGGCGCCGCTGCACGTCTGGAGGCCGAGCGCCGCGCGGGCCCCGCCGGGCAGCAGCAGACGCGTCCCGCCCGCGCACAAAGCGCCGGCCGCCGCGGGTCCGTGGGCCCCACCTCCTCCCACCCTGCGTCCCGCGGCCGCGACTTCGGGGTAACGAGCGCGCGAGGCCGAGGCCGCGGGGGGCGCGGGAGGCCGGGGGCGCGGCGCAGGCCCGGCGGGGCGGCCTCGGGGACCCCGGGCGGCCCGCCCCGAGCGCGGCGCCTCTCGCCTCCCGCCGCGGCCGCCCCTCGCCCGCCTCGCTCCCAGCCGTCGCCGTCGCCGTCCCCGTCCCCGTCCCCGTCGCCGACACCGCCCCCCCTCAGGCCCCCTCACAACGGCGCCTCGCGCGGGGCCGCCCCACCGGCCTCGCCCTCCCGGGGGGCTCCCCTCGCCGCGTCTCCTGCCGAGCGCCCCGAAGCCCCCTTGCCCCGGGTGGGAGCGGGGGGCTCGCCTTTCCTACCTGGATCCGCTTCTTGTGTCTCCTGCGCTCCGCCATGTTGGCCGCTCCGCCCGGTTCCCTCTGACGTGGAGCGAGGAGGGGGCGGTGGAAGCCTCGCGAGAGCGCGCGTGGGCCCGTTATGTAATCGGGCGGCGGGCGGGCGGGGAGGGGAGCCCGCGAGAGGCGGCGGCCGCGCCGGCCTGGTCGGCTCCTTGCTTCTCCTCCCCACTCGTCCCCCCGTGCTGCGGGAACTGGAACTCTCCCTGGGACCGGGAGGAGACTGAGACGCGGTCCGGAGAGCGGGAGGGCGCGGACGGAGGAGCACCTGCGCCTGCACCTGCAGCACCTGGGCGGGCGGTCGCCGGACATGCGGGCTCCCGCCCCGCCCCCACTCGGCGCACTCCCGGTCTGCACCGCGGGGGGCCTGGCGGGGCCCGGGCCTCAACCCATCCTCCCGCCCCTGCGGAGCGCCGGGTGCTGCAGCGCCTCGAAAACAAAACGTTGGATTCTCCATCCCGTCTTCTATCTTGTTTCTCAAAATCCGAGAGGCAGAACTTAGGGAAGGACAAGCAACTAGTAAGAGGAGCGGGGGAGTCTGAGCCCGCAGGCGCCTTGAAGTCTGGTGAATGATTCTTCCAACTCCAACTATGATTATTTTATTTTATTTTTTGTTTTATGATATGTAACTCTTTTATTTATATTACTTTTACTTTTATTATTTTTTTAAATTCGAGATCTAGATTCTTATTTATTATTTATTAATTATTTATTTATTTATTGGAGTCCAAGTTGTCAACATATAGCGCATCACCCAGTGCCCATCCCGTCGAGTGCCCCCCCCCCCTATTCTTTTAGAGAGTCTCAGGCTTGCAGCTGAACCTCAAAAGATACGGCATGGATGATTATTTCTAGCTGTCTTCTGGACATTTCCACGGAATGTCCAACGGGGGAAAAAAAACAAAATCACCATTTCGCCCTCCAAACCTACCCCTATGGCTGTATCTTAGACCTCTGGTAACCTTGTCATTGTTCCCCCGGTTACTCCTATTAGAAACCTTGGAGGTATCCCAACCGTGCTTCGCTGATCAATCACCAGCCCAACTGATCCTGCAGCACAGATGTTTGGAATTCTTTCCTGCTTCATCATTCCTACTTGCCGGCTCCCAGTCAGCTCTTTAGCAGGGCTCACCTGGACTGTTGGCGAGTTCACCTGGAGTGTTGGCGAGAGCCTCCCTCTCATTGGAGCCCAACTCCAGGCCCAACTCCAAGGCGATCCTCCGCTCCCCCACCCCAGGGCCCCCCCAGTTGTGACCCACACAGGCGCCCCATTATTTTGTTATTTCAAATACAAATGGATTTCATGGACTTCCATAAGGAGGCATGTAATATCTGGTTGTTTCTTTTTTTGTGATGTTAGCAGCCATTCATGATCATCATCTAGATTCTCTATCTTTCAGGGGTGTAAGACAGTGATACTCAAATTCTTCTTTTGCTTTTTAATAGCTGTAATGCTTCCACAGGGGAAACAGTTGCATAGTTGTATGGATGCTTAGCTCATGAGGGCTAATGTTCACACGTGTAAGCCAAATTTCAAATTTCTCCTAGTTAATATTTGCATAAAAACATCTCAAACCTTCTTCCCAGCACTCCATTTATATACTGGATGGCGGGGGCAGAGAGTTTTTCCTATCCACTTCTTGTTCTGCTTTCCCTTTGAATTTACATCTCACTCCTGTCGTTTGGCTCCTCTTTCTTTTCTTTTCTTTTCTTTTCTTTCTTTTTTTTTTTTTTTTTTTTTGGCTCTTCTTTCTTTCCCCAAGGAGAAGCATTGCCTCTTTCTCTGTCTTTTGCCAAAGCAAAAGTTTTCTTTGCCCCTGGGTTCTGTCATTTCTTCTTCCTGGTGCTCCGTCTGAAAGTTGGATTTCTCTTGCTTCACACAAGAGAGAAGCTGAGGTGATCTTCACTCTTGACTGGATTCCTTTGGGCATAGAGATAAAAATTATTAAAAAAAAAAAAGACCAAAGAAAGGGTTCTCCGCTTTGAATCCCATTCTAGAGGACTGATGAATAGGTGGGCATTTGAAAAATTCAGTTTCTTGGGCTCTACCATCCCAGCAATTGGAAGAGAAAAGTCTCTAGAAATATTCCCATTGATCAGACTTAAGTAAACTGGAAACTGGTGTATTCAGATTTTTGTTTTAAACACTTTCTCTGGGTCCATTTTGTATGTTAAACATATGTGTGTGACTAAATCAAAAAGAAAAAAATTATAGGGAAGTGTAGCGAATAAAATGGCCAGGCCTTTTTGGGGCATGATTTTTATAAGAGCATTTAAAGATATGCAGTTAATAATGTCAGTGACTCAAGCTATTTAAGTTATTACAAAGAAAAAAATTAATATAAATATATAAAGTAAAATACAGTAAGCCCCATTTTATTTGAAAATTGATTTAATATTTTAAAATAAGTTGATTCTTTAGACTTCTAGCATAAACAAGAAATGGCATAAATAACACATTGAGTATGTATCATTGAAAAGCATAGATCTTTTGGAAAAGTGCTATATGTATATATATTTAACATGCTAATATTTTTAAATGCATATTTTTATGTTTAATATTTAAAAATCACGTTGTCAGGGCACCTGAGTGGCTCAGTTGGTTAAGGGTCCAACTCTGGGTTTCAGCTCAGGTCATGATCTCAAAGTCATGAGATGGAGCCCCACATTGGTCTCTGTGCTCAGCGCAGAGTCTGCTTGTCCCTCTGCTTCCCCCTCTGCTCCTTCTAACACCCCATGCTCTCTCTCAAATAAATAAATTCTTTAAAAATATATTAAAAAGTAAAAATCACCTTGTTTTTTAAACTGAAGTAATTTTTTGTCATTTCATTTTTTTAAAAAAGATTTTATTTATTTGACAGAGAGAGTACAAGTAGGGGGAGCAACAGAGGAAGAGGGAGAAGCAGGCTCTCTGCTGAGCAGGTAGCCCGACAATGGAAGCTCAATCCCAGGACTCCAGGATCAGGACCTGAGCTGAAGGCAGACGCCTAACTGAGCCACACAGGCGCCCCATTATTTTATTATTTCAAATACAAATGTCACCAGTACCATTCTCATTCAGATACCAGATAGTCACGATTTCCTTTGCCCTATTAAGGTTCAGTATGTAAAAGAGAAACTAATCTAAGTATTTTAATAAGAAAGGAACTTGATTAGCGGAATTGGATGTTTCCACAATCCTTAAAAGGTTGGAGGAGCAGATTCAAGCCTGAGGCTGCCTGAATGACTGCCAAAACCCTGCCACATAGACCAGTTAGGGAAATCTCTACCTTTGGGGTGTCAATTAGCAACACTGAGTTCAAGAAACTACTAGGACAACTGTGACCCACCTGGTAGGAAGCCAGAATCAGAAGCTGTTCCCAGCACTGCTAGGACTGCCTCTTAACTCCCACACTCAAGACGGGACATTGGAGGGAATCCGAGGGAAGGCCAGCAGCAGCAGGAGGAAGGCCTCCTCATTACTTTGTGCTGATACCCTGCCAGTGCATCCAGTGAGAGCCAGAATTCTGTTAGAGTCGGTAAATGAACACTTTCACTTTCCATCTTCTGCTGTGTGCTGGTTGACCATATCCAACCATTACCTTCCTTCTTGGAATCACCTAATTCATGTCCACCTTTCCTCCTTCATCTTTGACACTGTGAGACTGGTGTAGGGTCATGGAGCGCAACAGTCTTGAGATGTTTTACGGTGCAGCTGAGTATATTTAAGCAACATGGGGACAGGACCCATGGGCAGAAGGGGCTATGCTTTTGCTGTATGAAGCTGATGGTTACATGCTTAGTGCTTAAGGGGGAGACGTGCAGGGAGTACTAGATCATAAATGTCTCCTTTAAATTTCTGTTCATAAAACTACTTTTATAAGATTTCTCTGGTGCTTATCATTCAGTTCGATTCTGACTACCAGTGAGATGTACAGGCAGTCATGAGATCCTTTAAGAATGGAACAAGCAGGGATCCCTGGGTGGCTCAGTGGTTTGGCGCCTGCCTTTGGCCCAGGGCGTGATCCTGGAGTCCCGGGATCGAGTCCCACATCGGGCTCCCTGCATGGAGTCTGCTTCTCCCTCTGCCTGTGTCTCTGCCTCTCTCTCTCTGTGTCTCTCATGAATAAATAAATAAAGTCTTAAAAAAAAAAAAAAGAATGGAGCAAGCAACACATATTTGACTCTTATCAAAACTATGCAGACTATAGGTCAGCCTTTGGGTGGAAGGTAAACATTTTTTTTCTTTTTCAATCCCTCATCAAGACCACATTTCTCCTCCTACTCCCCGCATCCTGCCATGTGCATTTTCACACTCACATGTTTCCCATTTTTTGCCTTTCCTACTTGCCATATCCTTCGAGGTTCAGTTAACATGTCACCTCCACAGTGAAACCTTCCCTGAATTCTTTCTTCCACAGACTCAGTTGTTTCTTTCTGTGGCTCATAACATTTTGTGCACTCATTGCTATGGCATAGAAATTTACAGTATGATTTGTTGTTTTTCTTTCTACCAGACTGTGAAACACTCAGATTGCTCTCGATGTCTAGTCCAGTGCCTGGTTCAAAGTGAATAGATGCCAATGGCGTAGATGATAAATGATGAGAAGGACAGGTCCTTATCCTCTGGAGTTTTAGTAAAGGAGAGAAATATTCTTATAAGGCAGACAAATCTGTGTTGGAAAGTCTTCATTATATCCCAAGGCTTCCATTATCTCTATAGTCCTCTTGAAATTTAAAAGGAAATCAATTTAATAAGAAGTTCCCTAGATTAGGTTGAGGAAGAACTTTCCCATGCAAGAAGAGACAATCTATCAGTCATTTTGCCTGGTTTCCTGTAAGTGTAGTCTTATCTGAGAAAAGAGACATGTGAGGATCTACCCTCTCAACCTACCTCCAACCCAACAATCTGAGAGGAAATACAGGGTTTGGCAAAGCTAAAAGCCTCAAATTAAAGCCTTTTGGATACAGAAAGGCAGCTAAACCTCAGAGGCTATTAGTATACCTACAACTTGTTTTTTGTGCAAACCCAACGTCTATGAAAATGGGAAGAGAGGAGAGGGATGGCAATAAAGAACAGAGGTTCAACGGGCACAGAATTCATAGAATGGAAGTGAGGAGGGCCAAGAAAACCAGAGCTTCTAGACCAGGAGAGCCTGAACATTGGGAGAAAAATCCTAACCTTTTTTCCTTCCTTATGTAGGTATCAGATAATTTTCTGACAGCTGTTGTGCTTGAGTACTAGTTCAATAATGCTGATTTCTCTGAAAAAAAAAAAATAGGCCAGTAAATCTTATTGGTTGGATGCTTTTAGGTAGCCATCTAAATAACTTGGTGGAGGTAATTACGTGTCTACCCCAAATTAAAGCTACTAGCGATTCAGTTGTTTTTCCTTGTATATCTAAGGAGGTAACTACTAAGATATAACATTTTATAATCCTATGTGACTTGTAAAATATTTTGCTTCCCATGGCTCCAATTATTGTTATCTTTTTTTCTACAGGTTGCTTCTAAGTTATGCAATCCCACCTCTGCCCCCCAAAAGAACTCACTGCATTTGAAGTGGCATATTTCAAGGCAAACAGCAAAAAAGTACTGGGTTCCTTTCCTAAGCTATATTTTATAAAGAAAAGGATTGGGCGGTGGGGAGTGTCTTGATTTTTAATCTGCCAATTGGAAAACTTTCCTCTTCCATCTACCTTCCACCCAGGAATTGCTGATTTGAAGGTCAGTGTATTTAGAATTCTATTGTCATAACAAAACAATTCCTAGCAGAGGTCAATTCATATTGTTGGAAGGACAGGCCTGAATTACCTAAGAACTTTCCCATACAATTGCTATTCTGACATTCAAGTTTTGGTAATAAAATAAATGCTAAAAGCTTAGAGCTTGCTTTTAAGAAATGCCTGAATAGCTCTACACATGACTAATCAGAGAGGTTTGCTTGCCCAGTCTTAAATTCAAGAGTGAAGTTATTTATTTTAATTAACATATATATTTTTATTTTTTCCAAAATGCAATATTGTAACAAGCCAATTTTGCTCAGCTGTGGTTTTTAAAATTTATTTTAAATTTTTTCCACTATCCATTTTGAAATACTTTCAGACTTATGAAATAGTTACAAAAAATAATATGAAGAATTACCATATACTCTTCATCCAGCTTACAAATGTCCATATTTTATATAAACACAGTACCATTTTTGAAATGGGAAATTAATTAATAGAATACTACCTAGTAATCTACAGACCTTATTCAAATTTTGTCATGTCCTACTAATGTATCTTTTTTCTGCCCAGGATCCAATTCAAGCATCCTGCATTGCATTTAGCTTTCATGGTTCATTAGTCTTTAATCTTAAATAAAAAAATCCTTATTTTTTCTTTGTCTTTCATGACTTTGACTCTTTGAAGTGGACTGGCCAGTTAGAATGTTGCTCAATTTGGGTTTGTCTGATATTTCCTCATGATTACATTCAGGTTACACATTTTGAGCAAGAATGTCACAGAAGTGACATTGTGCCTCTCAATGCAGGAGGAACATAGTGGATGTGTCCCATCACTGGTGATGCTAATTTTGATGACTTCGTCAAGGTGGCATCTGCCAGCTGCCCTTTCACCACTGGAAAGATACCGTCTGTCTTCCCTTTGAAATTAGTAAGCATCTAATGAGGTGATACTTTGAAACTATGTAAATGATTTGCTTTTCATCATACTTTTGCCCACTTATTTTAGGGTCCATTATTTATCTCTGCCTGAAATAACTATTACTATTATGTTTGCCAAACAGCGATTTTCTATTTCCATCATTCCTTCTACATTTTTAAATTGGGATACTACCATAGCAAATAGTTTAGTTAGTTAGTTAGTCATCAATTTGGCTTGACTCTCTGGAGATCATCACTTAGGAAATGGTTTGTGAATGAGAGGCAACACAGTGATGTGTGTGTGATATACAATGTGTGTGATAGACTGGCAGGGTCCTCATCAGAGCCAGAATCTTAGAAGGAATAATGTGGGGCATGAGAGCAATAGGACCACCTTATAAGAGAAGAAGGCATCTGGTCAAGGAAGTCAGATGGAGTAACAGTTTCAGAGGAGATAGAGGTTTTAGATAGTTGTAGAATTTACCTCAGCATTGGCCTCTGGCAGCATGTATGACCCTTGGCAAAAGTTTAGTGTGTTAATTTTTTTGTAAAGATTTTATTTATTCATGAGAGACACAAAGAGTTAGAGACAGAGACACAGGCAGAGGGAGAAGCAGGCTCCCTGTGGAGAACCCAATGTGGGACTCGATCCCAGGACCCTGGGATCAGGCCCTGAGCCGAAAGCAGATGCTCAACCGCTGAGCCACCCAGGCGTCCCCTCATCCCCTAGTGTGTTAATTAAAGTAACTGTGAAATTAAATGCACTAACACTTTGGATCCACGCAACCTTACTGTGGGGCTCTAAGCATCACCCAAAGGGAATATTCTCATTCTCGCTTTATTAGATCAACATTTGGACCTCTAACCTCAAGGACAACATTTCAATTCCAACTCCACCAGACTAGCTGCATGGCTGTAGCTCAGTGACACTAGATGTAGCTTGAGGCATTGCTGAGTTTCTGCTCCACCAGTATCCAGGGGACAGCCATGGGTGCAGGGGCCATTTCAGTTATGTGTGTCACTTCTACAAAACCATCAGCCCCTGAGGTTTGAATCCTAGTCGAACTCACCAGAATGGCAAATAATGGGCATTACCGACTCATGGACACATGTAAGATCCCCAAGGATTCTAGCAAATTTCCAGAAATAAGGACACTGTTAAAAACTGGGCCTCTTACGGAGAGTTGAGCAAGTAGGTGTGAGTTATAATTCAGATTTAGATATTAATATCAGGAGGGCTTTATTTGTAGCTGTTGTCTTAAGATAATAAGACACCAGGATCTAGGGTTAGAATAATAATCTGCCCTAGTCAACTTGATCTTCAGAGCATACGTAGTAGCTATTTCCAACTCATGAAACAAGCAGATCTTCATGAAATGTTATCTTCCTGTTGCAAATGAATAATAGTTAATTGTGTCATCCTTATTCAGATCTTTTTCTTGTATTTGACTTTAATTATGCTAATCTGAGATCTGGATGATGAACTTTAAAAAATTTATAAGTAACCCAGAGGCGATAATGGCTGCTATGCAGCTAAGTGCCCACCTACCAGAAAAATCTAACATTGGGGGAAGGCATGGATAGTCATGACTGAAAACCTCTATCTTTCAGTAGTTTGGAAAATTCAAGAGCCAAAGTAAAGAATCTGAGGACAAGTTCCAAAGGAACATGAGATTTTCCCTTTTGTGAGCATGCTGGGTGTCTTGATCCCCTTTCCACCCTTCTCCATTGCTTTGTGATCATGAGACTAACCAGTGATGTCCCTCCAACTCAGGCCTCTGGGTATATTCAGCCAATGAAGAGTGCTGGCAGGAGATTCAAGGGAGGATAGAAAGGTTGAGGTTGCTTAGCCTGCCAGTTCACTTCCCTGCTATGAGGGAGTGGTTTTGTTGTGTCCTTGGCTGAAGATCAGAGCTCTTGCTAGGTGGCCCTCTCCATTCAAATCTCTCAGTTGGGGTTCTAGAAGCAGTTCCCTCCTCTTGGCCCTTAGGCATAAGGAAGGCTCCAGATGCCACTAGACTGAGGACACTGTCAAAGAGCTCTCTAGGAAAAAGAGTATCAAGAGTGAGGCAGTGCTGGATGCCAAGGGAGGGACTGGCTTGATGAAGGAACACTGGGATCCATCTGTCCTCTTCTCTTCTTAGGAGGTAAAGAATGAACAGGTTCCTCCAGCTGGCATTTTTGCTACTTCCTGTAGGGCAAGTATTGCCAATTAGAGCTATACTGATATTTTCCACCTATCACATTAGCAAAGATCAAAAGTTTTGATAAAACTGTTGGCAAGAGTGTGGGGCAATAGGCACTCACTCATAGCTGGCAACAGTGTAATATTCTGTTACATTAAAAAAAAAAGCGAAGTGCAATGTCCTAATGCTTTTGTAAAAAGGGGATAAAAAATATATGTAAATTTTTGCTTGTTTTGAGAGGGTGATTAGTAGCTGGAAGACAGGACTGGGAGCAGAGGTTTTTCACTGTATACTTCTTCAGCCATGTGACCCTATGCACTGATTTTTTTTAACCATAAAATTCAAATTTAGGGGTGCCTGGGTGGCAAGTCAGTTAACCATCCAACTCTTGATTTTGGCTCTGGTCATGATCTCAGGGTTGTGAGATCAAGTTCACATTGGGCTCCATGCTCATCAGGGAGTTTGTTTGAGATTCTCTGTCTCCTTCTCTCTCTCTGTCGTCCCTCCCCCCCCCACACACACACTCTTTCCCTTAATTAATATTTTTTAAAAATTCAAATATATTTATGTTTTTAAAAAAGATTTTATCTATTTATTCATAAGAGACATAGAGAGAGAGGCAGAGACATAGGCAGAGGGAAAACCAGGTTCCCTGCAGGGAGCCCAATGGGGGATTCCATCCCAGGATCCTGGGATCACGACCTGAGCTAAAGGCAGATGCTCAACTACTGAGCCACCCAAGCTCAAAAACTGGAATTTAAAAACCAAGAGAAGTAGGAGGAGCAACCACAACTGTGGTTGAAGACACAAGACTGCTTTTCCAGCTGCGGTGGAAGCAGCATTGGTTCCCCACCACCAAGGGAATAGGAGGGCCCAGGTGTTAAGCCCACATCCTCTTTGGTGGCCACAGCAGTGGTAACTGGATCAGCAAGACCTGGCCTAGATCCCAGGAATCAAAGACAACACTTCTCACCAGGCCTGCACTCAGTACTACAAGCAGAGGAGCAAAAGGTCCCAAGCTAGAGGAAATGAGTAAGAATTGGGTGCATTTCAGTCAGATTGGGAATGGACAAATCTGTTCTGATTGGTCATTTGGAGAAAGCAGACACACTGGAGGTGGTGAGTTCCAAAGCTTTGGTGCACTTGAGTGGGCAAACTTCCAGGAGCAGGGTTTTCCCCTCATGGTTCTCCTCAGACCGCACCTGCCCCCCTGCTTTTCCCACCCCACTTCACCTACCCTCCACTTAGGCAGGTGAAGAGGCATGGACTTGAAGGAGACCCCAGTGTAGCCCAGATCATGTTGGAAACATCTCATTTCTTAAATGCTCTCCAGGAATGAGTGTGGGGTTTAAACATGGCTCCAAGCTTGATGGGCCAGAAAGAGTAGAAGTGATGGTTTCTACTCTCTTTACCCAGACGTTTGAGTTACTAATCATTTTCATGTCTCAACCTGTTTCGATATAAGGATTTCTTTGCTTCAGTTGTTAAGTTCCTTTACCAAACAGAACTCATCTCTCACAGGTCCATGAAAAGGTGTTCTTTGCTTGTAACCTTGGTAATGGGGTTGGGGGAGGCCTAAAGCCATGAAACAAGAGAGGGAATCTCAGACAAAATTACAACATTCATCTGAGAATCTGACTAAAAATTAATAAAAGCCACATATGGATGTTTTTATTGTCTTGTTTTTCTTTTTCTTTTTTTTTAATTTTTTAAAAAATTTATTTATGATAGTCACACACAGAGAGAGAGAGAGAGGCAGAGACATAGGCAGAGAGAGAAGCAGGCTCCATGCACCTGGGAGCCCGATGTGGGATTCGATCCCAGGTCTCCAGGATCCCGCCCTGGGCCAACGGCAGGCGCCAAACCGCTGTGCCACCCAGGGATCCCATGTCTTGTTTTTCTTTGTTAGTTTTTGTGTATTCAGTTTTCCCAACTTAGTCATGGAAAGTACTGGCTTTTTTTTTTTTTTTTTTGTAAACCCCACCCTCAACATGGAACTTGAACTCACGACCCCGAGATCAAGAGTTGCATGTTTTACCGACTGAGCCAGCCAGGCACCCCAGCCATGGAAAGTGTTTGTAGGCCAATTTCCTATAAGATTTTCAGTTTTTAGAAAATTAGCAAACAAAACCAGAATCTGTCATCTTAGTACCTCAAAGGCTAGTTTCTGGCTACTTTCTTCACTAAAAAATAAAAAGCATATATACACATACATATGTGTGTATGAGAGAGAGGCAGAGGGAGAAGCAGGCTCCCTTGGGCATTCTACCTCGGTCCTAGGATCACACCCTGAGCTGAAGGCAGATTGTCAACCTCTGAGCCATCCAGGCGTCCCTGAAGTACTCTTTTTAAGGAGGGTTTTTCTGAGGGAGTTAGTAAATACTGTGGGTTTTTTTATGGTTTTAGGTAAATGCCAATAATACCTGGTATTCTTTTGGCAGGCACATGGGGACATATATTGCTATATTATTTCTGGTAGCATATGGAAAAAAACCAAGGAGCTGGTTTGGACATTCAATTATTCTTTTACTGAGTACCTACTCAGGCAGGATCGTGTTAAGTACTGTGAAAAATGAAAGATGGATAAAATTAATAATGTGTAAAGAAACTCAAAAAATATTTACAATAAGATCCCAGAGAGATTGAGGGATGAGTGAGCAAACTCTGAATATACACTAAAATGCTAACCAAGAGGCTGGGAGTGGGGAGGGGTGGGGGTAGGAGTGAGGATTAAGGGCTACTCTCTCCCACCTCCTTATTGGGGGCCGGTGGTGGGGAGGTTAAGTTTCTGCATTCTGCATAACAAACATGCATTATTTTTGGCTTAAGGAAAAAAGTTATTTTCAATTTTAAAAATTGACCAAGATATGCTGAGTGAGTTCTTCAGAGAGCCAGGTAGGCTGTGCATAGGTGTCCTTAGTGGCTTGAATCTTCTCCAAAGCTGTGGCTTCCAGGAAGCCCTGGCTGGCTGAGAGCATGAACAGAGAGGGTATTGTACCTACATTCTTGGACATCAAGTGCTCTGTACTAATACTCATGGTCACATTACTCGTTATACCTGTCCAGGCTAAATAGGGGCCAAACTGCTGTCATTGGCACATCATACAACAACAGGGACACACTCATTGGTTACCCAAGGAAGAGATAAATGAGATTCAAAACCATTTTTAAAATCTTTTTTTAGCTTGGAAAGTGTAAATGATGATTTTTTTTTGAGAGGTCAGCTGTGTTAAATCTCATAGAAGCATTTCAGTTTAATGAGGGCAACTCTGTCCATTATATACAGGGAAAAAACAAAGTTCTGCAACAACGGGAGAGTTTTAAGCATCCTCTAGGTTATCTTGCTCTTGAACTTTGACATTATAGTATTATTAGAGAAATTTTGAAAAATGAAACCCGGTCTATGTTTTGCTGTCCTTGGTTAAAATCATTTACTTGTAGTGCTCCTGGATTTCCTCAGTCTATCTGTTACCTGAATTCAGCAAGAGGAGCCAGCATTTGGGAAGTATTTGAGAACAGAGGTACAGCAGTTGCATCATAGAGCATCCTAATTGACATACCATCCCAAAATAAGATAATTGAAACAAATTGCCATTTTTAAATAAAAGATTTTCATGTTCATGAAAAGTGTTTAAATCCTCATAAGAATTCTTGCATTTTATTGTTATCCTTTATCTTTAATTTTTATTTATTTATTAGAGAGAGAGGGAGGGTGCACAAAAGGGGCAGAGACAGAGGGAGAGAGAGATTAAGAATCTCAAGTAGGCTCCATGACGACGCCAATCCCAATGTGTGGCTAGATCTCACAACCCTAAGAACATGACCTGAGCCAAAATCAAGAGTTGTACACCTAACGGACTGAGCCACCCAGGCCCCCCTCTTTATCCTAAATTTTAAAACAAAGCCTTGATTTTGAATTAGATATTTCAGAGATAGTAATCATAAAAAATAACCCAATTAGACTATTCACTTTGGGAAATTCTTCATAAGGAAAACAATGCTTAGAATCTATTCTGTGGGTGCCGTTTGCCTAAGGGCTGGTGAGTGTAGACAAAGGCTAATGAATAATGATTTTTTTATGCCTCTGGCATGGAAACAGTCATCAGGCCAGAAATAAGGACTTTTAAAAATATGTTCCCAGGATGAAAAGTCAACAGCCTTTTATGAATTTGTCCTTTGGGGTGGCTGATATCTCCCTTAGGTACAACCTATACAATCAGATGCTGGCTGATTCATGTATTGGGAATCTTTATTTGCTTGCTCAAATGAGTGGTTTTAGTGGCAAATGACTGATGATGATATAAAGTACTAAGAACCAACATGATTTAGGAAAAGCCAAGTGTTAAAAGGTTCTAAACCTGTTAGACCACCATAGTAATTCCAATCTCATGAGACCATGAACCAACCACTTGATCATCATCTAATTCATAAACAAAACAAAACAACCTAATGTGGACCAAATTGCTTTCTGATGTTTGAATGAAGTTACTTTTATTTATTCAGCGTGTGGGGACCTAAATGTGTATCTGAAGAGGAAATGTTGCTATAGTAGAAATCTGCCATTGGAGTCTTAAAAATGTCAGTGGAACTGTTTTCAACTATTTATCAAGTGTACTAATGCTTTTTGTAAACACTTGTAATTTCTGTTGTGTAGGTGAGCAAACACTGCAGCCGGTTCCGTTATCAAGGCAAAGCACAGCACTGCATTTGACTCAACTCCAGAAAATACTGTGCTTTCTTCATAGAACTGGTTGGATTAGTCATACAACATCAAGAAACAGGTTCACGGTCAATCATATTATCTGCCTGCCCCATACAGAAAGCACTGAAGTTTCAAGTTTCCACAGAACACTTTGTGGTGTTCAGAGAACAGTTGAATGGCATTTCTAGTTTGATTCAAGGCAGCTGGTAGTACAGCCTACTTTAGAGAAGAAACAGTCTTCTGATATACAACATACACAGAAACTTTGCCTTATAGATTCTGCACAATGTGTCCAGTTAAATTCATTAAATAGCTCTACAAAAGTATGGAATAAAGACTTAGAAATGCTTAAAAAGACATAATTTGAGGACCCAGATAAGTGAAGAGAAGAAGCAGAATGGATTGCAGGCACAGAAGGAAGGCTGTTTCAGTGCCATGTGATAAATACAGCTCATCAATTCTGCATCCTAGTATGCGTGTGTGAAGAGGCCTGTTTCCTAGAGGAAAGAGGAGATTCATATCCTGTCTCCCTGGAGTGTTTTCCTCAGGATGTCAGGACAGTGATTGGGAGACTACTTGAGGGGACCAATAGGGAGATGGAACAATTTAGAAGAAAGAATGGATATCCTACTATTGACAGGAAGTGCCCAGGAAGTGAGGTAGGCTGAATTTAGAATGAATGGGCTGATGGCCTAAGGAATTTAGAGTCAAGAGGCAGAACAAAGGATGCTGTCTGTCAGGCCAGTCCCTAGGACAGGGAGGGACATCCTTCCACAGCGTGGGATTGGTGAGTCTTCTGAGAATTGAACGATTCTCACGGTGGGCAAAACTCTTTGAGGGTGAGTTTTCCTATCTGAGAAAGGCAGAGCTAAAACTCAGAGCTCTAATTTAGGAGACTGTGGAATGATTTCAGTAGGAGGAAGTGGTGGGAAAAGGGGAGGGGCCATGAGCCAAAGACGGATGACCATCTGCCAGGTGCTGTCCCAGTGGCATTCATCTTCTCTGGCAGTGTGACAAGAAAGACTGAATCCAAAGCATGGATGTGATGTCCCTTCTCCTCCCACCTGGAACACAATGAAAAATTTTCCTCATTTTCTGTGAGCCAAGGTAGAGTCTGGTCAGGAATGGACTATACTGGGTGAGTCAGTGTTGTTTTTTCCTTCAGTGGTTGGAATTAGCTTAGAAGATGGGTGCCTCATATGGTGGGAAACATAATTATCCTGCCTCTGTTCTTCCAATGGGTAGTGAGTAGCTAGCCAGGAGACTTGGGTTGCATCTTCTCCATTGGTTCTCCTTCTTCCTGTTTCACAGCTCTCTCTCCTGGGTACTTTTGGTCACACTACAGATGCACCTTGGGGCATTTGCTCTGATGAGAGGTTTCCTAGGTAATTTTTACTTTAAACAGAATGCAGAATACATTTCTCTATGCTTGGGCCCTTGTTGCCCATATTCCCGCAGTGCCACACATCAGTGGCACAGGCCTGGTTTTGACAGTGATCTTCAAGTACCCAGTGAAGAACCATCTCTGCAAGAATGGTGGAATGGCAGGACCCATGATGAGTATGAAGGCTGAGGGCTCCAGAGCAGGAGCATCACGGTGGTTGCTGACAATGAGAAGGGAGACATACTCTTGGTCTTTTTGTGTTTCCCAAGTCACACTCTTAGGATGGTTAGGAAAATGTACAATTAAGAAGCAGAGTTTTTAAGTTCTTGAAACAGCTGGGTTATCATCTTTTCTGGAACTTTCTCATTCTTTTCAATGTAAAAGTTGCTGTTTTCTACATAGGAATGCAACTGTGGGAGGAAAAAGTGCAGAAATCTGGTACTTCCTGCCCCTTTCCCCCAAAGATACAGAAGGGCATCCGAAATTGCTGAATGTTTTTCTTAGACATCAAAGAACAGAGGAATGTTGAGAGGGGACTGGCAGCAAAGGGGCTGATGAAGGTATAATGGATAATGTGTCCTCTCACCAAGTTGATATGTTGAAATTTTAACCCCCAATGTAATGATTTTAGGAGGTGAGACCTCTGGGAGATGATTAGGTCACGAAGATGGTGCCCTAGTGGATAGGATTGGTACCCATCTAAGAAAAGACAAAAGAGTTTGCCCTGGCTCTGGTTTTTGCCACTTGAGGACATGATGGGAAGTTGGCAGTCCTCCACCTGGAAGAAGGCTCTCACTAGAAGTCAACCATGCAGGCATCCAGAGCTTGGACTTCCAACCTCTAGAACCGTTGGAAATATATTTCTTTTGTCCATAAGCTACTCAATCTATGGTATTTTGTTATAGCAGCCCACACTGACTAAGACAAGAGGTGATAATTTTTTTTTAATAGTAACAAGGTATGGGTATAACTTCTTAGCAGAATGACAGAAGTAATCATTGAATTTGATTTAATAATCAGTGAGTAAACTTCTTGTCACTCTAGCTAGTAAAATAAAGTTACCTACTAGAGAATGAGCCAAAGAGGTAGTGGTGAAATATATTAGAATTTTTTTTTTTAAAGCACACTGAAAACATTCAGATTTTTTCAAAATGGCATCCAGGAATGTTAGGTGAACTCTTACCATTTCTGGGGAGATTACTTCTCATGGCTGCACGACATCTTGTCACTATTAGTAGATCTATAGAAGACCTCAGACTTTGTGTTCTTTTGCCAGGGCCATTTTTCAGGGTTGATTATGTACTGGTAACTTTAAGAAACAGGATAACAGCTCTTCCAGTCCCCACATTCCATCCCCAGCCCAGTCAAAGAACAGACTTGCTTACTGCTTGCTACAAAATTAGTTGGTTCCCCAAGCTCAGTGCTCCTCAACTGTAAAGCAAGACATTGCATGTGCAGGGCTCCTCTAGGCCCATCTTTGTTATCCCCATTGGCACTTGAGAGCAAAGGAAACCAACGCAGATATGCAAATGTTTGGGCTGCTTGTTGTGTCATGAGTAATAAAGTCCCTTGTCTCTGACTAAAGAGCCTTAAGTGTTCTGCCGTAAAATAATAAGTGGGTAATTTATTAGGTTGTAGTTAAGGTAAAATCAAACCCCAGATCCAACATATATAATTTTATCCATACATATTTAAGTATACATTTCTAAAAGATAAGAACTCTCTAAAAAAGAGATAAGGTCTAGAGATCTGCTATATAACATTATACCCATTGTTTTGTTTTGTTTTAAGATTTTATCTATTTGAGAGAGAGAACAAGCAGGGGGAGACACAGAAGGAGAGGGAGAAGCAGACTCCCTGCTCAGCAGGGGGCAGGACATGGGCCTTAATTCCAGGATTCTGGGATGACAACCTGAGCCAAAGGCAGACACTTAACCAACTGAGCTGCCCAGGTGCCCCATTGTTAACAATATTATATTGTGCATTTAATTTTTTTACATTTTTTTATTTATTTATGATAGTCACACAGGGAGAGAGAGAGAGAGAGAGAGAGAGAAAGAGAGAGAGGCAGAGACACAGGCAGAGGGAGAAGCAGGCTCCATGCACCGGGAGCCCGACGTGGGATTTGATCCCAGGTCTCCAGGATCGCGCCCTGGGCCAAAGGCAGGCGCCAAACCGCTGCGCCACCCAGGGATCCCTATATTGTGCATTTAAAATTTTGTTAAGAGGAAAGATTTCACGTTTAATGTTCCCACCACAATAAAAAAAAAAGCCTAATATTATTTTCACATCTAAAAAAGGTAATAATTCTTTAATAGCATTGAATATCTTGGATTGAATTCAAATTTCTCCAATTGTTTAAAAAAATTTTTTACAGTGCATTCAATAGGCATCCAAGTAATTGTATTGGGTATAATAAATACATAAATAATTGTAATTTAAAATCAGAATCTTAAAATAGTTTTTTGTGGATATATATATGTATAACAAATTTTCCAATTTAAGCCATTTTTAAGCGTACAATGAAGTGGCATTAATTACATTCACAATGTTGTGTGACCAGCATCACTACCTGTTGCCAAAATGTTTACATCTGGGTGATTTAAATCTTTAGCGTCTTTTGATCTGTTGATTTTTCCCTTTTCATCTCTCTGTTTTTCTTTGCAGTTTGTTTGCTGAAGAAAATCAGGTCATTTCTACTACACAGTTACTAAACAGTTTCTACTATGCAGTTTCCCAGTTTGGATTTTGCTATTTTCGTAACTGTTTCATGGACTTCCATAAGGAGTCATGTAATATCTGGTTGTTTCTTTTTTTGTGATGTTAGCAGCCATTCATGATCATCATCTAGATTCTCTATCTTTCAGGGGTGTAAGACAGTGATATTCAAATTCTTCTTTTGCTTTTTAATAGCTGTAATACTTCCACAGGGGAAACGGTTGCATAGTTGTATTGGATGTTTATTCAATCTGTCTAAACAGAATATTTCATAAGTAAAAAGATCTTATTTAGCAAAAACTGCAGCAAACACACACAGTTTCTTTGTGATTGGTTTTCAAACATAGGAGACTTCTTTTGGTTGCTGTCCTTTGTTATATTCCCACAAAGGGTACAGAGTATGCTCCAGACAAAAGTAGTATTTGTAGAAAAGTTAAATAAACACTATTTCTATACAATAACATGAGTGAAAATTTCATCCCCCAGTATCGTTTCTGTCTCGAAAGAGGGTCTGGGGCAGCCTGGGTGGCTCAGCGGTTTAGCGCCGCCTTCAGTCCAGGGCATGATCCTGGAGACCTGGGATCTAGTCCCACGTCAGGCTCCCTGCGTGGAACCTGCTTCTCCTTCTGCCTGTGTCTCTGTCTCTGTCTCTCTCTGTCTCTATGAATAAATAAATAAAATTAAAAAAAAAGAAAAAGAAAAAGAGGGTCTGTTTTTAAAAAGTACCCTGGAGTCATTCATCTGGATAGAAAGAGAAAGTAACCTGAGTGCAGAAAAGTAACCCCAGCCTTCTTTTCTTCCACAGAACTGTGTGGGGAGCTGGGGCCCACCTCCTTCACCTCCATCCTCTGCTGCTTTTTTTATGCACGGATCTAAGACTAAGCACAGTGCTTTTTCTGGTGATAGTACATGCCAGGAAGGCATATCGGAACAGTTTCCTTAGAGCTACATTGAGACACATCTGTTCAAGTGAATCAGTTACTGACTCATGTAGCAGGGATAAGAAATTCAAAACCATCATATGGATTGAACCGCATGATCCCCTTGCCACTAAAAATATTAATTAAGCTTTTCTTTTTATCCTTCACCATAACATCTGTTAACTCACTTTTGGCATCTTGTGAAACTTCTTGTGCATGGAGAATCATAACAGGTGAAAAGTCATGTGACAAAACTTCTTAAAACTTTGAGATTTGGAGGGATTATTTCTCTCTTTCTCCCTCTCCTCAGTCTCTCTCTCTTTCTCCCCCCCCCCCCCCCATAGAGGGTAAACAAGCAAATCACAAGCATATTCGAGAGTATAATATAATTTTATGTTGGCAAAAAACACTGTTGTTTTTGGATTAAAAGTGAAGGAAAGCAAAGCTGAGTTATGTTAGCATGGCTTGTAGGGGAATAACTTCAAAAGCCCACCTTCCAAATCAAAAAGTGAATGTGGATACCAAGCTATGCATGTTCATCAACGTGATTTGTTTGTTTGTTTTAGTTATCTATTTGCTGTGAAATAAATTACTCCAAAACGTAGTGGCTGAAAACAACCCACTTATTATTTTGCAGTTTCTGTGGGTCAGGAATCCAGGAGCAGCTGAGCGGGGGCCTCCAGTTCAGGGCCTCCACCAAGCTGTGCGTGCAGCCATTTCCAGGCTTGACTGGAGAGGAGCCACCTTCAAGTTCCCTCATGTGGCTGTTGACAGGCCTCAGAAGATTCATTTCCACGTTGAGTCACTCAGGCCTCTCCGCAGGGCTGCCTGGAGACACAGAAGCCGGCTTCTTCAAGAGCGGGGATTCCAACGAGAGAGAAAGAGCAACCCCAGACAGAACCACAGACGTGACATCCATGGTGTTTTTCATACCGTGCTCATGAGAAGAGTCGGTAAGTGCCGCCCATGTCAAAGGGGAGGGCATTCCACAGGGCACAGTACACGCAGCAGGGGGCACTGGGGGCTGTCTTAGAGGCTGCCTGCTACAGTTTCTTTATTTTGAATGTGAATTTTAAATGTTTCACAAGTCTCCTCACTAGACATGGAAGATGTACGAGAGGATATGCGGTCAGTTTCCCTGGTGTCCCTGTTGCCGGCCCCCTCCCTGAGCAAACTGCTAGCAGTTTTTTGTGTGTCTTTCCAGAGGCTTTCTGTTAGATGTGAAGTTGAAAGCGACTTGGCAGGGACAAGCAGAAAGCCACTTCCATCCTCTCCCCTCCCTCCTGCCCACTCCAACCTGCCTTGCAGAGATAATGCTACCCCACCCCTCTGGCAAAATCTGAGGTGGGCACTATGACTTGCCATCTCCCCCTCAGCTAATCGGGAGTTATGTTGAGTCACAACATGGTGCCGTGTCCAAAAGAAAAAGCTGAGTAACAGTCACTGTGAACTTGGTTCAAGCTTCTGCTCTCCTTTAGCTTGGTCCTTCTTCAGCCTGGAAGCCTGAAATAAGAAAATGGGGAGGCCTTGCAGTCAGCGTGCATCACTTTTTCTTCTACCTCCTTTCAACTCCACAGGGCTGCCTTTGTCTCTGTCTGGGTCGGGGGATGGGAAATGAGTGAGGAGAGAGAAGGAGCTCTTTTTTTCAGTTGGGTCCTTTTGGTTTCTTCCAAGATTTCCACGTGGAAACATCCAACTTTTTGCTTTTTTGATGTTTGTAAATTCTGTCCCTCATTTAGCATTTGCTTCCAAGGATACACCTTCAGGCACTTGGCGCTGAGGTTACTTGAGAGAGCCTCTCAGGCAAGGCCTCTAAGAGCTCCAGAAGGGCTGGTTTCTCTCCCTCCCAGCCTCCATTTCAAGTCCTGGGAAACCCTCACGCTCCCTTCAGAATGTCCTGAACTTAACTGATTACACCGTTCTTGCTCCTTGAGGGTTTTAATTTCTCACGCTATCTCGTTCGATTCCTTTAGGAATTGTTGTATCATGGGAACAAGGAATGTCCAATGTATTATCTCCCCAGGAATTAAAATCCAAAAGAGGGGATGTATCTGCCGGTTGATCAAATGCTTGTTTTGTATGGGTAGGGAGTGAAAGACTTTTCTTGTACAACATACTCTCCACGTGCTGGGATACCTTGAAGACAAAACGGTGATAGTAGTTAAGTCTAGAGAGATTCTTTCAATAACCCAGCATACTCTGCATAGCCACAGAGGGCAGAGAAGTTGAGGTAATTTCAGGTGTGGGCCATCTATATGGTTGTGAGGGACACAGTTCTAGGACATGGGGGGCTTTTTCTTTCTCTCAGAAGCATACAGTGTTTAGTACTGTAAAACTGGATATCGAGGTAGTAGTAACTTTCAAATTCCCATTCCTTGGTCTGCTGTGGTTCATCTGCACACAGCATTATTTCACTCTGGGTTCAGTCTACCTCACCCTTTTCTGATGGTCCTACAAGAGATCCCACAGGTATACCACTCCACCTTTACCAATGCCCAACCAGTAACTTCTCTGAGCCCAGGCTGCAATTCTTTAGGCAACTTCAGCATGCAGCTGGCTTTAAGTTGGCTTAGTGTGGAGACATAGATGGCTGTGTGGATCTCGGGCCCCAGTCTTAGCCATTGGGCTCCTACAGAAACCTGACCCTCAAGGGACCCAGGAGATTTCTATGTTGTTCACATTGTCATAGCTCAAACCCAGCTTCCTCCAATCTTAATAGTATCTGGGCTCTCAAATTCCAGTAACTTTTTCCCTCTCCTATCCCTTTCCTTATATGCCCTGCTCAGGTCCACCTTCTAAGTTTTTTGGTCTTCTGGGTGGGTTTCCTTCTTCATAGTAGGCTCACTGTAACGAGATTTTGCCCTTGCTTCCCATTTTGGAGATTGAACCTTGTAATCATATCCGCTGATGAACTCGTGCCCACTCACCTCGTGGGTCTTCCAGATGTTACCTGGAACCTTCCAATTCTGCTGCTTTAATTGGACCCCTGGAAATTCTCAATCCCAAGGACTCTACAACTATCTGTTTGGTGCAATGTCTGGCATTGGCCAGAACTTCTCCAACAGAAGCTGTGGGAGCCCTGTCCTATTGTGCACGCAGATGGAGCCTGGACATAAGAGCTCTGCTGGGCTCCCTGGAAGCACTTATACATGTCAAGCAGGAGCATGAGAAATGACTACAGCCTTGTGAAAATGATTTGGGGGTTAATGCTAGTAGCAAGTGAGGAGAAGATTAAGACCTCATTGCAAGGACGAAAGAAAGAAAGAAAGAAAGAAAGAAAGAAAGAAAGAAAGAAAGAAAGAAAAGAAAGAAAGTCAAAGTGATAAATTAAAGCCAAAGAAAATCAGATTGGAGAAAAAAACCATGCAGTGTCACTATAAAGTATGCCAAGAGATACAGTATACTCATTAAAGAAAAATTATTTAAAAATAAATACCGGGGTGCCTCAGTCCATTAGCACCTGAATTTGGCTCAGGTCATGATCTCAGAGTCCTGGGATCGAGCCCCCCTTCGGGCTTCCACTTAGTGGGGAGTCTTGTCCCTCTGCTTCTGCCCCCATCCCTGCTTGTTCTCTTACTGGCTCCTTCTCAAATAAATAAAATCTTTTTTAAAAAGTGAATACCATATTGTACCAATGTTAATTTCTTGCTTTTGACAAATGTGCCACATTATGTAAGAAGTTAACATTAAGAAGAGCTAGGTGAACTCTCTGTACCATCTTTGCAACTTTTCTGTATCTAAAATTATTCCAAAATAAGAAGTCCTAAACGGCATACCAATGGAAGCACAAAAGTATTTACATTGGAAATAAAGAACTTCCTTACTCTAATTTTTTAGGCAGATAAAAATGGTTTTGGAAGGCTATTTTGAAACCTCGTTGTTCTTTGCGTAAACATGCATTGTAGAATGGTGCAGTCCCGTGTAAATTCTGGGAAGCACCAGTTGATGCTTCTTGGTTTCACTTTTAGGAAACTCACTCTTTCAGTAAATAATTTTGACCTATTACAGGTCTTGCATATTCTAAGGATACATCAGTCAACAAAACAGATAAAGATCCATGCTCTTGTGGAGCTTACATTCCAGTGGGGTAGGGAGAATCAACAATAAATGTGACTATAATGACTGAGTTCTATTGTATGATTGATAGGTGCTGTGGGGAATAAAAGAAGAGCAGCAAAGAGATAGCAGTAGTATGCAGGGGGGCTGGGCTGGGCACAATTTTAGATGGGGTGATCATAGCAAGCTTTATTAAGCAGGTATCGTGGAGGAAAGTGAAGGAGATGAAGGAGCAAAGCATGAAGATGTCAGGGGAAGAGCATCCCAGGCAGAGGGAACGGCCTAAGGTAGAGCATGCCAACATTTTTAAGAGGCATCTAGAGGCAAGTGTCAAAAACAGCGACTGGGGGGATGGGGTGGGGATGAGGAGCAGGAGGGTAGACAAGGACAAGATGAGGTCAGGAAGTTAAAGATAGTGGTAGGTAGAGAGAAGCAAAAATAATATAGACCTTTGGCTCTTACTCTGAAGGAAGCAGGAAGCTATTGCAGATTTGAGGAGAAGGTGACATGATCTGTCTTATGTATTAGAAGGACCAGCCTTAACTGTTTTGTGAATAGGTGCTGGGAGGGCAACAGCAGGGCACAGAGACCAGTTAGAAGGCTAAAGCAGTAATCCCATGAGAGATAAGGGTGCGTTAGTCCCAGATGAAGCCGTGGAGATGGCAAGAAGTGGCGAACTAACGCTGGCTTGGTCCGGTCTCAAGAGCCAGTTGAGAAACTTTTTGGAAGTTTGCAAGCCAGTTGTTAAACATGCATCTTTAAAAATTAAATTATATAAACTTTTAATTATATGCATTCTATTGAAAACTCGAGTAATAAATACTCAAAAACTCATCACTTCTTAATTGTTTTTACCGAATTATTTTACTATTATTTATTATTATTATTACTTTTAGAGACAGAGGGAGAATGCACACACACACAAGCAGGGGGAAGGGTAGAGGGAGAAAGGGAGAGAGAGGATCTTAAGCAAGCTCCAACATGTAGAGCCCAAGGTGGGGTTCGATCTCATGACCCCTGGGATCATGACCTGACAAGAGTCAGACACTTAACCGACTGAGCCGCCCCGGGTGCCCCATACTGTTATTTATCATTATCTTTGCTCCTGAGATCATTTATGTCTATCCAAATAGTGAAAATACTCTCAGATGGGGTACTGCTGTGCATCTCGTCCCAATTCTGTATTCAGTGACATTACATTAGGAGTTTGTCAGTCATACTGGGCGTATCTATATTCTCAGAAATTAAATGCCACAAATTAATGCCACAGAAACTAAATGCCACAAATCAGAGTTCATTTTAAAGAGAACTAGTTGTTAAGCATTTACCAGCACACCACTGCTTTGTGCCTTCCCAATTATCGCTAGGAATGTGTACCACCACCCACCCCATCCAAAACTTTCAGGTTCCCTCATTTCTATCATGTCCCCACCCACAGAGAGGCAACGCTTCCTAAAGAGGTTAAATAGGTATCGTGCGTATTACACCAGGAGAAAGATAACATATTTCTCTTAAGCCTCATACTATTACTGCATATTTAGTTACGAGAACCCACCATACCTGCGATTGGATCTTTAGTGCTGGCCCTAGCTTTAATCCCAGAGTGCTTCGAAGATGCTCCTCTGTGAGTAATGGCAAGGTTTCTCCATCAATTGCATGATCTTTAAATACCTTATGAAACACAAAAGGTGTTAACTTTTTCAGTACATCTTTATTTTTTATTTTTTTTATTTTTTATTTTTTTTAACTTTTATTTATTTATGATAGTCACAGAGAGAGAGAGAGGCAGAGACACAGGCAGAGGGAGAAGCAGGCTCCACGCACCGGGAGCCCGACGTGGGATTCGATCCTGGGTCTCCAGGATCGCGCCCTGGGCCAAAGACAGGCGCCAAACCGCTGCGCCACCCAGGGATCCCTCAGTACATCTTTAAAGAAAATTCTTGTGTTATATATAGGCATTTTAGTTTTGGAGGCAACATGAAGATTGCTTGAGGATGACACAAAATGTTATAAAATTTCTCATTTGCAGTTATTTTCTCTTCTGTGCTCCAGTAGCAAGTTGCCTGTGTTGTTTAATTACTCTTAGAGTACCTTGTAATTATGTTTATGGAACTCAATTCCAACCTGGAGTAGGTATTATTTGGGGGTGGGGTCATGTCTTACTTCCCAGTGGTCCTGTAATGCTGTGGCTGGCACTTAGTAGATGTGTATGTGTAATAAATGTTGCTGGACCAATCAAAGAATGGACAAATAGAGTAAAGGGTTGTAGGTAAAAACCATGGCGGACAAATTGCACCTCTCACATTGACAGGTACAGCCTCTGTCCACTGCCTTGGATGAATGGCAAGGTGGAGGGAGAGGTAATGCAGGTGAGAGCTGTCATGCTGGGCCTTTCCAGGAACCCTGTCTGTTCTGACGGTGTAGTGGCTGCCACCATGCCTTCCTTTCTTCCAGAAACTAGGAAGGCTGCTGGTAGACAAAGATGGCAGATAAAGAGATGAATAAAAAATCTGGGCAGATTGGTAGTACTGTAATTTCATGATCTCCACCTTCAACCTGCCTGGCAGTCCTTTATTTACTGATGAGCGCTCTCTTTTTTTCCATTTTCAAGCTTTCTTTACACTCTTCAAACTTAAGACCTTACAGCATCCTCCCTCATTTTCAGCAGATCATATAACTTCTTAACTGAAAAAAAAAAAAAATAGAAAGAAAGAAACAAAAAGGAAAGGACTTCTTTTAATTCTGCCCAGCAGCCTAACGACAGTCATATTCTCCTCTGGGCTGATGGAGTGGAAGAGGGTCTTTCCATGTGTGAAGACAGTCTCCTCGGGTATACTGTGGGTCCTCACCCTCCCACCTCAGCGGATACCTCCCCGTCTGAGTCAGTCTCCCCTCTTCGGCTGGCTCCTTCCATCGGCATTTACACAAGTCTCCATCACCGAGCAAACAACAGTAAAGCACCTACACAAACCTCGCTCCAACTCTAGATGCTGCTCCATATCTCTCATCTCCTTCCCAGCCCAATTTCTCAAGAGTTTTGATCCTCCCTGCCTCAATGGTCTTACTTCCCAGGCATTCTTTAGTCTCAAGGAGTCTGACTTCCACCCTCACTAGTCCCTTAAACCTGCCCCAACTCTGGGTCCCTGGTGACTCTGCTGTTACCAAATGCATGGATATTCCTTGTGCTTCTGGCTGCATTTGACATTGTTGACTAAGTTTTCATGACAAATACTCTTCCCTTGCCTTTGTGAGGCATCTCCCTCCGGGATACTCCTTGCCTTTCCTTCCAGTCACTTCTGTGGTTTCTTTATCCGTCCTCACGTGTTAGGATTCCTGAGGCTTCTGTCTCAGGTCCTCTTTCGTTTTCCTAATTCATCTCAATCTTTTGGCTTCCATGAATGTCTCTCTCTGAGCAAGGCTCCCCAGTGTATATCTTAAATGTAGAAGCTGAACCATGCTAATTCTGTTTTTTTTTTAGATAGTCTTTTTTCTCTTTTTTTTTTTTTTTTTTTTTTAAAGATTTTATTTATTTGAGAGAGAGACTGTAAGAGCACATGAGCGGTGGGGGTAGGGGGGGCAACAGTGGTGGGAGGAGCAGAGGAGAGAGACAAATAGACTCCCTGGGGCCTTATCCAATCCCAGGACCCTGAGATCATGACCTGGGCCAAAGCCAGACTGAGCCACCCAGGCCCCCTAGATAGTGTTTTTATCTACCCGCCCCACTGGTGATACCCTGGATCTAGTGCTTCCCCACTAGTCTTGCCACCATCAATCTATTTTCATAAAAGCAACCTACATGACTTTTCTGAAATATAAAGCTAAGCATGCCACCTGTGCCAAAAACCTCAACTGCCCCCAGGATAAAGTCACAGTCCCTCACTGGGTCTCCATGGCTCTTTGTGACTTGGCCCCTTTCCCAAGTCCAGCCTCCTGTCTTGCCATTCTCACCTGTCCCACCTTGGTTCTGGCCCTCTCTGTGCCACCAGGAACTACTCCAGAAATCCCAGCTCTGCTAAATTCTTTCTGGTTCCTGGTCTTTACCTGGAAAATCCTCCTTTGCCTTTCTTCCATCTCACTGCCCACCTCAACTGGTAAACTCACTATCAGATGCCTCTCCCTTCAGGAAGTTGTCTGTTCCCACCATGCTCCATACCCGTCGTCTCATAGCACCTTCACACTGATGTGGACCTCCTTACTAGTGTCCTTCTTCTGCACGAGCAGCTCAGTGAGAAGGGGAACCACACCTGCCTTATTTCCACTATGCTTTCCATGCCTCGGAAGGCATGCCTCAGGACTGGCTGAAAAAAAAAAAAAAAACTTTTGGGTAGCTTCTGTAGTAGGAAATGTGTGTTCTACTAGATTGTGCTTATTTACAAACTAAGCTTACTAAGTAGTTATTTCTCTTTCCACTTTAATTAAGAAACCATAGGATGGCTAATATGAATGAACTTCTCTTAGGCTGAAGCAAAAAAAGTTGATAGCTTGGGTTAGTCTTATAGCATCATCTTGGGGAAATGTGTGATTTCTCTTAAGTTTTTTGAAGCATTGAGAATAACTTAAGGATCCCTTTTACCACCTTTGACAATCCTAGGGGCCCATGTAGCTTTGACTGTAAACCATATGGCCCAATATCTTCACCGTAGAGTAATTATGGTGTTAAGAGCTCGATGTGTAGTCACGTACACATTTTTCAAGCATTCACTCTTTTAGCCACTGTGGTGCTCAGTTTTATTCAGCTGTGAAATAGGGTTAATATCTTCTTGGCGGAATTAGGGTATAGACTAAATTTGCAAAGATAATCTAAGTGATGTGCCTGGTACAGTGCCTGGCACAGAGTCCATGCTCAGCAAAGAGTAGGCATTATTAGAATAGTGAGACAGCCAATGTACACAAGGTTAAGTGAGTTGCCAAGAACCAGAACTTCCCAGTTAGAGAACTTGTGAGGTAACATGTGGCTTATCTTTCCATCCAGGATTTTCCTGCTTAATTCATTCCGCTGCTATTCAGAACAAGGAATGCTGGCAAAAATAGTTAAATATATTAACAGTAGGAGATTTTGACCCATTTCTCTTTCCTTTGTAGGGATTCCAGTGAGCAGGGAAGGGATAAATTTTCGAACAAAGACAGGTTGGCAGCTGTAGTCAGTGAACCTGGCCCCAAGGCAAAGTTGCAGAACATTCCAGAGTCGCTCAGATGTCTCTCCCACCTCATTCTCAGGATAGCAGTTTAGGCCAAGAGCACCATATAAACGTACACATAATTTTAGTAATTTCAGTTATTTTTAGAGAGAGAATATTTTATCTGTTGAGTTACTTAGAACAAGCAAGATGTGTTGCAGGGTCTCCTGGATGTTCCTGAACAACCGAGCTACCAACCCTCTCTTTACATCTATTTAAAAGAATTCATTTGCATAGGAGCTTCGAGTTTTAGTTGTGGTTCTTTTTTTCTAGATTTATTTTTATACCTATAGGAGGCAGGTGGTGGGAGGTTGTGAGTAGCCAACTAAGGCAGAAATGGGAAAGAAGAGGACAGAGTGGGGGTCGGGGGAGGACAGTGGGTGTAACCCGGGCTAGTCCCAGGCTGTGACATTAGACAAGGGTTGTAATGACAACTGTGCCTGAGCTGTGCTGCTTCAAAGCTGGTTGCCCTTTGTCACGTCCAGGGAGATTCTCTCCTTTTCTGCACGCAGTACAGTCACTGAGCTCGGCAGGGTCGTGCCCAGCAGGGCAGTGGCCTCCTTGCAGTTGATTTCACCAGCAGTCCCAGGGAAGGAATAGACTAATGAGGAAGCAAGAGCAGAACCTGATCCTAACCACATTTGAGAAACACCTAGAAATAATTGTACCGCTTCTTGGGGTGGGGAAAGGAGCACTGACATCCTGTTGTTGAGAGATAATGAGTCAGCAAAGTTTGGGGTATTCCTTTTTATGTGACTTCTATGTACCCACAAGACAATGTTTGGGATGATAAAGTATGAAATGCATGTGGCATCATTTGTTACAAGAGTAGTTATTATAAACAGCACTTCAATGCCTGTGGATCACTGGCTGATCAAGAATGATGAGAGTTCAAATAGATTCAGTTCACCAGAAGCCAGCTATCACATGCCCATTACACACAGGGTTGCTTATTTCTGGCTGTTATCAAAATTTTGTAACTTCACTGTACCAATGGTTGATGTAGCACTTGATAAGTGGAATAGATAAATTTAAAAAGTGATTGCCCCATGGTTAATGACTAATAATGAAACAATAATGTTACACTTGTTGACCAAGAGAGAACAGGACAAAAATTTTTATCATGACAATGTGGGTGACTTGAAGAATACAACATGCCTCATAAGTAACCCAAGGTTCTGTTCTCTTGAGGAGCCTCTAATTGAATGATGAAATTAATGTTTATCAGGTACTTATGAGATGCCAGGCCCTCTTTATGGCTTACAATAATCCTTTGAGAATATATTATAGAATTATCCCCATTTTACAGATGAAAAGCTATGTACCAAGAAGACAGGCAACTTGTCCTAGATCACATGTCCAGAAAACAGAAAAGCCAGGATTTGAACTTGTACTTTCTGGTTTCATAAGCCATACTTTAATGACTATTCTATTCAACTCTTCCATAAGTCCCATAAACAGAAGAGAAAGAAAGAAAGAAAGAAAGAAAGAAAGAAAGAAAGAAAGAAAGAAAATCTACAAGAATTAACAGCATAAGACTGAAATAAAAAATGATCACAAAATTAAGATCTGAAAAAAGTTATTTCTAACATCAGTTAATTCTGTTAAATGATAATGTCCTTTCCTTGCTTTTTTTAATATATAAGCCAAGGAAAATGATACCAGATTTACTAGGCAAATTGTTATTTAAAATTGTGTTATTTAATCACTTCTGGGACACCTGGGTGGCTCAGTCAGTTAAGCGGCTGCCTTTGGCTCAGGTCATGATCCCAGGGTCCTGGGATGGAGCCCCTTGTGGAGCTCCCTGCTCAGTGGGGAGTCTGCTTCTCCCCCTCCTTCTGCTGTTCCCCCTGGCTCCTGTTTGCTCTCCAGCCCCCTATTTCAAATAAATAAATAAAATCTTTAAAAAAATCACTTGAGGGCAGCCCTGGTGACCCAGCGGTTTAGCGCCGCCTTCAGCCCGGGGCATTATCCTGGAGACCCGGGGTCGAGTCCCATGTCAGGCTCCCTGTATGGAGCCTGCTTCTCCCTCTGCCTGTGTCTCTCCCTCTCTTTCTCTCTGGGTCTCTCATAAATAAATAAAATCTTTTTAAAAATCACTTGAAAAAATAAACTTTATATATGAAAATATAGCACTGACATAAACTTTAAGAACTGGCCAACCCATTTTCCCATCTGAGTGAAACTAGTGTTCTTTCCAACTGTCCTGATAGTTCATTATAACTCAAAAAATAGTATTTTATCTACCAGATTGAATTATATGTATGTATGCACTTTTGTATGTTACCCCAGCATATAGAATTTTAAAATAACTTCTTATTTTTCAGATCTATTGTCTTGTTATCCTTTTTAGAATGAAGAACATATTTCTATTACCTGTTAGAAGTAGCCTAAAACTTCTGGTACAGAAGTATGGTATCCCCAAAATGTTTGTTATATGGAAGACTAGGGAATGTAGTAAACATTTCTTGCTGTTTTTGGAGGTTTGGCCATGGAATTTCCTAATTTGAGGTAAATTCTAGGAGTCTTGATGGAACAGAAACTAAAGCAGACATGGCTTCCCTAGCCTACCCTGCAGATAGGGTATGGGGACATGACAACCAATCACAGGCTCCTGTCCCTACTCAGCTGATGACATACAAAGGGGTAGGTTATTAGGAATACTATCTGAGAGAAAAATGCAAATTTGACAGAAGTCATCAGGAAGGAAATATATTTCAAAGTGTATTACTTTCATGAAGATACTTAAATGTTATGTCACCTGAGCATAGTCTGAACAACCTGGAAGGCCACTGATGAAGTTGTGCACGTCATTCACAGTCCATTTCTGAATATCTTCATCCAAAGACAGATTTTCCCCAATTGTAACCAGTGGGTGTGCTCCTTTAAAAATGGAAAGGAAGTTATTTGGTGGTATAAAATTTCCAGGGAAACAGAAGGTTATATATAGTTTTATGTATAGTTACATATATGTATGTAACTATACATACAGTTTTATGTAGTTACATTAATTTTTATTAATTTTATTAATGTAACTATACACAGTTTTATGTATAGTTACATTAATTTCCTCATATTCTATGACCACAGAGGGTCCTTTTAGATCCCTTTAGATCTACGTGTAAACTCCTTAAAAGGTACTGAAAGATATTTTCTTAAAAGTTTAGCAATCTCTTTTCTTTTGTTCCTCTAAAGAATCTTTGACAGCATTCTCATAAATAAACGAAGTTCCCAACTGCTCTGCTTCTCTCTGATTCCAAGAGACACAGCCTGTGGATTTCTTCTCCAGATGAACACTATTGTGTTCTAGGGTGTTATGTGATTCATTGTGCTGTCTAGGTGATGCAAGAATTTAGCTACCTATTCATTAAAAATGGCAAGGGAAGCAGTTGATTTGATGACTAGAACCCCCTCCCCTCAAATCCCTGTGTTTTAAAATATTTTTATCTAAAAAAGTTCTAGAAAAATATTCAGTGTGTTTGGTGGGGGGGGGGGGGAGTAGTGTGCTAATGCTTTAAGGTAAGAAGGTATTGCAACACTAATGGGCATTGAAAGTTAATGTTTCTGTTTACTTGTCTACAGTTTTCTACACTTAAATATAGGGGAGATTAGAATTGATACTTTAAAGCAAGAAGCCCCTCTATTTTGTGTTGAAGAAATTAACAGCTAATTAAATTAAAATTTTGGTCCAAAATTCTGATAGGTTTTGCCATCTTTCCTCATTCTTGCCTTCCTAGCTTTGGCTGAAAATTCTCTATATAGCAACATATGAAGGGAGACGAGTGTCACTAATATGGCTTTATTGGAACTAATATCATAAAGTGACTTCAAAAGGACATAGTTCTAAATAGGATTAAGAAAAAGAATGAAAGGAAACATGATGGATATAGTGCATTATGGAATTACTTAAGGACTTGGTGACCAGTGGCTCATTAGGATCTGCCACTGGCCCCTGACACCCACCTGGCAGAGCTGGTCGAGGAACTGGAGGGCAAACATCATTCTTTTCCCCACAGGCTGCAAAGCCCTGCTCTGAAGGCTTCTCTTTCACACCATCCCAGGAGGCCTTTGCTTCTAGAGGAGCACCATGAGCTCCCCAAGGCTTTCTGTGGGTGGGCTCAAGCTCCCCACAGGGATTGGCCAGAGCTGTAGTTGGCTTTTCATTGGTTTCACTTGACTTCTGGTTGTTGAGAGCTTCGGTCTCTGGTTCCTTTGCATATTCATCCTCTTCATAGGGCATCACATGAGTCTGAGCTAAGAGTTTTTCTTCTCCTTGACTTTTGGAGCTCTCAATATCATTGTCTAGAACTTTCTGATTCCCTGTACTTCTCCTAAGACGACGACATTTCTGACCCCAGCTCTCGAGAAAATGTGGACCAGTCGCCACTAAAGTGGGGTTTCCCTGAAGATTTCTCAGGGTGCTTCTGTGGAAATGCAGGTCACCAGCAGGGAGCATGCTCCTACCATGGTAGGTAGCTGGGCCAGGTGGGATACTGGAGCCATAGAGGAATGGTATCCCTAGGCCTGCTAGTCCCTTGGGATTCACTTTTTCTATTCTCCTTTGTTGGTAAATGGCATGCATTTCCATTTCCATCCTAACAACAGAACAATATATTTTATACACCCCAAGAAAACCATTAGAAATATAATCTTAATGGTCCTCTACCTTCCCTGAGATGGAATCTTTGCATTTCCCGAGTCTTCCCACCACTTATCTGAAGTTTGTTCAGTGAAAACATGAATTCTCCCCAAAATTCACTGGGAAGGAGAGTTTGGAATAAAGATCTGAGGGTGAAAGGTTTTGCTGAATCTCTCAATGGAAGTGCAAGGCCAGTTTTTAAAGCATTGCCTCTAACGGGCCTGGCAAATTTAGCAGGAATGGAGATAACATGGCATAGGGGAGCTTCTTGCCAGAGATTAATCCTCAAACTAAAGTTCTGGAAAGAGATTTTTAAACCCTGTGGTATAATCTTAGTGGGTCTCAAAAAAAAGGCAGTAAGCCAATGCAAGTCTCAACTGTTACACATCAATGCAACTGGCAGGGGTTGTGCGGGAGGACTTTTTGGGGGGTTTACTTACTTTACTTTGCTTATTAGTTATCACCTGGACCCATTAGGGTTCAGTGATGAGAAAACTGAGGATAATGTCTTCTTGATAATACCTTTCAGTGATGAGAAAACTGAGGACAGGGTCATGTCCTATCATGATTGCTGTCTTTTCTTTCTAGCTGCTACAGCTAAAGGCCACTGTCGGGGCCACTGACATGAGGTTGTCTGGGCTCTGCTTGCAGAGTCTGAAGTGGAGTTGGCTAACTTGGCTCCTATATTTGGGCAGAATTGAAGTCTTTTTTTAAAAAGATTTTATTTATTTATTCCTAAGAGACACACAGAAGGCAGAGACATAGGCAGAGGGAGAAGCAGGCTCCCTGCGGGGAGTCTGCTGTGGGACTCAATCCCAGGACCCTGGGATCACAACCTGATCCAAAGGCAGATGCTCAACCACTGAGTCACCCAGGCGTCCCCAGAATTGAAGTCATTTAAAACAGAAATGCCAATATGAATTTCAGAGACATCACAACTAGGCATTTTAATTGTGAGACGTTGTTAAACTATTACGATATACAGGCCAAGCTTCACTATGTGATTTCTAATTTTGCTTTTATCTTTAACCAACCTGAATGTGTTTGTATATATTTCTTTGTATATTTGTATATATTCCTGAAATACTTTTTGTATGTAACCAGATACCTATCAAATATATATAATATGCATATAATTAGGGTATATATGTATATATACAAATACAATATGCAAATATAATGAATGGATATAACAAATGAACAAGTGAATATAAAAAGTGTATATATAAAAAGTATCTCTATCATCTATCTATCTATCTAAAACAAAGGAATAAACAAATGAGTGAATAGAAAATAAATAAAACAACACTGCTATTGCTATGTTACCTGGCAGTATGCTGCCTTTGAATCATTTCATTCCTTCTGGCCATTGCCTTTATGGATTCAGGTGGTAAAATGCCCCAACCTTAAAAAAGAAAACCATCATCTCATCCCACAAACAAATTAACAATGTCCATTTTAAAATATTACAATAAAATAGAATGAAATGAAACAGCATCTACAAAAATTCACCAGTAGAGCACAGTGTTGGAAACAGTATCAGATAATTGTTATTCAGCATCTTAAGGTCACTTTGGTGATGGAATAATAAACATTAGATAATTTTTTTTTTCTCTAAGTATGGGTCTCATGATTGGTGGCATTTTCCTGCCATACTTCTAAAGGAAAAAGATGAAATGAGCTGTGAATGTCTTCCTTTCTAGCTTTTGAAGTAAAAATGGGTAATTTTTTTTTTTTTTTTTTTTTTTTTTGCTATAAGAGAAATTAGTTGACCTTAAAAAAAAAAAAAAAAAAGTAACCAAGTGCTTCTTATGCACCAAAACCCCTGGATAAATGCAATGACTCAATGGGTAAAGGTCTCTATGTGGACTTTTTGGTGTATCTGAGGAAGATACTTTTTCCAAAATGCTTTCAGTGGAGTTGGGTAGAAATTATTCTTTCTGTCAGTCTTCTAAAGTGTCTTGAAATAACAGAATCACAGATTTCAAGGCTCTCTTCTTGCCTGGTAATTTTATGTTCTATTGACTTTTTCTTTCTCTGTACTCCTAATGCACTTAGAGTCTATATTGATGATTTTCAAACCATCCATGATAAAGGACCTTTTTTTTTTTCTATTAAAATTTCCACCCATCGTGGACCAATACTTTTTAAAAATACAAGAAAATGAACTTTTATAAAACTGAAATGAAAACAAGGACAAATACAAGTACAATGTAAAAAAAAATTATTAGGTCAATAGACATAGAATTACCCTGTCACATTACTGCAAAAGTGTATTTATGCATTTATTCGCAGGGCCTCTTCACAGACCAGCCCAGATCTATAGAACACACTTAAACATAACAGACACGCAGATTTTACTTATTATATGTGGTTTTGTTCACTGATAGTTTTACATGTGAAAATCTGTTCTCCCTAACAAGGGGGTCAGCATCATGAGAGCTAGAACTGCTTTTTGTACTAAGCTAGAAGAGCTCATTTAACTCCTATTAATAACCTGTCTTGAAATAAATCAACTATATATTTTTTAAGGAGATTATTTGTCATTTGTAAAATTCAGAGATTAAATGAGGGGACCTCTAAAATCCTCCTAACCCTAAAGTTCTATATTTTGGGATGCCTGGGTGGCTGAGCATCTGCCTTCGGCTCAGGTCTGATCCTGGGATTCTGGAATTGAGTCCTGCATCAGGCTCCCCATGGGGAGCCTGCTTCTCCCTCTGCCTATGTCTCTGCCTCTCTCTGTCTCTGTCTCTCATGAATAAATAAATAAAATCTTTTAAAAATTAAAAAAATAAAGTTCTACATTTTTATAATTCAGTGGCTTCAGAAATACTCTTCTTTAGAGAGCTAGTATGCATAAAACTTTCAACCCATGAGGTATTGCCAAAGGATGCAGAGAAAGTTCTCTTGAGAAGTCCAATATAGAACGCATTAGTTCTAATTACCTGGATTTTAGGACCCTCTGAAGTCTGGAATCATCAAACCTATTCCAGGCTTCCTTCCCTTTCCCAAATAGATGACATCAAATGTAGTGCTATTCCAGCTATAATAATCTGCTCTCTACCTAACATCCAATTTTTGAAATAGATTTCTGTTTTAGTTTCTATCTTGCTAACTTACTTAGTAGCTCAGCTTCTGTAGGACTGAGGCCCTCCTTTACCCTTGCCTACCCTCCTCCACATTAGCTTTGAGGCAGGAGACCTGACCAATGTCCCTGAGACAGGTGGTCAACTTGCTTGCTTATACCCAAATATTGGCAGCTTCTGGGTTTTCTTTATCACTAAGACAGGCTCTATGAGTCAGCAATGAAACTATTTCACTGCTCTATTTATGTGTTGCCTGTTACCATGGGCTATAGATTTACTGGGTTCTTGCTGCCAGATGGGGCTTTTATCTGAGATCAGCTGTTAGGACAGACTTTTTGGTCCTTGGATGTGTCTAGTTTCATATCTGGCTCTGGCTTGTAAACCCAATCCCAATGAAGTGGATCCATACACAACATGCTCAAATCCAGGCAGGCTGGTGTCTTCACTGGCCCTGGCACCAATCATATTTCTTCTTGTGGCAAGCTTTTCACTCACGTTGTTCTTATCTATTGAGAGTTGTTGGAATTGGAGAGGAGGGATGAACAGAAACTCACGAATATAGCTTTGGGGAGATAAGATACTCAGTTTGATTTTCAATATCATGAGGAAATTCTCACTTCCTAATCTCTCTTGAGCCCCTATCCAGTCATGTTTTCACTGATAATACTTTACTGAGTGCTCTTATCAAGATCACCAATGAGCTCCACTTCACTAAATCTAATCAGATATTCTTAGTTTTCATCTATTTGATCTTTGAACGGCATACTTGACACAGATGCTCTCTCTCTCTTGCTCTCTCGCTCTCTTTACAACTTTTTCTCTTGCCTTTAAGGCCACCAGGCTCTTCTGGGTTTTCTCTCACCCATATGTTTCTCCTCCTGTTTCTCCCTTGCTTGTTCCTTCTCATCTTTTGGATATTGTTGATATGTCCTAGGGATCATCCTTTTAACCTACACTCGCTCTATGGGCAATCTCATCTAGCGTCATCTATGCTGATGATTTCCAAAATTATATCTCCAGGTTGCCTCCAGAAGTCCTCTCTGGGCTTTAGCTGACTTCCTGATTATCTGTTAGGTACCTCAAACATAGGAGCAAAAGTGTGCCTATGACATCTCTCCTCCCCAGGAACCCTGTTCTTCTCACACTCTTCCTCAACAGTGAACAGCAACTCTATCTTTCCTATTGTTCAGAGCAAAATTTTTGCTATCTCCTTTTACTGTGTCAGTAAACCTGTTATTTCCACTTTCAAAATAATTACAGAATCCAACCATTTGTTACTGTTGAACTGTCACCACCCAGGGTTAACCCATCATAATCTATTGGCTATTCTTTCTTAAAATATTTTATTTATTTATTCATGAGAGATCCAGAAAGTGAGGCAGAGAAATAGGCAGAAGGAGAAGCAGGCTCCCTGCAGGGATCCCGATGTGGGACTCAATCCAGGACCCCAGGATCACGCCCTGAGCCAAAGGCAGGTGCTCAACCACCCAGGCGTCCCTCTTTTGGCTATTCTAATAGTCCATTAACTCCCATCAGTTTATCCTCAGAACTTTGATCCTAGCAAGTTTGTCCCAGACATAGCAGCCAGGGTGATCCTGGTAAAATATAAGTCAGACCATGTGGCTCCTTTGCTTGAACTCCTCAAAAGCTTCGCCTCCTACTCAGAATAAAAAGCAAGCCCCCACTAAGACCTGGCATGCCATAGACAAGCAGCCCCAAGTCCCTTTAACTCTGGTCTCATCTCCTCATGACCTCATTAGTTTCTCACATATAAGATAAGACAGTAATGTTGCAACCTTTCATGTTATTCATCAGAAAATTGATGGTTGGGGGAGTTAAGCACCTTATGCTCAGTCACACAGTGGTGGAACCATGATTTAAATCTACATACCAAGTACAGAACCTATGGGCATAACTGCTGCACAGTTCTGTTGCCAAAACTTAGCAGTAAATTTGATAGCATGACGGCAAGCTTAAAGCAGCCATCCAGTTCACGGTGGTTCCACAGATGGGAGCCATCTATTGCTCATACCTGAGTAGACACGATTGGACAGCATGTTCGGCATGTTTGCATTTGGTAGAACAGAAGGTCCAAATTGAGAAGGAGCATAAAACTGTCTTGGGTCAGTAGGAGCTATGGTAGAAGGCAATAAGTCTCTAGGGGAAAAAAAGAAAGTGGGTAAAGTGAGAATGAAATAGTACAAATTTCCCATTACATAGGCAATGAGATTTTTTAATTGCCAGATTGAAGCGCAAAAATACTGCAGCCTCTATTGGTTTAAGTAGAAATATGGTAAGAAAGATCTACTAAGGAAGGATTGACCCAGCTGACGACACAACAGAAAACAAAAGAAAAAAAAAAGTCTTAGGAATGTTTAGAAAAAAGATCTATCCAAATCAATACTGCTCTCTGATTTCCCATGACCAACATACCGTTCTGACCACAATACTCTTTTCTCATGTAATGGACATACTTTGGCTTGCGTTTTGCCATCTGACATCAGTGTTTGACTCCCTGGATGACAGTTTATTTATTTTGCCAAACTTCAGTGGTCTCAAGAAGTCCAAATTTATTTTATTTTTATTTTTTTAAATTTTTTAATTTATTTATGATAGTCACACACACACACACACACACACAGAGAGAGAGAGAGAGAGAGGCAGAGACACAGGCAGAGGGAGAAGCAGGCTCCATGCACCGGGAGCCCGACGTGGGATTCGATCCTGGGTCTCCAGGATCGCGCCCTGGGCCAAAGGCAGGCACCAAACCGCTGCGCCACCCAGGGATCCCAAGAAGTCCAAATTTATTGTTCACGCTCCACACACAACAATAAATAATGAATATTACTTTCTTCTCAGAATGTCAAAATACTTGAAAGAAGGAAAAATAAGAAACTGCCAGAGTGTACCTCCTAAGCATTGATAATGTCACTTTTATTGAAAAGGAAGAATTATTCTATCATGGGAAATTCAGGGCAGTCAGTTGTTATGGATGAGTTGTGTTCCTCCCAAATTCATGTGTTGAAGTCTGAACTCCCAACATGATTATATTTGGAGATAGGGCCTTTTAAGGGGGATTTAAGGGTAATTGTGGCCATAACAGTGGAGCACTGATCCAATAGGACTGGTGTCCTTATTAGAGGAAGAAGTAGCATTAGTGCATATACAGAGAAAAAGGCCAGGTGAAGGCACAGTATTAAGGCAGCTGTCTGTCAGCCAAGGAGAAAGACCTCACCACAAATCAACCCTGCTGACTCCATGATCTAGGACTTTTCAGCCTCCAGAACTATGAGGAATCAAATTCTGTTGTTTAAACCATGTAGCCTGTGGTATTTTGTTAGGGCAGCCTTCCCAGATTCCATCAATGTTTGTACCTACATGATGCCTGTCACATGGTAAGTGCTCGTTTGCTGTGTGTTGAGTGACTATATCCAGCAAGCCTCAAATGGGAAGGGACAGGAAGTGGGTTGAGGGTGTGGCCAGCAGAGCATCTGGATACAAATCAGTGCACCACAGTTCAGGGAAATAGCATTAGACAAGAAAACAACACTGGAGTTACCATCATTTGAAAAGTTAATGATCATTCATTTTCTCCTTTGACCGGAATAGTATATGGGAAAGAAATACCTATCCACCGTTGGAGGTTCATATGGTGAGGGAACCAGTGGCATTCTCTGCTGCCCTGATGGTGTCAGTAAAGGGTTCATGGCCATCATTGGATTTATCATCAATATCTCTCGCCACTGATGGAGTTCTAAAAAGAATCAGATGGGTATGTTAACAAAGAACTCTACTAAAAACAAAACAAAAAAACCAAAGAACTCTACTTTTTGTGGACTCTTTGAGTTTTTCTTGAACACAATGAATATCTTTTGTACTTACCCAACATTTGGGAAGACAGGCTATATCAACCTTGCAGTTACACAGACACCCCTCCATTGGAAGCACCTAGATACCACTGTAGAACTTAGGGATTTATCAATTTGTTCTTGGAATTTGTTGATGAGTCCACATGAAATACCACATCACACTATAAACAATAATAAAATTAAACTGGCCTTGCAAGAGTCCAGAAATACCAACCTCCTTTCTTACAACTTATTTTGTTTTTTATATCTCCAGAGGTACAAATGCATGTATTGTACCATATATTCAATCTTCAGAAAAATATCCCTCTTTAATTGATAAGATTAAAACAGAAAAGGAGGAGATTTTCTTAATGGCTAATAATATGTCTAGTTAGAGTGGATACAGGAAAGACTGTGTTTAATTAAAACAAGTGAGCAAGTTATATCCAAATGTACATAAACACAAGGATTCATAACTTTCCCTGCAGAACCTAGTGATCAAAAAAAGGGACCATTGTTAAATGATAACATTTTGGGGGATCCCTGGGTGGCCCAGCAGTTTGACGCCTGCCTTTGGCCCAGGGTGTGATCCTGGAGTCCCAGGATCGAGTCCCGTGTCAGGTTCTCTGCATGGAGCCTGCTTCTCCCTCTGCCTGGATCTCTGCCCCTCTCTCTCTCTCTGTGTCTCTCATGAATAAATTAATAAAATCTTTATAAAAAATAACATTTTGCTTTCTATCTTCCTGTTAATTATTCATGTCCTTTGAATGATTTTAAATACTTTTTAATATTTAGTGTTAAATATTAGCATATTTAAATACTATTTAATCTTTAAAATTATAAAATATAGAATTTATCTTGCATTTTATGTGATGCTGGAGACAAATCCTTCCCAAAGGAGAGGTACAGAATCCCCCCTCCAGAGCAAGGATTGCCTAGATGTTGACCACCTCTTGTCCTCACACGCGTCACCTGAGGGAAATTCCATGGAGATTAGTCACCAAAGGCAGATGAAGACTGTCTTATTTTGGCATTCCTCCTCCCACCCCAAGCAGGCCTTAAGATAAGGGCTTGAGTGCAGGTAGTGATCCCAAAAAGCCCACAGGAGGGAGTGGGGAAGTGAAATTAGGAAAGGAAAAACCACTAAAAGGTGAGTTAATGGGTGGGTTACTACTGTCGTCAACTGGGGCTCAGCCCAGCTGGGGACCCTCTAAGAAGCCTTGTGGAACATAACTCAGAATTGTCCCAATGAGGGGTGCCCGGGGGGTTCAGTCGGATGAGTGTCTGCCTTTGACTCAAGTCATGATCCTGGAGAACCAGGATGGAGCCTCACATTGGAGTTCCTGCTCAGCGGGGAGTCTGCATCTCCCTCCATCCCTCACCCTGCTTGTTCTCTCTCTCTCTCCCCCTCTCTTTCTTTATCAAATAAACAAAATCGTTTTTAAAAATTGTCCCAATGAAAATAAAATAAAATAAAATAAAATAAAATAAAATAAAATAAAATAAAATAAAATAAAAATTGTCCCAATGAAAGACCAAGAGTTGGGTAAATAGCCATCAGGGCTATGCCTGAAGTAGCTGCAACGAACTGCTATGGTGTGTGTGTGGGGGAGCATTCAAAATGAAAACCAAGAGGTGCAGGTGCTTGAGATCAGAAAGGACCCCCATGGTTGTAGGTGAACTCAGAAGGGGGCCAAGGGGATACGGAGTAGGGCAGCAACAGTGTCTAGTGCTGTCGAGGCAACGTGGTTACCTTCTAATGTCATTCCATTCGATAACTGGCACAAATGCCTTTCTTCTGGAGTACCAGGTTCACCAGGCATAGGCATATTTCTATGAGGTTCTGTAGGGTCCATTGTCTGCAACAACAAAGCAGGATTTTTTTTTTTCACTGCTAGTCACACATTTAGTGAAGGAAGCAAGGAACTCAAGGCTATCAGGTTGGCAGAGGTGAAGGAATGAGGCATCAGAGACGAGTCTCATCTAATTTAAATCTAATTTAAAGCCCTCTTTGGTAGTATAACTGTTCTGGATTCTTTGGTTCTTGGGTCTGGCTTTCTTTTTGCAATGCCAAGGAGATTGAATGTGATCTATAAAACTTTGTTAACACAACTGATATAATATTTTATTGCTTTTTAATCAACTCTCCAGATTTTTACCTAAAATGTAAGCTATTTCCAGTGTCTCTAGAAGTATCCTCATGCCATGAAGGTCCCTGGGAAGGATGAGTTACTGACATCTGCCACATCTGAATGTTATGGTTCTCAGCTCCACTCAGCTTCTATAGTTTCTTTTCATCTCACACTTGGTGAGCAAGTGCTTTTCTACTTACTGCCATCATGATTACTGGTGCTCAAATTTTCTTTAAAAAATATCATTGCCTGGTGCTATAGACTGAATTTTTATGCCCTGCTCCCCCCCCCCATTCCCATCTTGAAACCTAATCCCCAATATGATGGTATTAGGGGGTGGCTCTTTGCGAGGTGATTAGATCATGAGGGTAGACCCTTCATGAATAGAATTAGTGCCCTTAGAAAAGAGACACCAGAGAGCTCTGTAGCCCCTTCTGCCATGTGAGGGTATTGCAAGAAAGTGGGCATTTGTGAACCAAGAAGTCAGTCCTCACTGGACACTGAGTCTGCTGGTGCCTTCACCTTGGATGCCCTGCCTCCAGAATGGTAAGAAGTAAATCTCTGCATTTATAAGCCACTCCAACTATGGTATTGGCATTCTGTTATAGCCTGAATAGAGCAACATATCTTTTTTAGGTTATGTTGTTGTATTTTGAATGCCCCAAATTATATATATATTTATATATACACACACACACACACACACACACTTTATTTTTAGAGTGGTTTTAGGTTCACAGCAAAATTGAGTAGACAGTTCAGGGAGTTCCCATATACCTCTCTCCACCCCACATGCATAGCCTTCCTCACTATCAACATCCTGCACCAGAGCAGTATATTTGTGAATGCGGTCCAACCCAAGAACCCACACTGACACATCACTACCACCCAAAGTGCACGGTTTACCTTACCTCACTGCTCACTCTTAGTGTCATACATTCTATGGATTTTGACAAATGTAAAATGACATGCACTACCACTATAGTGTCATACAGAATAGTTTCACTGCCCTAAATCAACCTATATTTCAAAGCAAATATTATCAGGAGACTTCCAAGGAAATATTCTGGGGTTGATCAGATCTTTCCCTTCATCAGCAATGTAGACTCTTGAGCTCCAGATCTAGGTTTCTACAAATGTACAATTTGGGGAGTCATAGGATCAATCCATAAGTCTTTTTTTTTCTTCCCCAAGATGACATTTTTTAAAAAATGCATAAGTCTTTAGATATCAGCTTTCACAATTTCAGGGTATCCTCTTCTATTTTGGAAACATCTAGGCAAATTATGAGCCAAGGTCACTTTGGAATGGCAGATGAAACGCTCTTGAGTCAAAATGCAGACTGGGATATCCATTCTAAATGCAGTGTGTCTGGTAAACCCAAGTGTGGGAGTGCACTGGTGCTTAGGTTTGCATTCAGGAAGGATTTCCCTGACCCAGAGCTCTAATCCTGGATGCCCAGCACTTTAGGAGGATGAGGACTCCTTAATCTCTGTCTTCAGACTCTTACCCTCAACAAACCCCTCCAGGCAGCACACAGACGATTGAGCTAGTGCTAATTCTGTCTCAACTGATTAGGGCAGTCAAAGAAAGACATGAACTTCATGAACTAAAGCTCTTGCCAAATCAGCAGATATTTACCGAATGCTTGCCTCGTGCATAGTAGACAGGTGTCAGTTGGATTCTATTTCAGTGTCTCGTTGGCTACACCATGGCCATTATTGAAGTTGATGCAATCTGAGTTTGGCTCAGCCAGGATTTGAGCAATTACATATAGAATATTTGTTGTGTGCAGGATGCGTGGATTCTGGGTTTATACTCATTGAAATAAATTCATTTTTAAATAACTTCTGTATTTGGTAAGTTTTTACATTCGAAGGGTAGGGCAGTTAGAATTAAATGTTTCTGGATCCCTGGGTGGCGCAGCGGTTTGGCGCCTGCCTTTGGCCCAGGGCGCGATCCTGGAGACCGGGGATCGAATCCCACGTCAGGCTCCCGGTGCATGGAGCCTGCTTCTCCCTCTGCCTGTGTCTCTGCCTCTCTCTCTCTCTCTGTGACTATCATAAATAAATAAAAAATTAAAAAAAAAGAATTAAATGTTTCTACAATTCTGAAAAAAATAAATATTACTTCTTAAATTAAAACTAGCTGGAGATATTTGCAGAGGTCTTTTGTTTAAGGTATAAAACAATCCTTAGTAGGTTCACACATTCACTATTCTAGGTGTCCTACATTAATGTGGGTTCTGAAAAGCATCTTAATGCTAAAGCGTAATGCACACTTTGTTAAGTATATTTTCAGTTTTTAAAAATAATAAATGGGAAATTTCTTTTAAAAAATAGGAAGGCCAATGAGCTGCCCTGAAGTATCTCATTATCAGTACCCCGGCAGAAAAATTTGCTGTGAGAAGAGCAATCATGCTAATTTCTAACAGTTATAGTTAGAAGTGTGAAAAGTGTGTTTTTCATATCTAGTAAGAAAAAAGTTTTTAAAAAATTACATAAAATATTGTGTAAAATGTAAACAATTATACTGATATTTAAAATACATTTGTCAATTGAAGTAAAGCTTAATGTAAGACTAGATGAAGAAACAGGTAAAATATTTGACTGTTCCTAATTGTAGATACACATAGTTTCCTGAGATTACAAGGGAATTCTAAAATTATCAACCCCTTATTTCAAGTGGAAGGAATAGCTACATTTCAAGTATCTTTACCCCCAAACGTACATTATGGCCCACCTCGTATAGCTGTTCCCTCCTCACTGCTCTATACTGACTCCAAAGGCCATCCCTTTCCTTCAGTATCCACATAAAACCACCCACGCAAGGCAATGTGTGTGTAGCCCATTCTACTGAGATGTTGGCAAGTCAGAGGTGGGAGGGCTTGGGGAGCGTTGCGTCAGAACCAATTTAAAATTGAACATTAAATTTCTCCATTGTGAAACATTTATCTCTTTTTTTATTTTTTAAATTTTTTTATTGTGAAACATTTCTTTGAGGAATTTTGACATTTCAAGCCCAGGCTCCTCATTCTTTTTCTTGGCCTTCTCTCAGCTGGTCCCCCAACAACCCAAAAACTTCATGTAGCAGAGGACCTCTAGACCCTTTTCCCAACTCTGCTCCAGTCTCTCCTCAATAGGCCTTTCACTCTGGGCCTCTGCGTATTTCCTCCCCTCCCCATCTTTGCCAAGGGTAGGACAGAAACTTAGAGGCTTCTTTTCTACTGGTTTGAATTGTGGCATGAACATATCACTCTAGAAGGCAGCCACGTATTTTTGCTTTAAATAACAAGTCCTTGCTCTGTTGTACTAGTGCAGTATAAATGAAATGAGTTATCACTGTAGTGGTAAGCAGTACTGCCAACAAAGGCAGTTAATACCAAGGCACTTGACAATGGCTCTAAAATATATTTCATTTTTACTAAAGGATATACTCTAGCACTTTGCTAAATGCACCGCATCACAATGAATGTTCTGCAAAGTGTCAACAAAGACAGATGATGTGTGTGCTTCCCTCGCCTCTCATTTCTTTTCTCTCTGGAAGCTCATTGTCATTACAGCCATCCATGCCTCCTTGAAATGTAAAGTTCTAGGTATATTTGCAAGTGTTACAATGAAAAAGACCAAACCTTTGTCATCATTAAACAAGTAGAAATGATGCAATATCTTCACCACTTCAATATAACTTATGTGCTACTATAGTTTGAATAAATTATGTTCACTTTCTCCAAAAGATTGGGAGGCAAACCCCATCGCATCAATTTGTATGTGAACCCAAGTGAAATCTAGCAGTACTCCTCTAACTGAACTGAATTTTAGATGTTTTAGTTAGATCGTTGTAAAGAATGAGTTAAGAAATGTTAACGTAGTGTTTTTTCACTATTATCTTTGACTGTTCCTCAATTTTTTTTTTCTAAAAGTTTCTACTCTGACACTTCATGGCCTATACATCATGACAATTTTTGGAACGTAGTTGTCTGCAGTAATGAAAGGCCATTAAAATAATAATGCATAGTAAATGTATAGCAGCAACACAGAGGCAGGTACTTAGTCTATTTGAAGATGAGAAAAGACTTAATTAAATTTATATACAACTTTGAGCTGACTTTATTTTAAATAAATTTCCTTTTACTTTCACTTAAAAAAACCCTAAGGCATGACAGTATTTATTTATTTGGCATGAGCAGTATATCATCAATAACTCTTTAATAACTTCAGCCAAATAAGAATTTATTGGCTAACACATTGTTAGCAATAATGGAGCCAGCAAAATTTATAGATAAACCCAAGCATTTCTTTATAAAAATTTATTTTTCCCGAAGTCTAATGTGTTTTATTTTTATAATGTACCCAGTGATTTTGGCAGGAATGCTGTTGATGGTATTTATACAAGCTTATTTCCTTGCTTCTCCATTGGATATTAGATCCATGTATTTGCATTTCCTTTTAAGATAAAGGAGTCCTTTTATTTTATATATGCAAACATTTTACTAAAAGCAACTAGCCTGTGTTCGGACTAATCAAAGTGTAGATGTATATACTTACAGCCTCTGTGAAGTTTTCATGGTTTTGACATTGCTCACGGAAGAACCATCCAAATGCCCTTTCAATTGCAGAAGCTGCTCTGGCTGCAGATTTACAAGCACATCTGACAACAGTTTCAGAAACCGTCTTAACTAATTCACCTTGCCTTAAATACGAACTCAACTAAGTTGATTAGTCCTATTTCATGACAGAAACGTTGCCCTCCGATATCCTCTCCAGATAGGCGAAAAGAAGCTAAGCCCCAGGAAAGTGCACTGCAGTGTACATAAACCTGTCTCAGAGTTTAGCCTTTAGTTTAATCCATCCTTAGCCTCTAAGATGCTTTGTGGGCCTTCACTTAATGCTGCTCTTCAAGTAGACACAAAAGGAAAATAACTGGGAGAATAAGTAGTAAATTTTCTTTGATGGGAATAGGACCTATTTCATATTTCCTACAGGTTTTGAGTGGGGAAGTTCCTTCGCAAGTAGGGAAAAAAAACTAAGTTGTTTTCAACAGAGCTGCAAAATGAAACAAAAGATTGTCTATTTGAGGAAGGAGCTTGTAGAAAGCACAACTGTACTTTCTGATAGAGAGAAAGCTCTTCACAGTCTGTGTGAGAGCTGTGATCTCTATAAAAGAGAAAATACGGAATTCTGAAATTGTGGTCTGCTTTATTTATGAGTGAAACACTTAGAGCCCTGAAAGAGGACATCAACAATTTTTATTCCTAAAAATTTGCTAGTGGAAAGTACAAAATAAGAATCCAATACAAAACTTAGAATTATGTTACAAGTAGTGCTTTAGGCTTCCTGTTTGAAGATAACTTGCTTCTTTGTTGACACACATTTTTTTTTTCTGTAAGATTTATTTATTTGAGAGTGAGAACACACACAAGCACTGGGGTTGGGGGAGAGGAGCAGAGGGGGAGGAAGAAGCAGGCTCCCCACTGAGAAGGGAACCAGACTTGGGACTCCATCCCAAGATCCCAAGATCATGCATGACCTGAGCCAAAGTCAGACTCTTAACCGACTGAGCCACCCAGGCGCCCCTGTTGACACACATTTTTATCATTGGCTATTGAGGTCACTAAAAAAACACCATATGGGATGTACTGACTTCACTCTGGGGTTCTTTCTCCTGAAACTGCAGTCAACAGCAGGGATTTACATGACTAACAGACCTGGTCACGTCTCAGGCCCACCACTGGTGAGCTCTACGACCTGCCCAAGTCGTTGAACTCCTCTGAGCCTCAGTCTCCTCTCAGCAGACTCTTGTACAAGAGTTTCTCTGAGACATGAAGGCAGCAATGTAGACAAAGCATTTGGATAGCTCCCACTAAGTGCTAATTATTATGTTAGGTAACTCCCTTATACGGAGTCCTCTGCTGAAGAGCCATGGGAGAAAGTTTTCTCAGTGTTAGGAATAATTGGGCTTTTCTTTTCTATTTAAAAAGATGTTATTTATTTATTCATGAGAGACCCTGAGAGAGGCAGAGACCTAGGCAGAGGGAGAAGCAGGCTTCCGGTGGGGAACCCGATGCAGGACTCGATCCTAGGACCTCGGGATCATGCCCTGAGCCACAGGCAGATGCTCAACCACTGAGCTACCCAGGCACCCCTAATTGAGCTTTTGGCTGAGAAATCCAGCCAAAACAAAATCTCAAGAATCAGGAATCTAGTGAATTTCTTTCTTTGCATTGGCTACTAGGAAGCTCAGGGCCAAATTTGTGGCCTGCATTTTATTTATTTATTATTTATTTATTTATTTATTTATTTATTTATTTATTTATTTTAAAGATTTTATTTATTTGAGACACACACAGAGAGAGAGAGAGAGAAGTTGAGAGAGAGAGAGGCAGAGGAAGAAGCAGGCTCCATGCAGGGAGCCTGACGTGGGCCTCCATCCCAGGTCTCCAGAATCAGGCCCTGGGCTGAAGGCGGCACTAAACCGCTAAGCCACCGGGGCTGCCCTGGGCATGCATTTTAAAACTAGAAAGTATCCCTGGCTTCATCTTCTTTTTCCTAATGTGATTTTCTTTTTGCCTTGATTTCTTTACCAAACTGTCTCTCTCCTCGTATGGTATATGTATATCGAAGTCTCTGCTGATAATAACCGACAGATTTTCATCACCCCAATAGGCCTCAACTTACAAGAGCCTGTGTGTGAGAGCCTTGTCTATTAAAGAAGAACTTACAAACGTACTGCTTTCGTGCAAGCAACATCGTAAAGGAGAATCCAGTTGCTGCCAGCCCGTAAACACCCATCGCACAGCGTAGCAGCAGTGCTCATTCCAGGGCAGAGCTACTGTTTATAGTTCTGCTCTCTGGAAATGTGATCAGAGTTCTGGTCGGGTTCATGAGCGACACGGTTTCTCCCGGCCTGGCCCTGGTTGCGTGCCTACACCCCATTAGCAGCTGTTACTCCTTTTACTTCTCACCACCGGCTCCTGCTATGGAAGGTAGGAAGGAAGGTGAGGAGCTCTGACAGGTGGAAGGGGTGGGGGGAGGAGGAGAAACAGCCGCCGGCCTCGGGAGAGTGGGAGGCTCTGATTGGAAGTGGGAGACAGGAGGTAGAAGCTTCTGGTCTGCAGTCAACACACATGGGTCTGAATGTGCCGATTGTTAAAAGACTGAAGTCTCCTGCTCTGGTTAGAAAACAGTGTGTGCCCCGAGCCCCCAAGTGTTCCTCTAGCCCGTTGCTCCAGGATTTCCCCCAAGGCACCCCCACCCTAGAGTCAAGGCATCTAAAGACAAGGCTCCTTACAGGTGGAGGGCTGTGGGTCCCTGCTCTGGTGCCCGGACTAAAATCCAGTCGGACTGGTCTGTAGTGGAGGTAACTGCCTCTGAAGGAGAGAGAAAAAGGTCACAGTGCTGAGAAGCAGCAGGAGCAAGAGGCTGCAAAGGAGAGGGGAGGGGAGGATGGCTGGCCCTGGCTATTGGGGGAGTAGACAGATGGAGCTCCATAGGTGCACAGGAGTGGGTGAGGGTGAGACCAGCCACGGGCCTGCGCGCTATTTGTTAAGCTTTCAGGAGTGCTGGAAGTTTGCACCCTACACTCAGTATTAAGAAAAGCCGCTTTATTTTCTTGCAGTTGGTCTAGTCTCCTTCCAAAGTCCTACTCTCTGGGCGAGAGGCGAGAAACTATGCGTAGTCCAATCGGGTAAGTTCAACCCTACCCACCCATGCAAAGGGACATGTCTCTCGGGTAATTTCACCTCTTCCAAGATCAAATGGTCTCCCTTGGGTCTTTTCTCCATCTCCCCTTCTTCCACGAGATGCTGCAGGAGTCGGGCATGGGCAACATACAGTGTCCCAGTGGGGGAAGGGGCTGGTTGAGGGACCATGTGCTGTCCCTGGCTCCAAGCTGGAGGCTCTGCTGGCTTCCCATGTGGACACCATGGCCTGGTCTGCTCTCCAGGGGGCCCTGCCTGCCGACTCAGCATATGACACAGCAGAGCCTCTGAGGTTTGGCCTGGGTCTGGTGACCCACTCTAGCAAGCTTCCCAGACAGAGCCTCTGCTAATTTTTTTTTTTAAAGATTTTATTTATTTGACAGAGCAAGAGAGCAAGGACAAGCAGGCAGAGGGAGAGGGAGAAGCAGGCTTCCTGCCTAGCAGAGAGCCTGATGTGGGCCTCAATCCCAGGACCTTGGGATCATGACCCGAGCTGAAGGCAGATGCTTAGCCGACTAAGCCCCCCAGGTGCCCTAAGCCTCTGCTACTTTTATATCATCTGAGAGGTTGCAGGTACTTCTAAGTCCCTCCTTCCGCACCACTCAGGCTCACTCGGGAAAGTTAACTCGGGCCCCTGGAATCAAAGCAGAGGCCACCTTCTTCTTTACTTGCTGGGACCTCCCTGATGTGTTCCCTGATGTGCAACCATGAGTAGGGATCCCAGCCTTCACTGTTGATATGCTCACCGAAGGGGGTGATCTGGAATTGGGCTATTGGTCCTCTCACCTTAAATTCTAGTTTTAAGGACAAATGTCTCAACTAAGCAGGTGAAACAAAGGAAGTTAGGGACTCAAAACCAGTGCCTCCCTCCCCCTCTCCCTCTGACCGCCCCCCCCTCACCCATGGGTCTGATGATGCAGGTTCTCACCCTCAACCTCGCAGTGGCCCTAAGCCTCATGGCTCTGCCATCTAAAGAAATGGTTGCTGCCTTTATATCATCACATCTTTGTATTTTCTCCATCTATTTTTTAAAAAATAAACTTCACTTTCCAACCTGGTTTATTACTCAAGTTCTTACCGACTTACCATCAGTGACTTCTCTAAACGTGGAAAGGATACACTGAAATATAAAGACTGCTTTAGAGTCTCATTTGTTTTGATACTGAAATGCTTCTGATCCACCAGGCACTTGAAATTATTTTCTCCTATAGTGTTGAGAGCTCTTTTCCTGGAAGATAAGCATGTAAGTATAGAAATGGAATGTAATAGAATTTGTTCTAGAGACCCATGTAAACAAAGGACTTCTAAAGAAAGAATGGGAAATATTCCTTCTTCCTCTGTGCTTCCTTCTCCTTGCCCAAAATGTAGATGGTGATCATTTCTTGATCTAAGGAAATTGTGGAAAATTGGGATCTGTGGCTTAACGAGATTGTGATTCATCTATAAAAAATATGGTAGCATCAATTTCTTCTGAAATTGTTATATGCCAATTTTTAATGCTTCACAATTTAATTGCTTAGCCATTAACCGAAGACGGTATTTAGTATAAGCCTTGTATGAATGAAAGTATTTGCTTATGTAAATAACTGAGCTGGAAATAGCAAACATACTTTACATCAATTTGCATATATTCAAGACTATGAAATACGTTACTGCTATAATGGCAATTCCACTGAACTTTGGTTTATTTCTTGCTCATGTCTATTTTACAAGTGGACAATAATTTGGAAATGGTAAGACAAAAAGATAATCAACAGAGGTTTTCATTTCTTTAGGTGCTAGTTTTACTTGCCATTTTCCTTCATTTTGTCAATTTTTAAAACTCTCATTTTCTTGGACATCCCCACTCAAAAATAATTACTAAGATTTAGAAAGCCATGAACCCTGGCAATAAAAATAATATTTAAAAATTATTTTCTGCATGGCAGTTTGCTTTTAAAACATCATTGATCTTAAATAATGCCTTTTGCTTTTAGAGGGGTGCAGAGGGAGAGGGAGAGAGAGAATCTTAAGTAGGCTCCATATCCAACACAGAGTCCAGGTGGGGCTCGGTCTCACAACCCTGAGATCATGACCTCAGCCAAAATCAAGAGTCCAAAGCTTAACCAACAGAGCCACCCAGCCATCCCTTAAATAATACTTTTTAATGGCCATAAAAGGCCAAGCACCATGAAAGCTGTCTGCCAAAGACATGGTCCTTGCTTCTAGCATATATATGCCCCTCCCTTCCTTTTTACAAAGGACCTTTTTTCTGCTACATGATTCCTCTGCTCCTCCCTCTTCACTAGAGATGTTGCATAAGAACTAAGTACAAAATAGAATCAGCAAGGTATAGAAAAGAGAGTAGACCCATAAACAGAAAGAAATGGCATTTTATCTTCAAACAGGAAAAGTATTTTGGAAGGGTCATTAAAACAACCACCCTTGTAAACTTGGTTTTGATGGTGATATTTTCTCTGGTACCAAGACTACAGGATTAGAAACTCTTCCAGGAAATTTGGATCTAGACAACTTGGCCAAGTCACAAAACTTCTGCAATTGAACACATTTTTGTTATGTGGATATTAGTTATTATGGAGCTTGATTCCAAAAAAAATTTGCATTTCTCTAAATAATAAAAATTTTCCCTACAGAGGATGATCATGGAAAATGGGAACTACAGTTGCCATGCTCTTACCGCTCTATAAAACACTGAGCTCTTTCCCTGAGAGTCATTATGATTCATGAGTAACATATTTTTACTGCCATTAGAACACTTGCAAAATTAAGCTAGAATTACCTCAGTTGACTGCTATTAGCCAAAGCTCCAGGATTCAGTGCCAAGAATAAATCCTTGTAATGATAGACTTCAACAGTTGTACAAAGCAGGCTTTTAAAGATTGGTTTCTGGAAACTAAATATTACTTGCTGTGACAAACGGCCTCTCATTAATAGATATTTAGCCCTGACTAGTTAAATGGACAGATTTCTTTTTAACAACATAAAAGTGTTGGGGCACCTGGGTGGCTCAGTGCTTGAGTGTCTGCCTTTGGCTCAGGTTGTGATCCTGGGGTCCTGGGATCGAGTCCTACATTGGCCCCCGTCCCTACCCCCCACCCCCATCCCAACAGGGAGCCTGCTTCTCCCTCTGCCTGTGTCTCTGCATCTCTGTGTCTCTCATGAATAAATAAAAAAATAAAAAAAAAATAAATACATCTTTTAAAAATGTAAAAATGTTTATAGAAGTAGCATAATAATACCAATGATTTTTTTATTTTTATTTTTTTAAAATATTTTATTTATTTGTTTTAGAGAGAGAGAGAACATGAGGGGAATAGGGGGAAGGGTTGAGGGAGAGAGAATCTCATGCAGACTGAGCTGAGCACAGGGGATTGACTCAGGGCTTGACCTCTCGACCCTGAGGTCATGACCTGAGCTGCAGTCAACATTCAGATGCTTAACCGGTTGAGCTACAGGTGCCCATAATTTTTTCTTAAAGTCTTCTTTTTGGTAAGGCACCACTGTCACTTTATAGGTATTACCCCATTCGTAGCTAAAACATTTTGTTTTTTCTTTTTTTTGAAAGCAGTAATAGCATTTGATCAAATCCTCAAAAGGTATGATAATGCAATAGCTGCATTCACATGCAGTGCATCATACAGGAAATCAGAAGTGGCCCCAGATTCCCCCGCTCCTCCAGCTTAGGGCCCTCACTCCTGGAATGAACAACATCCTGTTGCAAGCAATCTCGGATGTTTATATTTGGTATCTAAATAATGAATCACTCTTATGAGTGCCACATGGCATGAAATATCTTTTTTTAAAATTGTGGTAAAATACACTTAATGTAAAGTTTAGCATCTTAACCATTTTTAAGCATACGGTTTAGCAGCAAGTTCATTGACATTGTTGTGCGACCAATCCTCAGAGCTCTTTTCATCTTGCAAAACTGAAACTCTGTACCCATTAAAAAAAAAACTCCCCGTCTCCCTCCTTCTCCCCCCTCCCAACTCCTGGCAACCACCATTCTACTTTCTGTTTCTATGATTTTAACTATTCTGGGTAACGTGTGCAAGTGGAATCAATACAGTATTTGTTCTTTTGCGACTGGCTTATTTTACTTAGCACAATGTCCTCAAATTTAATTTCCTCCCTTTTTAAGGCTGAAGAAATTTCCATTGAATGTATATATACCACTTTTTAAAAATTCATTCATCCGTTGATGGATTTTTGGGTCGCTTCTACCCCTTGGCTATATGAATAATGCCGCTATGAAAATGGGTGTGCAAATATCTCTTTAAGACCCTGTTTTCAATTCTTTTGAGTATATACCCAGAAGTGAACTTTCTGGATCATATGGTAATTCTATTTTTAGCTTTTTGAGGAACTACTCTATAGTTTTCCACAGCAGCTACACTATTTTAGGTTCCTGCCAGCAATGTACAAGGATTCCAATTTCTCTACATCTTTGCCAACACCTGTTATTTTTGTCTTGTGTGTGGAGAGGTGTGTGTGTCTTACAATAGTGATCCTACTGAGTGTGAAGTGGTATCTGATCATAGTTTTGATTTACATTTCCCTTGTGATTAGTGATGTTGAACGTATTTTCACGTGCTTGTTGGCCATCTGTTTGTCCTCTTTGGAGAAGTGTCTGTTCAAGTCCCTTGACCATTTTTGAATTGAGTTATTTGTGTTTGTTTGTTGTTGTTACCTAGTTGTTGGAGTTATTTATATATTCTGGATACATGACTTTCTCCCATTATTGCTTGGTATCACTCAGATGTAGAACTAAAAAAGATAAAAAGATCAAATTCATAGAAACAGAAAGTAGAAAAGTGGTTGCCGGGGGCTGGGAGGTGAAAAAAAGAGGGAACATTTGATAAAAGGGTACAAGCTTTTAGTTAAAATAAATAAGAATCTGAGTATCTAATGTAAAACATGATAACTATAATAACACTGTATTGTATAGTCCACATTTGCTAAGAGCATAGAACTTAAATGTTCTCACCACCCCCCAAAAAATGGCAATATGAGAGTCGATGAACAGGTTAATTAACTTGATGGAGAGAAAACTTGCACAACATGTCTGTATATCAAATGATCACATTGTAATTTAAATATATTATAATTTTGTCAATTATACATCAATAAAGCTGAAAAATTTATATATGTTGAAATAATAATTCCTCTATTTTTTGTGCTATTCTCTAAGCAATGGCTTCTCAGAGACAACATGAGACTGTTTCTGTCTGGATCATTAACATTTTCTCCATCACTTTCTTAAGTCTGTGATCAACAAAGCGATATATCAAGCTCTGATCCATAGCCTTCTCTGATTTCTGTGGCATCCATACTCTCACCACAGCAGATCTCAAGCCACCGCCGTCCCAACGTCCCTGAAGAGATGCACAGCAGCGCCTTGTTATGTGTTGTTTCCTTCATCTGGTAAGTAGATATAAATAATCTCAAGCACATAGAAAGTAGTAAAATATGGTAAAACAATTAGGAAGTGGTAAGTTTTGAGTGTGTATTATTTTAAGACACTGGATTCAACGGGGAGTCTATATAATTCGATTTTTAATAATGGCTAAGTTTAACAACCTTGCAAAAAGCCCTAAAAGTTTTATAATCAGCTCTTGTGAGTTGTTGCAAGCTGGCCCAGCAGAACACTGCTTAGACCACTTCTGCCCTCAAATATCCACATTCCTTCCACCCCCCACCCCCCACCCCCCCGACATTCTGCTTGGGTTTCTAAAATAGCGTTTAACTTTGGCCTTTCCTGGAAAGCTTTTAAAGAAGTCTCCACTAATTGCTATTCAAAGTCCGTCTAAATCTGGCCCCTCCACCCTTCTTGACACTGGGCCCTGCTTCCTCTCCGTTTCTCACCTGAGTTTAACCCTTCCTTCAGGGTTCAGCTCCAATTCCACAGACTACAAAAGTCTTCCCTGGGTACCTCAGTAATTTCTCTTATCATTTTATTGCCCTTACAGCTTCTACCATAAGATACACCCTTAATGAACTATTATTTTGCATGAATGTTATTTTGTTGTCCCGTGTTGTTCTTCATTTTCCAACTGTAATGGATTAGGAATGTCTGACGTCTCCAATGAGAATGTCAGGGCATGATTTGTGTTTCCTACTGATTGAGTACCCTCCCTGTGTGTATTTCACACATTCAAAACTATTGAGCATCTACTATGTATCAGGGGCTGTGCTAGACACTAGGGATAAATGTGTAAAAATCTTTGTAAAGGAACAAGACATAAGTTTGTCTTTGCCAACCTCAAGGAAAAAGCATACACTAGCCATCAAAAATAATTACATTTGGGGGTAAAGTATATAAACAGAACCACCAAATTTTGGAGTTAGCAGGGATCTTAGACCAAGTATTCTCACTGGGACAGTGATGCCTCCACAGGGACTTTGTGGAGCCCCGTTGAGGGTTTTTGATTGTTCAGTTGTTTAGTGAATATTATGGGACTTATAGGTAGTTCCGGGGATAGAAGACATCCTGCAATGTGTGGAAGTCCCATTCAACAAAGCACTGTATTACCTCATACACAACTTTTAATTGTTTCACTGGGACTTCAAGAAGATAAATTAAAATTAGCAAAGCTCACAACTGCAACTCCACCTTACATGAAAAACAAAGCTTTCTCTTGTGTGGTTTTTGAAATACACTGAATTTTACGGGTATTCAACTATGGTAAAAGTTGAGAAAAAATTGCTTTCTTCTCTTCCAAATTTTGTTGAGAGTAGTTCATCATTACAAAAAAAAAATCACATCATGAACAGCAATGCCATTTCTGCTATTCAATCACCAAATCAACATTTCATATCATACTGTAATCTCAGTCAATATATATCTATCTAAAATCTCATAATATGCTCATATGTAAAGTGTACTAATTTAGTCCTTATTTTAAAATGTCAGATATCTTTAAAAGTCAAAAATATTCTATTGGATGCAAATAACATATTTTTATATTAAATACAGTGGAAGCATATCAATGCCTGATCATTTAAATATTAAATAAAGTAACATAAACACGCATAAAAATGAAATAAAACATTTTTGATATAAGCGGACATAAACAGCTAATTTTTTGTGTCTTCTGGAATGATGGTGACATCACCAGGTGTGATGCAAGTATTTGATGACTAAAGGGAGAGCTTGCCTTATGTGTCACAGTGTAATCTTAAAGATGCTTATCATCTGGAAAAACTAATGACAAAAGGAAATAACATGTCAGGTATTGGGTATAGTTCTAAATATTAGAGTTAAGGCCCCAGGGGAATCAAGCTGAATAAACGCTCACACCACTAGCCTTTTCACCTGGTCAGTCATGTTTCCTACAACGGATTAGAGGTTTTATTTTTTATTTATTTGTTTATTTATTCATGAGAGACACAGAGGGAGGCAGAGACATAGAGGGAGAAGCAGGCTTCGTGCGGGGAACCTGATGTGGGACTCCATCCCAGGACCCCAGGATCATGCCCTGAGCTGAGGGGAGATGCTCAACCACTGAGTCACCCAGGTGCCTCCAATTAGAGGTTTTAAAAACTCATCACCTAAGAGCAAGGCCTAAATACCTTGTGGTTTGGAGTCAAGGTTTAGAAAACAATGAAAGATGAAATGCTTGGAAATGTGGTAATTGTCTGGGAAAACCAGCCTGGCACTTATTATTCAGCAAATGCACCCCACGAAGCCTCCTGCAGTTGCATCCCAACTCCTACACCCACTCCTACACCCACACCCACACGTGAACACATGAGTCCCATTTTACACAAGTACTGCTTCGTTTGCATCGTTTTGTAGTGTCCCCTTCTTAAATAAAAAAATTGATAATAAAATGTGCCTAACTTTTAACTCAACACAGTCAGCCGCGACATAACAGGGCCAAACCCTGACCAAATGCATGTGCTTCGTGCTCCACCTGGGGCCGCAAACCCAGGTTCTCTCGATTGGAAGAAGAAACGCGCCTCAGAGCAGAAGCAGGTTGCAGCTGGTGGCCGTGCTGATGACCCCAGTGCCTTCCCCCAGTCCATCCATGCAGGGAACGCCCGGAAGGGACACTGAGGCAATCAGGGACCAGCCAGCCAGTCGAGAAGAGAAGTCACCTGCAAGTACCAGCAACTGCTGCTGGTATGTCAGGTAATTTTCTGGATGCATTACGAATTCTTTAGATCCAACAGCAAAAAATAAGTAGTTGTTCTCTTTTGTCTGTAAGGCTAACGCATCACCTTTTCACATTGCAAGTTTTCCTACTTTCTGCTCATCTACCGTTGCCCTTCTAAAGACACTACGGGGGATCCCTGGGTGGCGCAGTGGTTTGGTGCCTGCCTTTGGCCCAGGGCGCGATCCTGGAGATCCGGGATCGAGTCCCACGTCAGGCTCCCGGTACATGGAGCCTGCTTCTCCCTCTGCCTGTGTCTCTGCCTCTCTCTCTCTCTCTCTGTGACTATCATAAATAAATAAAAATGTAAAAAAAAATAAATAAATAAAGACACTACGGGACACAAGGGTGAGATCTCACCTTGTCCATCTAGTATTGTGCAAAAATGGTATTGCAGCCTCTACCCCCATCAGGAACCATGGTGACACCCTTTCACCTGGACGCCTGCAGGTAGGGTTCCCCCTCTTTACTCCTGAGGGGAAGGCTGCCTGTGTCACTGCCTTGCACTGGAGAGACCTTCTTTGGGGTGAAGCCCTTCTGGGCATGCCTGTTGGGACACAGTTCCCATTATTGTGGGTGTTTCATTTTCTTTGGTGAGACTGATGAGCTAGCCACATTCTATTGAACTGTCGAAGGTGTAAAGACAGGGAGACTTGAAGATGTGACGTGGCAAGATGCAGCCCCACCTTACAAAGAAATTTGGGCAGTTCTGCTCTGGCCTTTGGGGGAAACATGCCAGCATGTTTTTCATAGGGTGGCACTGACCTTGAGGTGCTGCTGATCTGAGTTCAGAGGAAGGGAGCTGTTTGTCCATAGATACAGGTGGCTCAGGTCACCTCTGTTCCTCCAGCAGAACAGAGCCTTGGGTACAAAGAGCGCCTTGGACTTCATACAACAGTAATGCTGAGGGCTAACATTTATTGAGTCCTTCCTGTGGAGTAAGCCCTGTGCAGTGTACTTCTTACACACTCTCTCATGCATTCCCCACAACACACCTGAGAGGTGGGACTGTTACGACTTTCATTTTATTTATGAGAATCTGAGCCAAGGATGCAGGTGGGTTCGCCTTGCCGGTTAGAGACAGCTGGGATTTGAACTCATGTTTGTCTGGCTTCACAGGCTTCTCACCCTCACCCGTGGACTCAGGTTGGAGTTGAGTGCATTGGAACAGAACACCTTCCCTCCCACTCCCTGTCCCCATCCCCATCCCCGCCCCCAGCCCCCCAGGTCTGGGCCATTGGAGGCTCTAGGCCTTTTCTTGGTAGCTTGCTCCTGGCCCTGCCTCCCCAGGCTGTTTGCTTTTTCTTCTTGCAATTGGGATCTCAGCGTGCCATCATTACTGTTGTCTGGTGACCTGGGGTATAACTCTCCACTCAGAAAATGAAGAGGAATATTAAGTTTCTTTTAACATTCTATGCTAATGATGCGTGGCACTCTTTAGCTCAGGGGACATGAGCTCACAGCTGTCATCTTTCTAGCTCTAATTTTGGAAGCACTGAGATTAAGAATGTAGCCTATAAGGTTGGAAGTCTATATATCCAAAAGGATAAGGCTTTCCTTTATTTGCTTGCTCTGGGCAGAGATGACAAACAGCAGGAATGATAGTTATGGGACGATATAATTCTAAGCGAGAGGTGGATGGACTCTAGTTTGCACACCGGCCATGGGAAATCTGGAATACCGTAGCAGGTTACCAGGACTTCTGTTGCAGGAAAACCCCTGAGAGTCTCAGAAAAATGGGGACGTGAATCTTGAGAAGTTATGAACTCCTAAGCTATCAAGATGAGGAATCTCAAAGATGTAACGAAGGCTTTCTTCAATTTAGGGGGACATGGGCACCCTGAAAAGCAGAGCGTGTACCAAGTCTTGAATGAGGGAAGGAAAATTGGTTCCTAAAGAAGAGCTCAAGGTCAGTAGGGGTGAAATACTCTATTACATGCCCCCATTTGTCTCCATCTGGGAAATCTATTCACACGTTCCTCCAAAAGGAGCAGGCTACCTTTCAAAGAAAGCTCCAAGAATAGAAAAGGCAGTATGAGGCCAGGCCACAGGAAGCTAGGCCAAAAAAGCTATTTGCTGGTAGGGAAGAAACACTTCCTCAGCTTTAAGGATCATTGCAGTGAAAGAAGAGGGAGCAGAGAACCATATTCCAGTGATCAGGAAATAACAGCCAGGCCACAGACCCAGGCCTCCAGGAGCCAGAACAGGCAACATTCACCACAGCCATGTTGAGAAAGCTTCAGAAGCAAGACCAGGAAGATGACAGTGGAGCCAATGGGGAAAGGAAAAGAGCTTGAGGCCTTGTCACCCAGTGTCTTCCTTGGAAACTCAGTCTAAGCTAGTGAAATTGTCTCCAAAGACAAGGAGGCCTGGGAAGATAGGGGTTACCCAGTATTACAGGTTGAACTGTGCCCCTTCAAAATTTATGTGCTGAAGTCCTAACTCCCCAGTGCCTCAGCATGTGACCTGATATGGAGATAGGATTTTACAGAAGTCATCAAGTTAAAGTGAGGTCATTGGAACGAGCTGTAATCTAGTGACTGGCGTCCTTATAAGAAGGGAACTTTGGACACAGACATGCAGGGAGGACATCATGTGAACATGAAGGCAGAAACCAGAATGATGCTTCCACCAGCCAAGGTATTGTAAAGAGTATGAGCAAATCATCTCGAGCTAGGCGAAAGGCATGGCACTAGCTTTTTCTCACCGTCCTCAGAAGGCATCTGTGCTGCCAACACCTTGATCTTGGACTTCCAGCCTCCAGAACTATGAGACTAAAAATGTTTGTTGTTTAAGCCACACAGTTGTGAGGCTTTGTTAGAGCAGCCACAGGCAACAAACACACCCAGAAAAGCCCTCAGAGCACCAGGTATTGGAACATTTTAGTTATAACATCAGGGAACTGAATGGATGGCAGGTCCCACTATCATGATAAAGTTATGCCCCTTAAATTGTGTTCTCCATCCAGGCTGTGTCCTGGTGAGTCACTAGGGTGACCACCCTCTGGGATAGAAGTGTAAACCCTATGAAACATTATCTGCACAAATGTTCATTCAAAGACCACTTACAGGCAACCACTATATGCCAAACGAACTGGCAGATTTTTTGTTTAAAGATTTTATGTATTTATTCATGAGAGACACAGAGAGACAGAGGGAGAAGCAGGCTCCCCTTAGGGAGCCTGATGTGGGACTCCATCCCAGGACCCCAGGATCACAACCTGAGCCAAAGGCCGATGCTCAACCCCTGAGCCACCTACCCAGGTGACCTTGTAGATTTTAAAACATGACAAATGAAATTAGGTTAAATGCTCAGTCATCTCCTTTTCAAAATATTGTAATGAGCATATTTTTTGAAATCCATCTCTAGCATTGCTGCCCTGACCAGTTCTCCAGGGGGAAAGTGGGGTAGAAAGGAGATCTGACCTAGCAACCGGGGCAGGCAACAAGGTGTCCTTTGTTTCAACAACACTTTATGGTTCCCGTTTGGAAAATGTCCTTAAAAGCACTCAATGCTACAGGATTTCCCTTTCTAGAGTGGAAATCCTGTATGGAACAATCATCAGAATAATCAGGGCCTCTTTCCTTGGCTTTTCCTTAGAGGTGAGATTGGAGCAGAGATTCATTGGTCCATTTAATCTAGTTTTGTGGGATTTCACTAGAGCGTTTGAAATTCTTGTTTATGAGAAACATTTTCTTTTTTCTTTTTAAGATTTATTTAAAAAAAAGATTTATTTATTCATGAGAGACACACAGAGAGAGGCAGAGACACAGGCAGAGGCAGTAGCAGGATCCCTACAGTGAGAGACAGTCCTCCGTTATGGGACTTGATCCCAGATCCTGGGATGGTAACCTGAGCCAAAGGCAGATGCTCAACCGCTGAGCCACCCAGGTGTCCCACTGAGAAATATTTTCTCTTCTCTAGTGTGTGGTTTAGGAATAGAAGAGGATAGTGGTTGGACAGAGCCTTAAGAAAAAAAAAAAAAACCTAACTTCTCATTATGGCTAACTTCAAACATATTCTAGAGGAGACAGACTAGAACAATAAACTTGAATGTACCAATAGGGTAGCTGCAACAATTAGAAATTGTCGCCTGTTCTTGTTTCATTTATGGCCTCTGCTTCTCCTTCCCCACACTATATTATATTGAAACATATGCCAGCTATGGTATCATTTCATCCTCCGATACTTCAGTATATATCTCTAAGAGAGAAGGACCCTTAAAAAAATTGTGAAACCATAATCACACCTGGAACATTCACGATTTTAAACACCATTCATTGTCTAGTCAAGGTTCAAGTTGCCTTGATTGTCTCATAGTTTTTTAAAAAGTTGGCTTGTTTGAGAATCCAAAAAATGTCCATGTGGTTTATGTGCATTGGTTTATGTGCATTGAGTTTCTTTGAAACTATAGGATCTCCTCTCCCTTCTTTTTCCTTGGAATATATTTACGACAAAACAGGTTACTTTTTCCGTCTAGTCTCTGGTTTTGTTTATTGCCTTCCCCTGGTGTTGTTACCATGTTCCCTGGGCCTTTGTATTTTGTAAATCTTAGATTTAGATGCTCGATCTGATTCAGGCTTGTTATTTTGGCAAGGCCACTTGATACAAAGATGGTGTTGGATCGTCCATCAAGAGGCACATCCTGTTCAGTCCTCCCCTGCGATGTTTGTAGCTACTGATCGCCATAACCTAGATCTTCTTTCACTTGAGATTTGTCAAATGATAGTGTTCTAATTCTATTTTTCCTTGAGTGTGAGGGTACACAGGAAAGACAGTTTCAATGCTTGATTCATTTTAGAATCATTGGTTACTAATATCCTTCAGAGGTGACCAGTGAGTTTACTTTGAAAAATATCATTATGAACTCATGGCTTTTTAATTTATTTAGTATGGTTTAATCCATTGTTGGCATTAGTACTCAAATTGCCCCATCATTGGCTATTTGGAGCTGTTTCAAATTGGTTCTTGAGTCTTGGACATAAGCTTTTTAACTGCTTTTGGGAACAGGACATAGAGACCCTTACCAGAACTTTCACTCCTGGATCCGTGATGTCCAAACTTTTTTGATTGTGAACTCCCAGTAAAAAAAAAAAAAAAAAAAAATTCAAACATGGATCCCCTCTACATGCTTATTGATAAATTATACACATGTACTATGATTTAATGTATTATATACATGACAAAAACACCTCCAACTAGCAATCTTGGGTGATAAGAAAAAGCTGAAATAAACAATGTTTTAAAAATGACAGCCACCTCGGAGGTCACTAGCTATAGCTGCCTTAGCCAATGCGACAGGAAGGCCGTAGGTAGGAGAACCTGGGGCAAAGGCACAGCTCCCCCCTGGCCTGCTGAGGAGCCAGGAATCCTACCAGACACCAGGCTGCTGGCCTCCAGCACTGTGACCTGGAGAGCTCAGCCCTGTTTCCTGCCAAGTGCTTGGCCATGAGCAGGGCGGAGATGCCTAGAGCGTCCTGGCACCCCACCATGCTCTTTCACCATCTAGCAATCTGGCAAGCAGGCCTGGTCGGGTAAATGCTCAGGAGAGGAGGCATGCACGCTGGCTCCGTGGATAGGGAAGTAGAATCACGTCAGCTTTCTTTCTAGGAAGGAAAGATCTGAAGTTACAAAAAGCTTCACTTCCTTTAAACAGGGAATCAGCTTTAATTAAAAAGAATTGATCGAGCGAATTACTGCAAAAGTACTTTTTCATTGGCTTTCTATGTGGGTCAAACCAAAGGATGAAGGTTTATGACTCAGGCTGCTACACCAGTGACTTAGTTAAGTGACCCAGCTGAGACAAGCTCTTACGTAAAGGTTTTGGTCAGGTAGCAGATTCCTCAGCTGTGTTTTCATGATACTCAGTCAAATTGTGAGGACCCCTTACTGCCAAGCTGTTTTGATATCCATTTAAATGACAAAATTTTGTGTTTGTCAATAACCCTGAAATGTGGCTAGAAAATTATGGTACAACAAGAACTAAGGCAGGTGTGGGAAGTCATGGTTGTTTATGCAGGGAAGCTGTCCTTATCTCCTCAAAGTGTCTGAATGTAAAATTGACTCCAAAATTTCTAACAAAAGAGCACCATCTTTTTTTTTTTTAAGATTATTTATTTATTTATTTATTTATTTATTTATTTATTTATTTATTCATGAGAGATACAGAGAGAGAGGGAGAGAGGCAAAGACATAGACAGAGAGAGAAGCAGGCTCCATGCAGGGAGCCCGATGTGGGACTCGATCCTGAGACTCCAGGATCAGGCCCTGGGCCAAAGGTAGATGCTCAACCACTGAGCCACTCAGGTGTCCCAAGAAAAACACCATCTTTTGTTCTCCAAAACAATATAAAAATCAGAACAACATTTGGATTTTGAAGGAATGACTACTACTCCCTGACTCTCTTTTGTAAAAAGTTTGAAAGCAAATTTGAATAAAATACAATTTTCTCTTCTTTCTCTCTTTCTCTATATTCTAAATATAGAATTTTGTTCATAATTTGCAGTTGTAGCAAGAAAGTTAAGAGGAGGAGGACCTCAGTAAGAAAATCTTTAAGAGGAAGTAGAAACTTCTGAATGGTTCATCATCTGAAGTCATTCCTGTGAGTTAAGGATTGCTGACCCTAGAAGAATGTAAATGCTTCCCAGGAAGTGGAACATCGTGTTGCGAACATTTTGTATGTAAGTCGTGTTTTTCTACTGATCGGTGGGACCCAGGCAGAGAAACTGGAACTTTTGAATGAGTCCTTTCAAATAATGGGAAAAATTCTCCCCTACGGACCTATTTTCTGTATGAGCACTTAAACCCCATTTTTGTGACACCAACCACTCTTCCTGAAAAATAAAACATGACCAATTTTAGGATCCATACGAGAGATAATCCAAAAGTTCAGCTCACAAAGTTGGGGGGAAAAAAGGCCCAAGCTGAAATCTAAAAAGCTTTACATTATCACAACCACCATCACCTAAAGGAGGGCTGGCTAGCTCCTCAGTCGTGTGGTATTAACCCACCACTCTCACTGCTTCATTCATAAAATGCTTTGGGATTCTAAATGATTTTTCTACAAAAGCTCAGCATCACCAGTTTATCCAGAAAAGGAGACAAATCGATTACATCACCATGGAAAAATCTTCCATTCCTTTTGATTACTCACCTAGATTAAGTTCTTCAAGGCCCCAGGGCAGGTGTTGAAAGGACAACACAAGTGAAAACCTTCCAAACTATAAAATACTTATAGGGAGTCCAGCAAAGGATTTCTATTTCCCATAATGACCTCTTCAATTTTTTTTTCAAATATCAAATATGCACTTTTTCAGAAAAGAGGTTTTTGGGGTGATTCTCTTTGGCCAATCAGCACATGCCTGCTCTTCCCTTTTGCTGACCAGTCCCGTGCGGTTTCATCATGAAAGACAATTTGCTCCAAAAAGTTGCCTCGCTGTCAGGATTTCAGTTTCTCGGGAACAGGCTTACCAGTTGATAAACAGGTTTTTATTAAGTGTTTGCTAATGCCCAGCACTGAGCTAAGTCTGGAAGGAAATTCCAAGAATTAGGAGCACCAAGATAGTAAAGAGTTTATAATCTAGTAGAGAAAGATCATTTAGGTAAAAAAAAAAAAAAAAAAAAAAATGAGGCAATGACCAAATGTCAGTTGGGCAAGGTGAATGTGGAATTGAAGGTCTGGGAGGCCCTTTGGAAAGAAGTTGAACTTGTGGGTTTTTTGGTTTTTTTGTTTTTTATTACTTACATTTTATTGTATATGTTGAGTAAATAATGTATTGCCATGGTTCAAAAATCCAAAGAACTCCCTTTCTCCCGTGCCTTCAACTGCAACTTCCCTCCTTAAGGCAATCAACATTGGTGACTTTTGCCTATTTTTTCAGAGCTGTTTTATGGATGTGTAAATAAATACGATAAATTTTTCCTCCCCCGTTAGAGTTACAAAGTGTAGCTACTCTGCGCCTTGAAACAGAGTGGGAGTAGAGTTGGGTTATTAAAAGTTGAGACTCTGGAGCCCGTGTTCCCTTCTTGGCTCTGTCAATTTTTGCCAGGGGGACCTTGGGCAAAAGTCACAGAGGCAGTTTCCTGATCTCCGCAAGGGAGGTAAATAAGAGTACCTGCCTCTTATGGTTCTTGCGAGGATTAAACAAGCTAATGTATATTAAATGCCCAGAACAGGGCCCAGCATGTAGAAAGCACCATAATACAGGTTGAATTGTGCTATTTTCTCTTAATGTATCTTACAAATGGTTCCATATCAGCACGAATAGAGGAATTTATTTACAAATGCTTAATATTTCTTTGAAGGATATGCTATATTGTGGTTGGCCTGGGCTGACGAATATACTGTTTAGAAAATTCGGAAAAGAGTATTGTACGGTTTTCAGGAAAGAGAGCAAAAGTAACAGGTTATCCCTACACACCTGTATTCAGCTAATGTTTAAAAGTCTAACCACACTGAGTGTCGGTAAGGATGTGGAACAGTTGGAGCTTGCTCACACACCACTGATAGGAAAGTAAAATAGTGTGATCGTGTTGGAAAACAGTTTGGCAGTTTGACAATTTCTAATAAAGTTAAACACACATATGCCATGTGATTCAGCCATTGCCCTGCTAAGTACTCACCCAAGAGAAATAAAAGATATAATCACACAAAGACTTGTGCCCAAGTTGCCTAGCAACTTTATTTGTAATAGCCCAAACCTGGAAACAACCCAATGGCCATCAACAAGTGGATGGATGAGCAAGTTTTGGTAGACATAGACAATAAAACACTACTCAGCAATAAAAATGAGCAAACTAATGATAAATGCCACATGGCTAAATCTCAAAGTAATGTTGTAAAAGTGAACCTACTCTATGATCTCATTTATACAAGACTCTAGAAAATGCAAACTAATCTGTAGTTAACAGAAAGCAGTTTAGTGTTTGAGGATAGAAGTAGGAGAATGAAAAAAAATAAAAAATAGAAGTAGGAGAATGGGGGGTGAATTACAAAAGGGCACAAGGAAACTTTGGGGGGATGATGCATATTTATTAACTTGTGATGACAGTTTCCCAGATGTGTACATGTGTCAAAGCTCATCAAATCATGCACTCTAAATATGTCCAGTTTATTACAATAAAATATATCTCAACAGACTTGCAGAAGGAAAAAGAAAATATATGGTTTTTTCCATATATTTAATCCAAGACAAAAGGATTAAAGCACCCCTAATAAGCTAATAGAAAAACTAAAATTCTTTGGCTGTCCAAATTACAGTTGAGTATGAATGGAAATATAGCATATTACCAAAATAATCATTTGCATTTAGGTTTTGTGTGTGTGAGTGTGTGTGTGTGTGCGCTTTTCCTCCCATATCTAAAGTAGGTCTGTTTGTAGGGGAGGGAAAACCTTTCCTTCTACCTTCTATGTTTCCAGTTGGGTCCCTATAACAAAGACAAAGTAGTTAAACCCCAAGTTTGTTAGCATGTATATCTCACACACACACACGGGAGAAATTCAGAAAAAGAGAAACTAAATAAAAAAGGTGGCTTAGAACTCCTGCTTCTGCAGCAGCTTCGGCACAAAACGATAAATGTGAGAAGGCATGCCAGGATGGGGGGAAGCTGTGTTAGCCTTCCAAGGGAGGAAGACTGAGGGAAGGAGATATAGGGGTGGAAGCTGCTGGAATCGGATTCGTTGGCAGATTCCTCTGGTGCTATCTCTGGGCTGACGAGAGTCTAGTCATCTCCAGGAAAGGTGAACTGATATCCTGCCTTTAGGCAGAAAAGATGGAAGATAGAGAGTTTTCCCATATTTGCTGCTGCTTGGTTGCCCTCACCTCAACCTAAGAGCTCAAAGAGGCATATTTGGGGCTGACATACTCTGGTTTCCTCCTTCATTACTCAGTTGGGGAACTTTTCCTTTCAATTCTTTGATGAGCCACTTAATGTTTACTTACTGAATTAAGTTGCTTTTTTCTTAAGTAGGAGATGGGAAAGAATTTGATTGGGGTGTGTGTGTGTGTGTGTGTGTGTGTGTGTGTGTTTGAGGTGGGACATGTGGAGAGGTGGCTAGTAAGTGGCAGGGACATCTCAATATTTCCCTTACACCAGCAATTCTTAAACTTTTTTGGTCTCAGGGTCCATTTTGTTCTCAAAATGTATTGAGTACCTCAAAAAGCTTTTGTTTAAATGGATATGTATATCAGTATTAACTGTAGTAGACATTAAACCAAGAGAATTTTTAAAAATATTTATCAATTTGGGGCAGCTGGGTGACTCATTCACTTCAGAGTCCAACTCTTGATTTTGCTCATGATCTCCAGGGTATGAGATCAAGCCCTGCATTGGGCTCCACCCTGGCTGCTTGGGACTCTCTCTCCCTCTCCCTTGCCCTCTATTACTATCTCTCTGAAAAAAATAAGTAATTACGGGATCCCTGGGTGGCGCAGCGGTTTAGCGCCTGCCTTTGGCCCAGGGCGCGATCCTGGAGACCCGGGATCGAATCCCACATCAGGCTCCCGGTGCATGGAGCCTGCTTCTCCCTCTGCCTGTGTCTCTGCCTCTCTTTCTCTCTGTGACTATCATAAATAAATAAAAATTAAAAAAAAAATAAGTAATTAAAAAATTATCAATTTATTTAAAAAACAAACTATTAATGTAAGTAAGATATTTTTATGAACAATATCTTTTAAAAAAAACTCAGTGTGAAGAATGACATGGTTTTCCATTTTTGTCCATCTCTGGAGCATCTGTTTTATTTATTTAGTTAGTTATGTATTTATAAGATTTTATTTATTCATGAGAGGCACAGAGAGAGAGGCAGATACATAGGCAGAGGGAGAAGCAGGCTTCTCAAGGGGACCCCAATGTGGGACTAGATCCCAGGACCCTGAGGATCACACCCTAAGCAGAAGGCAGACGCTCAACCACTGAGCCACTCAGGCGTCCCTGGAGCATCTGGTTTAAAAGAGGACAGCTGGATTCTCCTATCTGCTGCTTAATCCATCTGTTGTGACGTGATGTCATGTAGTCTCTGGCGAGCTCCACTGTACAGTCCTGAGAGTATGAGAGTGAAGTAGGCAAATAACCTCTTTGTGTGGTTATGAAAATTATTTTCACTTTGAGGACCTCAGTGGAAGGTTTTTTGTTGGTCCCAAATCTTTTCTCTGGGAGAGATTTTGAGCCCATGTCTTATAGGACCACATTAAGTCATAGCATACAGCTCAAAATCTATCCTGTTTTACAAGAGTACCTTTGAAAGAGAGTCAACAATCGTCCCAGTTTTATAAACTATTTACCAGATAAAGCAGCTGGAGCCTCAGAAATACTAGGCTGGAGAGAAATGGATGGGGGGGCCAAAGATTAAAAGTTTATATACAGTTTATATATAGTTAACATTTACCCCCAAAGACTTAAAGAATGTATCTAACACCAGATTTTAAAAATCTTTACTATGGCCAGACTACTCTGAAAATTGGCCCACTAAATAGAACACCCGGGAGTTGCTTTAGCAATCAAGGGAACAGGCCCCTGACCACATTTTTCTTGAATGCCAACAGAGTTTCCACTGTTTTCCTAGACAACAACAGTTAGTCATTAAGGGCTCTTTTAGGACAGAACATGGTCTCCTGGTCATGCCCAAACCAGTGGATTAATTTAAAGTAATTATGTAGTAGAAACCCTGTATTGTGTTTAAATGATACTGCTCCTAGCCACATAATTTGGGAATTGGTGGTGATTGGGCCCCCAGAAAAGGTCTAACTTCCTTGGATGTATAAATTACACAAAGCTTATTCGAGGAACAAAAAAAAGCCAGTAGGTTTTTGTTGTGCATTGGTTCTGGAAGTTAATTGCCTACTTTCTCAGTGGGGCAAAAAAATAAAATGTATTAAAAACCAGAGCAAAATCCTCATGGCAAGATCTCTCCTTTCCCACACTCTGGGAGGTCTTTCAGATTGTTTCTGTTTCCATCCAGTCGCGTGTAACTTTGCACGGTCAGTGTAGTGGAGAAGACGCATCGTTGCCGGGTATGGAATGCTGGTCCTGAGGGCCTTACTGGAGCTGGTGGTACGGTACTTTCCAGCTAAAGAATTGGGGTGATGAGGGTCTTCTCATCTGGGACAAAGTGGCAATATGTGTTGTGGCCATTGGATAAACACATGCAAAAAGAAACGTACAAAATTATAATTTGTTTCATCATCAGCAAATGTTGATGGAGCAGTTATCCAAGGGTGCCGAGCTAGGCAACATGCAGCACATGTCAAGGTCTGAAGTGACTTCTAACCCTGGAATTTCACACTCTAGTTGGAGAGAGAAGCACATGGGTAGCACTAGATCAGATCGGAGGTGGGGCGGCACATTCACAAGGCTGAGTGGTTCCTTCTGCTGTAGACCGAATGTTTGTGTTCCCCCAAAGCTCATATGTTGAAACCTACTCCCAGGGCACCTGGGGGGCTCAGTAGGTTAAGCATCTGCCTTCAGCTCAGGTCATGATCTTGGGGTCCTGGGATCAAGCCCAAGTCAGGCTCCTTGCTCAGCTGGGAGTCTGCTTCTCCCTCTGCCTCTGCTCCTCCCCCTGCTCATGCTCACTCTCTCTGTCTCAAATAAATAAATAGATAAATCTTTAAAAAGAAAGAAACCTAATCCCCAGTGTGATGGTATTTGGAGGTGGAGCCTTTGGAAGGTGATTAGGTCATGCGGGCAGAGCTCTCATGAATGGGCTTAAGTGTCCTTTGAAAAGGGACCCAGAGAGCATGCCAGCCTCTCCTGCTGAGTGAGGACACAGTGAAAAAAATGGCTTTCTGGGAACCAAGAAGCAAGTTCTCACCAGATGCAGAATCCGCCTGCCGGTATCTTGACCTTGGACTTCCCAGCCTCCAGAATCCTGAGAAATAAATTTTTGTTTATAAGCCGCCCGGTCTATGGTATTCTGTTGGAGCAGCCTAAATGTATTAAGACAACCTTTGTCTGGAACTGCCCCAGAAAGCTTTGTGGATCTGGTGTGATGTGAGTAGTCAAGGTCTGGGAAAATATGGTCCATATGATATTATTAACACCAAGGTTATTATTCACGATTTCCTGGTCTGAAACTAGGTTTGTGGTTATATTAAATGTTTAAAATACCTGGCATAGACTTCCTTATTCTTTTCCCACCAAGCTTTAAAGGAGAAGAGAACCAGAACATTTCCATTGTGAAATTTTTTTAATGAGTTAAGTATAAATGATTCAAGAACATAAGGATTTTATTTTTCTTAAAATAAACAAAGATTCCAGACCAAGGAGAAAACATGTGGCCCCAATGTAGCTTGCTGTTGGCCAGCAGAGGCATGTTTGGGCAGAGAGTGAATTTGGGCGTGCGGTGGGCAACCGTTTGACGGAGGTCCTGGCATGGTTTTCTCTTTGTCACATCTTGAGTCAATTGCTGTCAAGGGCACTTTTTGTAATTGAGTTGACTGATGGTCGTTCCTATTTTATTTGATTGAATTCACTTCTCAGGAAAGAAACTGGTCATTATTTTTTAAAAAGATTTATTTATTTACTTTAGAGAGTGGGGAGGGGCAGAGGGAGAGAGGGAATCTCAAGCAGACTTCCCGCTGAGCCTGACACCTTTGGCTCAGGTCATGGGCTAAAATCAAGAACCAGGCACTTAACCAGCTGAGCCACCCAAGTGTCCCAAGAAACTGGACATTATTAATTCGATGTTTCCCAGAAAAATTTAAGGAGGTGGATTCTGCTTTTGGTATCGTGTAGTAAAGAATCTAGCCTTTACTCCAAGAAGAGGTCTGGCCTTTGTCCTCAGCTTTCTGATCAGAGTGTCCTTGTTTGTCTCACAGCCCACCAGATAGACAGCCACGACGTGCTAGAGGTTGGGGGATTTGAGCCATGTGCTGTCAGCTGAACTCCTGAAAGGCTAGAACCTGAGTCTGCCTGCTGGATGGGGCCCTGATACACGCTCTGGACACCGAGGCTGGGGTGAGCTTCCTTGGTTGGCAATACTCACTGCAAATCGTTCACATCAATACCAAGAGAGTGACAATGTCATGCGTTCATGGGGAGAGGACAAGAGCTCAGCATTTCATACTTGATCTTGAGTTAAGTATTGAACTGCCCCAGGTACTTCTTCCTTTACCTGATTCCAGGCTGTATCCTTCAGCTGTGTTACAGTCTAACCGAAGCATAACAGCTTTCAATGAGTTCTGTGAATTCTTCTAGCAGCTTATGTCGGAAGTGAGCGTAGTCGCTTCTGCAGACTGCTTGCTCCAACTTCTCAGTTGGCTAAACTCTTGCAGATATAAAGGCTGTCCTGCAAGACAGCACAGCTACTAGCTCAGCTTTACTGCCTGAGGGCTGTCCATCCTGGCCTATCCTACTAAAGTACAGGTTAGGATATTTCTCCCAACATTTTGGTCAGGAAAAATCACATTAAAATGAAGATTAAGGGCAGTTGGGAGAAAACAGACACACACGCACAAGGATGTCCATTGAGCTTTTGGCTTTTGGCTCAGAGGAGGAGGTGAAGATGCAACTATGTCTGGCCATCCAGTTTCTGGGTTCTTCTGACACCAGCCACCTCCACCATGACACCTCAGTTCAACCCCAACAAGATCAAAGTCATATATCTGAGCTGCCCCCGTGGGAAAGCTGGTGCCGTGTCTGTCTTGGCTCCCAAGATGGGTCCCCTGAGTCTGTCTCCCAAGAAGGTTGGTGACGACATCACCAAGGCAACTGGTGATTGGAAGGGTCTGAGGATGACAGCGAAACTGACCGTTCAGAACAGACAGGCCCAGATGGAAATGGTACCTTCTCCCTCTGCCCTGATGAGGAGAGCTCTCCAGGAACTGCCAAGAGACAGAAAGAAAAACATTAAGCACAGTGGAAATATCACTTTGGATGAGATTGTCAACATTGCCCCACAGATGCAGTACTGATCTTTAGCCAGAAGACTCTGGAACCATTAAAAAGATCCTGGGGACTGCTCGATCTGTGGGCTGCCAGGTTGTTGGCGAATAACATCAACACTGGTGCAACAGAATCCCCACTAGTTAAGAATGCCCCCCCCCAAAAAAGATATCCATTGGAGTATTTGTCATAAGAATGAATAGAGAACCAATTCTATAAATTATGATATTCCACAGAGAGGATACTATTTTTAAAATTAGACACATATGTACTCATGTGAAAAGATCTCCAAAATATTTTGTTAAATTATAAGACCAAGGTGCAAAGAATTTGCTCTTTTTTTTAAACCTTAGTTAATGATTAACCCTGAGGCAAAAGGGTAAATGCTTTAATAAAGAAGTAAGTAAAGAAGTTGAAAGAGTTTTTGGGGGTGAGGCTGTTGTGTCTCTACTTGAGCATGAGGACTTGTTTCTTTGGGGACCTGGAGGAGGAAAAGCCAGTGCAGAGTGTGTTAACGAGGGCAATGGTGGTTCACTCCTTCTGGGGACCCCCTGGGGAAATGTGTAAAGCACCCTGAGAATTGTCAGCCCAGGAGACAGAAGAGGGGAGCATGTATCCACGGCATGTCCCCCAAGACCCCCCTTGGCTGAGGTTTGCCGCAGGGGTGCTGACTGCCCGACGCGTCCAGGCTTGCACCCACAGAATAAGCTGGGCAGCTTCCTCCAGCATCTTTCAAGAGGGAAGAGCCCTTGAGTTCAGCCCAGGCAGTGCTGACAGGTTTGGTCTGCACAGGCCTGATTGTTGCAGAAAGATCCAGGACAGCTGTGGGCTGATTTGGATATTAGTCCCAATGCTGGACTTCCCAGAAGACGTAGAGTTTCTGGATTCTCAGGTGCAGTTATGACCTGAGGGCGACCCGACCTCAGGACTGAGATGACTGGACCCATTGGAGGCCACCACTGGGCTGAGTCCCCTGCTTTTAGCGTTGCTCCCCACGGTGTTGGCAGCATCTCCCCGCATCCACTGGTGGTGAATGTTCTCTCCCCACCACCGTTGCTGATCATGCTCCTCTCTCTCCTCTCTCTCAGGCTCTCCCTAGGGAAGCCCAGGCCTAGGGGGGAGACCCATACTCCACTTGCTGAGACCTACCACCCTCCCCAAGCCCAGATCGCCATCCACACACCCCAGAGACCCTGACCACACAACCACCACGTGGCACTTTCTTGCCTCTGCACTTCTTTTTAGCGCCTCGCCACTGAGTCTGTGTTTAAGTATGCATGGCCATGAGTTTAGGTGACACTTGGAGGGGTTTTTTCATCTTGTTTCCTCAGCTGGAGTTAGTTCCTTGAAGACAAGAGCCATCAATTGTATTTCTTCGTACCTCTCAATACCTGGTAAAGGAATTATAGGTAACAGATGCTCAATAAATGTGTGGTCGACTGTTGATGCAGGCCCCGTTCTGCAAAAGCCCCAAGAACAGCTAATTTCAAAGCAAATGAATGAAAGCAACAGTACACCCAGGGTTCATGTGTAACAAAGGGACTCAATCTGCTTGTCCTCGTTAAGGCAGTGAATAGATGATGAGCCAGCTTGGGTAAGCAAATTCTGCTATTGACCTAAAGTTCATTTTCACAGGGACATTTCTGGTAAAGCCCTGAGCTTAGGACTGCCAAGATGTGAATGCACATTAGCCAGTGGAGAACATAACAATAAAAGTGAAACAGGAAAAATGTGCCTTAGAACAAAGAACTCAATGTGCTTGCTTCAGGAAGCAAAACTCAAGCCACTACCTACAGACTAATCAGTACTTCTCCCTATCCCAACTTTAAAGTTAGGTTAGCCTCTTGGGTAGGGAGCTGCAACAAGCTGATATTTGCAGTTGTCCCATCCCCGATCACCCTTTTGAATGCAGATGGCCTTGTGACAGGCTTTGGCCTAGGAAATGTTCACGGAAGGGAAGCATGTCCCTCCCGGACAGCAGCATTTAGGAACTTGTGGCCAGTTCTGCAGGCTGCCTTCCTTGCTGCAGCAACCTGGGAGCGGGTATTGAGATAGAGATGCAACAAAATTGAGGAAGATGGAGCATATTCACTCAAACTAGAGAGCACCGGCCACGTGCAGAGCGCTGTGAGACCCTGGGACTATGCTAGCGCACAAGGCTAAGTCTCTGCCTGCATGAACTTTCTTGTCTACGGGGCAGACATCTATTTTTAACTTGCCCAAATCAGTCTTTTTTTTTTTTCCAGGTTCATAATTTATTGTACAAATTGAGTATCGCATGATGAGTTGACATTAGCTTCTCCAAGCATCGGAACTTAACAGATGAGGTCCAAGTTAATGTTGCTTTCATAGCTGGTGTTTTTTTAGACCTTAATTTGAAGTATAAAATCATCAAAGCAATGCCTCCATATGTGGCCAATACACAATTCATTCTACCTGTGAGAATATAAGAGTTGAAATATTTTTTGATGCCAGTGAAATGGAATTGGGCATCAGTTTCTGGACCTGCCATGATTTCAATCTTGCAAAAGGTAGCAATTCCACCCCAAATCAGTCTTTTAATTCTGGCTGTGACTCATTACGAAGGGAGATGGAACATGTCAAGAGAGTACATGACATGAGCAGCCTGAGGTCTGAGCTTTGATGGCAGGATTGATTTAAGAACAAGTAGGAGGTATCAGTTAAAGAATGTTCCAGACTGGGGGTCTGAGGCAGAGAGGGGCATAGGGAATCTGACTAAGGAAAGGCCAGCACGGCTGGACAAGAAAAGGTGAGGGAGTGGTCCATCAGGCCTGTGAGACACACTGGATGGGCCATCTGGGCTTTGCTGAAGATCTCAATAACTTCTAAATTTATCTGGGTATTCTTGAAACACACGATCACGCGTCACCCTCTGTAATCCTTCTCTTAATCCTTGTGGAGTGGCGCTGCATCCCTCCTTGTTGGGAGTCTCAGAACCAAGTTGAGAGACTGAGCGTGTCCTCTTGTCCTGAGTTCCCCGAGGGGTGTCTCCCGCTGCTTCTGAGGTTACCATCACCTCCTCCCCTCGGGTATCCAGCCCCATGGCTGGGCAGGGACCAGCATCAGCTCTGGCTAGACTGGTAGAAAGGGATTAGGTACAGGTATTAAGCTGCTTATGGAGACATGGAGAAATGGGTTCTACACTGTGTTTCCAGGAAGAAACTAAAGCCACCCCATGTGACTGGCCCATCAAGAAGGCTGCTGGCCTGTCACCATGAGGATGCAGCCCATGGAGCTGTGACAGCTGCTGGCTTAAAACCACACTCATCAGGAAACCGGGTGTCACATGACCTGCCCCTCTGCCCAGGTACCTCGCTTGCAGATTCAAGGCTGCCACAAGCACGAGGGATCGGCAGGCCCTAGACCCCATCCAGAACCCGGCATCAGGGGAGGCTGGGAGAAGTCCTTAGAAGTTTGTAGCCTCAGGGTGTCTGGGTGGCTCAGTCGGTTAAGTGTCTACCTCTTGGTTTTGGCTCAGGTCCCAATCTCAGGGTCCTGGGATCGAGCCCCCGAGTGGGGCTTCACACACAGCATGGAGTTGGCTTGAAATTCTCTCTCCCTCTCTCTCCCAGCTTGCACGCACATGTGCGCACTCTCTCTCTCAAAAATGAATACGTCTTTAAAAAAAAAGAAATGAAAAAAAGGTTTGTAGTCTCTGCAGTGTGGAAAAACTGCTGGAAGAGGGTTGAGGGAGATTCTGAGTGTGCCAATCGTGGTGCTCCTGACGCCACATTTCAGAGGAACCGGTTAAACAAGAGCCCTGCTTTCGAAAGCCTTCCAGCTTTCACTGCAGCTTTTGCAAACCCTATACTTCTCTGCATTTATTTCATGCAGAATTAACTCCCAGGTCATAAGTTTTTGTTTCCCAGTTTCTTCTGGGATATCTTTGTCTTCTGTGTGACCGACCTCCTCTTCTGATTTAGGAACAACCTGCTCTTTTTCAGTAAGGGTCATCTCAGGGTGGCAGGGAGAGCTCCTAGGTGGGTTAATCCAACCAGGAGCCCCATAAACTCTATGCTGCAGCTTGGGGGCTTTGCTCACCTGGATGTGCCCTATGACGAGAGAACCTACACCTAAACCCTTAAGTTCAACATTACTCTCTGCATTTTTAAGCACACACAGTAAAAATTCAGCACTCCTTTTGAGTCCCCAAGCCTGTGTCCAGTCCCACTGTCTGGCCCGGGCACACCTACCAGGTCCACCGCTGCAGCGATGGAGTGGCACACGTGGCTTCTGCAGAGTGACCTCTTTCAGATCCTTGGTGGCTTCTTGGACATGCGTGCCCTCGATGGCCTGGGCAGTTTTGCATGTGTTCTTAAGGTCGACACAAAGGTTTGAACCTCTTGACTTGCATGATTCTGTGGGGTTTTCTGGGTCAAGTGAATAATGAACCATTTTCAGAGGTCACCCCAGGCTGCTTCAGGGAAGCTAAAACCCTACAGGGGGGCATCTGGTACTGCACGTCTTATCTTTCAGTCTTTTCTCCACCAAGAGTAAAGCCACCATACTTCTCCATTTCTTCTGCATTTCGTTAAAGCATATGCCCTTCTGTTTATCTGTTCCTTCTGTTAGGAACGTTAGATGCTGCAAGAGGACAAGGTCATCACAGGTGAGCTTTGTCAGAACTCAGCACTGTGTAAAGTACACACACATGCGTGCCATACAAATGTTGTTTGTCTCATTAAGTTCCTCTGTAAGGCAGTGGCTCCGGGCTGTTTTGAGAAGGTTTACAAGGGAGCATAAGGAATGCAGTTGGTATAAGCCACATGGAGCCTCTAGCTTAAGGACCCGAGCAGGGCGGATGTTTCAAGCCTTCCTGGACCTATATTATTTGCTGTGACTAATGGGCAGTGTTTTTACACTATCTTTGCATTTTCCTTACCTTAAGCTGATTTCATCATCAGGATATGTCTAGATAGACCTTTGATGCTTGGGATTTTGTGTGACTTTTAATATTTTCCTGGTGTTGGACACAGAGGAACTGTCAGACTATTGTCCAAAGTGATTGTGCCCCCCCCCAAAAAACAAACCCCAAAACAAAAAACAAAGCAAACAAAGCAGTTGTGCCATTTTCTGTTCCCATCAGCAGTGTGTATAAGGGTTTTGAATTCTCCACATCCATGTTGCTGACTTTTTGATTCTAACCGCCCTACTGGATGTGAAGCAGTATCTCATTGTAGTTTGGATTTGCATTTCCCTGGTGACTAATGATGTTGAGTGTCTTCTCATGAGCTCATTGGCCATCTGTCTTTGGAAAAATGTATATTCAGATCATTTGCCCATTTTAAATTACCAGTTGGGTTAGTCTTTTTATTATTGAGTTCAAACAGTTTTTATATGTTCTAGGTACAAGTTTCTTATCAGCTAAATGATTTACAGTTATTTTCTCCCATTCTGCGAGTTTTTTTTCACTTACTGATGTCCCTCAGGCCTCAGGAGTTTTAAATTTTGATAAAGCCCAATTGATCTACTTCCCTTTGTTGCTTTTCTTACTTGGGGTTTGGGTATCATATCTAAGAATTGGCAAGTCAAAGGTCACATAGGTTTACTCTTATGTTTCCTTTTGAGAATTTTATGGTTTTGCCTCTTACATTTTTTTTAAAGATTTTATTTTTTTATTTTTTATTTTTTATAATAAATTTATTTTTATTGGTGTTCAATTTGCCAACATACAGAATAACACCCAGTGCTCATCCTGTCAAGTGCCCCCCTCAGTGCCCGTCACCCATTCACCCCACCCCCCACCCCCCTCCCCTTCCACCACCCCTAGTTCGTTTCCCAGAGTTAGGTGTCTTTATGTTCTGTCTCCCTTTCTGATATTTCCTACCCATTTCTTCTCCCTTCCCTTCTATTCCCTTTAACTATTATTTGCTTCAGCGTGGATGGAACTGGAGGGTATTATGCTGAGTGAAATGAGTCAATCGGAGAAGGACAAGCATTATATGTTCTCATTCATTTGGAGAATATAAATAAAAATTTTATTTTTAAGTAAACTCTACACCCAACATGGGGCTCAAACGTACAAAGCCAAGATCAAGAATCACAAGCTCTATCAACTGAGAGAACCAGGCCCCCTCTACCTCTTACATTTGAGGTCTTTGACATGGATGGAACTAGAGGACATTATACTAAGCGAAATAAATTTGTCAGAGAAAGACAATTATCATATGATTTGGCTCATACATGGAATTTAAGAAACAAAGCAGAGAAGCACAGGGGAAGGGAGGGAAAAATAAACAAGATGAAATCAGAGAGGAAGACAAATCATAAGAGACTCTTAATCATAGAAAACAAACTGAGACTTGCTGGAGGGGAGGGAGTGGGGGATGGGGTGACTGGGTGATGGGCAGGAAGGAGGGCATGTGATGTAATGAGCACTGGGTGTTATATGCAACTAATGAATCACTGAACTCTACCTCTGAAACTAAAATATATCATGTTAATTGACTGAATTTAAATAAAAATTTTTAAAAATTAAAAAATAAACTAGCTGAACCACACACACACAAAACATGTTAGGTCTTTGATTTATTGAAGTTATTTTTTGTAGTGGTGTGAGATGAGGGTCCAATCTCAGTCTTCTGCATGTGGATACAGTTGTTCCAGCACCATTTGTTGAAAGAACCACTTTCCCATTGAATATTCTCAGCACCTTGTTGAAAATTAATTGACCATAAATAAGTGGGTTTATTTCTGGACTCTCAATTCTATTCCATTCATCTATGTGTCTATTCTTATGCCAGTACCACACTAGCTTGATATTGTTACTTTGTAGTAACTTTTGAAAAGGGGAAGCAAGAGTCCTCCAACTTTGTTCTTTTTCAAGAGTGTTTTGGCTATTTTGGGTCCTTTGAGTTTCCATACGAATTTTAGGATCAGCTTATTAATTTCTACAAAGAAGCCAGCTGGGATTCTGAGGGTGATTACATTGAATCTGTAGGTCAGTTTGGAGAATATTATCATCCTAACATATTAGGTCTTCTAATCCTTGGAAATAGAACATGTTTCCACTTATTTAAATGTTCTTTAATTGCTTTCAACAGCGTTATATAATTTTCAGAGTATAGGTTTTACATTTCTTTTGCTAAATTTATTCCCAAGTATCTTATTCTTTTGATACTATTATAAATGGAGTTGTCTTAATTTTCATTTTTGGATTGTTCATTTACAGAAATTCAGTTGATTTTTGTATATTGATCCCACAGCTTTAACAAACTTGTTTCATACTTCTAACAGTTTCTAATTATTGCTATAATTTATTTTTTTAATGTTTCAAGTTTTTATTTAAATTCTGGTTAGTTAACATACAGTGTAATATTAATTTCAGGAGTGGAATTTTGTGATTCATCACATAACACCCAGTGCTTGTCACAAGTGCCCTCCTTAATCCCCATCACCCATTTAGCCCATCCCCCTTCACATCCCCTCCAGCAACCCTCAGTTTGTTCTCTATAGTTAACAATTGCTGCAGTTTAAAATTTACCTTCTGTTGTACTTACTACTAATTCATGCACAGATTCTGGTAGAGCTTCAAAACTCCCTCCAGTAGGGTCAGATAAATCAGAAATCATTCCTGCCCCAATTGTGTTGTTGTCGTTTTATTAACTGAAATATCCCTCTTTAAATCCTCTGTTTTTGACCACTAATGGACTGGTTGACCCTAAACCTAGTGCCTGTCATTCTGGGATTTCCCTTTGTAAATATATTGGGACTTTTTCCTTTCTAGATCCCATGTTTTTCTTTATCTTGGCTAATTGCCTCATTTTTGTGGAGCACCTAATCCATTGGCTTCCTGAGAAAATGTAGATGAAGGGAAACTTTTTTTTTGTTTTGTTTTGTTTTTTGTTTTTTTTGTTTTTTTTTGAAGGGAAACTTTTTTGAGGCTTAATTTGTTCTAAGAGCTCTATCCCTTACCTTCCACAAGACGGGTTACGTGGGAATATAGAAATCTACATTGGAAATTACTTCCCATAGAGTTTTGAAGACACTATTCTATAGTCTTCTAGCTTTTAAAGTTAATGGGAAAAATCCAATGCCAGTTTGAGTCCTGATCTTCTTTATGGACCTGCTTTTCCTCAATAGCAGCTTTTAGGATCTTTTATTAGTCATTGTTTAGAAATTGCGGGAACAAGTACTTTGATACAGGTGTTTTCTTCTTCATTTTTTTGAGGACTACTTGGGAGGCTATTTCAATGTAGAAACTCATACTGGAAAATTTTCTTATTTAATTTATTTGCTTTTTATTTTTCTGTCTTTCTGGAGAGAAGGGACTGTTATTGATAGTTTTACCTGCAGCTATTTCTTTTTAGTTTTTTCCTATAATACAGAAACCATACTCTGTTATACTATAGTTGCTATTTCTTTTTCAGAGGTTTCATAATTGAATATTCATGATGTCAGAGCACACAACCATTAAATACTTCGTCTCCCTTAAATATACCAATTATTCTTAGAACCACAGGTAAATATATATTCAGTGATTCACATCAGTTTGTCCCTATGCTGATGTGACTTCAATTACTTTTGTTGTCTAAAGATTATTCTTTAGATGAAGATCCCCAGGAAGAGTTCATGGCAACCATATTTCCTTATTCTTAAATGTTCATAGCAGTATGCCTGCAGAGTTCAGTTTGGCTAATTATAGAACCCTTGGTTCATTTTCTTCCTTGTGTATTTTAAATATGTACCCTAGTATCTGGGAAAAAATAGCAAACTATTGTTGAAAAGTCTGCTGACAGTCTTATTACTTTCCCTTTCAAATGGCATGGTCTTTTTGCCTTTTCTTTCTTTTTAAAGCTCCTTTGTCTTACTCTATTATGTCTTGGTGTTATCCATTCCAGGTAGATTGTCCTAGGTATGCTCTATGCCATTTAAATATGCCAGTTTAAGTCTTAGTTCAGAAATAGTTTCATGAGTTAAAGGTTTTAGTATTTGTTTTGGGTTTCTCTTCAGGGAATCCCCTTATACAGATGTTGCTTTGTCTTTGCATATCATCTATTTACATCTTTCTTTCTTTCTTTCTTTTTCTTTTTTTTTTTTTTTTTGATATATAGGTCACTTTTAAATATCTGCAAATTCTTTTATACTCCTTCCTTCAAGAGGTAGAACCTAATTTCCCTTATCTTGTGTGAGGGCTGGACTCAGTGACTTACTTTTATGAATAGAGTATGATGGAATGGATGGTGAGTGACTAGATCACCACAGGCCTCACAGCTTTCCACTTGCTCTCACTCATGACTCATGTGCTCTGGCAAGCTGGCTGCCATTTTGTGAGGGCACATCAAGCAGCCCTATGAAGAGGCCCACATGGTATACCTTAAGAGAGGAAAGTGGGCCAGGACTGCTCCCCTAGCTGAATGGCTTTTCTATTATTATAAAGAGCTCAACAATATTGCCTTATGCTTTCTGAAAATACCTTTTCTGCCTCCTCCCCTACTTTACCTGGAGTTTCTCTTGCCTTTGCCCACTGTTTCTTTGTGCTGCTCCATGTAGATTCCACCCCAGCAGCCTCTCCTCTGAGAGGGACTGTGTCCTGCAAAAGAGATTCCATTGGTTAGTGCTGAGGCTTAATAGGGTCTAGACTGTCCCATACAATCTAACTTTTCCTTTGCCTTCACCCTCAGGATCGCCTTTCCAACTCCTTTCCCATTGCTCCTAAAAAAGCTTAGTTAGCTTTTTCACCTTTCTTTTCTTTTCTTTCTTTCTTTCTTTCTTTCTTTCTTTCTTTCTTTCTTTCTTTCTTTCTTTCTTTCTCTTTCTTTCTTTCTTTCTTCCCTTTCCTTCCTTCCTTCCTTCCTTCCTTCCTTCCTTCCTTCTTTTTATTTATTTACTCATGAGAGACACACAGAGAGAGGCAGAGACATAGGTAGATGGAGAAGCAGGCTCCCAACAAGGAGCCTGATATGGGACTTGATCCCAGGACCCCAGGATCATAACCTGAGCCAAAGGCAGGCACTCAACCACTGAGCCACCCAGGCATCTCAAGAGCTCAGTTAGCATTCTACACTAAGTGGGGACATTTAGATTTGGGGTTAAGTACCTTTAGAAGTTTGATTATGAGTTTCCTGGTGCTCAGTGCCACCAGAAGATCCTTTCTCTGCCTGCTTTCTACTGTCTCCTGCCACTTGGTGATCTTATGTGGGTCTTGTTGCTGCCAGTTAATTAGCCCTCTCCTTGTTCTTAAGAATTCACAAGATACCTTATTACTTTTATAGCAGGTCACCATTGTGCATTTGTGGTGGTGGTGGCTCTCGTTGGAGGATAAGGTAGATTCAAAGTGATACCCACTTTACTCTTGCACAGAAAGTATCACATTTTTCATTTCTAGAAGTTCTTCTGTTATCTGGATTTTCCCCTTCTTAACACATTCTGGTTCTTGGTTTATGAACTCTCCATCAACTCTTAACTAAGTATAATAATGATTTTTAAAAAACCTTTTATTCTCCCTACATGGTCCTTATTTTCTCTAAGTTACTTTTCTTATTGTTTCTGCATCTCATTTTCATGTCAGTCTTCCCTCCACTATCTTGAGATCTGTGGCCCTCAAAGCATATATAGAATTAGGCAATTTTTCAGGAGCTCTGTGTATATCTGTAGGACTTCTCAATCAGTGAGCATCTCTGTAATTGCCTGGCAGAGACAGATCCATGTAGTTGAAAGATCCTTCATCCGTCAGTATTGGTTTCTCCCAGATTGGTGTCCTCCCATGTGCTGCTATGGGGTGAGGGAAGGGAGGGGTCAAGCTTGGTTGCCAGTGTGTTCTTAGAAGAACTGAAGGGGGAATAGGGAGGGGTCTCTTGGCTCAATATACAGACTCTACTTAACTTCCCTATCCAATAAGATACTCAAAGCATGACCAGTGTCTGAGTCCAGATCCTCTATGTTTCATCCTATCCTGGAAATAAACTATCTTTTACCATGGTGGGGGAGAGGCCATCTCTCGTCTGCCCTGGGGTGAGAAGTAAAATTTAGTTGTTTAACCTCTTACAAATTGGGGCACCTGGCTGCTCTGTTGGCAGAGCATGTGACTCTTGATCTCAGGGTTGTGGTTTCAAGCCCCATGTTGGGTGTAGAGGTTACTTAAAAATAAAATCTTCCAAAAAAAACCTCAAAAAACTTCTTACAAATTTTTAACTAATCACTCTGTTTTCAGTCCCAGCGCTACTCACCTCCTCCTTCAGAGTTGCCTGGTACAATTATCGGTTGACTTACTGAGTCTTCTGGGATACTAAAATTTTAAAAATTTGTTCCTCAACTCTTGTAGGCACTTACTTATAAAGTCAGCTAAATTCTTCCTTATGCTCTCTAGATTCCAAAATTTTGTTGGCATTTATCCAGTTCTCTTTATCCTTAGAGATTTATGAAGTGGGTTTTTTTAATCCTCTAATTGTTATTTAAATGGGGTTCAAAGGAGGGCAGGCAAGTACAGGTTTATCTGCCATCCTTCTAAAAGAACTTTTGTTATCCTTTCAATAAATTCATTTTCTGTCTATACCGAGAATAGTAGTATTAACAATAATGCTAGAAATAGACCTACAATAATGTGTTTTCTAGACAAGAGTTCTGAATAGGGCTGAACTAAGCCCATCGGATATAGAACGTAAAACACCACATGCCACCATATGTTTAACAATTACCTAGGATTTTTACTCTATACTCATTAAAATATATTTAGACATGGGTTTAAAAAAATCATATGAAAAAAAAGGCAGCCTGGGTGGCTCAGTGGTTTAGCGCCACCTTCAGCCCAGGGTGTGATCCTGGAGTCCCAGAATCGAGTCCCACATGAGGCTCCCTGCTTGGAGCCTGCTTCTCCCTCTGCCTGTGTCTTTGCCCCACCCCCTCTGTCTCTAATAGATAAATAATTAAATCTTAAAAAAAAAATCATATCGGAGGTGGGGAAGATTGGCCTATGGAAATGATCACCAAAACCTACAAAGGAGACCTGGGTCTTGGGCTCCCAGAGAAAAAGAAGGAAAAGAAGAAGGTGGTCAAAGAACCAGAGACTCAATACTCAGTTTTAAACAGTGATTCTTATTTCAGTGAGATCTATTCCACAAGAGCCACATCCCCCTCGAAGAGTGTGGTCCTAGAGCAGGCATCTGAGATGCCATTAGTGAAGAAAAAGAAGAAAAAGAAGGGCCACAGCACCCTCTGTGAGGAGTGCCTAGAACCTGAGACTGTGTTACGTGCTGGACGGACAAGGAAGTTGTCCAGCCCCAGGAAGCAGGCTCTTGGTTCATCTGAGCTCCAAGGTGGGGAGAAGAAGAAGAAGAGAAAGTCCTTATGGCCTCTGGCCATGCCCCTGCCTCAAGAGTGAAGACCCCTCCCCAGACCCCAGAGAGGATGAGGAGGTGACCAGAGTTGGCAAGAAACCCAAAACACACAAGAAGGAGAAAAAGACCCTTCTTGTCTTTTTACAGCCTCCTCAGCCAAGGACCCTTGGTTCTGTGAGTCTGGGGATGCTCTATACACTTGTTCAGTGGGGAAGGATGGCGAGGAGCAGGCAACCTCAGGGCAGAGACGAAAGCAGGGGAGCCCCAGAGAATGCAATGTGAAGATGAAAAAGAAATAGAAAATCCACCAGAAGGGAGATACTGCTCTGGGGCACCTTGAGTGCTCCAAGTCCATAGGGAGAAGCCCTAGGAAAGGAAGTAAGAAGCCAGTCAAAACTGAGCCTCCAGAATATATCCCAATAGGACATAACCCCAAACCCCTGCAAAGAAGAAAATGAAGTCCAAGAAAAAGAGCCACCAGGGATTGAGGAACCAGCTCTGAAGAGGAATAAAAACAAGGGGAGAGAAGAGTAGCAGGAGAATCTTGGGAAGAAGAGCCTGACACAGACTTAGAGGTGGTGTTGGAAAAGAAAGGCAACATGGATGAGGCGCACATAGACCAGGTGAGGCGAAAGGCCTTGCAAGAAGAGATCGATTGTGAGTCAGGCAAAACCAGAAGTTTCTGAACCAAAGAAGTAGACAGGAACTCAGTTTGGCCAGTGGGATACTGCTGGTTTTGAAAATGAGAAACAGAAACTGAAATTTCTCAAACTTATGGGCGGCTTTAAAAATGTGTCCCCTTCACTCAGCCGCCCCCCTAACACAACTGGAAGGCCCAACGTGGGTCTCAACAAGAAGGCAGCAATTGCCCTGCAGCAGAACCTGCAGCAGGACTATGACCGGGCCATGACTTGGAAGTACAGGCGTGGTGCTGGCCTCGGCTTCTCCTCCACTCCAGACAAAATCTTTTGTATTGACAGGAATGCTTCCAAGTCCATCAAATTTGAAGATTAAAGTCTACTGTCTAGTCCTTCAAAACAGCCAAAATTGATTTTATTATTCAGTTATGCAGTTGGAAGCCATCTGACAATTGTCTCAAATCACACCTCTACAAGAGATTAAGGAAAACTATGTCCATGTGCTTGGATGAACTGGGGTCAGGGAGCTCATGTTTCAGAAGCCAAGAGAACATATGAGTGGCCGACACCTCCTATTTTCTGTATTAAGATTCCATCCGAGTTTGAAGACAGCATATATAAATAATAGCTGGGATCCCTGGGTGGCGCAGCGGTTTGGCGCCTGCCTTTGGCCCAGGGCGCGATCCTGGAGACCCGGGATCGAATCCCACGTCGGGCTTCCGGTGCATGGAGCCTGCTTCTCCCTCTGCCTGTGTCTCTGCCTCTCTCTCTCTCTCTCTGTGACTATCATAAATAAATAAACATTAAAAAAAAACAAAAAACAAATAATAGCTGAATTTGCTGAGTGCTTAGTATGTGCCAGGTACGTACTACTGTGTTTCCTTTGCATTAATGTAGTTAGTAATTATGAAATAGGTGCTATTATCCCCATCTTACTGATGAGGAAACTGAGGTTCGGGAATGTAGTAATAAAATTGCCTGGGTTCACTAAAAAATCAAAAATTAAAAAATTTTTAAAAATCATATCACACTTGTACATACATAAGGAAAAAAAACAGAAATTAAAGTATTTCTAAAACTTCCTGTCATTTAGTGTTCTGAATGCTCTGAATCATACATAATAAATTTTAATTGTAAAAAACAACATAACATAAAAATTACCATCTTAACCACTTTTTAAAAAGTTTAATTTAAAAAAAAATAAAAAGGTTTAATTTTTAAGCAATCTCTACACCCAACTTGGGGCTTGAACCCACAACCCCAAGATCAAGAGCTGCATGCCCTTGCAACTGGGTCAGCCAGGTGCCCCCCATATTAACCATTTTTAAGGAGACAGTTCAGTAGTTTAAATATATGTTCACATTGTTGTGCAACCGATCTCCAGAACCTTTTTCTTTAGTAAAACTGAAACTCTGTACCCATTGAACAACTCCCCATTATCCCCCCTCCCTCTGCCCCTGGTAACCACCATTCTATTTTCTGCTTCTATGAATTTGACTACTTCAGATACCTCACGTAAGTGGAATCGTGCTGCATTTGTCTTTTTGCGACTGGCTTATTTCACTTAGCATAGTGTCCTCGAGGTTCATTCGTGTTGTACCATGTGTCAGGACTTCCTGCTTAATGAAATAAGTTTTGTGGAGAGAGAAAAACACATCTCCCTGTAACAAGCAACAGGAAAAACACGATTCACTCTGAAACGCTGGATCAAAAATGTTAAATAAGTGTTAAGCCCAAACCTGAGGATGGAAAAGACGGAAAAGGCGTCTCTCACTTTGACAAAAATTCAATAAATAAAACCAGCTTAGATGCAAGAGAAATAACATGCCAAATGTGTATTATCCTTGGGGTTTCATGGCAAGTAAACTTACTGGCAATATAGCAAATATCAAAAAATAACTGCTCAGTCAACGTTGTTAAGTTGAAGTGCCAGCCCTTAGTTTTCCCAAAGGGCTCTTAAGTGAATGTGTCTGATGCTAGGAGCCCAGTTTTTAGCTGCCTTAGTCTGGTTGTTATGTTGTGATCTGCAAATTTCCCAGTTCCGTTTCCAGGCTTTGCCTTCACACCATAAAACCCAGCACAGGGACGAGGGGAAAGTGGTTGCTTGTGTAAGCCTGAATTGGTAAGGGAAGCTGCAGTACTTGTTGGAGTTGTATAGAGAGAGGAGTTTCCTGGACACATATTAGGAAAAAAAAAAAAAAGATGTTTTCAGAGTGAGCGTGGTAACCTACTGCTTAACCTACTGTTAAGACACGTGCAAATGCTTTCTGCTTGGCACTCACACGTCTGCTCCTTTTTACCTCCCTGGCTTCCTCCCTGTTGTTCCTTACCCTTGCCTTTCTTGTCTTTCTGCCTGCCTTCTGCTGAACTTCTGTTTCCTCTTCTGTCCCCTCGAGTCCTGAGTCCTGCGTCCTAGGTTGTGTCTCCCCATCTCACCCCACCCCACCCCACCCCAACAGAGGACCTGGAGGGGCCTCACGAGCTGACTTGGGTTTCACTTGGGTCAATCACCACATCCTGGAGCCCCATCCAGCAGTGTTTGCTTAAGACCTGGGAACTGATGTCAGAACCTTTACTGGGGGGAAAGTGAAACCACTTAGTGGGATGGCACTCCAGAGAATGGCTCTGTGTCAATCTCTGAAAGGTACAATTGCACAAAAATGACCACGGAGGTAAGTGTTGGGTGGGGGCCGAGGACCTGCAAAAGGACAAGAACCCATGAGGTGATGGTGGAATCAGGATGGGGCAGCCGAGGTCTGCTGGTTGTGACTGGGTTCACTGGGCAGTGGTCTTTTCTTCTTTGCCACCTAACCCACTGAGCCTTGGTCAGCTGTGGGGCTGCAGCAGGGGGCAACTGTCTAGTTCCATTATTGTCTGTTCCTGGGTGAACCTGGCCTGCACCCTGCTCTAATTTGGAAAGAAAACATAGGGACACCTGGGTGGCCCAATGGTTGAGCATCTGCCTTTGGCTCAGGTCATGATTCTGGGGTCCTGCGATCGAGTCCCACATCAGGCTCCCCTGCAGGGAGCCTCCTTCTCCCTCTACCTATGTCTCTGTCTCTCATGAATAAATAAATAAAATCTTAAAAAAAAAAAAAAAGGGGGATCCCTGGGTGGCGCAGCGGTTTGGCGCCTGCCTTTGGCCCAGGGCGCGATCCTGGAGACCCAGGATAGAATCCCACATCGGGCTTCCGATGCATGGAGCCTGCTTCTCTCTCTGTCTGTGTCTCTGCCCCTCTCTCTCTCTCTCTCTGTGACTATCATGAATAAATAAATAAAATCTTAAAAAAAAAAAAGGAAAAGATAATGTAAAACGAAAAAGATGCCAGATAGTGACTTCTAAAGTCGTACTCAAGGTGTATAGAATATTCCATCTCCCTGGCATGGAGGTGGGCTCTCCAAGGTCATGTATAAGAGCCCCTGTAAAAAACATTCTTGAGTCATTCTAGGACATAGTATTACAGAAAGACCTATTTTATAGAGAAGAAGCCAAGAACATTGTAATTTCAAGGATATCTATTAGGCTCTGGCCCAAGGACAGCATCTAAATTTTATTAACAAAATCTAAAATTCCATTGACAGTTTATCCCCACGTTAAGTATTCAACCCTCCCTTAAAATGTAAGCAAATCCCAGGAGGACAAGAGATTGACCCTTAAGAATCTTTAGCCTCAAATCACACCAGACCCATTCCTCACCTCCGTCCCCCATGTCTTTTGCTCTAAATAAACCAGAATTCCCTGCTGGAGCCAACTCTTGGCTTTCTCCAGCCTTCACCCCTGCAGACTTTTGAGTTTGTTTTTCTTTTTTCTTGCTGGGACACTCTTCCCTCTCTTCTCTCTTTTAACTAGCTCCCCTTTCTTCAAAACCCAGGTTCAAAGTCTGTTTTCCAAGGCAAGCAGAGTCCAACCGAGCCCTCCCTGACTACTTGGCTCTCTCCTCCCTGGTGGCCCTTGTGTGCTCTCTGGCTTACACTCCCAGCTGCCCACCAGGTTAAATTTCCATCAAAGACAGGAGCTGCGTGGGAGGAGCCACGATGTCCTTCGACAGATGAATGGAAAAGGAAGCTGTGGTCTACATATACAGTGGAACATTGCTCAGCCATCAGAAAGGATGAATACCCACCATTTGCTTCAACGTGGATGGAACTGGAGGGTATGATGCTGAGTGAAATAAGTCAATCGGAGAAGGACAATCATCATATGGTTTCACTCATGTGGAATATAAGAAATAGTGAAAGGGTTATAAGGGAAAGGAGGGGAACTGAGTGGGAAAAATGAGAGAGGGAGACAAACCATGAGAGACTCCTAACTCTGGGAAACAAAGGGTTGTGGAAGGGGAGGCGGGTGGGGGGTTGGGATGACTGGGTAACGGGCTTGAGGAGGGCACTTGAGGAGATGAGCACTGGGTGTTATACTCCATGTTGGGAAATCAAATTTAAACTGTAAAAAATGTAAAAAAATTAAAACATAAAAAACAAAACAAAACAAATGACAGGAGCTGTGTCTTGTTCAACATCGAATCTCCCCTCTAGCACAGTATCTGACCCGGAGCAGGTTCTGGTTATGGAGTGAGTGAATGTTTTACTGCCAATGTGTTTTTTTCATGGGGTGGTGGTGGTGAGGGCCAGAGTGGAAACAGGGCAGATGCCAGGAGCAGTCAGTGAAGAGAGGAGGCTGACCTCTCTGGAGGCAGACTCCCCCGGGTGATAGTTCTGCCAAGGGCCAGGCAGTTGAGAGGCATGCTGAATCCTCTTTAACCTTGAAGGTAACTGTAATTGACTGCTGAAATTTCAAATGTATTGACACATTTGATGCATTTGCCAAAGTGGTTTTTAACAACCTGTATCTCACACAATAAAATAGGGCAAAGTTAAAAACCGAGTTTGCTTTAGATTTGTATCTGCCACCATCTGTTGGTTCCCGGATCCTGGGTTATGTCATTCTTATTTTTACATTAAACATTACCAGAAAAAAAAAAAAAAAGGAAAGGAAAGGGGAAGATAAAAACTCATGTAGGGAAATTCTGATTTCACACAGGCTTGACAGCGTCTCTTTCTTCTCAGTGATCCTAGACACAGAAGACGACAGGAAGATGTCTTACTGAGAAAGACCCCCTTCAATTTGACCATGAGTCAAACAAGGAAGCAAAATTCCTCAAATGGAGAAACTAAACCCCGGACTTCATTTGTCAACAAATTCTTCAGGGGCTCAAAACTCACGTCCTCCAAAACTGGGAGCAGAAAAGAAACCAATGACATTGAAACTACCGATTTCCAACCCAGCAACGACGCAAAGGAAACGACCACCTTAGATACTGGTAAACTTCTGACTTTATTTATTTATTTATTTAATTTATTTATTTTTTTTAGAACAATCTTTTTCCCTAGAAAAGACCATCTGGGTTAAGCCAAACCTAATAGGAGTCTCTATTCTAACATTCTAATCACTTTAAATACGTTGCTAATTTTCCTTTTAAATTATCAAAAAATAATGTAACACTACAGGAAAGTTAGAGAAAATACCTTGTTTCCTTTCATTCTAACACAAATGATCACTTCATCAAGATTCTTTTCAGTCTTTTGTTCATATGCACGCATTTGTGGTCCATCAGCCAATCAACAAACATTGAGCACCTACTGTATGCCAGCCACTGTTGTATTAGAAATGCAGCTACGAAAAACGGGGTCTCATGTATTTGAGGAATCGAACACAAATATAATTTCAGTGTGATAAGTGATATGAAGAAAAATAAAGCAGGCTAAGGAGACAGAGAATGATGGATGGGCTATACTCCAGATGGAGAGTACGGGGAAGGAGTCTCTGATTTGGTGGCATTTGAGCAGAAATCCGAATAAAGTAAGCTGAGTAGAATGAATGAATAAAGCCAGTCATATAGATGTCGGCGGCAATAGCTTCCCAGGCAGAGGGAACTGTAAATGCAAAGGTCCAAGGTGGGACTGGGCCTGGCGTGCTTGGGAGTGAGCCCTTCCACAGTCAGGGGTGTTGAAGTAAGATGAGAAAGGATGAAGGCCAAGAGTAGTAGGACAAGTCACAGAGGTTCGTCGGGGCCAAAGTGGACATCTTTTGCAATTATAATAGCTTACAAATCCCTCTTGAGCTTACGTGGAACTCTGATCCCACTTCTAGAACATATTATACTGCTGAATCCCCACACGGCAGGTACACAGAGAATGACGTTCATGTGCCCAATTGTGACAGCTGCATAATACTCATCCCATGCATTTGCCATAATTACTTAGGTTTCTTTTTGGTCCTTCAGTGAATATTTTTGTCTTCCCCTCCTGCTTTTTCCCTGCTTCACTGTATTTCAGCCTTTTTTTTTAGTATAAATTTTTAGAACAGAGATGACAAATTCAAGGGTTAGGAAAAATCAGTGTTGCCAAAGCTATGTGTCATATACAACGTTATTACTATATTATCTGTGAGATTAAATGTGTTTTTTAAACATGTTAAACTTTTTATGCAAACCTACAGAGAAGTAGAGAGAATAGTAGGACTCCCCATGATCACCTCCCTCTAACAATTACCAACCCATGGTCAATCTTTTTTTTTTTTTTTTTTAAGATTTTATTCATCCATTCATGAAAGACACACAGAGAGAGAGAGAGACGGAGAGACACAGGCAGAGGGAGAAGCAGGCTCCATGCAGGGAGCCTGACGTGGGACTTGATCCTGAGTCTCCAGGATCATACCCTGGGCTGAAGGCAGCACTAAACTGCTGAGCCACCTGGGCTGCCCCCCATGGTCAATCTTGTTTCATTTATACCTGCTCTCATTTCTGTCAAATTATTTGTATCAAATACCAAAAATAATATCGTTTTACGTGAAAGTAGATTGAGTATATTTTAAATATATTTTGGAAATAGGAAGTTAAAGTCTACTTTAAAGAAAGAAAAGGACAACCTCTATCAGAAAATTGTTGATAATTGTTCTAAAGTAAGAACTGAACCTTCTGGAACATGGTTCATGAATACCCACAATCATGATTAAATTAGCAGTGCAAGACCAGGCACTGGTTATCCCGGCTGGGCAACACTGGCCACTCAACCATGTTTATGGCTTCTCCATTTCCATTTTTCCCAAAATTCAGTGGCTCCTGGAGTCATGTTAATTTTGCCCCCAAAATGGTTCTTGTAGCTGGTTCTTCCTCTTTGTTGCTGTTCTGGACTTCATTGTTTTTTTGCTTGGACCACTGGGACAGCCTCCTGACTGGTTTCTCCACTTCCCCCCTTGCCCTCTTGCCAACTTGTCCTCCACAGCGCCACGGGGTTCTCTTTCTAAGTCACAGATAGGATGTTTTTCATCCGCTTAAAATCTTTCCCTGAAGTCTTTCTTGCCTTGACGAGAAAATCTCCACTCCCAAGTGTGGTCTTCAAGGTGTTTGCAATCAGATGGATCTCTCTTCATGACCTCTGCCTCCCCCTAACCTCATGTTCACCCTCTACTCCTGACTTCAGATATACCTGCAGTTTTCTGAACTGGCCTTATTCTTCCTAAGGGGTTTCCTGTGCCTACAAAGACCTTCCCTCATGTCACCATCCTCCTCCCACATCCCTCCCCCACTTCTCCCTCCTTCATGTCCACCCCACCTGGCTGACTCTCACTCACCCTTAAGGTACGATTCATGTACCCCTTTCTCTTACAAGCTTGCCAAGGCCTGCCCGCGGGGCCTGAGGTACTTATTGTTACTACCGTGTGTCACCATGCACACCCTCTGCACACTTCCACCATTGCACATCCCCTCTGTCTTGTGAGTTTGGCTTCCTTGTCTGTCTCTTCCATTAGATAGGTAGCTCCTTGAAAACAGGAACTTGTTATCATGGTTCCCTGTACAGCACCACCCAGTTACAAACATGTAATAATGTTTTATGAAACCACTGGGATTCTTGGTCGTTTATAACCCAGATACCCGCCCTTATAGATTTAAGTTGGAAAAGAACTTAATGTGAGGATACTGCTTAGCTCACAGAATTGCATGGAGAAGGCAAAGGCTTGGCTCAGCAGGACAGCAGCCAGGAAAAGGCCCTGAATCACTCATCCAAACTGCTCACATGTGAAAACTTTGAACTCTCCATGGAGTGCCAGTCATCCTACCTCAGCCAACTGGTAGCAACTCTGTCTCAATTGTTTTATATATTGAGCTGTAACATAAGCTATCCTTTGAAGAAAGGGTTTTATGTATAAAAAAAAAAAAAGAAAAGAAAAAAGAAATATATGGTCTAGAAGGACATGTCCAGGGATCTCATAAATTGGCACTCATATTTATACTCAGGCATCTGATAAAGGTTTATCATGTTGATTTTGGTGATTAAGGAGCTTTAAAGGTAATAATCATTCATTCAAGTATTTGTGCATTCGGTAAATATTTACAAAATATCTCTCATATAAAAGGCACTGCAGAGACCCATCTCCCTGGGAGGCCCCAGTAAATGAGAAGTGAACCAGGCAGGAATTACAGTCTCTTTTATAGATGAGTAAACCAAGGCTCAGAGAAGTTAAGTGACTTGCTCACCCGAGGGACCCATGATTTGAGCCAGGTCTTCCATGTGCACTGTCTGAGATTTGCCAATCATGGCAAACGTTACAGAGCACCCAAGTCGGATGTGGTCTGAGAGGATTCCTGAATCTGTCAATTGGTAGGTCACTGCTGGTGACCTCTGAGAAATTATTTGTTTGGACCAGTGAATGCGGTCACCAGAACATAGAGGGTTAATTGGTGAATGTGGTGAAGGGGGCCCAGCAAGTACAAACCACTGTTTCCAAACATCTGACAGTAATCATTTCCTAATGATAGACAAAACAGTAGCTTGAGGAGAAAACAAAGACGCTTTAGTGAGGCTGGAACTTGAGCTTGATTGTAGGTTGAGCCTACGGAGATAAAAAGCTGGAAAACAGAAGACAGAAACCATCCAGTACCATGTGGAGAGATTTTTCTTTTTTAAACACAAATATTTAAACATACACCCATCCATATAATGGGCTTTGGAGCAGACTGTCCTGGGTTCAAATTCTGACTCTGCTACTTCCTAATTAACAGTCGTTCTGTCTCAGGTTCCAAATCTATGAAATAGTGTGATTGTGACTGCTTGCATTAAGTTCACAGAAAATGCCCTGTTCTCACTGGCCGTGTAAGAGTAAGTTACCCACCCTTCACCCCCAAAACCACCACCCTCTTGGGTTCTGCCCAAAATTAGAGTTGCCAGATAGAACACATGCAGTATTTGGAACAGACTTTTATTAAGCAATGATTCCTTGTTTACTTGAAGTTGAAATTTAATTGGACAGGCTGTTTTTGTTTTCCCTACATCTGGCAACCCTACCCAACATCAAATTACGTCTGTCGTGTCCAGTGCAGGATACAGATGGAAGGCTGGAGGGAAGAGGTAAAACGGTGGGTGGTGCTGCCTCTTACTGGCAGACTGTGGCAACACCAGCCACCCCTGCAAAGATGTGCACCCTGAAGGTGTTTCCTGAAAAATAGCCAGCCACCAGGACACCCTGGGAGGAGAGGTAGAGTTTTTATTACTCCCTAATATTTAAGTCGACATGGATTACTACTGAAATCCCCCTATTAGTTTTCTCTGGTTCTTAGTAGATTTCTTTTTTTAGCTGTGTGGTGCTGCCCTTTGTCAGGGTCAGGAGAGTATCACTGCACATTCGGGACTGACACTTTCATATTGAATTCCAGTATATTCTTTTTTTAAAATATTTTATTTATTTGAGGAAGAGAGACAGAGACAGAGACAGAAAGAGACAGAGACAGAGAGAGAGAGGACACAAGCGGAGGGAGAGGCAGAGGGAGAGGGAGAAGCCGACTCCCTGCTGAGCAGGGCCCCAGGGCCCCAGGGCCCCAGGGTCATGACCTGAGCCAAAGGCAGACCCTTAACCGCCGAGCCCCCTGGGTGCGCCCCCAGTTTATATGTTTTATATGTTTTAATTGTACATTTTCATCTCCAAAACCTCCTTGAAGTTACGGTCAGTACCTGCAGGTTCATCCTTCCTTACAAAACTGTGATGTGTCTTACATGTGTCTTCCGTGCCGGCCGGTGGAGTAGGAGGCGCACTGGCGCATAACAGGTGCTCAGCGCAAGTAAGGCTTCCCCTGCCCGGTGCCGCCGGCCGGTGGAGCGCTGCACCCAGAAGTCGGCGAGGGCCGCCGTGTGGTCCCCAACAGCAGGAAGGCCCAACGAGGCTTTCTTTTTTCTTTTTTTTAAAGATCTACTAATTTATTTAGTCATGATAGACATAGAGAGAGAGAGAGACAGAGACAGAGAGACAGAGAGAGCAGAGACACAGGCAGAGGGAGAAGCAGGCTCCATGCAGGGAGCCCCATGGAGGACTCCAGGATCACACCCTGGGCCAAAGGCAGGTGCCAAATCACTGAGCCCTCCAGGGATCCCCCCAATGAGGCCTTCTGAGCGCCTGCTCCAGCAGGGACGGAGACAGTCCCCTCCCGCACCCCTCTTCCTGGGCCTGTCAACGGAACAGGGCAGGGGACAGGCAGCTGTCACCGGCTCCCCGTGGCAGCTGGGGCTCCCTGTGGCAGCTGGGGCTCCCTGGCAGGGATCGCAGCGCCTGCCCTTCTTCCCCTGTTTGGTCAAATGCCTGCGATCCCCATGTCAGCAGGTGCCAGACGCGTCTGTGTGTCCGGCGGGGCGCTGGGCCTCGAGGCCGTGCTGCCCGGTGTCCCCCTCCGGCCGAGGCGGCCAGGCCACGAAGGCAGAGCCCCTGAGCTCCTCGGGTCCTCGGTGGGCAGAGGCCGGAGGCAGGACAGGGCACGTGCGGCCTCCAGGGCTGCTCCTTGCCCTTCTGGGTGACCTTGCAGAGGGTTGGCCGCCTCTGTCCTGCAGCCTTAGTGCGTCCCCCTGCCGTTCACAGCCTTGTCCTCCGCTCTCACCGCGCAGCTAAGCCTCTCACCCCAGACACCGCGTCGGGATCCAGGATGGAGAAGAGCGAGCACTTGCCGCCCCAGCTGGGCCCGACGGCCGTGGACCAGAGTCTCGATCTGAATAACCGCGGACTGACGCCCGGGGACGTGAGGGCAGTGGGTCTGTATGCAGTGGGTCTCTCCCTGGGGTGGAGATGAGCAGGCAAATCACACTCATTACCCGCCCGGCCTCGCAAGGTCTGCAGGGCGGCTCCAGAAGGCTCAGGGATAGCAGCTGGGCCACTAATATTTTTTAAAAATTAAAAAAAAAAAACAAAAACAAGTCAGCTGATCCTTCCTCAAGCTTCAAAGATTTGGGCTGAGTTTAGGAGGAAGGTTAATTTGTGGGTTCTTCCTGAGGACTTTGCCCCCCCATGTGGATTGCTCCTTACTCCCTGGAAAGCATCTGTCTTGCCTACGAGAGAAACTCATGCAACTCACCCCTAAAGCTGAGCCCCCACCCGGGAATGTAAAGGGGCGTCGTGCTCAGTTACCTGTGGCATGAAAGTGGAACTACCAGCAATTATCGCTCACGACTTTTGTACTCAAAAGCGTAACCAGCACTTGTCACACGTCAACAGGACTCAGGTTGTGAAGACCCCCCCTCCCCACACAACTACTGCCACCTTTCGTTTCCCTTTTTCTCAGATACCTTAAGTCTTTCATGAAGCTGGATGGGTCCACCAACGCAGAGTTATCAAAAGAACTGAATTGTGAGGGAGGGGCCCGTGACTATTTTAATTAAAATCCATGCCATTGTGTTTTGGGCAATTCTCCTAAGAGAAACGCTAACCATGCCTGTGTTTCCAGATGCCCGTGTGTCAGAATTACTAGCAGAACTTGTGGAAATGCAGGCATTTGTGTTCAACCCAAACCACCGACTTGGGGTCTCTGAGAGCGGGCCCCAGCGATCTTGGTGTTTTTTGTTTTTGTTTTTTTTCCTTTTCAGTGTGTTCAATAGACTTTTATGCTTCATAAAGGTAGGATTTTGGTGAACAAGTTGAAATTGAAGGCTAGTGAAAACCAAAAACCAAAACCAAATTTCACTCCTAAGCATGGCCTCAGAGTTTTGGGAGGTCTGGAGCTGCTACTTCTGACTGCTGCCCTTAACCTTCAGGACAGATATCTAAAAGCAAACAAGCCAAGATGCTTTACCCACTCTAGGTTGGCATTTCCACTCTTGAGTCTCGCTGCTTTAGGAGATAAAAATGGCCTTTGAGAATCTTTTTCACAGCCAGTAACTTCATTTTAATGAGCAGTGGCAGGTACTCAGAGAAGGTTCCAGTCAGGCTTCATGCCTGCCTAACCCTCCACATGTTGGTCTATTTAAATATAAGGGGCGCCTTTTAAGGTGGTGATACCCAGGTAATCACGATATAAAGAAAGGGTAACAGGTACCCTCAATCTCAGCAATCCTGGCCAACACAGCACTCCTCTGGCTCTCAGCCTGAGGATCCAATAGGATGAAGGGGTGAGGGACTTCAGAGTGTTTTGCAAAATAAAAGGACTAGACCACATATCACAGTGACAGCGGTAGTCACAGTAGAATTACCATTTCTGCTCCAATAAAGGAGCTCCTGTGAAATCTTATGAAGATACTGCTGCATTTTTAGAGTGCATTTATCTGGCAGAAATAGAAAATGTCCTAGGAAGTAGGAAATGTAAACATCATGGTCTCTCCAACTGCATGGCTGAGGGATCCCTGCTTTGCTGCAAGTCAACACGTCCACGCCTCCCTTCTCTCTTACAGGGCAATAGGCATTGGATCCTATTTACTACCAGTTGCACATTACATATGCAAATCCATATTTTCTTTTGTTCACCTCCAGTTGCCATGCTGCCTCTTCTCCCAGACTTGGAAACACTGGATATTTCCTGGAATGATTTTGTCGGCGGAACCCTCCGTTCAATCACCCAGCAAATGCATCTTGTCAGCAAGCTAAAAATCCTGAGGCTGGGAAGTTGCAGACTTACCACTGATGATGTTCGAGCCCTGGGTATGATGAATGCTTCCCTGGAAGCAGCTTTGAAGAGTCAAGGGCAAACTATCTGGGTCACACCCCCTCGGGTGCTCATGGATGAGAGCACATGGGTGATGGAAGGCCATGCTGAGCACTTGTATAACTTCTAAAAAGCTGGGTAGCCTGTACCTAGCACTGTGGTAAGCCCCAGGACAGAGAAGGGAACAGGGCTGGCCAGATGGACACCTGCTCTCATGGATTTTAAATGGAGATAATTCGGCAAATTTGCTTACTCTCAGTCTGTTGCTTGTCTATGAAATTGAGGAGTTGGGGTAGGTAATGATTATCTTCCAATTCTGCAACATTCTCTTCTAAATTTTTCTGCTCCCACTTAAAAAAATTATGCAATGTTATTTTTTAAAAATTTTATTTAAATTCAATTAGTTAACATATAATGTATTATCAGGTTCAGAAGTAGAGGTCAGTGACTCATCAGTCTTATATTAACACTCGGCGCTCATTACATCACATGCCCACATGCCCTCCTCAATGTCCCATCACCCAGTTACCCTGTGCCCCACCCCCCCCCTCCAGCAATGCTCAGTTTGTTTCCTATGATTAAGGGCCTCTCATGTTTGTCTCCCTCTCTGATTGTGTCTTGTTTTATTTTTTCCTCTCTTCCTCTATGATCCTCTGCTTTGTTTCTTAAATTCCACATAGGAGCGAGATAATATAATTGTCTTTCTCTCTGATTGACTTATTTTGCTAAGTGTAATACCCTTTAAGTCCATCCATGTCATTGCAAATAGCAAGAGTTCTTTTTTATTGGATGGCTGAGTAGCATTCCACTGTGTATATATAGACCACATCTTCTTTACCCATTCATCTGTCAGTGGACATCTGGGCTCTTTCCATAGTTTGGCTATTGTGGACATTGCTGCTGTGAACGTTGGGGTGCAGGTGCCCCTGTGTCTTTGGGGTAAAAACTCGGTAGTGCAATTGCTGGGTCATAGGGTAGCCCAATTTTCAACTTTTTGAGGAACCTCCTCACTGTTTTCCAGAGTGGCTGCACCAGCTTGCATTCCCACCACCAGGGCAAGAGAGTTCCCCTTTCTCCTCATCCTCACCGACGTCATCATTTCCTGACTTGCACATTTTAGCCATTCTGACAGGTGTGAGGCAGTATCTTGTTGTGTTTTTCACTTGTGTATCCCTGATGCCGTCCACTCTCATTTTAAAAAATGGATCAAAACAAGATTTTTACATTAAAAGCAATGCCTTAAATAGAACTAGAGCCTCAATTACGTTATATACCCAACATAGAATGACATAGAGTGTAGGATAAAACGTGTCATGCTACTAACCCAACTCTTTTATTACAATCCTTGCTGGTTTTGGATGCCATTCATATTTTTAACAATTCTTTTGGTCTGACGTGTCTTATTTCAGTGGCATGTTTTGAGCATTTACATCTCGGCAAAGATTTCTATAAAAACAACACAATTCATGTCAAATGTCTTCTCTCGGAACCCTCTGTAGAAAAATCAGGGTCAGTTGATGCCCCCAGCCCACCCTTCCTGTAGCGGAGAAACACCATGCATCTTGGAGCTGCCCAGGTCTTTGTTCAAAATTCTAACCCCCACTTCCAGCTAGCTTTGTGGCCATGGACAAATTATTTAACCTTCCTGAGCCTCAGCTCTCATCTCTGAAAAGGGTTTGATATCAACCTCAAAAAACTATGGTGAGGATTAAATAATTTCTGTGAAGCACTTACTACATGCCTGGCACATAGTATGTGCCCAACGGTGGATAGTTCCTCCTCTCTCTATTCCCTCATTCAGAATTAACGTGCAGTGGTTTTATGTGATCAGTTTAGCCCCACTGGTTAGCAGCTGGTTGTTGTGTAGTGGAGTTGCGAATTTAACTCACTGCTACTCAGGCATGAAAAGAAAATGTAGTCTGTTTACTTTCTAGGATTAATCTTTTTTTTTATTTTTTTATTTTATTTTATTTTTTTTTAAGAGAGATCTTCTGTCCTTAGGAAATCAAGAATTGGGATTTCTGCCTTGGGACTTGTTCTAAACTTACCCGGTTCAGGAGAGGGTCTGCATCTTTGTTGCTTTGATGTTTTGTAACCGGCCCCCTCTCCCAGAGTCCCTCTCCTCTCTGGAGGGGCTTCTGCATCTTCCCCCATCAGAAGGGATTTCCCTTAGCCTTGATGGCAGATGGGGTGCAGGGAGAGTAAATGGCTTAAGGAGAAGAGACCATAAATGAGGAGGCATTCTGACATTATTGTACCTGTTACAGTCGCTCAGTGTAGGATGATAGATGCAGGACCGCCCAGGACATGGACGCTGCAGACAGGGCTAATCGGCCACGTACTCTCTGTCTCTGACCCTGGGGAATGCTTCAGGGCTTTAGAAAGCCACCCCAATGGACCGGCAATGGCACACAAAATGCCACCCGTGCTGGGAGAACACGCATTTAAACATGTGGCTCCTGGGCTCTTGAAACCTGAGTCCACACAGTGAATAACCAGTGGTAATAAGTAATCCAGGCACAGAAGTGGACAGTGGAGAAGAGGCTTCAAGACACGGGGGACTTTCCAATACTCTTACTTGTCCAGTGTTGAGATTGACTCTGCACGTTGAGAAAGTGCATTTTCCATGCAGGTGCCTCTCTGCTCTGCACAAGGTAGTGGAGGCCATTCCCAAAGGCTGATTTCCCCTGGTCGCTTCCCTGTCCCCTCCCAGCCTCCCAGGCGGGTGGGTTTCCGAAATGCCAAGCCCCCCCCATCCTCCTCTACCCCCCCAGGGCTGCACGCCTGCTACCAGCTGCCAGCCCCTTGTGCGGTGTGACCTGTTCTCTGCAGCGCTCTGTTCAGTTGCATGTGATACTCTTGATGTCAAAGTGAGCTTCACCCCTGTGGCAGCCGGCGCCCTGTCTGCCCCACCTCATCCCCTGGCCTAGCTTCCCCACGATGCTGGCCCCAGGCAAGGTGGAGGAGAGAAAGTTAGCTGGAATAGTACAAATATTTGCTACCACAGAAATAACTCCGTGAAACCTCCCTACTGACAGGTGGAGTTTTTGCTACAGTGATTTTCGCACATGGGTGTGGCTTCTGAATTTTGGAGGGACCAGAACTGCTGTGCCTGTAGATATAGAGGCTCACCCTGCTGGGAACAGGTAGCAGCTGGGTCCTTTTCTTTGCCTTGTTCCTCTGCCCCCAACCAGTCCCTGGCCCAGCCATTATTATCCCATGGTAATGGTTGTACTGATTTTGAAGTGGGTCCCCTGCTCTGTGGGTCAGCAGTCAACCCAGTCTTTGGGCTGTTTTGTAACAGGAGAAGCACTCGAGGCAATACCTGAACTGGAGGAGCTGAGCTTGTCCTGGAACAGTAGGGTGGGAGGAAACTTGCCTCTGATCCTCCAGAAGTTCCAAAAAGGGAGTAGAATACACACGCTTGAGCTTGTGGATTGTGACCTCACATCAGAAGATGGGACCTTTGTGGGTAAGTGGAATTTGGAAGAGTCCTTTCCAGAAAATTAATGTGAACAGGCCCCATGATGAGGCAGCCTGAGAGTCAACGTGGGTTGTGCTTTCTCTTACCCTGAGTTGGAAGAGTGGCTCACTGTACCCCCCAGGGTCACAGGAGGCTGCCCCCCTCTTGCCCTAACATTCACACCCTGCATTTTTACTGAGTTGCTCTTCTTGTTTGGATTCACCTCCCTCTAGGTGACTTGCTGCCCATGATGCAAAATCTCGAAGTACTTGATCTTTCCATTAACAGAAACATCGGTGCCAGTCTGAACAGTATTGCTCAGGGGTTAAGAAGTACCTCAAATCTGAAAGTACTGAAGTTGCATTCATGTGGATTATCACAAGACAGTGTCCGACTATTGGGTGAGTTAGCAACAACTGAGGTTTTTATATGCATGTGTCATTTTAGTTTATATTCAATTTATTTTATCTTATTTATTTACTCATGAGAGACACACAGGGAGAGGCAGAGACGTAGGCAGAGGGAGAAGCAGGCTCCCTGCAGGGAGCCTAATATGGGACTCGGTCCCAGGATCACAATCTGAGCCGAAGGCATATGCTCAACCACTGAGCCTCCCAGGCGTCCCTATATTTAATTTTTTAAGCTGTTAGAAAATTCAACAAAATATAAGATTATGGGCAATTTATATCTTCTTTGTCTTATTCTTCTCTAAATCTTTTATGGCAAGGGTATGCTTCCATGATTATAAAAATAACCTTTTAAAATGGCTGCCTCTGAAAAGGCCAGGCTATTTTGGGTTTGAGATAGACACTGGGCAAAAGAAAAGTTACTCGTGCTCCTAAAGCTCTCCATTTCCCCCTTGCTTTGGAAAATGTCAGCATTATTTTATGCTCAGTTAGTAGGAAGGACTTGGTACAGATAAAAGAATAGCATCAGTGGCATCTGTAGGGAGAACATGAAATGAAATTGTGTTTTCCCCTCTGACTTTCAGAGCCCATAATATCCTTCTCGCTGGCAGTGTGAGCGAGCCTAGGATTCTGTGAAATGCCAGTGCTCCAGGGTAGGAGGGGGAGCACCATCAGTTGCAGGGTCCTACCAAAGGCCTTGGCGCTCTGTGCAGATCAGAGTGTGCGGGGCGTGTGTTTGAAGCCACTGTCAAGTCCAAAGAGGGCCAGTTGGCAGGAAGTCTAAAGTTCTGCCTCCGTCTTGGCTTTTCTCAACCCAGTGTGCCTTCTCGATCTTCCTCCTACACACCTGCCCACTCCCCTCCACGCCTGCCTCCCACCCTATAACCTGTCAGAATGACTCTCTACTACTGACTCTCTTCGTAGATGCTGCTTTTCGGTACTTGTGTGAACTGAAGAACTTAGACCTTTCCTGCAACAAGGAGCTGGGTGGAGGTTTTGAAGACTCCTCAGCTCAGCTGGCCGCGCTGGAGCATCTAGAAGTCCTGGATCTTCACCAGTGCTCGCTAACGGCCGCCGACGTGGCGTCTCTGAGTAAGTGTGAACCGCGGGGCCCAAGGAAGGGCTTTTGGAACCTCAGTAGAGGTTTGGAACTTGGCAAATCTGGGGTGTCCCCCTAAACTTGGTGTTTATGAAGTCCTCAAAGGCGTCAAGTCCTAAAAGCCCAGTGAATGCCCCAGTCTTGTATTCGGCACGACGAGGTGCCCCGTAACGCCGGGGAGTCTAAGCTCCTCCCGCGCGGGTCTGTAGACGATGGACGTGGCACTTGGCGGAGAAATTTTGAATATGTGTTTGTTGCTGTTTCGAAATGACTCTGTTTTATAGCCAAAAGTGAAGTCAAGCCCCTGAGATACAAATGAAATCACAGAAGAATTTGGGGGGGTGCCTGGGGGGTCCATTATGACCTCAGGTGCCTACACTTGCTTTGCACAGTCGGCACAATCCTGCAATTAAGGCACGTGCTAGAGAAATGCCGTTGCCCACAACGAACAGCACACGCACAGCCTGGGGCCGAGGGCTTTATCCCTTCTGTGGCCACAATGAACCTTCAAAATGCCTCCCGAATCTGACCCCAGGTCACCCTCTAGACCTCTGCTACCCTGGTCCGGGCCACTGTCATCTCATGCCCAGATTGTCGCAAGTCCAAACGGTCTCCCTGTTCCCTCTCTGCCCTTCCGACCTCATTCGCTAGCCCTTCCCCCCTCGACATCACCCCGGCCCTTGTCTGTGCTGACCTTCTGTCCCTGGGGCCTTCGTCCCTGCTCCCTCTCCGGATCATGGGCCCCACTGAAGGAGCACCTCCAGGTCTCTCCTTTGGTCAGGTACAGGGGCTGGCACCCAGCCGGCACCCAGGAAATGCTTGCTGAATATGATTGGATGCATCAATCAATGAGTTAAGAACAGGAGTAAAGGAATTTTTTAGTTGTTTTTAGTACCATTTGGGAAGGAGAACAATAAAATAGGTTCTTAGGTCTAACATCTGTATGTTAGACCTGCTAAATGACATTTTAGGCTCCCAACTATTTGAAAACTGAGAATAGTTCAGCCTTTTTTTGTTAACGATTTTATTTATTTATTTGACGAATTATTTATTTATTTGTTTATTTATTTATTTACTTACTTACTAGCACAGCAGGGGGAGCAGCAGGCTCCCTACTCAGCAGGGAGCCCCATGTGGGACTCGATCCCAGGACCCTGGGATCTCACCCTGAGCCAAAGGCAGACGCTCAACCACTGAGCCACCCAGGCGCCCCTAGCCAACAGCTTTTGATTAATCATCTAATGGTACGAGGCACTGTGCCACCGGCTAAGGGAAAGTCACCGTCAGGAGCCCCAGCCTGGTAGGGCGGACATAAACCAACCGCATGGTGAAGAGCAGAGTGCTAGGGGGGCTGCAAGGGGAAGAAGCGGTTACCTCCGCTGGGATCCCACCTGCCTGCCTTTCTTGCCTTCCCATCCTCCTTCCCCCGCCTTCCACAAATGTCCATGCCTCCCGTGGCCTAGATTCTGCTGCACACTCTGGGCAGGAAGCGGGCCTCACACACAGAGCTCACCTCTGCTAGGGTGATCTGATAGTGGCCGAGGGGTGATGTGGCTCGGGGGGCCCTGGAAGGCTCTGAGGACTTGAGCCAGCCCCACAGAGACCCCAGCATTTCCCACACCGGAAGGAGCCAGGGCAAAGGCCTGCAGGCAGGAAAGGTAGCAGGAAGACGGGGAGGCAGGGGTGGCTCCTGGCCCCGCAGGGCCCTCAGGCCACCACGCCAGCACTGTCACCGACAGCCATCGGTCCTGACTGCCTGACTTCACTGCCTCCCTCATACTCAGTACTTTATTCAGAGAAAAGAATGATGGTATCGAGCACTAATTGAGCAGCTAATGTGTGTCAGGCAATGTACCAAGTACCTTCCATATACCAGGACATTTGACCTTCCCAATGACCCTGCGAAGTACTGTTATTATTGTTGTTATTACGATAACTGAGGTTGAGAGAAGTGAAGTCACTTTCCTGAAATCCCACAGTTCTTTAGCAGCAGAGGCAGGACGAGAACCCGGTTCTGCATCCAAGGCCTTTGCTCCTAATGTCTAGCTTGGAGAGAGGCTTGGAAGCAGCCCAAGCGTAGCTGGTGTGTGTGTGTGTGTGTGTGTGTGTGTGTGTGTGTGTGTGTAAGGTTGTGCAAGGGAGGGGATTGTGGGACCCACATAATCAGCCTCAAACGTGTCACTGCTGACATTTTAACAGCCCAGGTAATCCCTTTACTGTCGAGACTTCAAGAGTTGGATTTATCTGCCAACAGAAAGATGGGCAGCTCTTCTGAAAACCTACTCAGCCGACTCCGATTCTTGCCGGCCCTGAGGTCCTTACTGGTCAACGGTTGTGCTTTGGAGAGCGAGACCTTCACCGCCCTGGGTAAGAGAATTCGCCAGGCCCCCGCAGGCACGTACAGCAACACGTGAGAACACATACTCCCTACACAGGAATTTCATCCCTACACTCAGCCACAGGCAAAACCATGAAGCACCAATTTGTCTGCTTTTCAGGAAATGTGCTCTCTTAAAAGTGGCCTTCTGAAGGCCAGATGAATGATTCTGGCATTTGCGAATTGAACATTAAAAATCCAAAGTGCATGCAGCCAACTCTGGAGGTCCAGGTTTCTCCAGGTGCCAGCACAAACCGGGCTGCCGGGAGTCTGCGGGGAAACTGAGGCAATCACTAGTGTGCGAGCCTAGCTGACTGCCCAGCACCTACTTTCTGGCAGGATTCGTTGTCCTGTCTAGGACTCTGGACCTGCTTGAGGTCACGGATGCAGTCTGGCCTTGGTCAAGGGGCTACAGAATCTGGAATGTCTGTCTCTTCGGGGGCAAGAACATCATCTGCAAGGAGAGGGAGATGTTTTGAGGCACAGGACTTTGCGTCATTTTACAGAATTCACCACCCAGGTGGAGAGCATTGTGGGGGGGGAGGGGGTCCCAGGACAACCTTTCAGTTCAGAGATTCCCTAGGAAGACTCACAGCTCTCAGCGTATCACTGTACTACTCACTGCTGCGATTTCTTACAACCAAAGGATACAAAGCAAAATCAGCCAAGGGAACGGTGAGTGGCGCGAAGTGTAGAGGAAGCCAGCTACAAGCTTCCAAGAGGCCTCCACCAGTGGAGTCACGCAGGACACCCTTCACTGTCCCGGCGACTTCTGGCAACACGTGGGAAATGATGCCTTCCAGAGAAGCTCCCCTGAGCCTTCCGTCTGGGGCTTTTGTTGGGGACACGTGCCGTCACAGGTCATGTTTCCCGGCCCAGAAGGAAAGCAGGTGTGCAGCGTAAGCCATATAACGGGTAGACACACAGTTTAGGCTCAGCAAGCCACTCGTACTAGGTAAGGAATGGTTGCAACACGTCTAAACCCCAAATTCCCAGGTACCAACCAACCTTGCAAGGAAACCTTTTGGGGGTTGCAGCCTCCGGCCTGGCTGGTCAACTCTGTTTTTAGGTACACACGCAGGCCAGCAGGCTTGCATCCTGGTGCTCCCTGGATGAGGATGAAAACAGAGTGCTCCTCTCTAATGCTCGGGTGTTATATGCCAGCTGACACTTCATGAAAAATGAATTGTTTTATGGGCTATGACTCATGAAATAAATATGTCCTATCAATAAAGTAAGCTAGTTATTAATATCTGTTAACAGAAATGAATGCATATAATTCTCTTCGACTTCCAAAAACTCTGTAGTTAGGGCACACTCGTCCCCCTTTTGGCCCAAGTACTTTGTTCAGCCGCACAGACTTGGTCCCTGCTGTGAACTACGCCCACCCCTCTCACAGCATTGCTCGTCTTGTCCCCACATCTGGATGGGGAAAAGCTGCAAGATATGTACCTTTCAGATCTGGAGTTCTTCACCTGGGTCAGAGGGTCCGTGGGGGGCTGCGCCTGGGGGAGGGGGCTGTGAACTCCCCAAAGTCGACTGTGGTTACTTTGCGGGGGACGCGGGTGGTACATTCTCTGGCTCCACAGCACCTGCTGTCAGATTGCCTAAAACTCCAGTCCTGGCTCGGCTCTTGTGACCTGAGATACTTAACATCTCTGTCTGTAAAATGTAAAATGGAATAGTAATAGATACTTCGTGGGGTTGTAATAATTAAATGTGCTGACACCTGTAAAGTTCTTGGAAAGGTGCCTGGCACATAGTAAATGCTCAGTGAACATTAGTTGTTAATATTAACTATGGGGAGAGAATCTATCCATTTCATTTACAAAGTAAATTGGATCTTATCACTACCCAGTTTAAAAAGACACCATGGCAGCCCATAGCATCCCTCGTAAAATCCATATTTCTCCAGGGGGCCTAAAAGGCCTCAGGTGATGTGGCCCCAGGACCTCTCGGCCACTCTCCCCCTTGCTCCCTGAACCAGTCTCAGCTGGTTTCTTTTGGTTCCTTCCCCTCTCTGAGCTCTCCCTCCTCTCCAGGCCTTCCTGTTCTCTGGATGGAATGTCTCCCACCCCTGCCTACCTCCTGTTCCTTCCTGGGAGGCTCTGACTTCAGGTCTCAGTGTAAATGCTCCCTGTTAAGACAGCCTCTCTGATCTAAATTTTTTTTTTAAGATTTTATTTATTTGTTAATGAGAGGTACAGAGAGAGAGAGAGGCAGAGACACAGGCAGAGGGAGAAGCAGGCTCCATGCAGGGAGCCTGATGTGGGACTCGATCCTGGTCTCCAGGATCAGGCCTTGGGCTGAAGGCGGCGCTAAACTGCTGAGCCACTCGGGCTGCCCGCCTCTCTGATCTAAATTAGGATCCCCTGTATCTTTTTTTATAGCCTTTATTAGAATTTGTAAGAATGTATTTATTTGTGTGTTTTTTCTCAATGTATCTATTTCCCCCATTTTATAAACCTCCTGGAAGGCAAGGCTTGTATGTATCTTCACTGCACAGCCTTAACCACATTTTAGGTATTTCTGCATATTAGTTAAGCAAGTAAACAAACTTTTCAAAGGAGTCTGTAATCCCCAAAATGATTAGGTAAACCCAAACACACACACACACACACATACACACACACGATACATTCCACTGCTCAGGATAATGTCCATTTAGGGAAGTTCTACAAAAAAATAAATTTAGAGACAACATGATGCCTCTAGTTGGAAGAAGCTGGATATATATTTTTTGAAGATTTTATTTATTTATTCATGAGAGAGACAGAGAGGCAGAGACATAGGCAGAGGGAGAAGCAGGCTCCATGCAGGGAGCCCCATGTGGGACTCGATCCCAGGACCCCGGGATCACGCCCTGAGCCGAAGGCGGATGCTTGACCCCTGAGCCACTCAGGAGCCCCTCAAAGCTGGATATTTTTTAAAGAAATTTTTGTTTTTAATTTTGTGTCTTCTGCGATCAGAAGATAGAGCTCTTCCCAATTACTGCTGCATAATGAATCATCATCAAGTAGGTATTACATTAAATTATATCATCTGAAATAAACCTATCATTCAATTTGAATTAAGAAGTAAATCAAGTAGGGACGCCTGGGTGGCTCAGTCAGTTAAGCGTCTGACTTGATTTTGGCTCAGGTCATGATCTCAGGGTCATGCGATTGAGCCCTGTGTCGGCTCCCTGCTGGGCCTGAGCCTGATTAGGATGCGCCCTCACCCTCTGCCCCGCCCTCCTTACATGCCTGTACTCTCACTCTCAAAAACAAACAAACAAAAAGAAGTAAATCAAGTAAACATAGATTTCTCCACATCACTTTTAGAAGAAAAATTCCATTTCTTATTCATAAGTCTCTGTACCATGCAGGTCGGAGGCATTTTTTCTTTTTAAGATTTTATATATTTATTCATGAGAGACACAGAGAGAGAGAGGCAGAGAGGGACTTGATCCCAGGACCCCGGGATCACGACCTGAGCAGATGCTCAACCACTGAGCTCCCCAGGTGCCCTGGGATCCCCTTATTAGATACTATAAACCGATATATATTTGCCCTTTCTAAAGAATAACACTTGTTATTCTTTAGAAAGAAGAGTGGAATTAAAGCATAATTAACTATATCTAGGGAATAAGTTGGGTTAATTTCAACATTGGAGTAATTGAGAATTAAGTAGAACCTCTTTCAATCTCCTTTTAAAATCTCTCCAGAATTCACTAGTTCCCGCCTTGTCTCTGTAGCTGCAGGGAGGGAGGCGCAGACATGCTTTGGTATTTCAGTCCTGAGCAGGTTTGGCCCTCGGCGCTGAGCTTCAGCCACGACCTACCCGGGAATATGTAAAACCAGGACACGTTCTGGAAATCTCCACCAACTGTCCAAATCCTTTGCCTCTTCCTCCTCTTCGATGGGAACCAAAGGAGAAAAATCCCAGCTGGTTGTGATTTCCACTTAATCGAGTTTTACTTTTCTAAAGTTTCCAACATTTCTGCCCAATAAAAATAGACAACTTAGGTTGTGGTCATGAATTTCAGGCAAAAGAAAACGGTCTCCGCAGCTTCCTTATCTCAGTTACAGTCCTCTGCTGCCCCAGGTTCCTCAGTTCCAAAGAGGGAAGCCTAAGTGATCGCTGTTCTGTTATCAATTTTAGCCGAAGCCTCCACCTACCTGCCTGCTCTGGAAATGGTCGACCTTTCTTGGAATAAATGTGTTGGTGGCAACCTGAAGCTGCTTCTGGAAATGCTGAAGTTCCTGGCGGCCCTTCGAGTGCTGAGACTGAGCAGCTGTGCCCTGGTGACGGAGGACGTGGCCCTCCTGGGTTTGTACCTACTGGTCCCCGCGCAGTCCGGTGGGCACGGGAGCCCGATGAGGGAGGTGGGAGCGCAGCAAGGCCTCCGGCGGAGCCCTCTGCACACCTTCCCTTCTCTCTGCTTAGGAGAGATAAGGGTGAAAATGCATAAGGGCGGTTCCAGAGCCAGGAAGACAGGGGCGGGGGGGAGGGGGGGGGGGCTTCCACAGAGGGAGCGATGGGCATAGACACCGCAGTGGGTCATCCCAACGTCAGCGCCTCACCTTCCCCACACAGGACAGTCTTGTGTCCTGTGCAGCTCCAGGACACCTCCGGGACACTCAGACTTCAGTAACCTAGCATCTCCCTTCACAAAGTTTGCCCTGTCCACGTGGCACCCACACTCTTACTTTTTTCTTTTTATATTGACTCTTAAATGCTTTTATTTAAACAGGAGACTGACCATCACCATCACTGAAATATGGGTATCACTTCTCATAGACAGATGTTATTAGACTGTTGCCAGCTGAAGGCTTAGAATAGAGGTTCATTCTCTCTTTATTAGAAAAAGGGGAAGAGAAGGGTTTAAAGACATGCTACCATCAATCTGACCCTTTCTCCATGTCAATTTAGAAAGATGGAAAGAGATTTGAATAAGGAATAGCTTTTGCACTGCAGGATTCCAGAGGATATAATACGTTTCCTAAAAATCCCCTAAAATCACCCCTGTATTGTCCACTTCCCATTGGAAACGGGGAATTGGAGAATACATCTGTGTCTTTCATCTACCCTTGTACCCACATCTGAGCACTCTGCAGACATCAGCCACCAGATCTCCAAAGCAATGAGCACCCCTCCAAAAAATTTTTAGTGACTGACAAGTACTATTACTATGTGCAGTTGCTACTGCCACTTTTATATTGCTTGGATTATTTTAACAAATGTTCTTTAAGAATTTCCTAATCACTGTAGCTTATTTTTTTCTTTTATAAATAACAGCACTTTCTCAGAGTAAACTATAAAAGTATTTCCATAGCCTACGATCTTATTACCCAGATTTTAAAAATATGTAATAAGTATAAAATAGTGAAATAATTAGGATACTCACATGATTAGAAAATTCAAACAGCACAGGAAAGTTAAAATTATGTCTGGGATTTCCTTTAAAATACAGTAATATGATCATCTCAAAAATCATATAACATCTCAGGACATGCAGAAAAAAACATTTGACAAGATTCAATATTCAGTCATCATAAAACTCTCAACAAAATGTGATTAGAGGTAACACACCTCAACGTGATAAAAGTCATATATGTCAAACCTACAACTAATATGATCCTCAGTGGTGAAAAATGGAGACCTTTTCCTCTAAGCTCAGGAACAAGAGAAAGATGTTTACTTTTGCTACTTTGATTCAACATAGAAGTCTTAGCCACAGCAGTCAGACAAGAAAAAGAAATAAAAGGCATCCAAATTGGTAAGGAAGAAGTAAAACTTTCACTATTTGCAGATGACCTAATATTATATCTAGAAAACCCTAAAGATGCCACCAAAAACTATTAGAACTGATGAATTCAGGAAAGCTGCAGGATACAAAATCAATATACAGAATTCTGTTGCATTCCTATACACTATACACTAATAATAAAACAGCAGAAAGAGAAATTTAAGAAAATAATCCCATTTACAATTGCACCGGAAATAATAAAATACCTAGGAATAAACTTACCCAAGGATGTGAGAGACCCATACTCTGAAACTACAGGACACTGATGGAAGAAATTGAAAACAAATGGAAAGATAGTCCATGCTCACGGGCTGGGAGAACAAATATTGTTAAAATGTCCGTACTACCCAAAGCAATCTACAGGTTTAATACAATCCCTATGAAAACACCAACAGCATTTTTCACAGAACTAGAACAAATAATCCTAAAATTTGTATGGAACCATGGAAGATCCTGAATAGCCAAACAATCACGAAAAAGAACAAAAGAAGAAGTATCACAATCCCCAATTTCAAGATATACTACAAAGTTGTAGTTATCTAAACAGTATGATACTGGCACAAAAATAGACATGTAGATCAACAGAACAGAGCAAGGAAGGACCCAAGGGGAAAAAAAATCTATGCTCATATGAGCAACTAATCTTGACAAAGGAGGCAAGAAAAAACAATGGGAAAAAGTCTCTTCAATGACTGGTGCTGGGAAAACTGAACCCACTTTCTTACACCACACACAAAAATTTTAAATGGATTAGAGTCCTAAATGTGAGACCTGAAACCATAAAACTCTTGGAAGAAAACATAGGCAGTGATCTCTCTGACATCAGCCTTAGCAACATTTTTCTAGATATGTCTCCTCGGGCAAGGAAAAAAAAAGCAAAATTAAACTACTGGAACTACACAAATTAAAAGCTTTTGCACAATGAAGGAAACCACCAAAAAACATGAAAAGCCAACTTAATGGGAGAAAATATTTGCAAATGATATATTCAATAAGGCATTAATATCCAAGATATATAAAGAATTTGTATAATTCAATGCCAAAAACCCCAAATGATTCAATTTCAAAATGGGCAGAGGAACTGAAGAGACATTTTTCCAAAGAAGACATACAGATGGCCAACAGACACTTGAAAAGATGCTCAACATCAATAATCATCAGGGAGATGCAAATCAAAACCATAATAAGGGAGCGCCTGGCTGGCTCAGGCATGTGGAAGACCGTGTGACTCTTGATCTTAGGGTTGTATGTTTGAGCACCATGTTGGATGTAGAGATTACTTAAAAATAAAATCTTTAAAATATGAAGTGTCATACCTGTCAGAATGGCTAAGATTAAAAAAAAAAGACAAGAAATAGCGAGTGTTGGAGAGGATGTGGAGGAAAAGAAACACTCATGCACTGTGGGTGGAAGTGTAAATGGGTGCAGCCACTGTGGGAAACCAAAGAGAGGTTCCTCAAAAAATTAAAAATAGAAATACCATATGATCCAGTAATCCTACCACAAGTACTTACCCAAAGAAAACAAAAACACTAGTTTGAAAAGATATATGCACCCCTATTTTATACCAGCATTATTTACAATATCCAAGATAAGGAAGTAACCTAAGCGCCTACAGATTGATCAATGGATAAAGAGTGAAAAAAAATGGATAAAGCGTGGTACACACACACACTGGAGTATTAGCCATAAAATAGAGGTTTGTTTGTTTGGTTTTTTTTTGATACACACATTTTATTTCTTTATTTTTCAAGTAAGCTCTGTGCCCAACATGTGGCTTGAACTTACGACCCAGTGATGGGATCATCGCCTCAATGATCTTGAACTCAAGATCAAGTCACATGCTCTACGGACTGAACTGGTCGGGTGCCCTAAGAATGAGATTCTGCCATTTGTGACAACATGGTTGGACTTAGACGATATAATCCCGAGTGAAATAAGTCAGAGAAAGACAAATACTATATGATTTCATTTATATGTGGAATCTAAAAATACAAGACAAACAAGACAAAAAACAGAGTCTTAATGCAGAGAACAAACTTATAGTTACCAGAGGGGAGGTGGGTGGCAAATGGGTGAAATAGATAAAGGGAACTAAGATGTATAAAAATATATAAGTCACGCAGTTGGAAAGTATAGCTTAGAGACTGTAGTCAATAATATTGTAGGATAAATAAGCAAAATATAGTCGTATATCAGAGGTATTATGGGGTTGGTTCCAAACTACCACAATAAAGCAAATATTGCAAAAAAAAAAAAAAAAAAGCAAGTCAAGTAAATTTTCTGGTTTCCCGGTACATATAGAAGTTATGGGTACACTGTACTGTGGTCTACCAAGTGTGCACTACCTTAGCCACCTCACTTTGCTGGTGCAACCTGAGGGGGGTGCTTCCGACAGGAGCCGGCTGGTCACCAGTAGGGAGGCTGTGACAGAGTCCTCTCGGGTCACTGACATGGAGGCTGAGTGAGGAGACCTCCGAGGCCCCTGCCAACTCTGAGACCCTGTGTCGCTCGTCTGATCTCTAGTCCAGGCCTGCATTTGCTGGCAAGGGAAGCACGCGCGGCTTGCTTTGGGCGCCTCTCCTAGCTCCTCTCACACCTGTGACTCTCTTTTCTCAGCTTCATCACCAACTACTATTTAGCAGGTGCCCTTTTAGTAGTACTGCGATGTGTGCTCCTCAAAGGGAGAAGTGTCCTATGAACTGGAGGTCCCTAAGGTGACTTAGAAATCACCCAGGTGTATCTTGCACGTGAAAGGTGCTCAGTTAAATACTTGCTGAATGAAGAATGGTGGAGTGAGCAGTGGACAATTCAACAGCATCAAACAGCAAGAGGACCTTTGACAAATGGTCCTCGGTTAAAGCCAGCGAGCCACCACTCCCCACATTGAATTAGAGTCTGCAGGCAGGGCTGGGAACTCTAGTGGAGCCAAGAACAGAAACTTGACAAAAAAGATATTCTTTGGGGTGGGATTTGGAAAGGAAAAAAACAGTCCTCAAGCTGTACGTGGGCTTGGGTCCTAAAGTGACTTCAGACATCCTGGATAAAGCTGCTAGCCAGTAACAAATCCTTAGGAACCACCAGTCTTGTCATCACTAATCTTGGAACTACTGTGTTACTGGAAGCGGCAAACAGCCACTGGGGAAAGTGTCCTCGTATTTTAGCATTCGGTGTCATTTTATTTTTCAGCATCGGTGATACAGGCGGGTCATCTGGCCAAGCTGCAGAAGCTCGACCTGAGCTATAACGACAGCATCTGTGATGCAGGATGGGCCATCTTCTGCCAAAACGTGGTGTTCCTCAAAGAGCTAAGCGAGCTGGATATCAGCCTTCGGCCCTCAACCTCCCGGGATTGCGGACGCTGGTTTAGACACTTGTTACGTGCTGTCGCCAAACTTTCCAAGATCACTGAGATAGGCATGAAAAGATGGATCCTCCCCACCTCACAGGAGGAAGAACTAGAACATTTTCAGCAAGATCACAGAGGCAGCATTCACTTTGACCTGGGCGAGGGTCAGTAGGGTGGCCTCCCAAGGCGTCACTACGCTATAGGAAAAAACATGAATGAGATTCATTCATTCAGTGTAATCAGAGTGTCAGCTTCTGGGCTGTTTGGTTGGCCCCATGTTACAAAAGCGTTGTAAAGGGACGCCTGGGTGGCTCAGTGGTTGAGCGTCTTGCCTTTGACTCAGGGTGTGATCCTGCAGTCCTGGGATCGAGTCCCACATCAGGCTCCCTGCATAGAGCCTCCTTCTCCCTCTGCCTGTGTCTCTGCCTCTCTCTCTGTATCTCTCATGAACAAGTAAATAAAATCTTAAAAAAAAAAGCGTTGTAAATATGTATCTAGTAATCTAAGCACGATTTTACTCTCTAATGACAAGGATGCCCTGCCTCCATGGACTTCCATTTATTTTGGATGTATAGTTCACTCACTGTGTAGAAGGCCTGCCAAAAATGTTTAGATTTTGGTAATACGTTTCCTTTTTTTTCTTGCCCTGGAATTTTCTGCCTTTTTTCCTACATGATAAATGTTCTAAATATAAGTGTGAGTGAGTGTGTATGTGTGTGAAATTCTAATGTGAAAGGCACTAGCTATGACAGTTTCACACTATCTTTACTATTATATGTGTCTTAATATGATCTATGTGCATTTGTAGCAGCAAGCGTACCCTTCCACGGTTTATTGTTTTATGTTCTGGTGCTTTTTATCTCAGATATAAACCATGAACACTAGAAATGGTCACAGATATCTGCATCTTGGTAAAAAAAGTGGTCAAAAATATTGAAACCCAGTATCAAAAACACATCTTATTAAAATAAAGTAAAATTTTCTATTATTAAAATAAGGGAACATTACCCTCTGGGCATTTTTTTGGCATGGAATATTCTCTGTAAAACCTATCTGATTTATTAAGGTCTTTGTCTTGCTCTAAGTGATTTTAGAAATTTTGGGTTATCTGTTGCAGGAGCATGAAACTCATTGCACAGCAGAAATGTTTGCTCACACATTTCTATTCTTTTTTTTTTTTTTTTTACACATTTCTATTCTGACACACTTTGGGCAAATTATGTTTGGTTTCTTGTTGCTACACTGGTAATTTATATTGCAATCGTTGCTTGAACGATACGTAGGATTTGAAATTAATATTACTCCAAAAGAAGGTCATCAGGATGAGGAACTTTTGGGTCATGTACATGGGGTTGTTTTAGGGAATTGTGGTATTCTTCATTCTCTGGGCATTCCCGTGAATTCCATGAGCACCTATGCTCTTGTGTTTATATGACATAGGCAAAATCTATGAACAACTAACCAAAAACCAGAAACAGACCAATATCCTTCAGTGGGTGAATGATTAAACTATGAAACTAGGCAATACTGCTCAGCAACAAATTGATGCATGTGACAATGTGGATGGACTTTGAGTTATGCTGAGTTAAAAAGCCAATCCCCAAAGGCTACACATATGAGATTCCATTTATATGACTTCCCTGAAATAACAAAATTATAGAGCTGGGGAAAAAAGGTTAGGGACCGGGAGATGGGGTAGATGGTAGGTGTGACTAAAAGGAGTAGCACAGGGAGACTTGCGTTGGTTACGTAAAGCTACATGTGGCAAAACTGCATTGAACTACACACACACACACACACACACACACAAAGTGTTCCTACAACTGATGGGATCTGAAAAAGCCCAGTTGATGGCACCAATGTAAATTTTCTGGTTTTGGTATTGTCTTAGAGTCATGCGAGATGTCAACGCTGAGGGAGAGCGAAGGGTGCACGAACCTCCCTGTCCATTTCTTTGGATATTTTTGTGAGTCTCTATTTCAAAATGTAAAGTTGTCGGGGTACCTGGCTGGCTCAGTCAGAAGAGCATAGGAGTCTTGATCTCGGGGTCATGAGGTCAAGCCTCACGTTGGTGGTAGAGGTTACTAAAATAAAGTTTTAAAGTAGACAGGATCAACCTCCACTTACCTATCACAGGCATCTACAATTTTCAACTCATGGCCCGTCTTGTTTCATTTGGGTCCCTCACACTTACCTCTCCCTGATATTTTTCTGCCACTGTTCCCAGGTATCGTATCATTTTAGCCGTAAAGAGTTCATTCAATAAAGTAAGAGTCTTTATTTTTAGACATAATCATGATTCTATGAATAATTTCAGCGTGGTAGGCATCTTCACTCCTACATATTTTGCCTTCTTAATCCAACAGGGTTCATTATCTCAATTCATTACAGAATTATCTCTTTTTTTTCTTTACAGGTTTTCCTTTTGCATCTTTTTCCCCTTTCTTATCTTTTGGAGAATTCTTTCCTTTCTTTAGCAGTCTTTGCAGTTCTTCAAATATCCCCAGTCCTTTCCGGACCATTGTTCCACGCCACCATGCCTGAATCTGAAGACAAGATAAACCCAAACAGTGTCAGTCGTCAGTTGGTATCCCTCCAGACTGGGGATGGCTATCTCTTCGTTCTGGTATGTAGTTTTAAAGATGTGGAGGATATAATATCATCAGAACTCTACACCTTATTTTCTCTCCCTATCTGAATTGGCCAGTCATTCTGGCAAATGTAAAAAGGAAAACAAGTTAAAAAAAAAAAATTCAGGGACGCTTGGGTGGTTGAGCCTGTGCCTTTGGCTCAGGGCAAGGTCCTGGAGTCCCAGGCTCCCTGCATGGAGCCTGCTTCTCCCTCTGCCCGTGCCTCTGTCTCTGTCTCTGTCTCTCTCTCTCTCATGAATAAATAAATAAAATCGTTTAAAAAAAAATTCAGTGCTTTTATGTCCCAGGCACTGTTCTAGACATTTAGGAAACAGCAGCTAAATGCCAATGTCACTGCCCTCACACTGCCGCCAAAGGAGACAATAAATACAGGAATTTATGATCTGCTAGATGGTGGTAAATGGCACAGAGACAACAGGGCACAGTAAGGGGATGAGGAGGGCTTGTACCTGCCTTTCCTCTTGTCACTGGACTGCTGGGCCGGCCCCTCACTCCTTCAGAGATCCTGTTCCCTCCTACATGCTCAGAAGCGTCCCTCCTCTAGTGCTAGGCTCTGAGCCTTTTGGTGCCTCCCCCACTTCTCTCAGAATAAAAGCTCAAGTCCTTAGGAGGGGCGTCACAAGGCCGTCTGTGATCTGCTCCCTGACCTCCTAACTATTCCCTCGCCTTGCTCACTCTGCTCCAGCTGTGCAGGCCTGCTCACAGCTGGACACACCCAGCACGACCCCAGCTCACGGCCTCTGCTTTTGCTGCTGCTTCTGCTCAGAACACTCCTCCCAGCATCCAGATGGCTTAACCTCCAGTTCTTCAAGTGTTGGCTCAATTGGCACGGCTGCGGACTGGATTGTGTCCCCTCACCTCCAACTCCTATTAAAAGCCCCAGCCCCTAATGTGATTGTATTTGGAGAGGGACCTTTGGGAGGTAACTAGGCTGAGATGTGATCATGAAGGTGGGGTCCTCCTGATGGGTTCAGGGCCCTCATGAGAGGCACCAGATAACTCACTCTGTCTCTCTGTCCTGTGAGGGCACAGCAAGAAGACAGCCGTGTGCAAGGCAGAAAGAGCTCTCACCAGAGATGGACCATGCTGCCGCCCTAATCCTGGCCTTCTAGCCTCGAGGACTGGGAGAGAGTTTCTGTTGTTGAGCCACCCAGGCTACGGTACACTGTTAGGGTAGGCTGAGCTGCCTACACCAGTCATTTCCCAAGGAGGCCTATCCCAACTACCTCATTTAATCAAATCCCCCCAACCCCCAGCACCACCACCACACACACACATACACAACTTCTGGCAATCTCAATTCCCCTTAGCTTGAACTTTTTTCCAACACCACTTATCACTTTCTAACAGACTCTGTAATTTTATGTTTTATATCTTCTCAGGTTCTTATTTCCATCACACTGGACCCTAAGGAACGTGAGGACAGAAAAATTTGCTTTGTTCACTTATGTATTTCCACAGCCTACGACAGTGCCTGGCACATAGTGGAAGCTCAGTGAGCATTTGCTGAATGAATGCACAAATGAATGAATGAGGTGGGCGGGGCATGCTGTTTTACAGAAGGGGGATCAAGGGCAGGTATGAGGATATTTGGACAGGGACTAAGTGAGGGCTGGGAGTCTCGTCCATATCGAGGGGATGCAGCTCTGGGCAGAGGGAGCAGCAGCAGGCTTGGGCCTTGGGAAAACACCCAGGATCCCTCCGTGCAGTGAAAATGGGATAGAGGAGATGATGGGGAGTAGAGCCGCCACAAGTGATTTCAGGTGGTGGTTTTCCAGGGGAACAGAATCGCCCTCTAGAGGCGTTCTAGACAGTTACAGGGCTTTTTGTTGCCTTAAGGGTAGGCAGTCTTCAACTGTGGGACAGGACCCGAGTCCATAAAGACTTTCCCAGGGGGTGCACGCGTGGGTAGTTTGGAGGCAATCTATTTCCAGAGCTCCACCTGCTCTATGCACCCCTTCCTACCAGGTGTCTGCCTAGGAACACAGCTGCTGGCTCTCCACGCCTGCCTCGGCCTCCGCAGCTGCCTCTCTGGCACACCTCTCAGCCACCTGAATCTGACTAGGGTGTGTTTTGCCCTGGACTCCAAAAACCTCTGGGACACCACAAAGAAGAGACAATACAAAATAGTAGTATTGAAAACAAAACCAGACAAACAAGAACAACAAAAAACACAAATACAGAGAATTGTTGTTTCTCAGAGGGGAGGTGGGTGTGGGGGTGCGTGGAATAGGGGAGGAAGGCTGAAGGGCTGAAGAGGTACAAACTTCCAGCTATAAAGTAAGTAAGTCATGGAGATGAAAAGTTCAGGACAGGGAATGTAGTCAGCAATATTGTAATAACATTGTGTGTGGCAGATGGGGACGACGCTTGCGGTGAGCACCGTGGAATGCATAGAATCATCAAATCAATATGTTGTGCACCTGAAATTAATATAAAATTGTATGTCAATTCGATTTCAAAAACAGAAGACTGGTAGTATTGACGTTGGCCGTAGGGACTAGGTAACCTGATTCTTTTGTAAGGCAAGTGGTTCCCAAGCTCTTTGCCTTCAAGAAAATGGAAAGACCAGTTGATTTGCCCACTAAGAGCCTGCCATGTGATTTGGGGGGGATGCAAATCTGAAGAAGTTCAGAGACGTGTGAACATTACCATTTAAAACAAAATCATAGAGGCGCGCGCACACACACACACACACACACACACACACACAAGCTGCTTCCATTCTTGTCAACTTCTCTATGTAAACAAGGCTTCTCAGGGCTTCATCTGTAAAAAACGAAATACAGGAACAGAACCAATGTCAATTCTGTCTCGTTCCAGCAACAGGTAGTGTTTATGCAGGGATATAGAACCTATGTGGGAAGGTTTCCCACTTGTATATGTAACTCCCAAATCCTATAGGCCAAAGAATTAAATATCAAAATATATAATGGATTTTATAGTGTTTTGGTCAGTTTTATAGTACTAATAATTGTAATATGACTCAATCCAGGACATTAAAAAACCTATGGTTACAGAAAAAAAATTCTAATCTTAAAACTTCATTTGTATAAATATTTTTGTTGCCTGAAAGCATGAAAGGTGATCTATAAATGACTTAAAATAATATATATAAAACATTAAGCTCAATTCTTGGGGGAAAGTGAAGTAGAAATACATGCTCAAGAATAAAAAAGAAATGATTATAACATTTCTGCCTATATAGGGACGCCTGGATGGTTCAGTCCATTAGGCGTCCGACTGGTGATTTCAGCTCAGGTCATGAGTTCATGGGTTCAGTGGGACTGAGCCCCTCCTCGGCCTCCGTGCCCAGCGTGGAGTCTACTTGAGATTCTCTCTCCCTCTTCCCCTGCCCCTCTCCCACTCAGCACACATATGCGCGCGCACTCTCTCGAATAAATCTTAAAAAAATTTCTGCCTGTAAAATAAGACCTTGCTCAAGTATTTTGTATCAAATCATAAGGGTATTTAGATTCCATTGGGGACATTTAAAATAATTGATTTAAAAGCTTTATTTTAAGATGTCAATATTGAAAACTCAAGGAAAAGTAAATCCTTTGCAATGTTTAAACTTAGTGGCAAAAGGATTAAAACACCAATTTTAAAATGTGCAAGAGGGTACGTGGTTTTTCAAAATCTTTTTACGCATTTTAGGAAGTATCCAAAAAGTATTATTTTCCTTTTTCCAGTGTTGCCACTCCTGAGTATATACATATTAAAATAAGTGTTTTAAGATAAATTACTTTCCTTTTTTCTTTATGTCACAGCTCTGTCCTTATTTTCATTTATTAAAATTATGGGTTTTGGTTTAATTTCAGGAGAGTAAAGAAGGTATCACATACTATTTACCATAAAAGAGGGTGTTAGGTTTGATATGGTAGAGGGCCATTGATAGGTGAGGGTCTTGCAAACCAAAGACTGTTCAGCTAAAAAAAATCATGGATTTCAGTAGAGTAGTGAAAAGATCCCACCTAAGTTTTAACAGCATGGGGCTGACTGCTACGTGGAAGTACAGTAAGGCTAGCAGGTGTGGAAGTGGGGATACTGGTTAGAGGACTAAGGCCATCAGGGTGGGGGACCATGGGGGCTTGGACCAGCTGAATAAAGAATATTGAATACTGACTGAAGTGGGGCCTGGCCTGGCCTATCTGGGGGTATCCTAATTGTATCCATGGGTGAGGTGGGCAAAGAGGAAATGACAAGTTTCTTTGCTCCCCCTCCTTTTTTTTTTTTTTTTTTCAGGATTTTATTTTTTCATTCATGAGAGATACAGAGAGAGGAGAGAGAGAGAGGCAGAGACACAGGCAGAGGGAGAAGCAGGCTCCTTGCTGGGAGCCTGATGTGGGACTTGATCCCTGGGCTGAGGGCAGCTCAGCTCAACCACTGAACCACCCAGGCATCCCGCTCACCCTCCTTTTTAAAGGCTTTTTGCCTCCTGACCCTAGTTAGTGGCAGAGCAGAACTCTGGTCTCTATACCGCTGCTCCATAAAGACTTTCACTTCTAATTTTTTAGCCTTAGTGACTTTGTGAATATAAACTTTTCAGTCCAGTGAATAGTCCAAGAATCTTAGGCTGTTTTGGGATCCTGAGGTTTGGGGTTCTTTTGCCTGTTTGTTGTCTTATCTGACAAAGAGATGAAGGACAAAAAGGCAAAAAGGCTAAGATGAGGTTCAAAGATCCCCTTGCTTAATTCGGAGTAGATGAAGAAAGTAGAGTCGCTGCTCTCAATGAGGACGACGTAGAGATGTGTGAAGCGCAGCCCCGGAACAGTCTGGGATATGTTTACCCCTGACCCCTCTCCACAGCAACTGTGAATGCGTTATCCAGAATTTTTGCTGATTTTACCTTTGTTGCCATTATTTTCTTGTTTCTTTTTATCTTCAAGTATGTCCATATAGCCTGACTGCCTTCAATGCACACTTCTTTTGGGGGGTCTTCCATGGGATTGTCCATCAGTGTCAAAACCTTGAGGTTCACCAGGTTATCCAAATTCTCTGGAAGACAGGTGATCAAGTTGTCCTCAAGCAGTAATTCTTTCAAAGCTGAAACAATTTTTGAATGACAGATTTATCTTAAGAAGAAGCAAAGTTTCTCTGCCTCTCTCTCTGTGTCTCTCATGAATAAATAACATCTTTAAAAAAAAGAAGAAGCAAAGTTAAAACATGCATTCTTTAGTCCAGTTACTTTGAAATGTTTGTTTCCTGCTGTGTCATGTATCAAAAGACACAGATTTAATGAGGTAAACCAAGGTCTCTTCCCTCTAACAATTCAGATTGTTGGAGCCAGTGTATATATTAGAGACAGAAATAGAGCACACACCAAAAAAATCTCACAGCGTTTCATTCCTCCAGGGACCAAGGACAGGAAAAAAATGTATGGTCAGGAGCATCACATGCCCACCCCTCGACTCTAATCTATGGCAAAAAAAAAAAAAAACAACACATTTTATTTGGTCCCACCAGAAGCTCAGCAAAAGGCTGGTAAATGGATGGATGGATTGATGCATGTACAAATAAAGAATGGTTTAACCTAGTGTCAAATGTTTGGGTGTTTAAATATGAATCATATGTGATTTTTCATGCCAGTCCCACAGCTCCAGAAGTACCCCCCGCCCCTTGCTGACTTCACCACTCTAGGTCAACACTTTTCATTTTATTCAAGTGACTTAGTGACCTAACGCAAATTTGCTCTAGGACCCCCGGCTCCAAACACTGGCAGGTAGTAAGTAGGCAGAAAAGGACTGTTGGTGGCATAATGACTGTAAGGAGGAATGCTGATTTTCTCTGCAGTTGCTCTTTCCTTCTCCCTTCAGTTCCAAATAAACAATCTAACTGCCTTCCTGAGGTTCTTACCTGTATCAGGCACCTGGCCTTCCCTGTCTCACTAGTGAGACCTGCGAGGAGGTAATGGGGGTAGGGCTAAGCTCTCTGAACATTGAGATTAGTCTTGAGTGAACCAAGGAAGTGGGAAATGCTTCAACATGAGAAATGCTGGCCTCGCACTCCTCTAGGCTGAGGATCTCTACTGAGATTCCTTACCTTGTGCCTGGCAAATGGAATTTGGAAGTTTCTTAAGCCAGTTGTGGCGGCAGTCAAGAATTTCCAGGTTAGGCATTGATCCCAAAGATGTGGGCAGGTACTCCAGATGATTGTTCTCCACATACAACTCTTTAAGACTCTGAAAAACATAGGAGTAGACCATAATGATCCTTACATTGATAAAAGAATTAAGAAAACCAGACTCACTGGTGAGTTCCCATGCTCTTTCAATGGGGATAGTGAGCATTGGGTCAACGACGAAACTAAGAACCATCATCAAAACATAAAATTATTTTTGGGTAAAACCATTGGATGTGGTTCCCATTTATGCAGGGAAAAGAAAACACGGGAATCTCATGTTTGTTTCACAAGAACTTTACAGAAAAATAACTGTGATAATTTATATCATTTGCTCCCCTTCAATAGCTAATTAGCAGCAGCAGTTGCTGTAGGACTAAAAGTGCATCAAGTATCAATCTAACACTGTCCAGGTGGAAGTAGCCAAAATGTGCAAACGAATTAGTTATTTTCAAATCCACTGGGCAAAAATGTAATGTTTGCATCTCACCCTAAGCTTTCAGAGAGTGTTCCGTGGCGTATCAAGGAGCCAGATGATAAGAATTCTGAACCCAGGGCAAAGCAGTGGAGAATCAGGAATAGGACATCTGTGTCACAGGTGAGAAGTACCCATGCCATACATGCTGTCGCTCAGCTCCACAACTGGGGCTCATGTTGTGGCCCACACCTACTTTAACATTAGTAAGAGCGCAGTACAACAAATATGGGGAAAAAAATCTCAATTCTTTAAAGTATGCATACATTAAGACACAGGGGTATGGCTACTTTGAATGAAGTTATCCTGTTGCTTTGTTAGGATTTAGCACGGGGCTGCGTGTGGGCCCATCTCTATAGGATCCTGGGACCGTGTTAAACCCTGATTTGCCCACCATCATACAGGGAGGGAGGTCACATTGACCCATCCAGAATGCAGACCCCTAGCCATATCACCTGTAGGATACTTTAACTTAAAAAATAGTACAATTTTCAGGGGCCTCTTACAAAAGGTAGAAATCAAATGGAAAGTGATAGGGCTCAATTTCCTTTTTTTTTTTTTTTCAGGTTTTTTTTTTAATTTTTATTTTTTTTGCTAATTCCCAGGTTTTATTTATTTATTTATTTATTTATTTATTTATTTATTTATTTATTTTTATTGGAGTTCAATTTGCCAACATATAGCATAAGACCCAGTGCTCATCCCATCAAGTGCCCCCTTCAGTGCCCGTCACCCAGTCACCCCCCCCCCCCGCCCACCTCCCCTTCCACCACCCCTTGTTCGTTTCCCAGAGTTAGGAGTCTCTCATGTGCTGTCTCCCTTTCTGATATTTCCCACTCATTTTTTCTCCTTTTCCTTTTATTTAGGGCTCAATTTCTGCAAATAAAACATGCCAAACTGCACAGCGGAGAGGAGTATGGCATGGCATAGCCTCTTGGCTATGTTCTTTGCATATGCATCCAGGGGTTCAGGAAAACAGTGCTAGAATGACTGGCTGTTTGGGGCTGGAAATCTAATATGGAGGATTCCCTCAAGCCTCTGGGGATGCCACCGTGTTTTCTCAGTATCAGCCAACTTAAAGAATCAGTAGGCATGGACTTCTTTGCTTACTCATTTGGGGAGGCTTACCTGTAGTTTGCTAATGTGTTCTGGAATATAGGTGAGCTTCATTCCCTGGTCTTGCCCAATGTATAATTTCTCTAAAGACTCTAAAGAAAGGATTTCTTCTGGAAACGAAGGGAACTGATTTCCTGTTAATCCAAGCATCTTCAGCTTTGAAAGTGAGCTGAAGTCTGAAGGTAACTAGAAGTATTCCAAAAAGATAAGTTTCAGGTCAAGATTATTTTGAACAATAAGATAATAAATGGAGTTTTTAGTTTTGAGGCCAATTGATAAACCTACAGTAGAGCAATTTAGCAATTCCTACGGATGAGAAGTTGGCACAAATACTTGCGTATAGAGTATTTGTATTTGTAGATCTAAAGTCTGGAGTCCCACTCTTTCCCCAAGCCCCTCTGCTCTTCACTTCAGGCATTGCTTTAAACTGAAGCAATTTTAAACCTATTGCAAACTTTTGAACCGTGGTGCAGCAAATGCTTGACACTACTGAAAAAGTGCTGAAGTTATCAGAGTAATACCCCAACTGTAATATTGATAAGTTCAGTTATTGGAACTGATCCAATCTAGTAACATTACCTCTCACCCCAAAAGGCTTTAAGTCAGCAATTTATAAACTTCAGCTGAAATCTTAGTTGGATGCAAACAATGAAGACGATCATGATTTTATCTTACCATATTCTCCCCGCCAGCAAATAATGAGGCTTATGGACCCTCTGTAGGTATCAGGGAGGCATTTCCTAGACTCCCAGACTGCCAGGCTTGGCACGTCTTACAAAGGTCGTCTATTCTAATCCTTTAATAGGATGGTTGAACATATTCCACACATGCTAGCCATGCAGCACACATTTAAACAGCACCTCCTGGAATGCAAAGCTCATTACTTGGATGGAGACCTCTAATTATCAGATTTTCTTCTTTTGTCAAGCCAAAAATCTGTGTCACTATTATGTTCACCTATTGGTCTCTTTCTGGCCATCTGGAACCACACGGAAAAATCTCATTCTTAAAATATGTGATAGTCTCCCTATTGATTATGTTGCAGAGACACCTATTTTCTTTCCTTTTTTTTTTTTTTGAGACACCTATTTTCTTGTAGAAAAATAAAACACAGTTATAGATCTCGACAGCTTCTTAACTCACTTTGAACCACCTTCTTTTATGAGGCTTTACTTCTAATGGGGAAATCTATTCCCCACAGTTCCCTGTCCCAGCCCTGGTATCTCCCCTACCCATTCCTCTCTTCTTCATGAAAATGGTGACACTTCAGCTTAGCCTCACCTCTCCATAGATGGGGCGGGGAAGGTTGGAAACATAATTGGGGAGCAGCTCAAAAGAAAGCTCCCTAAAGTGATAACAGTAAGTCTGACCCATCTGCAATCTTTCATACAGTATTTTTCTCTTTATTGTGTAGGAGGAGGGCTCGTTTTCCTAAAAGCGCTCTAAAATGTTTATAGTTTTATTTATTTTTTAATCAGAGGAAGTCAACCGCCAGAGAAACTGATATTTAAGCTTTCCTTCTTGGCTATTTCAAAATTCTTCATCAGGCACTTAGATCCCTTTAACACACAGCATCTGCATCAGTGCCGTCCAAAATAATAGGATAAAGTTTTTCAATCTAACCCCTTCATTATAACCTAGTAACGTCCCTCTTACTGCTGTTCAGTTAGCTCATAAGTATAGCTTTTCTTTTTCAAAGCACATTGAATGTTCAAAGTTTCTTTTTCCCCCGGATGTTCAAGATCTAGTAATTAATCCCATCACAGTCACATTAAAGTATAGTGGAAAATAAATCCAGATGTACAGAAAACCTATAGAGAGTTAAATCAGGACAGTCAGTATGGATGCCCTAAATTTGAGCGACAGTCATTTTGAGCATAAGTTAAATGTCCTTTAACAGACATGTACCATACAAATAAAATCTATGTAGATACACACTGAAGTCAGCTACTTTTGCATACACCTAGAAAAAGCTACTGGCCAAGAGCAAGAAATCCATCAGGTAAGTCTTTGGGGTAGGAGAGGTAAGGAGCTGGCTTAAAAGCCATGTGTCATTATACAGAGAAATGCACTGGGAGGTAACTGGAAAGATTAACTGTAATAGGACTCGAGAAAAGAAGACCCAAAACCACAAAAATATCATCATAAGACCTGAATGTTTGTTTTAAAAAAAAAAAACAAAACCTGAAGAATAACAAGCAATGGTACCCAGAGATCTTCACATCCTATATAATAATGTTGAAAACGTCCACATTTCAGTACGGTTTGACTAGTGGTAAAACCTGGTATTGGGTGATGCTTACCTTTGTGAAGGCACCATCTGTGTGTGATTCCCTCCTCTATTCTGATCTCTTACAATGTCTCACAGGAAAGAATTAGGTTCAGGACTCAATAGGAATCAAGTCAATGTGCTATTCTTCCCAAGGGCACTTTATATTTTGAGCCTTTCGCTCTCAACGTGGAATGACAGACTTTGTCCACTGTAAAAGGAATTTCTTACCATGGTGGTGGAATAGCTGGGGGTGGGGGTGGGCAGAGGGCCTCTAATAAACTTCTAAAATCCCCCAAAATGGGTTGCTACCTAAGTAAAGATCAAGCCCCAGATTCTCTTCCTAAATCCTAAATCACCATCAAAACAATTACTTCCTTAAAGGCAGTTTTAAAATTATAGAACTAGGACAAACAGCAGCACCGCCCCCCCCATCAAAGTTCTAAATTAAAAATTGAGTAAGAGATTAAACAAAAACTAAAACACCCCCGAAGAACCTTTAAGGCCTAGGACTAGTAGAAAGTATGGGGAGCATAGGAGATCAGTGTCCATTGCCAGGAAAAGCAGACCTATTACTTGATTATGATTGTGGATTTCCAAATCTCTTGATTTCTACCTCTACAGTTGTCTTTTGCTCTTAACAGGACTTTTCTTTTAATTTTCAAATATTAAAAATAAAGAAGCGAACACATGTGTATGCACCACCCAAATCTTTTGTTCATAAACAAAATGTGTGTCAACTATACTCCAATAAAAAGATTTTTTTAAAGATTTTATTTATTTATTCATAAGAAACACAGAGAAAGAGGCAGAAACACAGGCAGAGGGAGAAGCAGGCTCCATGCAGGGAGCCCGACGTGGGACTCGATCCAGAGTCTCCAGGATCAGGCCCTGGGCCGAAGGCGGCACCAAACCGCTGAGCCACCCAGGCTGCCCTAAAAAGAATTTTTAAATAAAAGGAAATGCTGCAATTAAAACTGAGTCCCTTGGGCAGCCCTGATGGCTCAGCGGTTTAGCGCCACCTTCAGCCCAGGGTGTGATCCTGGAGACCCGGGATGGAGTCCCACGTCGGGCTCCCTGCATGGAGCCTGCTTCTCCCTCTGCCTGTGTTTCTGCCTCTGTGTGTGTGTGTGTGTGTGTCTCTCATGAATAAATAAATAAAATCTTTAACATAAATAAATAAATAAATAAATAAATAAATAAATAAATAAACAAACAAACAAACAAACCTGAGCCCCCTGTCATCCCCTCCTCACTTCCTTGACTTCCTTCCTCTTCCCAGAGGCAGCCACTACTAAGAAGTTAGTGAGGTTTTTTCCTAGTTCATATGTTATTCTTTTATTATATATATAAATATCCACAAACTATGTGTTGTGTGTGCATGTATGTAGTTTTGTGTGATTAAGAGTTTATAAGTGGGGACGCCTGGGTGGCTCAGTGGTTGAGCGCCTGCCTTCCGCTCCGGGCATGATCCTGGGATCCTGGGGTCCTGGGATTGAGTCCCGCATCGGGCTCCCCGCATGGAGCCTGCTTCTCCCTCTGCCTGTATTTCTGCCTCCCTCTCTCTCTCTGTGTCTCTCATGAATAAATAAAATCTTAAAAAAAAAAGACTATAAATAGTGGCAGGTTCTGCAATTTGTTGTCTGCGTTCCTAACAAACACCACAATTTCGAGGTTTATCTGCACAGGCACATATTGCACCGGGTCACTTAAATGACTGTGTAGATTTTTAATTTTAGGAGTGTAGCGGCAGCTTTTCGCCCACTGCTCCGCTGACCTTGAGACTGTCTTCCAGGCTCCCTGTCAACGTCCCTATGATGGACATTTTTGAACAGGGCCTCCCTCCACAACCTGCGAGGGGGCTTCTCTAGGGACGAGGCTGTTTTTGCAGTTCACCGTGAGTGGAAGATTAAGGCCTTGAGGCTGTGGGTGTCAGGAGAAGAACAAAAGAAAAAGAAAAGAAAAGAAAAGAAAAGAAAAGAAAAGAAAAGAAAAGAAAAGAAAAGAAAAGAAAAGAGAAAAGAAAAGAAGAAGAAGAAGAAGAAGAAGAAGAAGAAAGGAGGGAAGGAAGGAAGAAAGAAAAGAAAAGAAAAGAAAAGAAAAAGAAAAGAAAAGAAAAAAGAAAAAAGAAAAGAAAAGAAAAGAAAAAAAAGAAAAGAAAAGAAAAGAAAAGAAAAGAAAAGAAAAGAAAAGAAAAGAAAAGAAAAGAAAAGAAAAGAAAGAAAATCTGCCTCCTAAGGAGGAATCCCGGTTGAGGGGCGCAGGATGGTTCCGAATGCAGACTCCGGGGCGCAGCAGCTCCGGGATGGGAGGGCTGTGTCTGTGCCCCGCCAGGTGGGTGAGCCCCCCCTGCACCCCCAGCTCCCCACGTGGCACCGAGGACGGTGCCCCCCACCACCACCACCACCATGCAGCCAGCATCGCACCTGCCGTATTCTATTGTCGTCCAGCGCCAGCACCTGCAGGTGCCTGAGCGCGCAGAGCTCGGCGGGGCCGCGCTCCAGGTGGTTCTGGCTGAGGTCCAGGAGGCGCAGGTGGACCAGCCGCCGGAAGGAGCGCCGCAGCGCCCGCAGGCCCGTGTCGCGCAGGTACAGCAGGTGCACGGAGCTCCACCTGCACACGAGGCGCGGCAGCCTCTCCAGGTGGTTGCCGCTCAGCCCCACCTCGGTCAGCGCGGCGAGCTGGGCCAGGCCGCGCGGCAGGGAGCGCAGCCGGTTGCGGGACAGATCCAGCACGGCCAGCCCGGCGCAGAGGCCCAGCGCCTCGGGCAGGCCGGCCAGGCCGTTGTCGGCCACGTAGAACTTCTGCAGCCTCGCCAGGTTGCCAATCTCCTCGGGGATGGCGGTGAGCTGGTTCTCATCCAGGTCGATGATCTCCAGGTTGCAGAGGACACAGAGCTCCGGGGGGAAGACTGCAAACTGGTTGTGCCCCAGGTAGATCTCCCGCAGTTGGGTCTGGTTCACGATTTCCTTGGGCAGAGACCTCAGGTGGTTGCCGGTCAGGCCGAGCAGCTCGAGGTGGTGCAGGAGTTTGCAGAGGACGTTGGGGATCTCCCCCAGGTGCGTGTGGTAGAGGCGCAGCTCCCGCAGCCTGCGCAGGCCGCCCAGGACGGGAAGGGACGAGGACAGCAGCGGGTTGTGGCTCAGGTCCAGGCCCTCCAGGCTGCCCAGCCTGCCCAGCTCTGGGCAGAGCTTGCCCAGCCTGTTCTTGTTCAGGTAGAGAATCCGGAGGTTCTTTAAGTGCTGAATATCCTGCGGGATCTCCTCGATCTGGTTGTTTTCCAGATGCACTTCTTCTAATTCTTCTAAGTCTGTGATCTCCCGTGGAACAGTAGTCAAGCTCTGACTGGAGGCATCAATGAAAAATGTCCTATCGGAGGCCTGTTGCGGATCGTTTTTCCGATGAATTTTAAATGCCTGTCCTCCTGATTTTGTCATGTCCTCTGACATGAAGTCAAATATATTCAAAATCTGAAATATTGTGAAAAGAAAAAAAAAATCCGTTTACTTGCCATGAGACTCCATATCCTTAAGAGAGAGAAAACCTAAGTTCAGCTGATTGGATCTAGGCCTTGACATTCTAACACAGCATGAAATGTCGGTTTTTGAAACCCATAAAACATTATATGTTAATGAATTGAATTTAAATAAAATTTAAAAAAAGAGAAATGTAGGTTTCTGTGTTTCGTGTCAGATGAATTCAGGCATAGACACCTCCTAACAGGCTGACTTCTATGAAAAGAAAAATATTGTCTTAGTTTTTTCACATCCCTATCTTGATTCTCTTTCCAGGTGGAACATAGACGGTTGCAAAGAAGAAAAAAATAAAAATAAAAATAAAATTTAAAAAAAGAAGGTTGCAAAGAAGTACTCTTACCATAAACACTGAGAGAACATTAGGGAAAAAAACCCCAATAGTTTAAAATATTGCATTTTTTCTTGAAGCCACAGAGGGCTGTGGAATTAAACTCTAGAGATGGACTCTCCCTTCCTAAGTAGAGCCCAGCGGGTACTTTCATGCCTGGTGGCGTTTTCAACTTTGGGGACTGGCAGGCAGAGAAGACGCACAGGCAGAGGAACTTCTGAGATAAAGAGAAACCAGCCAAACTGTCCAAAGCCGTGCACGAATGGCGTGGTGGACGAGCACGGAAGAACCCGAAATGCAGATCTGGCTCTCCTCGGCTGCCTGGGGCTGACTCAGTGGCCCAGGAGAAGCTGCAGACCAGCTGAAAGAGCAGAGAGACATCCTGTCTTCTCGTGGTCCTAGATCCCTAAGCCTAGCGTCTTTGGCTTGCTCTCTAGGATGGGGCTTTCCTGCTGCAGCACTAGGCCTCTCCTCCCACACAGAGGCCCAGGCCCTAGACCAAGGGCTGTGCTTCCAGCCCCACACTTAATATTATTGCGCCTTGCAACACAACAGTATGTGGTTTAGATCCTCGTTGCTCTATGCCTAGCCTCCAACAGAGCTCTGGGACAGGGTTGCTCTCTGTTATTTAAAGAAAGAAAAAAACTGGGACACCTTGGTGGCTCAGCGGTGTGATCTGGGGGTTCCCGGATTGAGTCCCGCATCGAGCTTCCCGCAGGGAGCCTCCTTCTCCCTCTGCTCGTGTCTCTGCCTCTGTGTGTGTGTGTGTCTCTCTCATGAATAAATAAATAAAATCTCAAAAAAAAAAAAAAAAAGCTTAACATTGATTAAATTACATCTTGAATGAACTGTCTCTGACATTTGTCATTTGATCATTAGATTGACTTACTACTGTCCAGTCCTGTAGGGTCAAATTTCCAGTGTCCTAAATATCAAACTACTGACAATGCTGAAGACTGCTAGACCATCCACAGTGTACAGACCAAGGCCACGGTAGAAATGAAAATAGACAACACTCAGGACACTATACCCTCTTAGCTTAACTTCAATTAATGTGTGTAATCCTCACTAGAACCCTAAGAAGCAGGCACCATTACGACCTCTGCTTTACAGATACAGAAACTAACCAAATGGTCTTTTCTCAGGACATAGTAGGAAGTGGCGGCAGGAGCATAGAATTTCTCTTAACCTCACTGAAGATATTTTTTTTTAATTTATTTATTTATGATAGTCACAGAGAGAGAGAGAGGCAAAGACATAGGCAGAGGGAGAAGCAGGCTCCATGCACCGGGAGCCTGATGCGGGATTCGATCCTGGGTCTCCAGGATCGCGCCCTGGGCCAAAGGCAGGAGCCAAACCGCTGCGCCACCCAGGGATCCCCTCACTGAAGATATTAACGTTTGTTTACAAGAATGGTTTTTATTAAAATCAGTCTTGGGTGCGAGCATTCAAGCTTGATTTTCTTCTGTGGCCTTCCAGCAGAGTCAGCTGGGGGAAGATTGCTGCGGACTGGCCATCTGATTAGCGTTAACACAAGTGCGTCTGGGCTTCCAGACCCATAAAATGAATTATTTCTCCTAACATTCATCTGGTACCACGATGAGACCTGACTAGAATGTCTGAACGTGTGTGTACATATGTTATCTCGCCAGAATCATATAGCCCACATGTGTCTGGAACCAATTTGATGGCCTCTGAAAGCTATATATATTGTATATCCATTAGCAGACTTAATAAAAGGAGGTTGTAAAGTCAGATTTGCAACAGCCTGGCCAGTTATTCAGCCTCAGTAAATAAGAACAGAGGAGATGGGTTCCTTATCGGCTATATTTTTTTCATAAGGATTGCTACTGCAAAAAAAAAAAAAAAAAGGATTGCTACCACAACCCGGTCAGATTAACCTGTTACAACCCAATATTACTGCAGAATTTCTAAGTGTAATGACTGTTGTGTCATTTCAAGGAGCCAGGGTTTGGGTAGTTTAATAATTAACCCTTTTTTGTGTGATTTTTGATGCCTGAGAAAACCATTTAAGAAAATGATCATCCCTCTCACATTTATATCAAGTGTTGGTGGACATTTGTTTCCAAGTCTGATTAGACACCAACTGGATAGATAAGATTAGGGTCCTGAGGTTAGCATGACTCCCTGATTAGCATAAATAACCACTTCTAGTCAAAATAATTTCAAGATTTTACTTAAAGCTCCACCTGGTTGATCTTCTCCCTCTGACACAGACAAGCCGAAAAACTCCATACGCCCAGGACCGGAGAACCATGTAATGGTCATGGGAACACCCTTTGCTTTGATAAAAATGTCTGGGAGACTAAAATCCTAGGAAAGAGGCTTAAGTCTCCTCTCAGGTAATACTGAGGCTGAGTGGAAAACTTTTATGCAAGCAAATTTCGGTTTTTAGCAGGGGTGTGGGAAAGTCTAAACGGCTCAACCAATAATAAAGGCAGATTCTGGGTGTGATGTTGTGAGACAGCAATAAATATGTATTTGGTCTTTTGTCCCCAAGTTCTTGATACAAGAGCTTCTAAATCCTTTGGTATTTTCTGAGGGGTTGGAGAAGAGGGCCTTTTGCTCTTCCTACTAAGCCCCAACCAAGCACACCCGAGTCCTTTTAACTCGGTCACTCTCCTGCGGCCCCAGAGAGCCTCCCGGAGCCGGGCCGGGGCCAGAGGGAGACCCACGGGTCGAGGCGAGTGGAACGTTCGGGGCTGGAGGTTGAGTTAATCCCCAGTGGCCAGTGATTTAGGCCAGCGTGGTGGCCTAGGAAGGGAACCTCTAGAAATCCCCCAGACGGCGGGGCTGGGAGGGCCTTGGGGCCTTGAGCACATCAAGGAGGCCTGCGCCCTCTCCCCACGGGCGGCTCTTCCGCTTGAGGGTTCCTGACTCGTAGGTTTTAGAACACAGTTCTGAGTTCTGGAAACCGTTAAGGCAAATGACTGAACCTCAGGAGGGAGCTGCGGGAGCCCCTGACTTGTAGGGCCTGGTGACCGGCACCCCAAGTGGCAGCAGCCCTGGGGGACTGAGCCCTCCCACTGGAGGGTCTGTGCCCACTCGGGGTGCAGGACCTCAGGACACCCACTCGGGGTGCAAGGCCTCAGGGTGCCCTCTCAGGGTCTGCAGAGGCCTCAGGACGCCCACTCGGGGTGCAGGACCTCAGGACGCCCACTCGGGGTGCAAGGACTCAGGGTGCCCACTCGGGGTCTGCAGAGGCCTCAGGACGCCCACTCGGGGTGCAAGGCCTCAGGGTGCCCTCTCGGGGTGCAGCGCTTCAGGGCCCACTCGGGGTGCAGCACCTCAGGGCCCCCTTGGTTCGCTGTGCTCAGAGCCGCGGGCGGGGAAGCTCCGCAGTCTGGCCGCGAAGCCGCAGCGCCGCCCCGAGCCTCTGTCCCCGAGCACCCAGGCCAGTGACCCTGGAGAGGGGCTCGGCCCGACCCCTGAGCTTGGGCTGCTCCGGGCGCCCCCTGCCCCCCTTGTCCCCAAACTATGCATCTCAACGAGCCTCCCAGGACTTGTCTTCTTTCAATAGACTCGAAATGGCATTTTACCCCGCTTCAGAAACGTTTCTTCCCCTCATTCCTCCACGTGCACCCCCAAACTATAGATCTAGTCATTCACAGGCAAAGCTCTTCTTTCCCCCCTTTTAGAATGTGGTTTTGCAAACTGCTGCGGGATGAGCACCGGTGAGGCGCTGACCGCTGGCGGACTGTCTCGGCTCCTCAGACCAGAAGGACTAAGCTTCTCGACCACTGGGTCCCCCTCTATCCGTCCCCTCTATCCGTCCCCGCCCAGCTTTTCCATGACACGACTTTCTCCGCCACAAGCCGCCGAGACACCCAGCAGGAATCCACCAGGGCTCTGCTGGGCCTGGCACCTGCCAGCGGCTTAGCTGGGGAAAATAGCCAAGGGGCCTGTTAGACACTGATTCTCCTGGATTCTTTTAGGTTCTAGCTCCATGTCAGCGGGAAACCACTTACCTAGACCCTATTGTGTTTCCTCAAGACAGGACTTCCTTAGATTATAATGAAACCTCATGCTGTTGGCTTTTTAAAAAGTTACAATAAAAGAAACATTTAAAAAATATTTCTGGGTCTTCTATAAAACCATAGTCCAAGACCTGTCTATTAAGTTACTTATATAAAGATACAACTACTGGGCAGCCCGGGTGGCTCTGTGGTTTAGGGCCTGCCTTCGGCCCAGGGCGTGATCCTGCAGACCTGGAATCGAGTCCGGCGTCGGGCTCCCTGCTTCTCCCTCTGCCTGTGTCTCTGCGCCTCTCTCTGTGTCTCTCATGAGTGAATAAATAAAATCTTAAAAAAAAAAAAAAGATACAACTACTAAAGTTTCCTACTATAAGGTGCCAGAGAAATGTAAATGCTGTCTTATGGAAAAATGAGGATGGGGGATACATGGGGGGGGGGGTGCTCAGTGGTTCAGCGCCTGCCTTTGGCCCAGGGTGTGATCCTGGAGTCCTGGGATCGAGTCCCGCATCAGGCTCCCTGCATGGAGCCTGCTTCTCCCTTTGCCTGTGTGTGCGCGTGTGTGTGTTTATCATGAATAAATAAATAAAATATTAAAAAAAAAAAAAAAAGAAGAATGGGGACCGTACACCCTCATGTATTCCCTTCGGTTCTGACTTCAGGACGGCTGAGAGTCCAGTTAGACCTCCACTCTGGGTTCTTGACACATAAGCCCCCAGTGAATCCACTGAAGTTTCCTGGAAGCCAGCTCAGCAACCGGTCTCCCCGACCTCCCTACCTACCCCCAGCCGGTGATTCTCAAGGGGAGAATTTAAAAAAAAAAAAAAAAATTTTTTTTTTTTTAAATTACATCTCTCCTCCATCTGGAAATCATTGGGTTAATGAAAAATGTACTGATGGAAATGAGTTGTACAGGGGGGCATTTCTTTTTCTTTTTCTTTTCTTTTTTTTTTTTTTTGACCATCCTATTTGGTCTGCATTTGGACACAGAGGGGGTAGCTCTGTGCCAACACGGCTCCGCTGTAGGAGAACAGTGCTTCAAGGGCCGTGTGACGGTTGAAAGCAGGTGGCCCTGTTTGTTGGTCACCCTCTGGAGCAAAGTGCTTGGTGCCTCTTGCTCGCTTAGAGCACCGCTCCTTTCCCCTGGGGCAGCAACGAATAAATCCTGAGCCCTTCTTGACTTTCCTCTACTCAACTCCAAATCCCCTGAGGGTGCTTGGGGCGCTGGGTGCTGGGGGGGGGGGGTGCCCCCGCTCATGCTCTAGTGTTCCAAGCTACCCTCCGCTTTGTCGGTAGCACATGGGGTAAATGAAAACAGTATTTTCTAGTCATGTTCAGCCTGAAATGATTCAGGTGAGGCTTGAAAGGCTACGCAGGGTGTCAAGAGACCCCTGGCTCGCGGGGCGCGGCCCCTGGGCAGCGGGTGCCAAGGACAGAGGTCCGGGCCCTTGGGGTCTCCACCTCTGACTGGGGGCAGAAGCCTCCGGGCTTCCCTTGCGGGCCTTCCCTTCTGCTTCTCAACGCCTTCCTGTGGCCGGCGGCCCCGAACCCAAGCCCCTTCCTTCCCTCCTCCCTCCTGCGCTCCCACCCGCGCCCTGTAAGGACGGCTGGGCTGGTCCCCAGGTCCAGCCTCGCTGGGCCTCTCTGGGGGCGCAGGTGCAGCGGCCTCAGCCCGCCGCCCCCTTCCATCTGCACCTGCGGCCCCGGGGGGGGGGGGGCTCCCACACCTGCCAGCCGGGCTCCTCGGGACGCACCGGGCCCCACCTGCGCCCACCTCGGGGCTGGACATCCAAGTACCTGCGCGTCCCGGCTGCGCCCCGCTGTGCCGCCCTGGGGTGCGGGAGGGGGGAGATCGCTGGGGCGGGTCCGGGAGCCTCCTCCTCCAGGAAGCCTCCTCCTCCAGGAAGGCCTCCCTGACGCGCCGCCCTCCGCGAGGCTCCCTTAGCCCCCGCCCCCTCCGAGCCGGCGCTGCCCGCTGGGCCCCGCAGGGACCTGCACACTTTGGGGAGGACGCTGTGTCATAATCGTCTTTGTAGCCCCGGCCCCGGGCCCCCGGCCGTGCCCCCCAAGCCTCAGGAACGTATTTTCTCTGTTTTGTTTTGTTTTTTGCTTTTTTTTTTTTAAGATTTTATTTATTCATTCATGAGACACAGAAGGAGAGAGGCAGAGCCGCAGCCTCCATGCAGGGAGCCCGACGCGGGGCTCGACCCCCGGTCCCCAGGTTCACGCCCGGGCCGCCGTCCCCTGCGGTCTTCGTCCGGGCCTGGGGCACCTGCAGGCGGTCGGCGTGGGCGAGGAGCCCCCCAGGCCTCGGGGCCCGACCGCCACCGCGGGCCGCGGGCTGCAGGGGGCGCTCGGGAGCCGCGTGGTCGCAGCCCCGGCGGGCGGCCTGGGGCGCGCAGGCGCATGCGCGCGGTCGCCATGACAACGCGTCGGCGCGGCGCGGGAACCGGGACGGAGGATGTGGGACGGCGGCAGCGAGGCCGCCCCGGCCGGGCCCCCGCCTCTGCCCCCCGCCCCCGCCCCCGCCCCCGCCGCGACCCGGGCTCGGTCCTGGGCGCCGGCTGGCGGTAGTGGTAAGGAATAGGGCGCCCCCGGGCGGCCGCGGGCCTCGGGAGCGCCCAGCAGCTCCTCCGCGGAGCCGGGGACCGGGAGGTGCCCCGGGAGCGCCAGCGCCCCCCTCCCCGGGGCCCTGCCGGCGGCCGCCGTCCGCGTTGGGTGCTGGGCGGGAAGCGCGTGCCTGGGCCTGCAGCCGCGAGCAGCCCCGCCGGCCTCCGGAGCTGCCCTGGCCCCTGGGCTCAGCCCCGACCCGGCGCCGCCCCTGTGGCCCTGCGACCCCCCGCCCAGGCCTGCCCCCTCCCCCGGGACTAAGATCTTCACTTAAAGCTAAATATAAATAAATTAATTAATTAATAATAATAATAATAATAAATAGCAGCAAGCTTTAGATGGGCGTCGTGCTCCGCCCCGAGCATACGAGGAAATTGAAGCCGGGGAAGGTTAAACTCGCTTGTCGAAGTCCCACCCCGGCTGCCCCCTCCCAGCCCTGGGCTCCCTGGGCCTTGGCTGCTCCAGCGCAGGAGGGCGTGCGCCGCCACCTGCAAAATGAGGCCTTTCTTTAGAACATGTAAAACGTGCTACCAGGTGAAAGGTACTTGGAATACGAGACCGGCACGGATGAAGAGGGACGTCTGAGTCAGACTCTTGCTATTTCCTTGTGCAACTGGTTAGTCCTAGTTTTAGCTTTCTTGGCAGGTTGAGGCCGGACTTGTTACTGCTCCCCTAATAGGAATACAGGAAATAAGCTACTAGTGCCGTAGAATCCTGACGTTGCAACAGGTGAATTTTAAAGCAAGGGAGCACAGCAGGGAAAATAGAGCAGAAACTTAAATACTTTAAACCCCAAAGTAGAGCAGAAACTTTTAAATACTTTAAACCCGTGGTCAGGTAATAAGAATCTTCTCGTGACTTTCTTTAGCCCTATTCAGGTTGTAGTGGAAGATTCCTTCGCTCAGAGAAACCAGGAGTTCAAGTCTGACACATTTCTTCTGCAGGCCTCGGGTATGGTGCCGCCCGTTGAGGGTGGCACTGAACCTCAGGGATTCTCAGGGCAGTCTTCTCCTTTTTCATTTTTTTTTTTTTTTAAGATTTTACTTATTTATTCATGAGAGACACAGAGAGAGAAGCAGAGACACAGACAGAGGGAGAAGCAGGCCCCATGCAGGGAGCCTGACGCAGGACTCGATCCCAGGACCCCGGGGTCACACCCTGGGCCCAAGGCAGCGCTGAACCACTGAGCCACCCCGGCTGCCCCTCTTCTCTTTTTAATACCGAGGAAGGTAGGAGCCAGAAAGGGAAGAAAGAAGCCCAGTGGGATCCCAGCTCCAACAAGTAAATTCCTTCAAGATCTGTTTGCTATTGAAGTAGCATTTTATAGGTTGAATTCCACGTGAGCCTCCGTTGTCATGGTTCTTTAGCAAGGGGATTGCTGATATTTAGCTGCTTTTGATACTGAAATTTCCAAGTTGTCTGGAATAAGTGGGTTAATTTTTTAAAGGTTATTTTAAAAACTATTAAGAAAAGTCTACTGCTTTCATTTTTTAATGTTCCTCATTTTAAATCCTGTTTTGTGGACGCCTGGGTGGCTCAGGGGTTGAGCGTCTGCCTTTGGCTTGGGTTGTTACCCCGGAGTCCCAGGATCGAGTCCCGCATCCGGCTCCCTGCATGGCGCCTGCTTCTCTCTCTGCCAATGTCTCAGGCTCTCTCTCTGTGTCTCTCATGAGTAAATAAAATCTTTTTTTTAAAATCTTGTCTTGCAAATTTGTTTAGCAAACTCTTGAGTTCATGTAGTGCGGAAATCTACTCAGCCAAGGATATCTCTTGAGATGCAGAGACTCAGAAGTTGGCTCCTGAAGACACCAGGCTGGTTGAGTAGTGAGATGTCTGAGCAGATTTTTTTTTTAAGAGACCTATACAAAAGATAGGACAAAAAACAAAGATAGTGGTATGTGCTGCTAACATAGATTCCACCCCAGAATGCAAAAGATCCTTTTAAATTAATACCAAAAACAGTAAGGCCGTTAAGGAAAGCTGCAGGCATAACAGAGGAAGATTTCAACTCCTGCTTTGTTTCTGTTGTCTTTATTAAGGACTGAACAGAGAAAAATCAAGCTTTACAAAGAGGAAATGGAAAGGCAGGGAGGGCAAAGAGCTTCTATGAGCCAGGCCTCAACTCAGCGTTAGGAGGAACCGCCAGAGCTACATTCAAGGATGGTGTGGAGGGCATCTAAGAAGCTTCTGGGACTTGGTGATTTTTCGGATCCTTTTAGAGTTTGGACTCTCTGATAAGAGTGTCTTTATTTGAAGTCATGGAAAAAAAACAAAAACCAAAACCCATGAGTCACCCTAATCCAAGGTGGCAAAAAGAGGCTTTGGAGTCTGTTTTTATACTCTGCCCTTATTAGCTGTATGGTTTTGAACAAAGTATTTAATTTCTTTGAATATCCCTTTCCTCAGCTACCAGGACCAGTTTTTCCCTTGTGCCACTTGCAAGTTAGTGTCTGCCCACCCTCAGTGCATGCTTCTCCAGACAGCATTTTTATTCCCAATTCCATCTTCCTTTCTCTATTCTTAATTCTATCTCCTTTTCTTCCTCACCCCTGACTCTATACACACACACATTCATATCTTTGAAAGAAGTGCAATTGGGGGGGGGGAGGGGACAGGAAAGATCCTGGTATAATTTCTAAGTGATGAAGAGCAATGTACTTATCTTTCAAAAGCTCCAGAAATTATTGGCCATCTCCAGGAGAATTATTATAATCTATGTGTGGAAAAGTCCCAGAAAATTAACTATTTTATATTGCATAAGCTCCAAGAAGTGGATAAAGAAATTGAAAAGGGGTAAGGAAGACAAATACTTGATTACATAATATCCACTGACATTGGATCTGTGTGAAAACCTTGGAATACTGAGTGATTTGTTTAAGATGATTTGCAAATGCTTATTAAAATGGACACACATACCCTTTGATTTGGAGAAGTAGATGATGGGCGCGGTTAGTTGGCCTTGAGGGTAGTGGAGTACGGGGAAGAGCACTAGACCCGCGCTCTCCAAGTCTAACCTTCAGATTTGTCCTGAACTCCTGTGAGCTGGATTTACTTATGAAAATCATTGAAGTCTTTGATGTCATCGTTATCAAGTAGAGATACCTTTTTTGTGTGTGTGTGAGAAAAAATTATATAGTGTAAAAGTATTTACAAAATCTGCAGAATATTCAGTAGTCTTAAGTTACTTGGTATAAATCTGTATTGTGATACATACCTGGTTTCAGTAAATGCTATTCATGATGTTACTGTTTACGGGGGAAGAAAAAAATACTCATTTCTTTATTGGGTTTCTTTTTTGTACTTTAACAGGTTGGAAGGACTCACATTAAACATTGCTGGTAACAGTTGCTTAATGCCAGTAGAAAGAGTAACAGGTGAAGATTTTTGGATTCTTTCCAGAATTTTAAAGAAGAATCTATATATTAATGGTATATGTCTCCCTAACAATCGTTACCTCTTGCTTTCATTTTCCTGATTTTAATTATTCAGTATATGGAATATCCATCTCTATTCATCTGTGTTCTTCAGGTTTGGATGTTCGATATAACCTCATAAGTGACGTTGGTGCATACTATGCTGCAAGACTGCTCCAGGTATTTTACTACAAAACGTTCTTAGTTCTCTTTGTTTTCTTCCAGAAGTCAGTGAAGAACCAGTCCTTTCTTTGGAAGGTGCAGGGTTTGAGCACCCCAAGCCTGCTAAGTTAACCCTTTATTGCAGACTTCACTTTGGAGATGTCCATGCTGAAATGCTGCATTAAGGTTGCATTTTATTTAAGAAAGAAAGTGAGGTCAAAAAAACAAAAACCAAAAAAAAAAACCCAGCCTGCTCCACCAATCAGAGTAGGTGTACTTTAAGGCTTTGTTTCAACATCAGAAGACTGGAAAATATGGGTATATGTCTGTATTTTCAGTTAAAATGTTTAAAGCAGCCTGTATCATTTCTTTGATACCTCTTAAGTTAGTTAGCTCTTTAAGTTCCTACCTACTTGTCCCAACTGCTAAACCTGCTTCCAATGAGCTTTAAAATGATCTTGCATATTCGTGAGATGGCACAGAGCAGAAGTAAAGTGAAGATTTGAAAAAGAATATGAACTAATTTATTCTCAGCAAGTACAAAATGCTGCAAAAATCATCAAAATGTTCTTAGTTTTGTTTACAGTGAAACCCCCTAGACTAGGGGCACACACATAAAATGCTAGTTTTGCAAAATATCCAGGGTCCTGACTTGCACTGTATTTATAACACTTGAAATACTGAAAAGGGGCACCTGGGGGCTCAGTCGGTTCAGTGTCTGCCTTTGGTTCGAGTCATGGTCCCAGGGTCCTGGGATGGAGCCCCTATCATGCTTCCTGCTCAGCGGGGAGCCTGCTTCTCTCTCTCCCTCTGCCTGCTGCTTCCCCTGCTTATGTCCTGTCAAATAAATAAAATCTTAAAAAAAAAAAAAAAAAAAAAAAAAAACACTGAAAACCCACTTGTGTGTGTGTTATCAGTAGATTGTTGGTACCTAGAGCTCCTGAGTCCTCTTTTGCAAACCTGAACAGTTAAATATATAAAGGACATTCGTACTTTGAATCATCAATCAGAATAATCTTTTTCTTTCATTTATTTTGCAGTTATGTTTAAATGAGAATGGTCATTTACACCCTCCCCATCCCCCACCCCTCAATGGTAGTTTCTTTTGTTGGACTTTCAGATTTTCTATGTTACAAAGATTTTCTTTGGAGGTAAATACTTTTACTTAAATTAAGCAGCTCCTATACTGATATTTTTTTCCTCATAATTACCTGTGTAATAGCTTCTTTTCTCTTATTATAGAAACAACATAAACTCATTTACTTAAATCTTATGTTTAATGATATTGGGCCCGAAGGTGGAGAACTGATTGCTAAAGCACTACATGTAAGTATTTATAGACCTCAAACTAATATTTTCTTTGGGAATTTTACCTTCTGATAGCTTGTAATTAACAGGGTCAAATGTTATTATGAACTCGTGCAAATGTGTATTTTCATTACCCTTCAATTTATTAAAATGTAACCTTACATGAACACTTTTGAACTTCTTTAAAAAATAGCTTTATTAAGATAATTCACAAAAATTTTCCATGAAAATTTGAAGGTGTTCAGTAGGTTTTTGTATATTCAGAACTGTGTGACCATCACTGTTTTTAGAACATTTTTATCCCAAAAAAGCAGCTCTGCACCCATTAGCAATACTTCTTTCACTTCTCCATGCTTCTTTCACTCCCCAGCTCCTGGCAGTCACTAATCTATATTCCATCTATAGATTGCCTATTCTGGACATTTCACATAAATGGACTCTTACAATATATAGTCTTTTGTGACCGGCTTAATACTTTCCAGGTTCATCCGTATTGTAACAAACTTCATTCCTTCTTTACTGCTGAATAATGTTCCCTTGTTTGGATATATCCTATTCATGCATCAGTTAAGGATGTTTGGGTTTCCACTTTTTGTCTATAATAATGTCCTGTCAATATTTGCAGACTTCCGTGTGAATATTAGAAAACGTCTTTCTTTGTGAAAGAATAGTGAAAGGAGTGGAATGAGGAGTTAAACTTTGCAAGTGTCTGAGAAATTACATTCCTTTAAAAGTAATACAGGGAGGGCAGCCTGGGTGGCTCAGCGGTTTAAGGGTCTGCCTTCTGCCCAGGGTGTGATCCTGGAGACCTGGGATCGAGTCCCACGTCCGACTCCCTGCATGGAGCCTGCTCCTCCCTCTGCCTGTGTCTCTGCCTCTCTCTCTCTCTCTGTGTCTCTCATGAATAAATAAAATCTTGAAAAAAAAAATAATACAGGGAGAATATGGAATGACTGCTTAATAGTTCAGGGTCTTTTGTGGGGGGTGAGGGGATGATGAAAGTATTTTGGAACTAGCTAGGTGATGGCTGTATAACATTGTGACTTTATTAAAAACCAGTGAATTGTACACTTTAAAATGGTTGTGGGTTATATGAATTTCACAATTTTAAAAAGCAGTATAATTTTTTTTAGAAAACAAATGTATAGATTTCCCAGTGAAAGGAAAATTAATTAAAATCTGCATCATTTACTAGGCATTGTTTCAGCATCGGTTTCCTGGGAATCCTGACACTACAAAAATAAGCTGGATTTTTTTCATCTCTTATTGGGAAACAATATTTACCTTTAAGGAGTACAGCCTATTCTATCTTCATGAAAAATTGATGAGTTTGCAAATAGTAATAGTCTCCTAACTTATGTAATCAAAAGACAATTCTGTGGAAGAATTTAATGAAGTTTTGATTCTTTTCCTTTTCAGAAGAATACAACTCTGAAATACCTCAGAATGACTGGGAACAAGATTGAAAATAAAGGTGGAATGTTTTTTGCTGCAATGCTGCAAATTAATTCATCTTTAGAAAAATTAGATCTGGGTGACTGTGATCTGGTGAGTAAAATACTTATGAGAAAAATCACCCAGGTACTGCATCATTCTTGGAAACCAGGATAGGGAGGGAACCGTTAAAGAGACCAGCTAAATAACAGTCTTATAAATGAATAAACTTGTCCCTAAATATCACCAAAAGTTTTTTTTACTATTAGACATAATGGTGCTATTAATAAAATCAGGTTGTATTAAATAATACTATAGAGGAATGCCTAGAATAAAATTGTTCCTAAGCTTCTATCTATAACCCTTCTTAACCTAAATGGGATTTTTTAAAGACTGTTTAATTAAACAACTGCTACTTCATTAGAAAACCTATATTCTAGTTCTAATTTATTCTATCGATAAAGAGAAAAGTGCTACAAAGATGGCCAAGTACTCCATTTGGAAGGAGGGAATATGCATGATAGGACAGTTGCCTAATATTTGAGGAAGTAATAGTTACGAGTCATGAAGGATGAGAAAAAACTGCCTTGGAAGAGGGTCCATGGCACAACATTCCAGGTAGGGGTCCAGCACACACAGACTCTAAAATAGCGTGGTATGGGTCGCATTGCTATTATGGATTGAGGTGATTTTACTACTATTGTATTTTATCTGTATTTTACAGATGCTTTCTATTTTGAGGAATTACAGTTTTCCATTTCTGGTAGTGATAGAGCTTTAAAATTGGAAAAAGTGAGTGATTTAACAGAAAACTATTAAGTAAATAGTAAAACTGATAAATATGGCAAAAATCATGAGACGTATATGAATAATGAAATGTCAAGCCTGGCAGGTTTTAAGAACTGAAAAGCCAGAATGGCTAGACCAAGGAGTTAAGAGTATCGCAAAGTGAAGGTGAAAGGTCTGCAGAGGCCAGATCCAGCAACATCGTATGGGCTGTGGGTCAAGGCCAGGGGAAGAGGGGGTCATATTATAAATACGTATCATAAGGCTTTGAGGGCTTACATGATCTAATGGTCCTTCAAAAAGATCACTCTGGCTTCTGGGGCACTAGAGGGTGGAAAGAGGAAGCTCACTTACCACTTAGGAAGTTACTATAGGTGTCGTGAGTACGGGGCTGGGGTGGGGGCAGACGGCTAACCTGAGACCTCTTATGGAGACGATCTCTAAGACTTAACTGATTAATTGCGTGTGAGGGTGAATAGACGGGCGGTGAGGAGGCCCAGGTTTTCTGGCACAACACCTGGGTGTGTGTGGTGGGGTCCACCATAGAAATGGGGGAGGAATGAGGCCCTTCCCAGGTGGTCAAGAGGGAACCGTGTGGAAGCCGTGAAAAAGGTGATTAGTAACCTTTCCCACCACACACACCCGAAGTACGAGTATGCATATAGAATGCTTGCACGAGGGTGTGTGTGAGTGGTGTAGAGCCCTAGCTGGGCTCTGCGTGTGTCTGGGCATCTGAGGTCTGCAGCTCACAGAACCCTGAGGGCTTAGGAGCAAACCCAGAAGTGAACATCATAGGAAATGGATCCTGAAACTTTAAGAGCTCCTCTCCTGTCTTACAGATTTTAGGGAAGAGGAAGAGAACATAACATAGTAGAAATTCATTGCTAGTTTGACCAAACTATAATTCAGGGTTTATAATTTAAAAGAGTTTATTTCTTCAAATCTAAATTACTGATTTTGAAATAGGGAGGTTATATACTTCATCAATTTCCTTAATGAATTTACTGTTTCTAGGGAATGCAAAGTGTGATAGCATTTGCTACAGTCCTAACTCAAAACCAAACAATTAAGGGAATAAACCTAAACCGACCTATACTGTATGGTGAACAGGTATGTATTCAAAGTGATGAGAGCTTAATATTACTACATGTGAATAAATTGAAGGTTATGTCAAGGTTCATATTTTTAGAATTTACTGCGTTTACGAAGAAAAACTTATTTTGAAGAAAAATGGAGTTAAATTATGATTTTAGATGTCACGTATTTAAGCAGTAAACCAGGTCTTTTTTTTTTTCCCTTGTGAACTCAGATTAACAGTGAGTAAACCTGTAAAGCAGCAAAGTAATCAAGACAAAAAGACTGGAGTGTAAGAACTCAGTGTGAATTTTGTTGTTATGTTGATATTACTAAACCGCTTTTGAAATCCTGAGTAGGTATGTCTGGTGGCTCGGTGGTTGAGTCTGCCTCCAGCTCAGGGCTTGATCCTGGGGTCCCAGGATCAAGTCCCACATCAGGCTCCCCGTGGGGAAGCCTATTTCTCCGCCTACCTATGTCTCTGTGTCTCTCATGAATAAATAAACCTTAAAAACTTAAAAACAAAAACTGTATGCGAAGAGCAACCTGCAAAGTCTAGACTTGATCCTATAGCTAAGCTGCACACTGGACACAAGATGACTAAAAACATGGTACCTGCTTTCAGGGCTGCTTTGTTTCTTAACATGATTTTTAGGAGATGTTGCAGAGAAGGTTCTCAGATTAAGGACATCAGATTTGAAGACTAAATCAAAATTTTCTGGATTAAAGTCTCAAGGAAGTATGTTAAACTATATGGAATCACATTGGAAGCACGATTCCTTTTTTTTTAAAGCATGTCAAGTGGTGTCATTCCTAAATCTGAGAATAGTTATGAGAAGCCCAAGGCCTTTCTCAGGTGTCAGCCTGGTGCTTCTAGGAGTCAGCTAAACTCTAGCATGCTTCCTACTCCTGGAAGGTGTGGAGGAGCCACCCTCCATTCTATCCCTGGGAGTACTAGTCTCCAGTGGCTGTGGAGTAGACTTCTTGTGTGGTGCTTCACACTTTGCCATTCCCAAATATAAGCCTGCAAACCTATTTAAGGAATTACATTTCACTATTTGAAGGAGCATGGAAAAATATGAATGCCAGGTGCTATACTAAGCAAATTGTCAAACTTGGCAAATGGATCTAAAAACCCTTCACTATTTCTGGTTCTAGTTCCTTTCCTTAACAAGGGTGGTCCTACAACCAAACTTCTTGACCTTAAAAAAAAAAAATTGCAATCAAAGCATAAAACACAAATATATATCCTGTTTTCTGTTCCAGGCACCATGCAGAGCAATACTGCCCCCCCCCCGCCCCCCGTGGTCAATTTTCATTTGCTAAGATCCCAAACTATAGCTTCCCTTTGGGTGTACTTTTTCCAATGTCAGCAATAATTTAAATCAGATATAGGATTATGGAATACTGAATAAAAAAATGCAGTGTTCTATAGAACAGTTATTTTCTGCCAGGTACTTTTTTGTTAATTCTGTGAGGGGAAGTATAATTTTATCTAACTTACAGAAAAGGAAATGGAGACTTAAGCTAGATGAAATAATTTGCCCAAAGTCAGACAGCTAGTATAAAGCTAGTATTTGGATAGTTTAATTATGTAACTCATATACTTTTCATTACAAAACTCATGTACTATCTGCTACTGCTGTGTGGTTTCATTTAACTTTTGTAGTTTTTCTGAGTTATTATGTAGAAGACAATAATATGAGCATACATAGTTATCTGTGTTCGTGATCAGAATTTTCAGTGACCTTTATTATATATATAGCAGTCTCGGGGCACCTGGGTGGCTCAGTTGGTTAAGCATCCAACTCTTGATCTCTGCTCAGGTCTTGATCTCAGAGTCTTGATCCTCAGGGTCGTGAGTTCAAGCCCTGCATTGGGCTCCATATGCCAGGCATGGAGCTTACTTAGAAAAAAAAAAATGCAGCAGTCAAGAGGGCTTCTCCTTACCATAAAATACTGACCCATTAGTTTTAAGACCTACTTTGACTTTGTTAACAACTTAAAAGTGCTTAGTATTCAAATCCTCATTGAGGTTATATACTTTTTGCCTGGGAACAGATTTTGGAATTAAAAATAAGTCTTCCAGTGACTAGAACAGTACAACACATTTAGAAATTTGGGATGATTATAAAAGAGAAGAACTGGATAGTACAGGACTAATAAGTATATTTTAAAAATAGAATCAACACTGAGAAACATCTTTGTATTTTGTCTGTAAAGAGTAGAGATTGAGAAGTTCAGCAACATATGAGGGTTTAAGAAACATTTAGAAATTCTTGCGAAGACAGCAATAAGGGAACTTAACATGTGCAATACATCATGGGACCAACTTTTATTGTTTAGAATTAAGACACTTTTTAAAATTTTTTTTAAAAGATTCCATTTCTTTATTCATGAGAGACAGAGGCAGAGACACAAGCAGAGGGAGAAGGAGGCTCCATGCAGGGAGCCTGATGTGGGACTCGATCCCAAGTCTCCAGGATCACACCCAGAATTAAGACTTTTTAAAACCAGCCTCTTTTACATCACTTAGGTCACTGTACTTTGCAAATACAGTGGTTTTTAAAATGCTAAAGTATCATTTGTGGCAAAATTGATTTTTCTTAAAAGCCAAGCCAAAAAAAAAAAAAGCCAAGCCAAAACAAACTATAGACTAACAGTCTTAATTGATACCTTTTTTAAAAGCTAATTTAAATAACTTAGCATGTGTTTGGAATAAACACGTACAGCTTCAAAATGTATTTTAGAAAAAGATTTTACCTATTTTTAGGAAGAGTCCACAGTTCACCTAGGCCACATGTTGAAAGAAAATCACTGCCTTGTTGAACTACACATGTGTAAGCATAATATAAAAAACTGTGGTATAAAACAGTTATGTGATGCACTGTATCTAAATGGAAGCCTACGCTACCTTGATGTCAGCTGGTAAGTGATGATTAATACGTTAATCCAGAAGTCCTGGGAATAATCTATGTAAATGTTCACAGTACATAGGACACACTGTTAGACACTAATTTCAAAGACCAGAAAATACAACCACCGTTGTCAACTTTTTGTCCTAATAAGCCTTAGTATTTAGTTTCAACTAATATTCTATCTCCTAACAATGTGAATGAGCAGTTTAATCAGGAGTAAACCAGAATGGAAGCAACCTTTTATAGCAAATTTTCATTAACTTTTTTGGAAACTGAGTGATTAAAATCTTTACTAAATTAGAGGGGATCCCTGGGTGGCTCAGCAGTTTGGTGCCTGTCTTTGGCCCAGGGCGCAATCCTGGAGTCCTGGGATCGAGTCCCATGTAGGGCTCCCTGCATGGAGCCTGCTTCTCCCTCTGCCTGTGTCTCTGCCTCTTTCTATGTCTATCATGAATAAATAAATCTTTAAGAAAAATATTTACTAAACTAGAAAGTAATGTTCTACACAACAGTTTTGAAGCATGTTAATCTTTATGAATAAAAGAATACTTCATATTTCAAATGTAACCATGTATTTTTCCCTTCCCAGCAATAAAATAACTCGTGATGGAATGGTGTATTTGGCTGATGTACTGAAAACCAATACTACCCTGGAAGTACTAGATCTTTCTTTTAACAGAATAGAAAATGCAGGAGCAAAGTATCTCAGTGAAACTCTTGCTTCACACAACAGGAGTCTTAAAGCGTTAGTATGGTTTTATATTTAATCAATGAGAAAAACCTAAACATTTAAAATAGTAACCCCAACCCTCTTAAAACTCAAGATCCATGATGAAATATGAAAAGTTCTAATAGACATTAAACATTCAATTTCTCTTGGGATCCCTGGGTGGCGCAGCGGTTTGGCGTCTGCCTTTGGCCCAGGGCGCGATTCTGGAGACCCGGGATCGAATCCCATGTTGGGCTCCTGGTGCATGGAGCCTGCTTCTCCCTCTGCCTATGTCTCTGCCTCTCTCTCTCTCTCTCTCTATCATAAATAAATAAATAAATAATTTAAAAAAAATAAACATTTCAATTTCTCTTTTTCAAAAGTAATGTCTATTTAAAATTAGATTGATTCTAGTCATGACTGCTTAAGAATGAGAAAATTCTTACCTCCTACAGTATCCTGAATTCTATAGAAAAATTATAATCATTCAATATGACCAAGATAAAAAATAATCAAAGAAAATACTACAGATGACTTTATCCTGAAAGGTGTATTTGTAATCCACCCAAATGTTTACTGAATGATCTAAAATAAAACAGACTGGGTTTCTGGTATGTAGCTTTTCTACATACATGAAACATCCACTTAGGAAACGAAGTTTCTTAGATTTTAATTAGCATTACTTTTAAGTATCTATTTATGCATACTCTTTGTGGATGTATGTATTGGTTTCCAGGATTACCACTACTTGTTTTTCACAGGCTGTCAGTAGTCAGCAACAACATAGAGGGAGAAGGCCTTGTTGCACTTTCGCAGTCAATGAAAATAAACCCCACCCTCTCAAATGTCTACATTTGGGGAAACAAATTTGATGAGGCTACATGTGTGGTAAGTTTTCTTTTTTTTTTTTTTCTTCACAGAGGCTTTTTCTGGGGTCTTCTCTATAATATCAGACATTCACAGGTGGCCTTAGAAATGATTCCAAAATATAGTAAGACACTGTAGTTTTGATAAATTTTAACCTAAGTCCTAAAAATTAACCACTGGAAAGTTTTGTGGTTTAAATAGCAGAAGATATCAAATACTACATATTGGTGTAAAGATCACTGAATTATACAGTCCTAATTCCTCCAAAGTTAAAACATTTTAAAAATTAGTTGATTTATTCTAATTTGATGCAGCACAATCTCCAATCTGCTGCCCAATAATTAAACCAAGACATGGAATTTGGAGACATATAGTGTGAGTGCTTTTATATGTTGCTTATAAATAGAGCCCTTGATACTACTTTCCAAACAAAAAGTATTGTAACAAGTAGTTTTTATTTGGAAAGAATGAAGATGCTAAAATTCTCAATTTGCAAAGACTATCCAAAATTCCATCTCTAAAAAGAGTAATAAGATATACTACTTAAACCCCTGATTTCAGAAAAACATATTCTACACAATAGAAACTGAGTTTGGCATAATGACAAACTGGAGTAGAAAGCAACTAAAATTTTAAATCTTTTACACTCTAAATATTTGCCTTTCTTTATACTCATAACCTTATTGGCCAACCATTTTAACATGTTTGTGTGACACCCTTACAAAGATACCAAGGACTCGTAAGAGTTATGCAAAGAAAATTCTACAATGAATTTGGAATTGGGCTACCAGCCAGGCCAATGTCTAATACTAAGGAAATTGTCTGTTAGCCTTAGTCTATAAAGTAGCTTCAGGGAGTTCATGAGCTCCATACAGCTGTATGCCAAAATCTGGTTATTTTTCTGAGAAATGTATATTGTTGTATTTTCAAGGGCATTTACAACTCTTTCCTCCTTCATTTAAGAACTCCTGTAGGACTTGAAAATTTTGATCATGGGATCCTTGGCCCACAAAATTGGGAATACAGAGAATTGTTAATTCTGGGAGTCATTAAACAAAATACCTTAAAACTTATTTCTAATTTTTGCAAGCTTATTCATTTTGATAATTGAACAATTTTCTTAATGATAGGTTTTTCTCTTCTTAAAAATCCTAGGCATATTCAGAGTTAATGCAAATGGGCCGTCTAAAACCAGACAATACAGACGTGGAGGCATTTGTGGTGGATGGACATGTGTATCTTGCAGAAGTCTCGAATGGCCTTAAAAAGCATTATTACTGGAGGCCAACTTATGGAGCAGCTTGCAGGCACTCAGCTAATGCAGGTTTTACTCTTGTACCAGTAGGTGGACATCTATGAAAAAACTAAAATAATTTTTACACATTGTCTTACGTTAATATTTTATTGCCTATTAAATTTTTCTTTCATAATTTAGAACATTACTTTTTTCAAATGTGTAAAAGATACAACTATATTAAAATGACTTCGTATAATTTTCTAAAAGCAATTTTACAGGAGAGGGAAGATGGCAGAGAAGGAGAACTCTGAATTCACTTCCCCACCATGGACACATGAGGCAAATTGCTACACGTAGCACAACTCACTTGAAAACCAGGACTGTCCAACAGATCTTCCACAGCCAGGTGTAGAGACAAGGTCACATCAAAAAGGGTAAGAGGGACAAAGATGCCATAAGGAATTAAACCCCTGGAGTGACTACTCACAAAAATGAGGGCCTCACAAGGAGGAGACATTCCACAATGGACACCCCTGGCCCTGGGGAGTTGGGACTGAGAAGACCAGTCTCTACAATGTCTGGCTTTGAAAATCAGTGTGGCTTAACTCCACGCTCAGTGGAGAGCTGGAGGGCCATAGGAAAGGCCATAGGAAGTCTCCACCCTTTAAAAGCCAGCACACTAAATAACTAGGCCCGATACAGAGCACAGAAGCAGCAGTTTGAAAAGTGCATGGGATATACGTGAGGGAGATTTACTGACTTGTTTTAGGATGTGTACAGGAAGGGCAGGAAATACAGGAGCTTTCTCCAGGAATGAAAGAGCTAGTGGGTGCCATTTTTCTCGCCCTCTCCCAGCCTGGACAGCCAGACACTTGTAGAAGCCAGTTAACATTCTCCACTTACCTTGTTAGCACTGTGTGCCATGCCCTGTCTAACCTGCCCCCTGTGGCAGGCACCTCTCCATACCAATTCCTGCCATGGGGAGCTAACCCCACATACCAGTGTACACACAGTTGCTACAGCTAGGCTTCTCAGCTGGCTACAGAGCAAGCCCTACCCCTCAGTGTGTCTGCAGCAGTCACAGAGGCACCTAAGGGCCAGTTCTGCCGACTAATAAACCCCAGCTACTGTGACCAAGTCTCACAGCCAGCCACATGGGAGGCAAGCCCTGCCCACCAGTGAGTACACAGTAGGCAAAGTAGATCACTGCAGACAGAGGGCTGGCCCTGTCTGTATGCTTTAGAGGCTGCAGTGGGGCTTACTAGCCAGCTGTGCAAGGAAAAAGCCCTGCCCACCAATGTACCCTCAACACTAAAGGATGATCATTGTAGCCAGTGGAATAGAGGGCTAGCGTCATCCACCAGCATGCTAGCAGCCGTCATGGCTCGACCACAACAGGTTCTGGTGACCAGGAGGACTGCGTTGCAGGAAACCACAGTACCCCCTTCTACACAAGGCCACAACATTCAAGACCAGGAAAAGCAGCTGACCTAATTCCTAGAATGAGACAAAATGAGGAGACACAGGAATATGTCCCAAACAAAAGAAAGTGAAACCACAGAAAAAGAGCTAAATGAAAGATAAGCAATATGCCCAAAAGAGTTTAAGGTCATGGTCAGAAAGATAGGCACCAGACTTGAGAGAAGAATGAATGAACTCAGAACTTCAACAAAAGTGATATGAAATAAAAACTAGTCAGAGCTGAGGAACAGAATAACTAAAATTAAAAATATGCTAGAGGAAATCAGTGGATTAGAGGATACAGAAAAACATGCCAGTGATATGGAAGACAGGGTAATGGAAAACATCCAAGCTGAACAGCAAAAATTAAAATTTAGGTTAAGGGGACCTCTGTGACATATCAAGTGTGTGAACATTTGCATTATAGGGATCCCAGAAGGAGACGAAAGAAGGGGGACAAAAAACTTACTTGAAGAAATAACAGCTGAAAACTTCCTTAACCTGAGGAATGAAATGGACCTTTAGGTGCAAGAAATAAGGAGAGCCTTAAGATGAACCCAAGGAGGTGCACACCAAGACACATAATTAAAATGGCAAAAATTAGAGAATCCCAAAGGCAAGAGAAAAGCAAACAGTTACATACATGGGAAACTCCCTAAGGCTATGCACTCATTTTCAGCAGGAACTCCATCGGCCAGCAGGGAATGGCATAATCAAAGTGCTGAAAGAAAAAACAAACCTTGCAACCAAGAATACTCTATTCAGCAAGATTATCACTCAGAGTTGAAGGAGAGAGAGTGTCCCAGACAAAGGAGTTCATCACCACTAAACTAGCTTTACAAGGCGGTTCTTCTACTTCCTTTAGATGTAAGGTTAGATTGTTTAAAATGCCCTTGTTTCTTGAGGTAGGCCTGTATCACTATACATTTCCCCCTTAGAAATGCTTCTGCAGGACGCCTGGGTGACTCAGTGGTTAAGCATCTGCCTTTGGCTCCGGTTGTGATCCCCAGGTCTGAGGATTGAGTCTGGCATCAGGCTCCCCACAGGAAGCCTGCCTCTCTCTCTGTGTCTCTCATGAATAAATAAATAAAATCTTTAATATTTTTTAAAGGAAATTCTTTAAGTGGAAAGAAAAGGCCACAATAGAAGAAAGTTATGAGAGGAGAAAATTTCCCAGTAAAAGCAAACACATAATTAAGGTAGATCTAAAACTCATAAGCCTAGTAAGGAGGTTAAAATAAAAGCAGTAGGATCAATTATATCTGTAAAAATTAGTCAGGGATACACCAAAAAGAGGTAAAATATGGTATCATATACATAAAACAGGAAGAAGGGAATGAAAATTTAGTGCTTCTAGAGAACTAAAAAGACTATGATCTCAATATAAACTGATATACACATAGCGCGTGGAACCCCATGGTAACCACAAACCAAAAACCTGTAATAGATACACAAAAAGAGAAAGGAACCAATCACAAGGGAAGAGAGAACTACAAAAAATAACCAGAAAGCAACAAAATGGTATGAAGTACACACCTATCAATAATTACTTTAAATGAACTAAATGCTCCAAGGAAAAGATATAAGGTGACTGAATGGATAAAAAAAATAAGACCCATCTATATGCTTGCCTACAATAGACTCACTTCAGACCTAAAGATGCATACAGACTGAAAGTAAAGGGATGGAAAAAGATCTTTCATGCAAACAGAGGCAGAGGGAATGTTGGGGCTACTAATACTCATACCCCCATACTCATATCAGGTAAAACAGACTTTAAAACAAGACTGTAAAAAGAAACAAAAAGGTCCTTGAATAATGATAAAAGAATCAATTCACTAACAGGATGTAAGTATCTGTGCATCCAACTTAGGAATGCCATCTAAATATACAAAGCAAATATTAACAGACCTAAAGGGAGAAATTGACAATAACACAGTAATAGTAGAGGGCTTTAACACCTACTTAAATCAATGGATAAATGGTCAAGACAGAAAATCAATAAGGAAACAGTGACTTTGAATGACACATTAGGCCAGATGGACTTAAAAGATATACACAGAATTTTCCACCCTAAAACAGCAGAATATCTATTCAAGTGTACATGGAACATTCTCCAGGACAGATCACATGGTAGGCCATAAAACAAGTCTATGAAGACTTGAATCCTATCAAGCATCTTTTCCCACCATAACAGTATGAAACTAGAAAGAAATCAATTACAAGAAAACTGGAAGAAACACAAAATACCTTAAAGCTAAATAGTATGTTACTAAGCAACCAATGATCAACAAAGAAACAAGAACTAAAAACTACTTGGAGACAAATAAAAATGGAAACACTACAGTTCAAAATCTTTAGGACACAGCAAAAGCATTTTTAGGATGTTATTTATTTATTCATGAGAGACACAGAGACAGGCAGAGACACACAGGTAGAGGGAGAAGCAGGCTCCCTGCAAGGAGCGTGATGTGGGACTCGATACCAGGACCCCAGGATCATGTCCTGAGCCAAAGGCAGACGCTCAACCACTGAGCCACCCATGCATCCTGCAAAAGCATTTCTAAGAGGGAAATGTATAGTGATATAGGCCTACCTCAAGAAACAACATTTTAAACAATCTAACCTTACATCTAAAGGAACTAGAAACCAAAGTACCAACAAAGCCCACAGTCAGTGGAAGAAAGGAAATAGTAAAGATTAGAGTGGAAATAAATGAAATAGAGACTAAAAAAACAACAGAGAAGATCAATGAGACAAAGAGTTGGTTCTTTGAAAAGATAAACAAAATTGATAAAACTTTAGCCAGACTAATAAAAAAAACTCAAAATCAGAAACGAAAAATAAAACTGACACCATAAAAATACAAAAAAATATAAGCAATTACTACAAAAAACTATATGCCAAGAAACTGGACAACCTAGAAGAAGCAGACTTTCTAAAAACATACAATCTTCCAACTGAAACAAGAAGAAATAGAAAATCTAAACAGGCCAATTACTAGTAACAAAATTGGACCAGTGATTTAAAAAACTCCCAACAAAAATCCAGGATCAGATGACTTCACAGGGGAATTCTACCAAATATTTAAAGAAATGTTTATACCTATCCTCACGGTATCCCAAAAAATAGAAGAGGGAGAAGTTCTCCAAAATTCATTCTATGAGGTCAGCATTATCCTGACACCAACACCAAAGAGACTACCAAAAAAAAAAAAAAAAAAAAGTAAACTATAACCCATTAATTCCTGATGAACATAAATGCAAAAATCCTCGATAAAAAATTTTAGTGAACAGAATTCAAAAAACCACATAACAAGATCATTCACTATGATCAAGTCATATTTATTCCAGGGATGTAATGTTTCAACACCTGCAAATCAACTGACATGATATACATTAACAATATGAAGGATAAAAGTCATTTGATCGTCTCAGTAGATGCAGGAAAAAGGATGAAAACTGAACATCCATTGATGATAAAAACTCAAAGTGGGCACAGAAGGAACATCCCTCAACAGAATAAAAGACATAAATGACAAACCCAAAGCTAACATCATAACAGTAAAAAGCTGAAAGTTTTCCCCTATGATCAGAAACGAGTATGTCCTAGCCATAGCACTCAGACAAAAATAAAAGGCATCTGAATTGGTAAGGAAGAAGTAAAACTGTCAGTTTGCAGACGATACTAATTATAGAAAACACTAAAGACTCCACCAAAAAATTATTAGAATAAATGAATTCAGTTAAGTTTCAGGATACACAATATATAGATATCTATTGCATTCCTGTACACTAATAACAAACAGCAGAAAATTAAGAAAACAGTCCTATAAACAACTGTTATCAAAAAGAATAAAATACTGGGGTGCCTGTCTGGCTCAGTCAGAAGAGCATGTGACTCTTGTGAGTTTGAGCCCCACTTTGGGTGTATAGAGCTTTCTTAAAAAAAAAATTAAGGTTAAAAAAAAAAAAAGACATTGATGAAAGAAATTGAGGACAACACAATGGAAAGACTCACAGAAGACTTAATATTGTTAAAACGTCCATAGTATCCAAAGCAATCTACAGAATTAATGCAATCCTTATCAAAATACTAATGGTATTTTTCACAGAACTAGAAAAGAAAAATCCTAAAATTTGAATGGAACCACTTAAGACCCTGAATAACTGAAGCAATCTTGACATATCACAATCTGAGATTTCAAACTATGCAACAAAGCTGTAGTAATTAAAACATATGGTACTGGCACAAAAACCAACACCTAGATGAATGGAATAGAACTGAGAGTTTAGGAAAAAACCCCATGTTTATATGGTTAATTAACCTATGACAAAGGAGGCAAGAATACACAGTGGAGAAAAGACAGTCTCTTCGATAAATGGTCTTGGAAAAACAGGACCACTTTCTTAAGCCATACACAAAAGTAAACTCAAAATGGGTTAAAGACCTAAATGTAAAAGACCTGAAACCACAAAACTCTTAAAGAAAAACATAGGCTGTGCTGTAATCTCTTGGCCATCAGTCTTGGCAGTATTTTTCTGGAAATGTCTCCTCAGGCAAGAGGAAAAAAAAGCAAAAATAAACAACTGGGACTATATCCAATTAAAAAGCTTTTGCACGGTGAGGAAAAGAGTCAAAACAAATAAGCAACCTATTGAATGGGAGAAGATATTTGCAACTAACATTTACAAAAAGAAGTTAATATCCAAAATATATATAAAGAACTCCTACAACTAGAAACCAAAAACCCCAAACAATCTAACCTGAATGGACATTTTTCCAAGGACATACAGATGGCCACAGACACATGAAAAGATGCTCAGCATCGCTAATCATCAGGGAAATGCAAATCAAAACCACAATTATATCACTTCACACCTGTCAGAATGGCTAATATCAAAATTACTAGAGATAAGTGTTACGAGAAAGCTATTGGTGTGGAGAAAAGGGAACCCTTATGGGCTGCTGATGAGAATGTAAATTGGTACCACCACTATGGAAGACCGTATGGAAATTCCTCCAAAAAAATAAAAATATAACTACCATATGATCTAGCAATTCCATTTGTATGCATTTACCCAAAGAAAACAAAACCATTAATTTGAAAAGATACGCATCCCTACGTTTATAGGAGCTTTATTTATAATACCCAGGATACAGAAGCAACCTAAGTGTCCATCAATAGATGAATGGAGAAAGATGTGGTAGAGATACACAATGGACTATTAATCATAAAAAAGAAAGAAATCTTGCCATTGGCAACATTGATGGACCTAAAGGTTATGGTATGTGAGATAAGTTGATGGAGAAAGACAACATATGCTTTCACTTATATGAGGAATCAGAAACAAATGAACAAAGAAAAACACAGACAACAAACTATTGATTGACAGAGGGCAGTGATATGAAAAGATAGACAAATCAGATGAAAGAGATTAAGAGGTACAAATTTCCAATCTTATTAAAGTAAGTTATAATGAAAAAGTACAGCATAGAGAACATATGCAATAATCTTGTAATAACACTGTACAGTGACAGATGGTATCTACACTTATCACAGTGAGCATTTCGTAATGTATGTAGATCATTGCCAGATCTCTATGTTGTACCCCTGAAACTAACGTTTCAACTATACATCAATTAAAAAATAAAAGAAAAAAGGGCTGGGGGAGGGGGAAGAAAAGAGACTAAAATTTTAACGATGGAGGGAAAAAAAACTACAAGAAATTAAACTAGTTTTTCAAAAGAAAATATCATTAGGGATGCCTGGGTAGCTCAGCAGTTGAACATCTGCCTTTGGCTCAGGATGTGATCTTGGGGTCTGGGATTGAGTCCCGCTTCCTGCGGGGAGCCTGCTTCTCCCTCTGCTTGTGTCTCTGCTTCTCCCTTCTCCCTATCTCTCTCATGAATAAATAAATAAAAATCTTAAAAAAAAAAAAGAAAAAATATCATTAAATAGTAGAATAGCATAAAAAGAAAAAGTCATTATAGGTATCCTAACTGAAAGTTGTCATGAAATGGTAAAAAGGGTTCAGGTGGCAGACTGCCAAGGAATTTCACGGGGTTTAGAAGTTGAAAAAACATTTTACATATCTCATTTAGGTAATTATAGTTGTCAATACAATTTCACAAATACAGGTAAATAAACACATATATTACAAATACATGTAAATGTATGCTTTCCAAGTCAGTGATGCCAGTGAACTTTTTAAGATTGTTCTCTTTTAGAAGATGCCAGTAAGATTTTAATGATTTGATGGCAAATAATTACTGTAGTCTATGGCCAATCTTGTTTTCAAATTAAGATTCCTATGAGGATGCAACTGATACTATGATACTTTGATTATAGACTTATATTCACAAATTTATTCACACACACCAAGAGAAGGCTGCTTCATCTGAAGGATTTACTTGTCAGGCAAAGTGTGAAAAAAGACATGTGGACAGTTTTAAAAGGTTAATTTAAGCTGAGGTTTTGCAGTCTACAAGAAAATACCATCTATCTCTAAATGTCATAGGGAGGAGGTGGAATAAGGTGGGGGTCAACTTTATTGTTGTCTAAGTACTGGCCTTCACTTAAAGTATTGCAAATTCCCTCAATCATAGCTGTATTTTTTAAATATTAGTATATCAAATAAAGCTCACATCTGCCCAGTCCTTTGGTAGATTAAATAATTAAGATCAATATCCCCTACGTATTATTATTTAATGATTCTTGAAGTTTTACCAGTCTTTCCTTATATTTGGCACCTAACATCACGTTCCTGACTTCCTGGGGGGAATGGGAGGGTGGTCACAGAGGGTGGTGGTGGTTATGTATGGGGAAGAACATCTAAAAACTGGTATGAAGGCACTATTTTCACTTAATGTTACAGAGTTATTGAGCCAGAAAAAGACCTAAATGCCTTACCAAATCCATTCACATGTTTTCAGAGATGAATGGGAATCATCCAGGATGGTTGCTATCAGGTTGAGTCTGTGCTGAAAAACAAAATCTTAAAACATCTGGAATTGATTGAAAAATACATACTCAACAGTTCATGTTAATTAACAATGGGTGAAATGGAATTCAAGTTGTTATTTTTATCGAGGTAAATTCTGTTTATATGCTATATCAAAGGAACTACCACGATCTGGTAATGGAATTTTAGAAATAATATGACCTTCCTTTGATGTGAAAATCACTTAAAGATCTGCCAATGTTTACAATGGAACCAACAAAACTATACTGTATAGATTACAGAATTATACAAATGACATTATGTATCCTGACAAACTGATTTATTTTACTAGTTAGTGATTTTACTTACTAGGTTTTATCAGACATTACTTGACAATGTTCTGCGTGTTCAAATCTTATTTCCATTTTAAGATCTCTGCTCTGAAGATATAAAGACTGGCTGTTTTTTTTACAGAGTTCTTTTACATTATTACATGCTGAATAATCTAGAACTAAATATTCTATCTAAAAAGGCTGTATATCTCAGAAAAATCAAATGTCTTTGTATTGTTAAGAATGCAAAAAGAAATGAATAAAATTCTTTTAATCAAATTTGAAAATCTGCAGAATTCAATGGATGCACTAAAACCAAGCCATAGGAAAAAAATAGGAACAATTTAAACAACTATTATTACATTTGTAAAACATTAAGCTGGGCGAGGAAATGTTGCTCCTAGCAATTAGAGATCCAATAAATTCAGATTCAAGTAACAATATGACAAATCTTTTATACTTGAGTATCTGTCCAGAGTTAAGGATAGTTTGTTAAACTACAGATGCTAATCAGCATTTTTAAAGTGTGCACCATCAAAACCACTGAGGCAAATGTTAAAATTACAGATTCTTAGAGTCCGACCTACTGAATCAAAACTTCCGAGGATAGTCTGGGGAATCTGCATTTTTACAATCCAGGTCTTTAATCTCAAAGTTAAGAACCAATGCTCTGGTTTTCTCATTCTTCAAGTTAGTTTTTTGAATATATACTTTTTAAAATGGAAGTACAGCAATCATACAGAAAGTACAATTTTTTTTAAAGTAGGCTCCATGCCCAGCATGGAACCCAATGTGGGGTTGAACTCACAACCCTGAGGATCAGGGCCTGAGCTGCGATCAAGAGCTGAATGCTTAAACAACTGAGCCACCTCAAAAAAGAAAAAAACAAACTTAAGTGAACAAGTCGATGAATTATCACGCAGTTAACCCATCCATGTTAGCCATGACCTAGATATAGATAGTAAATTCCACACGCTTCCGAGAAGCTCCCTCAACCTTCTTCCAACAGGCAACCACTTCTTCTAACACCATATAGTTTTGCCTGTTTTTGAATTTTATATAAACTGAATCTTGTAGAATTTACTGTGTCGGACTCCTTTTGTACAATAGTTCATCTTTTATTGCTTTGAGATATCTGTAATATGCTGGGTAGTAGGGGAGTTTACAGGATTCTAGAAAGAGGTGGCCTCTCCTCAGGCTGGGTAGGAAACAGTCACATGAAAGTAAACCTCGGTAATGAGATTTGCCTGTCCAGTGTAATCTCTGTTCTTGTGTTGTATGGAGGGCACCTACAAGTTTCTTTATTCTCCCAAGGGGAGACTCAGAAACTCAGACGGTAGCTGAGTGGGAAGTTGATGAATGGGAAGCAAAAAGGCTTGCTTTGAGTCTGCTGGCTGGGGCGGGTGGGCAGCCACAGGTTATACTGCACCCTGATCAGAACTGCAGAAATGTCAGAGGTCTCCACATTTGTTAGAACCAAGGTGAGGCCAATTTAGTCAAGAACTACTGGGCTCTGACCAAGCTAGGACAAACCTGATGACCTATTTTACAAGCTGTTGCCTAGTGCATCAGAGGCCAGTAGGATACCCAGAGAAGTGGAAGAACTGAAGACACTGTTTTCCCTGATTATGTTATTTAAACCCCCTCCATACATCTGGATGCCAGATTAAAGAGAAAACAAATGACAGAAACAAGAGCATTTTCAAAAGTTTAAGCATTACCTTACAATGTCATAAATTGTATTTCCTTTTCAACTGGCTGAGACTAAAAGTTATTATTTTCCTGACTTCCCATGGGGTGGGAGCTCAAGTGGAAGGAAATGCAGTTGTCTGTCAGAAAACTCCCACTTCTTTGCACATCTGAACTGTAAAGAGTACATCTGTAACCATATAGTTTCCTTCCATCCTCCTCTTGTCATGCTTTAAGATCAGGCTCAAATGCAGCCTCTGATTATGGTGTTGCAAATCATAGTAAGCTCATCATTTTACAATGTTTCAGTTTTGAAAGTAAGAAATAAAGTGCTTTATTTTATATACTGACAAAAAATGATTCTGCTCCACACTGCTTTTCAACTAAATAGTAATCATGTCTTAACTACTACTCAAACCATATCCAGCTAGCTTCTATCTCCGCTATTACTCCAACTGCCTTCTCAAAGGATCATCATACTCCAATTACCCAACCAAAAGTTTTCTTTGATTTGTACCCTATTTCTCTGTACCATATGACCAGTACAAAACCACTTTCATCTTCATAAAATTTGCACTACCCTGGTGTTCTTCCTGTTATCATTTTGTATCATTTATTTATTTTTTTAAGGTAGGCTCCATGCCCAGCATGATGCCAAAGCGGAACTTGAACTCACGATCCTGAAATCAAGGCCTGAGCTGAGATCAAGAGTCAGATGCTTAACTGACTGAGCCACCCAGCCACTCCTATCTTTTTGCTCATTCTTTAAATGTATTTCCCCAAAGATTTTCTTTTGCTTAGTACCATCTCCCAGGCCCACCTTAATCATTGCTATGCCAGTAATCATTAGCCTACAAGATCTGAGCTCTAGCTTTAACCTCTCCTAGACTTTGGGCTCTATTTCCAAGTACTACTAGACATTTTCACATGGCTGTTGTACCACCAATCGAATTCAGTGCATCTAAAATAAAGCCTTTTCTTCCATAAACCTCTTCTTCATCTTCCCTATCACACTTAATGGCATCTCATCATCTCAGTCATTAAGGATCAAAACTTAGATGTCTTATTAAAGTCAGAGCTGTCTAACTGCAAGGAAAAGAAATGCATTCAAGCCTAAGAAAAGGGATATTTACTGTAAGGATACAACAGGAAAAAAAAAATCACTGGCATCCAGGATGATGACAGTGCTGTGCCACCTCAAGAATGGGGACTCCAAGGCCACACCTCTCTCTCACAGAGAATCAGTGGCTTGGTTCTGTGACCTTACTTCATTCCCTTGCTTCATTCTGTAGACCAGCTTTCTCTACTTATTCATAATTTCTTTTAGACTTTGGCTTGCTTCACTCACTCTGGGCCAGTTCTAAATGATCTTTTCACTTATACATGTTCCAAAACTTAAGTCTCTGAATTTCAGAGCTCAAATTCTTGAGAATCTAACCAGTTTGGTCAGGCCTAAGAATTCTTTCTCCCTAGTAAGATGTTCAGTTAAGCTGCAGATCTAAGTATGGAATCATGTGTTACAAATGTAGGCTGTCTGATCCTCTAATCCCCACCCTTCAGCTTGGGTGTGAGAGACCACAGGTTACCAACCTGGTTATCCAATCCTACTCCTTTAGCACAGGTTAAGGATTGAGAACTATTTCATGTAAGATGTATCAGGCATAGTGCTGGACATGTCTTTGACTCCTACCTCCTCCCTGTTTCATACTTTCTTCGTTTAGCCTGTCTCAGCTAGCTTTGTGCACATTCCTTCCCATCATCCATCTCCTGTTTGTCTATTAGGGAACAACTGGCCCTGTTTCTGTCCATTCAGCTCTTGTTGACTGCTCCGTATTTCCTTCCTTGCCTTCCCCTGAAACACGTGACATTCTGTCTTGTTTTACTGCCATTATGTTCAGGCTTGTCTTTCCTATTTGACTTAAGGGTGGTGTTTACCTTATCTTTGCAGGTTTATGTATCTTGATTTCAAAAATTTTCCAGCATTTGAAATACTGGCTAAACATTTTAATGCAAATACCTGTTCACATCCATGATGTTTACTTTGAAACTAAATACCCTATTTCTGGATGGTTATTAAGTCTACCTGATAATTACCTAATTCTTTAAGCAAATACACCAAATCTCTCTTGAATCAATGGTGGCAGGGGTTGAAGAGAACAAGAGAGTAACCATACCACTGTTTCAAGAAATTAATGCTCCATTAACTAAAACTCCATACTGTTCATAAATAATGAGTAAAAATATAGAATTTACAGAAATTGCGTTAAAATACAATTTCTTTTTACTTGGTGCTATTTCTAGGGAAATTCTAAAGACTTAAAATCTGAGTATAAGATGGAAAGTTATATGAAGGGCTTCATTTTTAAATGCTTCCCCAAAAGACAAGAAACATTTAAGATAGTTCTCAATGTCTGGTTATATTAAAATCACCTGTGGAGCTTTTCCAGCATATATGTCCCAGAGACTGGACGATTCAGTAGGCCTGAGGTGGGGTGGGGTTTGGATAGTGTTATTTTTTTAAATGTTTCTGATATCCATCAAATGTTACAACTATTGTCCTAGTATATTTTAAAAAACAAGAACATGTAGATTGTCTTTATACATGTACATTTCAACTACTCTCATTTGTATAATTTCTGCAGAATTGAAATATACAGAAGTGATAAACTGCTTTTGCAAGAGAACTGATTGAACGTTTTCTTTAAAAATTTTTTTCTAAAATATGTCTATCAAAATCATCCTATGAAATTAAACATAAAACAAATACCATTTAAAAACAGCAAAAAATCATTTATATATAATCTATGGTTTCTTTTTAAAAACTCTAAAATCTAACAATACAGTAGAAATAATCTAATACATACAAAATTATTTTAGAAAATAATCTCAGTAAGATCTTCAACATCCTAAACAGACTTTCAAAAATTTAGTCATATTTAATTAAGAATAGACTTTTCCGAAAACTGCATTTAACAAATATATTTTTAAAAAGACTTAATTAAAATGATAATTATGAGTGTTAGGATGATACCAGATACAACTAAAATATATGCGTATTATAATAAGGAATAGTATAGAATTTTGAGAAGAATGACAAGTTTGCAACCTCAGCCTTCAAGATTTCTTACATGTCACTCTGGAAGAGCATCAAGCCATGTCAATTTAAAATAAAATTATTTTAGCTATCAAGAACAGATACTGTGATGAAGAAAAAGCACAGTAAATCAACCTTAGCCATTCCAATCCAATAATATTAAAAATAATAAATCTGAAGGCTAATCTATGCAAAATGCTAATTACCATCATATTAGTTGCAATTTGGTAACTACTGCTCTCATAAAATTTTGACATCACTGTAGCGGTTTTTGAAGTTTTATTCAATAGATGCTTGGATTAATGAAGATATAAATTAAATATAACCTCTTCATTTCAGCAGACTTCTTAAAGAGGCTGTCTTTTAATTTTCCTTAATTTCTTCACATCCCAATAAACTCCTATTGAATTTAAGCCAGAAGAGATTAGTTGAACATTTTAGGACTTTGTAAATTGTATTTAAACCAGTGTATTAATACACACGCATAATTAGATTTCTTAGATAAATAAATGTGAAGCTTGACATCTATTATATAAAGGCAATAGAGTTCAAAGTCTATTCAGTTAAGTCAGTCCCACTGGTGGCAAATGCTATGGTGAAAATGCTGAGTGTGCTGGGAAATGGTGACAATCTCTACAAGAATTCAGGAGTTTTACTACGTCCTCTCCTAGCTGGTTCCTCTGACTAGGATGCCAGAGAAAATACAATTAAAGAAATCAATACCCAAAAAACCCACTTTAAGTTTATTGTAAGTGTAGTTTAAAGCCAGAAAACATATAAGCCACAGCTAACGCATAGCAGAAATATGAAATAATGTCACCATGGTGTTTATCAGCAGTATAGGAACTGACTCTGTGGAACTGAGAATTTAATGCTGAAAGATTAGGCAGTAAAAAAAATCAATTATGTGGCAAAAGTGGGATGGGGAAGACTGGTAGTAAATATTCAAATGATACTCAATTTTCTACATTCAGCAGGAAGGAAGCAGACTACTGTGAAACTATGACAATAGCCAAATGTTGTGGTTTAATTTTTAAAATTTTAAAACTCAAAACCTATAGAAAACTTAAATATAAAATATTTAATAAACGGGCTTTCTGATTCCTCAAATGTTCATTTACAACTGAAGCTAATTTCTTAACTCTTTACATAATTATGATGTGTCAATTCAGAGGCCAAATGATTTAGAGTATGCATTAAGTTTATATTTAAAAATTTTTTTTAGAACTTAGTATTGTAAAAAGAGTGTAACAGGTATAAGAGAGGCTTATCAAAAATTTTCAAAACTCTGTATATTTTCATCTCCAGTAATCTAGAAACCTATTAAAACATAACTTGAATCAAATTTTGAAATTGTCTTTTAACAAGTTAAAAACATCAATGATCTATTTAAAACTCATATTGCAAATATAGTCTCAGATAACTCAAAAGTACGGACTCTTGCTATTCTCCAGAATATTGAATTCTAAATGAACAAAAATGAATAATATACAGTTTTCTAGCTTTTAAGAAAAACACCTTTTTCAGTAGAAAAGTTACCTCCAATGGAATATATTAAATAGCACAATTCTTATCAGTACCGAAATTCTCTTAAGAAGAAATATGAAAATTTACATTTCCCTCATAGTTTATGTATTGGCCTAAGGGGCTCAGTAACAGCAACACTCTTGGCTGATACTATCATCGATTTTGCTTAAATTTTGAGGGGGACAAAACTAAAAAATCCCACAGGTCAAAACCGACTCATATAAACGGAAAGATTCCATTTCAATAAATGAAAGGCAATTCAAAATGCAAAATAAAAATGAATTAAGGCAGCTCTAAAAGAAAATAAAACTTACTCATCCAAAATAGTGCTACTACAGTATAATTCACTTCTTAACACGTTATGTTTATAATCTAGATATAAAAGCCAAAAATCAAAACAAGCATTGCAGTTACGATGCAGCATTAGGTGTTTACTTCAGTGAATGAAAAATAATGTTCACAACTCAAATGAATGGTAATTTAATATAATATATGCACCTTACCAGAGAGTTTATGTTTACTACCAGAGATGTCTTAGCAATTCCATATTCCTCATAAAGTCAGTATAATTGCTGTAAAAAAATCAACTGTGGTTCTGAATACCCATTCACAGTTGACCTCAACAACGTATCTGATGTAGGAGACTGATTATCTGTGACAGGCAGAAGGATGTGGTGGTCCTCAGTTCCAAGTGGAAGAGATAGTGGTAAAGTCATTTCAGAAGGTTTCACATCCAATGTTTCTGATAAAGGACTTTTTTGTATGGAATCTTGTTCACTCAAGGGATGATCCTCTATACCAGAATCTAGAATTTTATCTGCACCTGAAATAGAAAGGGAAAGTATGCTATCTTTGAAAACAAAACAAAAACCCTTAGATAGACTAAATCTGCTCACTATTCCCAGAACTTGCATTCCATTCTCCACACCTTTTACTCGTGCTGTTTCTCTTGTGCTGATTTACCTGCATTATCTATTCAAATTCAATACAGACCTCAAGCCTAGGTTCAAGCACCAACTTGAACTGAAAATGGACTTAATTATTCTAGAGTAAGCATTTCTATTTTATTGTTCACTTGTCAATTTTTCATGTATCATCTTGTGACATCTCTCTTATTGCTACTGAACATTCTACTTTAGATGCCCTGAATTCTCAACCAGACTATAAATTCCTTAAGGGTAAATGTCAAGTTATGCTTCTCTAATTCCTTCAAAGTACTTAATAATAGTGCTACACTCATAATAAATTTATTCACTGATGTATTAATAAGTAATTCATGCTATTCTCTGAGTTCAAGTTCAGGGGCATGGCACTTTTGTATATTTTCAGAAGTGAGAAATTCTGCTCTATGTAAGGGAGTGATTATCACACTGACTATGATACACTTGTGCCTTCAAAGTTCCCATGAGCTTTACCATGCTCCTGTCACTCCAAGGTATTTACATGATTTCAATCTCCTTGTCTTTATTAGACAAAACTGCATTTTTACTTCTATAAAATTATAATTCTCTCTGTTCTTGCCAAACCACTCTTCAGTTCAACTAGCCAAGAATATAACCTGCACTTCTTGTCCCAATGACTCTCTTTACAATGTTCTCTTTGCCTGGGACAAACCTTCCTTTTCCTATCTCTATCCTTTGAACTCTTTCCTTCCAGTTCCGTAGAATTAAGCCTTTCCAATATTCACCTCAGAAGGATTTAATCTCTTCCTTCACACTTTTGTATCTCCATTATACCTTACATTTTTCTTATAATCACAGTTATTTAGATTTCTGGTCTCCCACACCAGATTGTACACTCTTTGAGGACTAAGACTGTGCCTTGTTCAACTTTATCTTGCAGTTATGTGTATTTTGGAGGTAGAGGCATTTAATGTTTGCTGAACTAACACTGCAGTTTTCAGATGTTCCTGACTTAATCCTTATGATGTTTCAGTAGACTTGTTAACATCTCTGTACTCTGAAGAAGCCTAGGGTTTTGTTTCTAATTGTGACACAGTACAACTTTTTGAAGGATTCATTTTAAGCAACAGATTTAAAATTTTGTAGTCTGGCTTTCCATTTTTATGTACCAATCTGGGACTACTCATTACCCTATTTCCTATTCAATGTTTCTGGATTAGGGTTCATAATGCCTTCTTCACAAAACGAAAGAAAAGAAAAAAGAAAAGAAAAGAAAAGAAAAAAGAAAAGAAAAGAAAAGAAAAGAAAAGAAAAGAAAAGAAGAGAAGAGAAGAGAAGAGAAGAGAAGAGAAGAAAAACTAATAATTCCTAGGTAACTCAGACTAATATGAAGAATAATGATACATATTTTTTAATATTGTTTCATTCTTGAACTTCATAAATCAGCTTTTTAAAAGAGGAAATATTTCAAGTACTGTTTATTAGAAAGTCAATATGGAAAGATATTCTTAGTGACTTATTTACAAGTTATAAAGCTTCCTAATAAATATATATTTAGCTTCCAAAAACATACATCTAATTTCAACTGTTATACTGTGCATCTCAACAATTTAGGAATAGCACCAACAGGAGAACACCAAATTTTTATAAAACACAAACATTTACCGGAATGGACTTTTGTTTTGTGCTTCTTTAAATTTTTAATATCTGTGTAAGAATTTCCACACAATTCGCAGATAAATGGCCTTTCTCCTGAAAAGCAAGTTAAAAAGTTTAAACTCAATATTTTAGAAGCTAAGACAAAAATATCAATGTCTATGAACACAATGCAGACATTTACTATACTGTTTAAATTTAGTTTCAAAGGACCTTTTTAATCACTTGGTTATAATATAGTGAAATGAAACTATACACATTAGACACTTCTTTATACAAAGCATCTCCAATTTCTGGGAAAGTTGAGCATTTTCATTAACAGAAATTTAACTTACTCTTTTATTTCTATTAGATATTTAGTAAGTGTCAGTTATATGCCAGACCCTAAGAGGAACAGGGTAAGGGGGAAAAAATGTGTAATTACAGTTTCTGCTTTCTGGTAGCTTACAAATTAGAAAAATAGGGACAATAAAATGCTACAAAATTATAATTCCTTTGAAATAAAAGCTGTTCAATGCTTTATAAACTAAGGAGCATGAGAACATAGACTATTAAATATCTACCAGGTGCTCATACTATTCTAAATAGGAATTATAAGGAATAATTTTAAAAATGAAAATAGTACATTTTCAAAATGGCATTTTCCTTCGTTTTAATTTATTTGTTCCATATTTCTTTCATACTACACAATACTATTACACAATACTAATATTGTAAATATTAGTATTTACATGGCAATACTAAAATTCTGGAAATATGCTTACTGAACTGAACATTACTTGATGAGAATAATCTGATATTATCTTGGTATTATCTATATTATCTATTCCTTTTCATTTCTTGATACACTTGTGTAACTGAATCCAAACCATTTAAGAACTATTATTATCTATTAGAAAATCTATACAATTCTAGACCAAATTTAATTAATACTACTCCAAGTAACTAAAAAAAACCAAAGCAAATAAAAACTTGATATTTATACATTAAAATATTGCGACAGGTAGAGTAAGACTAGATACCACATAGTCCATAATGGTTTAAAGTCAAGGCTTACATAAAAAGAAATTAGAGAGAACAAAAAATAATACGTTCTCCCTAAACACAGACCTGTATGGGATCGAAAGTGTTTGTTGAGCTCTCCTGAGGAAATAAAACTTTTCCCACAAATACCACATATGTATGGTTTTTCACCTAGATGGAAAATAAAAGATAGCGAAGTGGTGTACTATACCAATATAATATTTATCAATTACAATAATCTAAAGTAACCTGTTCTAAAATTTATGTAAATTAAAACCTCTTTATATATTGTATTTTAGAGGTATCTTCAGTGTGATCTGACTTAGATGAATATTAATTATTTTACACTGTTCATGTAACCTGATCCCTTTCATAGAATAAAACTTTATTTCTGCAAATATCCTCCAGTAGACTAGAGTTGGGCAAGAAGTTCAATTTTTATATGATTACAAACAAGATTAAAAATTCATCAATCCATTACTTTAATTCTTCCTATCTTAACCATATTATTAAGAGAAATATTATTATTTTGGAAAGACCTATTTTAAAAAGTACCCTATCAAACTGAAAGTCTTTGAGTATAATTTGCTTCAAAACTGATACTCTGCATTCAAAGTATCCGTTAAATTTACCAATCTTAGAATGTCTGCGTAGGACAAGTCCTAAGAAGTCATAAAAATCAATGTTCCACCTAAACCCACCCCCCCACCCTGTGATTTCACTCTTGTTTTATTCAAGAGAAGTGAAACAAGAGGCTAAGGATTTTTTCTAAGGTCATAAAATATGTCTCAACTCAAGTTTATATATTGTCAAAATTATCTGATTCTACTATACATAGAAGATAGATAAAAAATTCTACCCACTATTATTATCTAGAAAATGTCTGCTTTTAAACCTAATATTTATGTGAAAACCACAAACACAAGAAGTTTCAACAAGCACAAACACAACAGATATACAACACAAAGTCTGTAATCTATTTTCTTTAAGGGTTCAATTTCCCTTTTTCTTTCTTTTATTTACAACTTTCCTTATTTTAAACATCTCTGTCAAAATCTTACCTGTATGTTTTCGAGAATGAGTGATAAGAGAACTAGAGACAGCAAAAGCCTTCCCACAAGTATCACACACATAAGGCTTTTCTCCAGTATGCCTACGAACATGATAGGTCAATGTGCTGGCTTGAGCAAATCTCTGTCCACACCTATCACAGACATATGGCTTCTCTCCACTATGCTTCCTATTCATAAATAAATATAAAGTACATGCTGGTAAGTAGAACAATTTGGGTCCAACCTATATAATAAGCATTTTTCATACAATTTTCACACAGTATTTTACTTCATCTTAACAGTCCAAAAACGTGTATTTAAAATCAACAGTTTCAATGTATACTGTCAAAAATAAATGTTTTGGTTATTATCTGTTCTAAGATCAGTTAAAAACATTTTACCATCATCTTTATATGGTTGTCAAGTGTGCCCCTAATACCACAGGCAATTATTTTCACTTGTCCATTCACTCACTCTTCAAAATTCTTTCCTTAAACCTCCAGCACTTCCTCACCCATCCTCATCCTTAGTGGATGGCCTTGCTTCCTGTTTTACTGAGAAAAATTTAAGCAATCAGAAGAAAATTTCCACCATCCAAACTCTCTGCCTATGGCCATCTGCATCTATGTATTTGCTGTCCTTCTGGTTAACTCTAACATGAGGGTGACAGTTCATCTAAATCCAACTACTACCATTTGCATAATTAAGATAGTATCCCCCTTGCTTAATGATATCATTCCTGTAATTTCCTCCACCATTCAGTTTTCCCATCTCATTGTACTGCAGCATACAAATATATTAATGTCTTCAATATTTAAAAAGACCCTAGACCTCTTGCTCCTCCATTTCTCTGCTCCCCTTTATCAAAAATTTGAATCTCCAAGTGTTCTACTTTCATTTCTTCTTTACCAATCTCTTCTCTACTAGCTTCTGCTAACATTGCTTGTCAAGAGCACTGCTGACCTCTCACTCTACTAAATCCAATAGTTAATTCTCAATCGTCACCTCCCTATCATCAGAATTTGACATAGCTGATTGCTCCTTTCTGGAATAATTTCCTTCTCTTGGATTCCAGGGCAGTCTAGGTTTTCCTCCGATACTGGCTGCTCCTTCCTAGTCACCTCTGAGTGCCTCATGATTCAGTCCTTTGATCTCTTTTCTATCCACATTCATTCTCTGGGTGACCTCATTCAGTGTTATAGCCTTAAATACTATCTATATGCTGAAGACTCCCACATTTCTATCTTCAGCTCAAACCAGTCCTCTGAACTATAGACTTACATAACCAATGTACAACTCCATTCAGATGTCTAAGAGTCACCACAAGTTTACTATGTTCAGATGTCTACTCTGAATGCCTGTACTCTCTCTTCAACTGCTCTACCCACAAATCTCCATTTCAGTTAATAGTAATTTCATCTTCTCAGGTGCAGGCTGTAAGCCTCAGAATCATCTTTGATCCCACTCTTCTTTGCTTCTTTCATACCCTACATCCAATCTGCAGCAAATTTTGTTGTTCTACCTTTAAAAATATGTCCAGAATCTGACAACTTCTTATCTCTACCACTGTTACCACTTTGGCCTAAATCATTACCACTCTCACTTGAGTTTTACCTATAGCTTCCTAACTGGTAGCTTTGCTTCTACTCTTACAATCTTACACTTTTTCCTCTAATACAGCAGCCAGAGTCATCCCCTTAAAATGCAAGCAAGATCACATCACCTACTTCCCAATCGCGAGAGTAAAAGCTTTAGGCCTATAAAACCTTATGCCATCTATAAGTCTTATCGCCATTCTGATCTCATTTCTCTCCCTTATCATCCCTCTCTAGTCACCATGGCTTCCTTCTGGTTCCTCGACCATTCTAAGAAAATTTAATGATGGAGCCACAATTAGAACTCTACTATCCTGAGTGCTAATAAAGTAGTCTATTCAAAAGACTGTGGTGGACAACAGACTCAAAGATCAAACAACTTATTTTTTTGTTTTTTACCTTGCATGAATCTTGAGATTGCTAGAAGTTGCAAATTGTAAATTGCATACATCACATTTATAGGGTTTTTCCTCACCATGATGCATACGACTATGGAAGACCAGCTGGCATTTCTGAGCAAATCCTTTATCACACAATTCACATTTGTATGGCTTCTCACCTAAAAGAACAAGCAAATACAATTTATATTTAAAAGGAGATCTTGTTTTAGTTGCTTGAGCCACATAAGCTTTCAAGAGTTTATCAACAGTACTATTCTCAGTATTCAAAAATGTTAACTGCTAGAAATAAAGAGGCAAATAGGATTTTCTCCAGATTGTCTACTGAAAACAATGGTAGAATTAAATCAGAGTTTCTCAACTCATAATAGTGAAAGGTGATCAATGAGAGAAATACATACTGCATCTTAAAAAGTAAAATCTAAGTGTACCAACAAAGGTAAATGTAGAGGCTGAGGAATGAAAGTATGTGTAATTCTAAAGAAACACATTCAGAAGTTGACAAATTCTGGGCAGCAGGAGGTGAGATGTGTTGACAAAGTCTGAGAGTTGTCCTGAGTTGTAACTAGTTTTTTCAGTTCTCTTAATCTTTGTCTCTGTTAAATACTTAGCAAGCTAGAATCAAGCTTATGTTTAACTATGAGGGAAAATGGTAGAAAGACCTCATACATTAGGACCCCAGGGTTATCAGCAGCAATAAAACAAACAGCCATTAAATACTTGGTCACCATTACAAAGAAATTTTCAATACTCTAACATGCTAAATACTTTGTGAATGCAAGTATATACCAAATGTTGGTCACAAAGTCAACACTGCATATTAATTTATTCTGTACAAAAATATTGTTTCAGCCACAGCATATAAACAAGTGTATCTCCCACAAACCAGTCTTACCTGTATGAGTTCTTACATGTGTTTTCAGCTGGTTACACTGGGTAAATGCCTTTCCACACAAGTGGCAGACATAAGGTTTAACTCCTTTATGTATTCTCATGTGCCTTCTCAAACTGCTGGCTTCCGAAAACACTTTCCCACATGTGTTGCACATTGGCTTGGCCTTGGAATACCTCTGATCCAGCTCTTCCCCAGAGCTCTCCAGCTCATAAGAATTCTTGACACTGGCTATGTTGGACATAGAGTGTTCTTTCAGAGCACAGTTTGGCTGTGATTTTCCACGTTTCCGTTTCACTGTAACAGTTTGCACAATATCTTGTGCTGGAAAAGTGTTTTCCACGACTGATGTCAACTCGAGTTCTGAATTATCATTTCTTTGTGCAACTTGTTCTATTACAGGTGTGGATAATTTATTTGCATCTAAAAATAACTCAACAGATGCATTCTCTAAAATGTCACTGGGATATTGCACTGTTTTATTCTGTCCTGTTTTCTGGGAGCTGAAGGCCTTCTTCTTCTTTTTATTTTGAGAAGACTTCTTTGCTAAAGTCCCTTGTTTAGGATTTGCCTGAACTAAATCTGTAGACACTTCTGATTTTTCCCGACTGTTATAATCCCGTAGAGTAAGGAGACAAGTCTGTTGATTCAATTCAATGTTTCCAGTAATACTAGATATCTCTGTAGAAGAGGGATTAGCAATAAAAGCAAAATCTTCCATCTTTATTTTACACTTAGTGACCACCTCTTCCACTTTGAGATAGTCAGCGGCCTGATGAATTTCTTTAACATTCCAACTGTAAGGAAACAAGGCTAAATGACAATATTCTGAGCAAAGAAAAACTTTGTGAAACAGAGCTGTACATATATTTCAATGTCTTTTCACACAAAACCTAATGAAGCAGAATGATGAAAAACACATAACTAAAAGAACAGATTTACAAAAATGCATTTACTCATTCAGAAGTACTCATTCAGAATATGTGTAGGCAAAAATCTCCGTTTTGCAGAACTTGAATAGTTACATACTACATATGTACTACTAGGGGAAAATAAAATGTTAAAATTACTGCATGTCTTAAAAAACACTTGAAACACAAAAGTAGCTGTTGGCAACTTGCTGACTTCTCTCATTCATCCTGAGACCTATTCAGATAGCAAGCACCTTTCCTGGACTGGCAACAGCAAGTTGCTCTGCTCCCGTGAGGGACTTTAACTGTGCTTCTCAAACTTTCCCACACACGTGAGTCACTCAGATGTCTTGTTAAATGTAGATTCAGATTCTGTGGTAAGGCCTGTGGTGGGACCAAAGTGTCAGCATTTCTAACACACTTGCTGGTGATGCCAATGCTGCTGCTTTGTTGATTATACTTGGAAAGAACAAGGATTTAGAATACACTAATCTCTAAAAACTGTCCAATGTGTGTGTGAGAGAGAGAGAGAGAGAGACTCAACCCTCAGTAGTTGGAGTCTGTCATTATTAGAATTACATAGAAAGACTTCAGTTCACACTGTTCAATGTTCCAGTCAAAATTTACTGGTCATCTACTGTGTGTGGTACACTAAGAGGGATATTAAGAAATATCAAATAGTCCCTGCCCCCCAGAAGTTTACAACGTAGTGAAAAATTGATTACTCTAGCACTGGCTCTGGCATTACTAGGTGAATTAATCAGGGTAAGTCAGTACCTCTGGGCACTTTGATTTTTCTTAGCTATAAAATCTGAGAGTTGAGTTGGTATTAATACAAAAATAGGACCCTTTTAGTTATCTGAGGATGGATATACATGCACACAAACATACCCTTCAAGTAACCTTCCTACTTGCCATTTCCCCCAAATAATATTAAACTCTTCAGGAAGAAACTTTTCTTTTTACCCTCCTTCATTATATATATGAGCCAGAAAATGGTTTTAATCATGGCTGATAATATGTAGTGCTATTAGAACATCTTTTTTTATTAAAAAAAAAAAGTAAAATTTGAAATGAAATAAAAAATTAACTAGTGTCATGAACCACTTAGGTCTTTGAATGTATACTCCAGTATCTATAGATCTCTATCCATTTTCTCATCATCTAATGAAAGCTTCTTTACTTCAAGTGCCACCTGTATGTTTCCTCTTTTTTAATTTAACATTACACTGGCTTTTAAAAAACTGCCTTTCTTTCTATACACAATCATTATAGATTAAATAGGTTTATAGGCCAGTTTGAAAACCTAATCACAAGTACACAAATATAGGGAATATTTTATTCTCTGGGAAAATATACCTGAAGTTCCTAAACATATTATAAAAAAACTTTTGGAATATTATCTATTTGCAAATGGAGTCTTTCCTCTAGATGAAAAAACATTACTTAAAGATTTATTTTCTTATGTCCTCCAGCTATAATTTTGGAATATATAATGAATGACCTTTGAAACTAATTCTCTATTTGCAAAGATATAGCACAAATGCTACAAATATAAACACAATCTTGTTCATCTCTTATACCAAATATTTTTTTGCCATGTATACAGTAGCATCATCACTTCCCAAAAATGTTATTATTCCTTAGGCATTTTAATTAATTTTGTTACATAGTCTATTCTTAAATTACAATAAATGAGAGATACCACTAGAATGAAGCCAAACTGATCACTTATTATACTTAGGCCTCAAATCATAATTACACTTAGTGCTCCATAAAATGAAGCATCAAACACATAACAAAGTCTGGTAGCCTTTAAGAACAAAAGAAACTAGCACTGAGTAGCACATTAAGTGTTCAGTACTGATACAGTATTTTGTACAAATTATTCATCTATTTCGTAGACAGCCTATAACCACAGTTACAGTTAAAAGCACCAATCAGTATTTGTTTACATCAACAAATAATCTGATGTTTACAAGCATGAAGTTACAGTGCTTGAAACTTGTTTCATCTTTGAACAGTCCCTGAAAGTCATTTCATTACATATTGCTAGGTATATGGGTAAATACTTTACATGAATAGTTCATTTAATCCTCTGGACATGTCTATGCAATCTATAGTAATCCCAATTTATATACAAAGGAAGGCTCAGAGGTCCAAAGAAAGTAACTTGTACAAGATCACTATGTGTTAGAACTAACAGGTGACCAAGGAAATCTGGCCTGTGAATCCACTTAATTCTCTATTATTTTGTTTTTTTCACCAAGCTTAATCACTAAGTTGTACAAACTTTCTACTTTTTTGTTTTTGTTTTCTAAAACTTCCTACTTTTGATGTAAGCCTTTTCATATTTGTGACTGGGCTCAAACCACTAGCTCCCAGTAAAGATATGTACCAAAAAAGATTGAGCAAAAATTTGTCTCTTTCACATTGGTTCTTTGCATGAAGGTTCAAAGTAAGCTGCTCTTCAGTGTGTTCAGATCAATTCAAAATTGTTCTGGAAAAGCTAATAGAGAAAGGGAAACCACTAAATTGAAGACCAACCAAAATTTATTAGTTTTACAGTTGTTTCATATTATATATTCTAAATATTTAGATAAGAGGCACCTGTGGAGTCAACTGTTCAGTAAATTTAAATAATTTGTCATGTAGGTTAACCTAGAACACTTGTCTGTTCCTTTAATCAACTCATACAGAACTGACTCAAAGATTTCATTACACCAAAATTTAAAACTAATTCCAGAGTGTATGTTTCCTTTTCAAAAGGATTAAGGAGCATCCTGTTTCTAGCTTTTTAAAGTACAGTTCCACAATAAGCTGCCGTGTAAAACGGAGAGAGGGATTCTGCTTAACGTCTATGTGTGTATACAGAGATTATCTGGAGAAGGATGAAAGCATATTTATCAAAATGTTAAACGTGATTATCAGAGGGTGGCAGAATTTCAGAGGTTTGTTTCCTTTTGGTTTCTCTACTAAGTTTTCTCCAAAATTTGTGGAGTTAGAGAAAGGAGAGTAGAAAAGAGAAAATAGAGGAAACTAATGTTCACAGGGAAGAGGGCCTTCAAGGAAATCCTGCATCTTCACAGCAGCACCATTGTAGTTGTCACCATCTCGTGTTTACAGATGGGGAAACTGAGGCCCTCAGGGGTTGCATCTTGCTCAGAAACACAGTGACTGACAAGCTACATCTAACTCCAACACTCGTCATCTTTTTCCATCAGAATATGATCCAGTCATGTTCACATTCCCATAAGAGGTAGAGGAGAGCCAGGGATATTATCCCCTCTTCTCCCCTCCACAACGCCTAAATGCACTAGGTTCAGACTCATGATCTAGCTCGTCCACACAGCGCCTGCAGTATCAGATTCCTGTTAGTGACAGTGGCAGCAATAGGCGTTTTAGAGACCGCATTTTAGCTCCTTGGATCTGAGTTAAGCATCAGTGCTGGCAGCTCTACAGAGATTACAGGAGTCACTGCCCTTTACACTGCAAGGAAATTATTTTTCTGAATAAAGATCAGCAAGCAGTCCTGCACGTTGCTATCTAAGGTCAGACATGAGAGTTCTATTAAGCGAACACAGAGGACCACCCTTCTTTCTTCACCTGTGCTTTTTGTGTTTAAGAAATGTCCATCCCAAATCAGTAATACTTTTTTTTAAGATCTTATTTGAGAGAGAGAGAGAGAGAGAGAGTGAGTGCACGAGCGAGAGCATGTGAGAGAGCGCGAGCATGAGCAGGGGGAGGAGAAAAGGGAGAAGGAGAGGGAGAGGGAAAAGCAGACTGCCGGAGGAGCAGGGAGCCTGATGCAGGGCTCCATCCCAGGACCCTGCGATCCCCACCTGAGCCAAAGGCAGCCTCTTAACCCACTGAGCCACCCAGGCGCCCCAATACTGACTTCTTTATGAGAAACAACAACAGCATGCGCACATCCATGGATGAAGACTCCGAGGGAAGGGACTGAATGGGGAAAAATACAGATACAGTTAAGTTCCACAGACTGCTGACTAGCTTTTGTAAGTGAACATAAAAATGTGTACTTTACCTGTCAAGATTTAAAGTTCCTGTGTATATAAACTCCAACAGTTTCTGAAATCCATCAGCCTTCACCTGACTCTGATCAAGGAAGACATTGTTCTCAGAAGTGCTTCTGTAGATCGCACCGAAATACTCACTGAACGAGGCCAGCACATTCCTGTGGGCTTTAAACTGGAATTCCCCAATCACTACGGTGCAGTCGCAAAGAAAACCCGCTTCCCGTTGTTTGTTCAGTCTCTCTAAAAGGTGCTCACAGTGATGCGAATACTGCATTTTGATACCAGAATGGAATTTTACCCCTTGTTCTAAAAGACAAAAAAGAACGAGGAAGTCAGTAACCCTAAGTTTTCATCAAACGTCTCACCCAAGCAACGGGTAAGGGGACAAGGGCCGTGGGACAGAATACGGACAAAAATACAGCCAGTCCTGGTTTATCAAAGACAACAGTTAGGAGGAAGGCCTAAGGCTAAGCTCCTGTCTATCTGTTACATCTTGGCCAACGAACACAGCGCTTCGGGCACATCGATAAATGGCGATGAACGAAAAACTGCACCAGCTGCGGGGGGGGGGGGGGGGGGGAGAACCGCAAAATTACACGCTTTTGCAGCAGATGGACCTTCAGACTTTCAAGCTCAGGGCGCATGCGCGAGCTGGCAAAAAAAAAAAAAATCGAACTAAGAAATGACTCCTTTGAACAGATGGTGGGGGGAAAAAAAAAAAAAAAAAAACAACAACACGGTATGAGTTCTTTAAAATTGCTCTCAAGTCACCGCAACCTGTTAGTCTCCGCGGTGCACACAGCTGCTCCAGAAGGCGAGGCGGGGGCCCGGGGGGCGGAGACGCGCAGAGCCCGGAGTTGTCAGGGCTCCGCCGGCCGCCCCGAGGAGGCCGCGCCCTCCCGCTCCCGCTCCTCCACCCGGGGCCGCACCGGGCAGGGACAACCGGAGCCGGGCTCTCCCGCCTTGGGCCGCACTGCCCCTCGCCCAGCTGCCGCCACCTCCAGCTCCCACGGCAGAGGCTGCGGCCAAGGCCGGCGCCGGGCTGCCTCGCCCAGGCTTCCCACGGTAGTACCTCCGCCCCGCCCTGAATTCGAACCCCAAGAAATCTGCCCCCACAAAGACCCAGCGTCTGGAGAGAGCGGGACTGGCAAGCTGGGGGACGGGAGCGGGGGGGTGTGTGTGAAACAAGAACTCACCTAGAGCCATCCGAAGGGGGACAGTTTCTTCACGCTCTGTCCGCCATCTTGGAAGGACGTCACCGCGCCCCGCCCCGCCTCTTCCTTCTTCCTTCTAACGGCGACCTCATATCCGGCCCGGGCGTCCCGTGGAAACGCCGGAGGCTCTGGGACGTCGGAGGTCCGAGTCCGGCGAGCACAGACCAGAATGGCCCACAGAGGTTCCACTTCCCAGCATACCGGGGTCTTCCCCACCCCCCACACCGGCGAAACCGCGAACGCCACGGATAGGGGGACTTAGGGGCCCATTCACAGCGCCCCGCTTGTCTTCCTCATGCAGACATCGCGGCGGGCCGACAGTCAGCATCTCGCCGGTGGCCCGCTCGCAGTCTGGGCAGAGGTCCGGCAGCGCCGCGCCGGGGGCCTGTTTCCAGGAGCCAGGTTGCGCACTGCATGCTGGGGCTTGTAGTTTCTCCCGTCATCCTCCCCGTCACTCCGGCCCCCGCGGGTGCAAACAGCTGCTTTGTGCACCGCGGCTCCCGGCCGGCGGAGGTTTCTCGAGCTGGGAGGATCACCCCTTGTCAGCTTACGTACCCGAAAGGCTCTAGGGACCCCCCTGGGTTTTGTTTGCCTCGGCCGACTGTAGCTGAGTTTCCGGGATATCCTCACCTGGCGTTACAAGATGCAGCACAGCGGAGCAAACCTGTAGGGAGCACTGGGCACGCGCATCATCGCAGGAAGGTGGGCTCTACACCGGAAAAGGTTTTGCGTCTGGACCCGAAAAATCTTAATACGGTGATTTACATCGAATCCAGATTTTGTACAGCGGAGGGAAAGGATGCCAGTGACTCTGCGTGACCTACAAAAAAGGCGCAGAAACAGTCGGATACACCCTATTAAGGTGTTAGGGTGAGCTTCTCGCTGGTCCTGGAGGACACCCTAAATCTAAAAAAAAAAAAATTTTTTCATTTTTTGTGTTAAAATTTGTGTCAGGACCGTCGGATGTTTACTCATGACTTTATTCGAAAGGACGGTCCCCACTGGAATTTACTTCCTTGTTTCTTCTGAGATTTTTTCCCCCCAACGCCATCCTGTTGGCTCTTGGCCTTCTCTCTGGTCCGTGGGAATCATATTTGTGAATAAAGCCACGACCGTTATGTTTATAAGGAAATAAAGGTTGAGGCTGGTTCTAGATTGCATCCTTCCGATTCCACTTTTACATTTTGTCAGAACCCCCTCTTCGGCAGTTTATTCAGAAATGAGTCCCTACTAGGCGCTAAGCAGCTAAGCACGACACTAAGTATGTGTAAAATAAGGGCAAAACATGGTTTTCCTGGCGTTTAGGGGAATTTGCAACCTTTTTTTTTTTTCTTTAATTTCACCAATTTATTTCCCTTGCCAACCCTCAGTGTGCCAAAGATGCTAAGGGGATAAAAACATAGGCTTAACTAAGATACCTATTAAAAAAAAAAAAAAAGTGGGTTCCTGCAGCATTGAGACGGTTAAGTAAAAGTGAGTGGCCGACATTTTTAAACTTAGGAATTTATTGTTTAATCCACAAGCTTTATATAGCTTTAGTTAAAAAAAAAAAAAAACAGTGAAAACAAGACACTATTTCAAAGTCTGGGCCCTAAAAAAACAAACAACAACAACAAAAAAATCTGGGCCCTTCCAGCCTTCCAAATAGGAGAGCTCTGAAAGTTGTATGTACCAATTGGAAGAACAAGACAAAATTATGAATGGAGCCATGACATTTCATAAAACAAACTTTTATATAACTGAAGGATCCTTCCCGGGACGAGTGAATTGCCTTTACAAAAAACAGTAACAACAACCACAAAAAACACAGTTGTCTTTACAAGAAAAAAAAAAAAAAAAAACAGAATAGAATGAATTCCAGTGTTCCAAATCAACTTGTTACACATCAATATAAACCCACAGTGTCCTGGCAAACCACATATGCTTTCATTTTCCATCTCGTCCTAGGGCTGGAATCCTGATTCATTTCAGCAGAGACTCCACAGGCAACAGAAAAGTTGGTGGCATTAAAAGATTCATTTATACTTTGTGGTAGTTCAGCAGTCGGCCTTATTTCTGGGCAAGTCTGCCAACCATACAAGGCTGGAAGCATCATAACTTGAATGGGTGCTAAGACGGGAATTTGCAATCTGAAGGAGAAACCTAAGGGACCACTAAATCACCTGTAACAACACAAAGAGTGCTGGGCAGGCAACTAGGGCTAACATTTTTACAGCATGTTTGAGCTCATCTTCTAGGCTGGAAGTCGCCTTCTTTTTCAGGAGGAGGTCGCGGTTGAATTTTTACCTTTGAAGCATTTCCACGTGGAAATCCGTCCCTACAGACATTTGCTGAGTAACATAACCAAGGTGAAAGTTCAAGTTCCCACTGTTGCGCAAGTTGCTGTATTTAGACCGTCATTTTAAAAACTAGAACCATTAGTGGAAGTCTCACGGCCCTGTTTGAAAGAATTTGAGTTTTGAAGGAGGAAGAAACAGAAAACACAAAAACTTTTGTTTCCGCCCGGTTTCGAACCGGGGACCTTTCGCGTGTTAGGCGAACGTGATAACCACTACACTACGGAAACCTCGCTGCTTCCTGGGGCTCGGAAAAGCCTCCATATGGACGCAGGAGCGAGAGGTTCCTGGGCAGTTAAAGAAACATTAGTTTGTAACCGAAAAACAAAACAAACAAGAAAGGGAAAATGACCTGACTTCTAACTGTGGAGCGCTGAAACTATTTGAAAGTTGGAATTTGCGTGCATTCTTTTTTTTTTTTTTTTCCCCCAAAGACTCCTAGGAGCCGCTGTAGAAACCAGGCATTGGCTCCCTGCACTTCCTTGGGGTACACCTTCTTGTGCAGGGAACAGATGCTTTACTTAGTGTCCTTTCCCGGAGGCGCCCTGCTGAGCAGCTGGGGCACATGGGGGGCATCGTTGGCCCCCCCTCCCGCAGCGGCCTGCTGCACCAGCTGCCTCCGCTGGCCCTTAGTCAAGTGATCCTTTTCAGCCTCTGGTGGGGAGACGTGTAAATAACTTGAATTTCCTCCCCTGCTTCCAGAGATCAACCAACCAGAGGTTTGAAACTACCTACTTGTTTTAAAATCCTCTACACAGTGTGTAGAATTAAAGGGGTAAAAAAATAAAAATAAAAATAAAAATAAAAATAAAAATAAAAATAAATCAGACACCACGGTGCACGTTTTGGCACTCCATGTACTTAAATTATTCTAAACCTGAACTTCGTATGACCTAGGGGATATTACTTTTCTTGCAAAGAAGCAGACACCTCCTTATGCCTAAAAATCAAGTCTTATTTTTTAGGAAATGAGAAGGACTTTTCCGTATCACACCAGGAGATAACCTGGTAAGATTGTTAAAAAAAAAAAAAAAAAAAAAATCAATTAATCAGCCAATCCGACAAAGCAAGAGTCTACCATTTTGGATTTGAGTACATTTTGCATGGAAGCCGCAGGGAAGGAACACAACAAAGTGTTAGTCCAGTTTATAGAAAGGATAATAAAGATATATAAAACACACCTTTTTTTTTCCTTTCAAGATTTTATTTAAATTCAAGTTAGTTCACATACAGTGTCGTGTTAGTTTCAGAGATAGATAGAATTTAGTGATTCATCAGTTGCATGTAACACCCAGGCAACTCATTACATCAGGTGGTCTCCTTAAAGTCCATCACCCAGTTGCCTCACCCCCACCCCCACCCCCACCCCCACCCTCCTCCCCTCCAGCTACCTTCAGGTTGTTTCCTATGATTTAAGATTTCTCCAGGTTTCCCTCTCTCTGTCTTTACCTTATTTTTCCTTCCCTTCCCCTAGTGGGTCTATGTGTAAAATCCACTTTAAATCCTAGCCTTCAAAACAAAAACAAAAAGAAAATCAAAAAATAAATAAATCCTAGCCTTCTTTCCTTGTCCTTTTAGGAGGTTGAAGAGGATTTCAGAAGCATGCAGCAAGCGGCTGCTACAGCTTTCCTCCTTCAAATCTGCCCAGCTTTTCCTAGCTTCAAGGGCACATTCCAGAGCCTCTGGGCAGGCCCCTGGACAGGTACCTATTAGCCAGGATGCAAAGGATTTGGAAAAGAAAACTGCTTGGCACGCCCCATCGAGGCATGAGGCAAAGCTCCTTGTAAAGGGTTAGATGTGTGTCTTCAGAGAAGAAAGTTGGGTTTTCCTGATACTGGTATCCCCGGATTCCAGGGGGTGGCGCGTGGCCCAGCGATCAGGCGGGCAGCGCTCGGGAGAAGCAGGGGGCCGCACCTGCACCTGCCGCGCGGGCCTCGTGGGGTCAGGCCTGGGCCTCTGTGACGCGGCGTTCTAGGCCCCGCGGCCTGTTGACGCGGCGTTCTAGGCCCCGCGGCCTGCTCACCCGGCCCAGGCTGCCCGGCCCGCACTCTCCGGGGCAGGCGCAGCCAGGGCGGCCGTCGGGAGGCGGCGGCGGCGGCATGAGCCACTACCAGCTCCCGGTGGTGATCGACAACGGCTCCGGCGTGATCAAGGCCGGCCTGGCGGGGTCGCGGGAGCCCCAGTTCGTCTACCCCAACATTATCGGCCGACCCAAGGGCCAGGGCGGCGGGGCCAAGGGCGCGGTGGAGGTGTGTGTGGGTGACCAGGCGCAGGAAAGGAGAAACGCGCTGTCCATTAGGTATGGCCTTCTCCCGGCAGGCAGGACCCCCGGGGGGCGGGGGGGAGCCCAGGTGAAGGCGCCCAAGGGTGCGAGCCTAAGGCAGTGGGGGGACAGGAAAGCCTCAGCCGGCTGGTGCAGCCCACGAATCTCCAAGGGTGCGAAACACCTAAAGAGTGAGCATTACTTGCTCTCTGCACCTAGAGACATGTCCTCAAATGTATAAAGTTACCGTTCATAAGATACAAGTCCATTAAGAATGTCAGTTAATTCATAGTACCCTCTCATGTAGGTTATTTTCTCCAATTGATAGTAAAGCTGTACTCTTATGTAAAGATCTCCCAATTTTTTTAAAAAGATTTTATTTATTTATTCATGAGAAACACACACACACACAGGGGGAGAGAGAGAGAGAGAGAGAGAGGCAGAGACAGGCAGAGGGAGAAGCAGGCTCCATGCAGGGAGCCCTATGTGGGACTCAACCCCTGGGACTCCATGATCACACTCTAGGCCAAAGGTAGCGCTAAACCACTGAGCCACCCAGGAATCCCCCAATTTTTTTTTTTTTTAATTTAAAGGATTGTCTTCTAAAGGAGGGACAAATGGAAAGCAACAAAAATTGCAGAGAGTAGCTATGTTAACATTTGCTGGCAGTTACCTTTTCTGATCAGTGGTCACTACCCATAAAGGGATACTGGTAATAAATATGGGGATTAACCCAAGCTTGAAGGGGATAGATGCCGGAGAAATTGAAAGCTACCACTGTAAAATAAATAAATAAATAAATTAATTAATTAATTAATTAAATTAAATTTAATTAAATAATAGGGATCCCTGGGTGGCGCAGCAGTTTAGCGCCTGCCTTTGGCCCAGGGCGCGATCCTGGAGACCCGGGATCGAATCCCATGTCGGGCTCCCGGTGCATGGAGCCTGCTTCTCCCTCTGCCTGTGTCTCTGCCTCTCTCTCTCTCTGTGTGACTATCATAAATAAATAAAAATTAAAAAAAATAATAAAATAAAAAGCTGCCATTTATCTTATTGCTTTTCCTACAGCTACCCAGTGGAGCGCGGTCTGATTACTTCCTGGGGGGACATGGAGATCATGTGGAAGCATATCTATGATCATAACCTGAAGCTAAAGGCCTGCGATGGCCCAGTCTTGATTACTGAGCCAGCACTGAACCCACTGGCGAAACGGCAACAGATCACTGAAGTGTTTTTCGAGCATCTACAGGTTCCTGCCTTCTATATGTCCATCCAGGGGGTGCTGGCTCTCTTTGCCACTGGCTTCACAACTGGTTATGTGCTGAATTCAGGTGCTGGGGTTACCCAGGGTGTACCCATCTTCGAGGGTTACTGTCTGCCTCATGGTGTCCAGCAGCTAAATCTGGCAGGCCTTGACCTCACCAACTACCTCATGATGCTGTTGAAGGACCATGGCATCATGCTGCTTAGTGCTGCAGACAGAAAGATTGTCGCAGATATTAAGGAAACCTCTTGTTATGTGGTAATGAACTATGAAGAAGAAATGGCCAAGAATCCTGAATCTGTGGAGAAAGTTTACCAGCTACCTGATGGGAAGATGATCAAGCTCCATAACCAGCTCTTTCATTGTCCAGAGGCCCTCTTCTCTCCACATCTTCTGAACCTTGAGACTCCTGGCATCGATAAGTTGTGTTTCAGCAGCATAATGAAATGCGATACAGATCTCAGGAATTCGTTTTTCTCCAATATTATCCTTACTGGGGGATCAACCTCTTTCCCTGGTTTAGACAAGCGGCTAGTTAAAGATATAGCAAATATGGTGCCTGCCAATACGCCCGTGCAGGTTACAGCTCCCCCAGAAAAGAAACTATCAGTGTGGATGGGAGGCTCGATTCTTGCATCCCTGTCTGCCTTCCAGGACATGTGGATCACTGAGGCAGAATTTAAAGAAGTTGGACCTAACATAGTACACCAAAGATGCTTCTGAATACAGATAAAATGGTTAGAAAAAAAGTGTTTTGAGTATTTGTGACAGAAAGCTGGATATTATATACGTATCTGGGAGAACAAAGTATTTCAGTTACTGGAATGTCCACGTCACTTTCATTTCTATGATGGGGGAGAAATAATGCTGAAGCAAATAACATGTATATTGAGTAGAGCCAAATTAAATGCTAGAAGAAACATTATTCTTGACCTTGGTGATTTTATAATTCCCTTGTTAGAAGAGCAATTTGTAGTACAACATGTGTCCCAAATGAGTGGTATAGATTTAAGTCTGTTTTATGGAAAGAAGGTTGCTGTGAGAAAAGATTGCATAGCAAATTATGCCATCATGAATGGGGTGGCATTAGGTTAGGTGTGTGGTAGAGGAGGAGGAAGAGGGCAGATATCCAGAAAAGCATAATGGAGATGAGCAAGAGCCTAGGGATGAGAGTGAACAAAGCATATTCAAGGCACGCTTAATACACTGGTTTTATTGAAATGAGGATCTCAGAGGGAGCAGACCAAGAGCAATGACGAGGAAGGCGAATGAAGGCCAGGGACTGGACTGGAAGGCTTTGTGTTAAATGTCCTGTGGGCAAGGGGGAACAATTAAAGAACAAAACACAGAAGACACAGGAAATTAACTTAAGATGAATGTGATCACAGTTTGGACTGTGAATTGGACTGGGAAGTCCTTGGAGATTTGGTGATCAGTTAACAAGTTATTAGTTTAGATATAAAGTAGTCAAATCTTATACCCAAAATGGTGATAGGAATTAAAAGAGGAAATTACAAAAAACGGACAAATCTTGATGTCTAAGTAGATATGAAAGGGGGAAGAAGTGTGTAAAATGACCTGGGTTCCTAATGATGATGGTGGTATTAACACAACTCAAAGTATTTCATATCTGCTCTATGCAAAGCACTGTGGGATAATGTCCCTAAAGATACTTTCAAAATACGAGAAAATAACAGTTATTTTTTCGTTACAGAATTGGATAATTTATAGATCCAGCTCAGATGCTACTTCCACCACCCAGCCAAAATTCATTCTGTCAAAAAAAAAAAAAAAAAAAAAACACAAAACAAAAAAACCAAAATTCATTCTGTCCTCTAGTACAGTGTATTACTGGTACTTCTATTGACCACTTGATTTATCCAGCCTTATCTTTTGATGTGCTTGTCTTTCTCCCACACTACATACGTTCTAAGAAATAGGGATTGTGGGATTTCCCTTTTCATCTCCATCCCTGTCCCTGATGGCTCTCTCTGGCGCACTCCCAGTAGGTATGTAAATATGGAGAACTGACCAGAAGCACATTCCGGGCAGAGGGAACATTAGATAATAGGCTCCATGGTGTAAAAATCATGGGTACATTGTACAAGCAGCAGTAAGTAGACTGGAGTCAAGCATTTGTGAAGAGCTGCATTTCATTCCTTGGTACTACTCTCCCACTTTAGTAATTATAAGCAAAACTAGATGGATGAGGTGTAGAAAATGATTATCTGAGGGCAGTGTGAGCAATTGGTGCTGTGCTCACTACATCCGCAAGGACCGTAGAGATCATGAACTCCCTCTTCATTTCAGAATTATTTTCTAAAAGAAAACAGGACTACTTAGACGTGTATCTAGTTTAAACTTCAACCATCCCAAAGAGCTGGGCAAGTCAAGTATTATTCCCATTTTACAAATTAAGAAATTGAGATTTAAACAGATTAAGGGCTTTAAGTTTAAAGCGATCCCAAAGTTGCTTGCTAGGTCAGGCTGGTGAAGGATCCCTAACCTTGGTCTCAGGTAGTTAACCCAAGAACCAACCTCGAGTATTCTGTACTGACTCCGTGGGGTCATAGACGATCCTTTTCAGGTCATCTAGGGATAGGAAATAAAATTTGAAAATCACATTTCTGTTTTCCACGCCCTCAACAGTCGTCGGAAACCAACCCCCTTAACATTGTGCTTTTCTCTCAGTTGAGGGGTCAACAGCCACAACCCCACAGAATTCACCCCATGGAACATGGATCCAACAATTAGGACCTGCCAGTTGTATGTGAACAGTGTTACTATACCGGCCCTTACGGAAAGCCGCTACAATTCATGGTGGCTAGTTCTTTTTTTTTTTTTTTCAACCTAATCCCACAGTATGAAAGTAAAGTCAACGACTGAAAGGCTTTCATTCCCCATAAAAGTTAGATTCAATCCTGAATGTTAAAATTCAGAATGAATTGAGAATTTTTTGTGTCCTTCCTAAATTTATAGTCCTGTGGTTCTTAGAAAAGTTTTTTTTTGTTTTGTTTTACTTGTGTTCTTAGGGCAGTTTCCAACGTTTTATTGTTGTGGATTTGGAGATGATGAGATTTTTCCCCTCTCTAATGTACTGGAAGGAGTAGTAGAGTTAGAAAGTTTGTAACCATTAGGATATGGGCAGATTTGGGCAAGAATCCTCAATAAATGTTAAAAATGTTTTTAAAAAAATCAGAATGAAGTAGTTATGCTTAATAAAACCTATCCTCCGTTCAAAGGGAAGTGGAAGAGCCATATCCTAAGGAGCAGGGAGCAGGGGTGGAAACTCCCAAGGGAGGCCAACCAGCAGAACCAATACTCTGGTTTAGTCGAGGCTGTTGAGGAACTGATTTTCTTTATTTTTTTAAAAAGATTTTACTTATTCATGAGAGACACAGAGACCCAGGCAGAGGGAGAAGCAGGCCCCACGCAGGGAGCCCGACGCGGAACTCGATCCCACGACCCCGGGTCACGTCCTGGGCCGAAGGCAGGCGCCGAACCGCTGGGCCCCCCCGGGCTGCCGTCGAGTTTCCTTAAAGGTCGCTACCAACTGCGATGGCGTTTGTGGAAAACAGAGCCGCGCAGCTGTGCAAGTTAGTTTGTACTTTCGGAGTGACCTTAGCTCCTTCCCCTCAAAATAAATAAAATAAAATAAAATAAAATAAATAAAATAAAATAAATAAAATAAATAAAATAAAATAATAAAATAAAGAAAATAAAAATAAAATAAAGAAAATAAAAAGAATAAAAGAAAAAGGAAAAGAAAGACAAAAAGAAAAAGAAGGAAAAGGAAAAGAAAAAAGAAGAAGAAAGAAAAAAGGAAAAGGAAAAGAAAAAAAAGAATAAAGGAAAAGGAAAAAAAGAAAAAGAAAAAAAAGAAAAAAGGAAAAGAAAAAGAAAGAGAAAAGGAAAAGAAAAAAGAAAAAGAAAAAGAAAAAAGAAAAAAGAAAAAAGAAAAAAGAAAAAAGAAAAAAGAAAAGAAAAAAGAAAAGACCTAACATTTTACTTAAGGAACGTGGAGGAGGAGGCGGCGCAGGGTCCTCACGGCCGGAAGTAGAACCGTAGGGATGGAGAGGGAGGGGGGTGGAGAAAGGGGCGGAAGCCGGCTCTCGCGAGAGGCGAGATGACGGCTTCGGCCAATCAGCGCCGGCGGCGGGCGCGCCCTTTATAAGCGGCGGCGGCGGGCGGCGGCGGCCGAGGTCGCGGAGGGTGGGCCCGGGAGAGGCGGCGGCCGGCCTCCGTCTAACCCTAACTGAGCAGGGCGTGGGCGCCGCGCTTTTGTTCCCCGCGCGCTGTTTTTCTCGCTGACTTTCAGCGGGCGGAAAAGCCTCGGCCTACCGCCGTCCACCGTCCGGGTCTGCAGCCAACAACAAAAAATGTCAGCCGCTGGCTCGCTCGCCCCTCCCGGGAGCCTGCGGCCGCTCGCCCGCTCGGCCCCCCGCGTCCCGCCCGGAGGCCGCGGCCGGCCCGGGGCTTCTCCGGAGGCGCCCACTGCCGTCGCGAAGAGTTGGGCTCTGTCAGCCGCGGGCCGCCTGGGGGCCGCAGGGCGGGGCTCGGGCCGCAGGGAGAGCAACGGAGCGGGTCCCCGCGCGCGGTGCGTCTCCCTGAGCTGTGGGACTCGCACCCGGGACCGGGCTCGCACACGCGCCGCGCGGGGGGCGCTGCGGGGGCGCTGGGGGGCGGCGGGGCGGCCCCTCCCCGGGGCGGGGGGCGCCTGCGGGTCTGCACCCGGGGGGAGGGGGGAGGGCGCGGGGGAGCCCTGCAGGCCCAGGCCTCCCTCCTCCCTCCCCTTTTATCTTGCAGATTTCGTTGAGGTTTTTCGGTTTTTTTTTTTTTTTTTTTTTTTTTTTTTGCCTTTGCCAAGGTAGAATTTCCATTTCTCAGCCGGGTGCCAGGTCGTTAGCTCGTATTTGTTCACTAGAACGGGTGTGTGTTCTCAAAACAGTGAAAAGTTGTGTTCCTTTCAGGGTGGTTGCCTTTTTTTTTTTTGTTTTTAATGTGCTTGGCCTCTCTGCCTTCGGATGCAAAAAGGTCGAAGTGGTGACAACGCCCAAAGGAGGTCTACAAAGAAATGTATTCCCCTCCCCTCCAACCCCCCCCCCCTTTGGATCTGGTTTTCTTGCAGGAAAGACCGGGAAAGCTGATGGCCCACTAGGTTAAAGGAAACGACCTACAGACCCTTCTCTCATCCCCAAAACCTAGTCCGCAGGTTTATGCATTGAGTTCAACCCAAATCAGTGTCTTCACCTCCTTAAAAACGGGTATGGGGGAGGGGGGCAGTTGCTGGAAGAGATTAGTAGGCAGCGGCTTGCGGGATAAAGGGTAATTATCAGGGTGAGACCTGACCTGACCTGACCTGGCAGTGGAAAGGGTCCCGAGGATCGTGGGCGGGTCTGTAAATGCGTGGATCTGCACCAACTCAAGCCCATTACCTAAAACAGGCCCCTCAGTGTCGTTCACACAATTCATTACATTACAGTTAAGGGGTGGGGGGGGGGTGAGTTCTGGAATTCGCTGTCGCTGGTAATGTTCTCTAAGAAGGAAAGGAATTTTCCCCAGTCACCGTGGTTTTTGCGGAAAGAACGCAGGTTGGGTCACCAAATGGAGTTATAGTTCTGATTTTTCTGGTTTTTTTTTTTTTTTTTTTTTTTTTTTTTTTTTAGATTTTATTTATTCATGAGAGAGACACAGGCAGAGGGAGAAGCAGGCCCCATGCAGGGAGCCCGATGCAGGTCTCCATCCCAGGAACCCAGGACCATGCCCTGGGCCAAGGCAAGCGCTAAACCGCTGAGCCACCCGGGCATCCCAATTTTTCTGGATTCTTGAAGTAACTCCGTTTCCCTAAGCTTCTTCCCCTTACTCAGAAGTTGAACTTTTTGAGATCTCTTGGAAAAGATGGCCTGGGTTCCTTGAACAAAAAGTCTTTTGTTCCTGCTCCATCTAGTGGTACTTTTGCTTCTCCACATTCACAAAATTTGTGGCGGTGAGGGGGCCTGAGGCAAGGATGGCCACCTACTGGGAGTATTTGTCTCTCGTCTTTTTTTTTTTTTTTTTTTTTAAATAGTAACTGAATAAATACAATTTTAAAAATTAACTCACGACTATTTTTTAGTTCTATTTGAAGTCCTGCCTCGCTAATATCTTGTAAACATTCCACAGGAAAGTTCTTCGTATTATAAAGCCCTTGACATTTTTTTTTCTGTTTTGGCAAAATGATTCTCTTCCTTAAGTTATATAATTTTGGAGTAAGAAGGGACCATCAAGGTCACCCAATAAGATAATTTACATGGAAGCAAAAAAAAAAAAATTTACATGGAAGCCTTTCGTAGATAATAAATAATTATGGCAAATGTGACTTACTGCTGCAAGATTTAAATCCTTCTAGCAGATAAAGAAACTGATGCTTGAATGGGTTTAGATGACTTGCCTGGGTTAATTATTTGCAGAGTTAGGACTAGCAACAAGGCTTCCCAACTTCAGTTTTCTGTTTACTATGTGGCATCTTCTTGCTGCGTTGTTTTGGCTGGGAAAGATGACTAAGCATTAATTCCACCATCATTTTCTGGTTTAAAATAAAATAGCTTAGTTTCCATCCCCCCCCCCCCCCACAGTGCCTTTTAATGTGATTCTGTGCTGGAAAGCCCCATGTGTGCTTCACTGTTTCACAAGTACAGTTTATCTTTTTCATTTGTGGTAGTTATGTTCTATAAAGTCATCATAAACACTGAATTAGTGAACACTGAGCCGTTTATTTCAGGAAATGCAAAATCAGGTTTCTGTGAGCCTCTGGTCACACCATCTTCATCTATTCATTAATGCATAATCTTGGTTTTTTTGTGTGTTTCTGTTTAAAGAACTGTATTAATATATTCAATATATTGTTGACTTACTATTTTTAATACAATATTTTTAATATATATTTTTAAATGTATATCACTGATTCATTAACACTGAACTCCTGTTGAACATCACTATAACTCATGCCGGTACGAAGCTTATCTAGCACATATATTTTCTCTGTAGGTCATATCACAGTCTTCTTGTACTTAGGAACACCAGATAGTACTTCAACACCGTGCTTGGGGGTTGGTATAAATAGCAAAATCATTAACTAAAAACACAAAAGTGCAAAAAAAAAAAAGTGCCACTGAATAGAACACAAGAAGGGCAGTTATTTACAGTCTTCTTTTGGAACAAGAATGTAAAACAGCACCCTTTGGGGCCTCAGCTGGGAATCTTTATAATCAAATGACTCAAATTTTTCACTGAATGTGTCTGTGATAACCCCATAAAAACATTGCAGGTACTGATTTTGGGGTTACAGATTTTAGTGAGGAGATGAATTCCAAATATGAAATCCAGAAATAATGAGGGTCAACTCAAGGGGTATGTGACACCTATGCTTTGGAGAGACTACAGGTGTCCACATGGCTGTTGTATTTGGGGCTTGTTTCATGCCTTTTATATTCTTTAAGCAAGTGATTTACAAAGGGGTGTAATGGAAGAAGGGGTATGTAAAGTTTGAAAATAACAGTATTTGCCCTGCTTATTTATTTTCAGTTAATTATGTTGAATTTCAAAGAATAAAAGAGGATGTGAGAATTTTATGCTCCTGAAAGAAGCTGTACTTTGAAAATATTGAGAAACCTAGGTTTTGCTTTGTCTTTAAGGTGAGAGGCTTCTAAGGTCCTGAGTTGGCTATGGTTGTTGACTCTGAAGATGACACAAGTTTTCAGTTTGTCCTGGTTCTGTGGTCAAAAATTTCATATTAGTCTGGCTCAAGACTTAAGAGACACACACATGGCACAGGCAGGCATATGTGCACATGTGCACCCAGACTCATATAAAGTGTTGAGGAAGAGTAGTTTGAAACAGAATGAAATGAAGTCACTGTCATTCCTTCCCCATTTATTCCTTGCAGCTAATAATATGAGATGCAGTAAAAACAGCCCCAAATACCTAAGGCCTAGGCCAGGGTTTGCAAATTTAAATGTTTGCAGCGGGGCAGCCTGGGTGGCTCAGCGGTTTAGCTTTCAGCCCAAGGAGTGATCCTGGGGCCCTGGGTGCTGGGATCGAGTCCCATTTCGGGCTCCCTGCATGGAGCCTGCTTCTCCCTCAGCCTGTGTCTCTGCCTCTCTCTCTCTCTGTGTCTCTCATGAATAAATAAATAAAATCTTAAAAAAAAAAATGTTTGCAGTGGACATGAAGGAAACAAAGGAATCACACCAAGAATAAGAAACGGGGAGCCTCACTTTTAAAGAGGGCATCAGCTTTACGGGAATGGAGGCCTAAAGCTGCCAATATGTTAGGGGAGGACAAAACATTTAGATTTGTGTGACCCCAGATTTTTAAATGTTGGTAGTGCACGTGAGATAAAATTTAAAGATCATGTGGGTTTCTAAATAATTTAGCTGGTCTTTGTTTCTGAGCTGTGGGACGTAGCTTCTATACCCTTGGAATTTCCCCAAGTGGTAGAGTGCCTTTCTTATTCATAGCGGGCCTTTCACAGTTTGTGAGGTGGCTAATACCATGAGGTGACTCAGTTTGGGGTTGGTCATGCCAGGAAGAGCGCACATGGGATTATCAGCCCTGCCTTCTGGGAAGGGGGCGTGGGTGGGCAGAGACTGATACATGCTTTAGTGCATCATACTGATAGAATGAAGCCCTAGTAGAAACATGGGACACGGGATCCCTGGGTGGCGCAGCGGTTTGGCGCCTGCCTTTGGCCCAGGGCGCGATCCTGGAGACCCGGGATCGAATCCCACATCGGGCTCCCGGTGCATGGAGCCTGCTTCTCCCTCTGCCTGTGTCTCTGCCTCTCTCTCTCTCACTGTGTGCCTATCATAAATAAATAAAAAAAAAAAAATTAAAAAAAAAAAAAAAAAAAAAGAAACATGGGACACACTGACACTTGGATGAACTTTCCTGGTTGGTAATAATCTGTCTTGTCACATAGCAATGTGTTGGGAGGATAAGTCCCTGAAGACAGCAGAGAACAATGGAAGCTTCACATCTGGGACCCTGCCAGACCTCACTCTATGCATCATGTCTCCTTCTTGCTGGTCCTGATTTGAATCCTTTTGCTATATAATAAAACTGTAATTATAAATATTGCATTTTCTTGGGTTCTGGAAGTCATCTTAGCAAATTATCAAACTTGAGGAGGCAGTAGGAACCCCTAAATTTATCGCCAGCACCTTAGAAGGGAGGGTGGCCTGGGACCCTCAAACTTGTGGCTGGTATCTGAAGTAAGGGGTAGTCTTGAGGACTGTGTGCTCTTAACTGGGGAAGCTTGGCCTATCTTGGGTTATTGGTGTCAGAAGTCATTACAGTGGGCCAATCAAAAAGCCTTTTGGGGTAAACTCTGGCCCATAATAGGGTACTGATATATGACCTTTGGCCTAGGGAAACTGAACAATACCAGATGTCAGTTATGCCTCCCCTAGAAGTCTGGGAGTTTGGGCCATCCTACCAGTTCAAGGCCTACCCAGGGTAATTGAATTCAAGAAGTTATGCTGTTGGCATCTCTTACAGGCCACGGAGTACATATCACTGGTGACAGAAATTTCAAAATGAAACTTTAATAATATTCTGAAATAGTAGTGCTACTCCTTCTTCATATATAGGGCCTAGGAAATTTTCTCTGGGGTTCTGCCTCCGGGATGGGCCCATTGTCCCTTGGTGTCTCTTCTGTCAAATCCTGGTGGGACCGTGAGTAGGCTTCTAACATCACCAGGAGGAATTGGGGCCATTTTCTCCCTACTTTTCCTCCATCCTAGTTTAGATCTCTCCTGCTAGAAAGTAATCAGAGTGTACAGTGTCTTCATTTGAGTTGCCTCAAATTCTCATTTCTTCCTTGAGAGAAAAAGGAAACAGGAAGAAATGGGAATGAAGGTGTCCCTGTGGTCAAGCATTTTGACCTTGTGTTCTGACCTAGCTGAGGGATCTAGTATAAGTCACCTAGTTTCAGATTCCACCTCTGTTGAGTGGGTATATTAAGACTTACCTGAAAAGATGTTATTTAAGAGAGGAGAGGTAGGCTGTATTCTCTTACTTTGCAAGGAATGATTTTACAGCACTCTACTGGGAGTGTTTTGACTATTCCAGCAAGAATTGTTTAGATTTGTGTTAGGTGCATAGGTAAGAGATGTGTGGATAAGGATGGAAGTGCTAATGACTTGTGAGTTTTTTAACATGATACTAATTTTGAACTTGATGCTCATCTGTGATGAGAAATGTTGTTCTAGATGATGTTTACTCTCCTGTATTTTGTCTTGAGGCCTGTAGGTTTTTACTGTGGTGATATTTATGTGTGTACCATGGCTGTGTCTAGAGATCTTCCTTGACTTATGATGGGGTTATGTCCTTATAAAGCCATTGTAAACTGAAGATATTATAAGTCAAAAATGCATTTAATACACCTAACCTACTGAACATCATCTTTGCCTCACCTACACTTGGGCAAAATCTCTAACATGAAGCCTATGTAAAAATAAAGTGTTGAATAGCTCATGTAACTTATTGAATACAGTACTAAAAGTGAAAACACAGAATGGCTGTTATGCGTGGGTGCAGAATGGTTGTAAATGTATTGGTTGTTTACCCTTGGGACTGCATGGCCGATTGGGACCTGCATCTTGCTGTCCCTGCCCAGCATCTCAAGGGAGCATCCCCCTGCATATAGCCAGTCTGGGAAAAAGATCAAAATTCATACTTTCAACTATGATTTCTACCGAAAGCATCCATATCGCTTTTGCACCTTCCTAAAGTTCAAAAAAAAAAAAAAAAAAAAAAAGGCAAATCAAACCATTGTTAAGTCAGGAACCAGCTGTATTCGAGATGTTAAAATGCATAATTATAGCTATTAAAAGCAATTTGAGGAAAATACATCAGAAAAAAATACAATGAAGAAATAAAAATACTGAATTTTTCATATCAATTTTTGAATGAAGATATAGCTAAAATGGAAAACATCATTTATATACCATTTGCAGAAAATAGTTATATTTTATAGTTATATTCACCTCACAATCACTTTTGAGAGTGCAAGTAGCTTACTAAAGTGAAGCAAAGGACTTATTTTTCAACCTTGGAGGAAAAACTCAATTAAAGCTGCAATTGAACTGTAATGGCACCAAGGAGTTCAACTTGACCTCACATGCCAGATGATAATCATCTTTCAAGTGTACAAACAAGGAAGCATAGTTATCAAAGAATGAGAAATACATTTGTTCAAAGACCAGTTACTGCTTTAACAAGAGGTGAAAGCTTGCCAGAAATGTATAAACACCTAACACGGTGCTATTCATAGGCTTAGCGTGTTCAAAGACTTGGGGGGCAATTTAAAAATATCTTTGAAGTTGTGAGTATTCATCATCATATCTAATAATGCTTACTTTCTAGAGCCCCTTTCCAAGGAGGGCAAAGCAATTTATCTGACTTATTTTCATGACATCCTTGTGAGATAAGGCAACTACCATTATCTCCCGTTTGCAAATGGAGAAACTGAAACACTGGGAGGTAAAATCACTTAAAGTAGGTCAGTAGCCAGCCCAAGAATTTAAGCACACACATTAAAGCTTTTAATTCCCATTTTAGTTTAACTACAGAAAACTAAACAAAGAAGTAAAAAAAAAAAAAAAAAAAAACGAATCTCATACTTTTTCTTTCTCTTTTTAAGTTAAGGGATAATTAATGGTCAATCAATTTTTCCTTGTCAGCCTTGGTAAGGAAAATGGTCTAAGATGAGACTTTTCACAATAACTAGAATCCTATTATGTTGGAATTAATGACATATTTGCAAAGCTGTGACGTTCGCTTAACAAATACTTAACGGTATTAAGTATTTAGGTACTCTGTAACATGTTGCGTTGTTCAGGATATTAAGATTTCAAAGGTGAAAACATATTCCCCTTTTTTTTTTTAATTTTTTTTTTTATTATTTATTTATGATAGGCACACAGTGAGAGAGAGAGGCAGAGACACAGGCAGAGGGAGAAGCAGGCTCCATGCACCGGGAGCCCGATGTGGGATTCGATCCTCGGTCTCCAGGATCGCGCCCTGGGCCAAAGGCAGGCGCTAAACCGCTGCGCCACCTAGGGATCCCCATATTCCCCATTTTTAAAGGTCTTCCTGAAGAGAAAGATTATATAAGCAGATTGTATATGGAAGTTCAGTAGTATTTAAATTTAATGAAATTCTTCACTTTATCACCCTAATCTGTTTCTTCCTCTATTTCCCCATTTCTATAAGTATCACTACCGTTCACCCAATTGCTCAAACAGTTAATCTGGGCACCATCCTTGACTCATTCTCCCTGCACCCCACTATAACTTCTGGTCTATCTTGAGAACATACCCTGGAGCCTTTTAGCCTAATTCATCTCTTTGCAGGTGGTTCCAAACACTCCTGACAAGCTTCTCTGCTTCCTACCTCTTCCCCTACTCACCACCAAATCGTTTTCCAGAATGCAAGGGGTGATCTTATTAAAGTGCAAACTGAACCATGTTTCTCCTCTATGCCAGCCATCAATGGTTTCACGTTGCCTTCAGAATAAAATCCAGAATTCTTATCAAGGTTTTGCAGGAACTAGTCCCTGCTTACCTCCCCAACCTCATTTTAACCCCTCTTCTCCTCTTGCCCTGTGCTCTAGCCACACAGGCCTCCTGCTTTCAGTTCCCAGGACTTGTCAAGCTCTTTCTCACCTTGGGTCCTCTGCTTAAATTGCCTGCCCTGGCACTTGCAGCTCGTGTCTACCTTCTCGTTCTCTTCTCAGCTTAGATATTACTCCCTCGGGAGCCTCCCGACCTTTTCAAGCAGGTTCTCCCTCCTGTTATGACATCATTTCATTACCTTCATACCATGTTTCCCTCATTTGTCACAAATTATTTGTTTATAGTCTGTCTTCTTCACTAGGCTATGAGAATATGTGCACATCATTTACTCATTGATACATCCCTGCTGCCTAGTAGGTAATACTCAATAATTATTTCTTGAATAAGTGCATGAATGCTGTTGGGACAGAAGACAGACCACTAAAATGTCATTGCTGTTTTTCTTTTTTTAAGTTAATCTCAACACCCAAGTGGGACTCAAACTCACAATCCCCCCACCACCAGCCCCAGATCAAGTCACATGCTCCTCCCACTGAGCCAGCCAGGCGCCCCTGTAATTGCTGTTTTGCCAGCATAGAGGCAAGCAGCTAAGTAGATATCTGCCAAGTAATAATGCTTGCTTTTTTTTCAGTTATAAAATTCGTGTAACAGTATCACAAAAAAGTTGAGAAGTAGAAGATGATCACATTTCAGTAAAACTCAAGTATTATTAGGTATAAAAAAAAAAAAAAAAAAAAAAGTATTATTAGGTATAGTTCTTTCCTATCTTTTTTACATGTATATTTTACATGATCATATGTACATTTTATGATATGTACATTTTACATAATTATTTTCCAAATTCTACTTTTTTCACTTAGTGGTAAACCATAAACATTTTTTTTTGTGTGATATTACAGAGACATCAGATCCATTAGTTAATATTGTTCCCTAATGTCCCATTGAATGGATGTCCCAAATCTACATAACACTTTGCCTATGGGTGGATATTTAAGTTGTTTTCAATTTTTCCCCTGATGTTGTGAATAATTGTTATGTACAATGCTTGCCATGTTTTTAGATTATTCTTTGACTTAATTTCTAAGAGTGCATGACTAACATGAGGGGTACTATTTGGTTTCAAGGAGAATCACCTGGGCTTGTATAGTGTCTTTGGAAATCTATCTATTTTGCTTTGTCTTCCAAAATTTCCCCAAATAGAATTTTTCTTGATCACCATATACATTTACTTATAGAGAGCATTGAATCTGGCCATAGCTGCAGGCCTTGGGTAGCTGTGCAGATCGAGCCATTGACTCTTTCTGAGTCTTTCTACTAAAATGAAGGACACATTCTATATTCCCTGTCTTCTATTTCCTACCTTGTTTTCATGGTCAATCAGTTTTAACAAAGCAGGAGGTACCGATGACAGGGAGAACAAGATGGGGTGGAGGGAGAGGGAGGGATGGAGGCAGAGAGAGGGAGGGGGAACATAGAGCGAGGGGGGAAAAGTGAGAGAAGGGTTTGAAATGCTGAGTCTAGGGGCAGCCCGGGTGGCTCAGCAGTTTAGTGCTGCCTTCGGCCCAGGGTGTGATCCTGGGGACTCAGGATTGAGTCCCACGTTGGGCTAATAGGGGCTAAGGCCCCTGCATGGGGCCTGCTTCTCCCTCTGCCTGTGTCTCTGCCTGTCTCTCTCTCTGTGTGTCTCTCATGAATGAATAAATAAAATCTTAAAAAATAAATATAATAAAATGCTGAGTCTATTTCTCAGACAGCTTTGTTTGTGGTTCTAAGTCATAGGGACCAAGGAAATCAATATAGAGCCTGGATATGGACATGGTGGTGCCTCTTCTATGTGATAGTTCCCTCCTGCATTCAGCTGCAGCTATGCATTGTAGGTGGAATAGATTGACCCTGGTCTATATCTGGATGGTTCTAATCCCATCTTCCTTGCCATGGTGATCAGTTCTGGGATGGTCCAATTGGAACAAATCTAGCACTTCACTTTAATAATTGAGTGAAATTAGGGTCTCTCTCCTTGGATGGGAGTGAAGAAGTAAGTCAGTGTTGCTGCTATTAGCAATTAGAGGGGAAGCCAGTCTGAGGACACAGTCAACACATAAAGGCAGAACACAGAGGATTGGGGGTGGAGCCCTTGATGGACTGTACTTAAAAGTTTGCTCTACTTCTGGAATTTCCAAATACATGAGCTGATAACTTGCCTTGATTGTTTAAGCCATTTGGAGTTGAGGTTTTTATTGCTTTCACTCAAAAATCCTTAACTGATGCAGAAGGATTGGCATGACTGCAATATGATTGCTATCTTGCCAAGTAATCTTACTGTGGCCCTGTCCCAGAAGAGGGGTTATGGAGGCTTATGTCCTAGAATGAAATGTTCTCTCCAGCACAGGAGGCCTGCCTCAGAGACTTCTAGCCCTGCGCTTCTCCCACTTTGTACTCTCAGACCCTGGACACAAGGATAGGTGGCATTGCCATTTCTAAAGACAGGACTTGCAACCTTCAGATACTGTATCTGCAAGTAAATGTTCTCCTATGGAAGTGTTTTATAACTACCAAATGCCATGGATGTGGTTTGTGATTATGGATGATATCTAATATTTAGATAATTTAACTTATACAAATTTTATTTTAAAATGGTATAATTCATAAGTATATAAATAACATAATAGATCCAATAGCAGAGGCACAGGGGCTGTAATTCTGAGGCAGAAGCAATCTGGACAACAGCCCTAGGCTATTCTGGGATGTAGGTCTGAAGGCTAGGAACTTGGAAGCACACGGCTTGCTTAGAATGCTTATTCTTAGAGGTGAAAAAAATGGTGTGTGTGTGCGGTACACAGCCGTGAAAACTTGCAGTTCTCCTGCCTTTCTCCATCTCCAACTCCCAGTCCATCCTTCCCGCAGTACTAGCTCTCATCTTATTCAGCTGGTTGTTGATGGCAGAGAGATTCACATGAATGATGTTGTAACTGAAGTGAGAATATCTGTCTCATTTTGTCTTAAAGTTAATGTTTTAAAAGAGTTAGTGCATGTTATTAGATGACTGTCCAAGGTGGTGTTCCTGTTATGGAGTAAGTCTTCCTTTGGTATTTATTTATTTATTAAGATTTTATTTATTTATTCATGATAGAGAGAGAGAGAGAGGCAGGGACACACGGGAGGGAGAAGCAGGCTCCTTGCAGGGACCCCGACATCGGACTCGATCTCGGGACTCCAGGATCACGTCCTGGGCCAAAGGCAGGTGCTAAACCGCTGAGCCACCCAGGGATCCCCTTCCTTTGGTATTTATTGAGACCAACTGACTCTAGCAAAAAATAGCACCGCTGATGATAATGGTTCCGAGTAGTTGACTTCCATATTAACAGGCCCTCCCTTTGCTACCAGATGGAACAGTGTTCCTTAATCAGAAAGATTATTTTGACCTGTTTATTGATGGAATTTCCTCTGCCAGTGCGAGATATGGGATTAAAACAGTTACATAGAGAAACTTAGCTTTAGCTTGAGTGTCTGATAGAGAGCAAAGGAGAGCAACAGAGGGAATGGTTGGAATTCACCAGGTCTCTCTCATTTTCTCCACTGCTGTCTTCATTTTACCTCTTCCCAGGACTAACTCTGAGCTTATTTGGTTGTTTGGACTGTATCTCAGACATTCAGATGCTGATTTTTTAATAGAGCACAAAGACCCAGCTATATTCTCAATTTCACACTATTTATACCGGTATTTCCCAAAGGTGTTCTGCAGGATGTTTGATTATTTTTTCTATTTGTTTATTCATGTACTCATTCATCCAATAAACATTTATTGAATACCTGTTATGTTATGTGCTAGGAATGCCAGGCACTGGGTGATCAAACCTCAGGATCCCTGGAAGTAAAGCAGAGAAGACACATAATGACAAGTAAGCTAGCAAATACGTAATTACAGAGAATAAAGGGAACACACAGGGTAACGGGCTAAGGTACAATGGATGGAGGAGGAGGACCTATGAAGCAGGTGGAGGAGAGAAGTATATATATTTGGATTATACTTTGTAGATCTATGAGAGAAATTTTGTGAAATGGTTGTGAGAGAGTGGATGAGAGAATTGGGCCTGATTCCCAGGTTTCTGACTTGAGTAAATGGGATAAATATAGATGGGATTCAATAATATGAAGGGTTTTTAGAAAAATCAATGATTCAATGTTTTCATGTTAAGTGAGAAGTCTAAGTGGGAGTATTTATAGAGTCGCCATAAGTTCCCAGTTTGTATGTAGGACAGGGCTGGCTTGTGCTGATTATTCCAGTATAATTATTTTTTAAAAAGATTTTTCTTTATTTGTGACAGAGTGAGAGAGAGAGAGAGTGGGATGGAGGGGCAGAGAGAGAATCTCAAGCGGACTCTGCACTGAGCAGAGCCAGACTCGGAGCTCAATCTCCCTATCCTGAGATCATGACCAAAATCAAGAGTCAGACACTTAACCAACTGAGATACCTGGGTGCCCCTATTCCAGTGTAATTATTAATAATGTTCCTTTTTATTCTCAAAAAATCCTAGTTTGTGCAATAGACCACAGGGTGATCCTGTGTACTGGTCAGACTGGTTTTGTAAGCTGGGGAAGTGTGATATTGTTGTTTATAATAAGAAATACATACTGGTCTTCCTCTCCTTTTCTGGCACAGAGCTCCTAAAAACTTTTGGAATTTCCTAAGTGGTAAGAGTGATAAAGATGTCTTGATATTCTAGAGCCAACCCCTTTTAGGCATACCTGAGTTTAGGTTGATAAGGTAGCTTTTGGAAAGCACCTAAGGATTGGTCTGGTTGCTAGGGGAGTCACCAGGTGGTTAGGGGGTGGGAGCTCTCAATCCCCTCTCCATGTGAAGTTAGAGCCTAGGTCATGGGCAAGGATGCTTCATTCTTCTAACACTCAAATAACTCTTTGTTGAATATTTGAAAACAATTACCTTAGTACAGTAGTGCAAAAACATTGTACTATAGCTACTATTACCTGAATTTTATATCGAATAAAATTGAGGGTGAACAAGATCTATGATACTTCCTTAAGTAATGCTGCTTCTGTACTTGCAACCTCACTATGTCCCATGATACTTGTTCTTCTTTGCCATCTTGAGTGGGTGGGGTGGGAGGAGATGAGAGATAGCCATGCTTTCATCGCATTGAAATTTAGCCTTAGCTTGAGTGTCTGATGGGATTCCTCCTGTGGGTGCTCTTCCACAGTTTGATCTTAGTGCTTGAGTATTTTTTTTAAACATGTTCATCTATTTTTATTAGTAGTAGTATTTGTAAAGATTTCATTTTTAAGTAATTTCTACACCCAACATGGGGCTCAAACTCACATGCCTGAGATCAAGAGTTGCATGCTCTGCTTACTGACTGAACCAGCCAGGCACTCCTGGTGCTTGTGTATTCTTAACGTATAAACCAACTGTTATGTTCCAACAATTATGAGTGTGGTAATGGGGAGACTATGGCTTCACATATGAAATCTGGCCCAGAAAATCAGACTTAATTGTCCCCGAAAGTAGAAAGAATACTGAATTGAGAGAGAGGCTATCTGGGCTTAAATCTCAGTTTTGCCATGTAGTTTCTCACTGATGCTGTGCAATTCATTTAAATTTGAGCCTGTTTCCTCATCTCTAAAATGTCTAAAATGAACTTATTAATATCTGCTCCTTCTAACTCACAGAGATTTATAAAGATTAGATTAGGCAAGCCATGTGAAAATACACTACTATGCAAATTTAAGTTATACAACTTCTTTCTTTAAAAGAAATATTTTAAGTCATCCCTTCCTGTCCTGAAAATGAGAATAAAGGAAATTCATCTATACCCATGAAAGTGGCCTGATCCTAATGTTAGGAATCTGGGGCAAAGTACAAAATACAAAGAATGATATAAAGAATTTCAATTACTTAGAATTCAACTAATCAAAACCTTTAATTATCCAGGATTAGTTTTTATTTATTTTTATTAATATTTTATCTATTTATTTGAGAGAGAGCGAGTGAGAGAGAAAGAGCACAAGCAGGAGGAAGAGCAGATGGGAGGGAGAAGTAGGCTCCTCTCTGAGCAGGAACCTGGGTGTGGGGCTTCATCCCAGGACCCTGGGATCATGACCTGAGCTGAAGGTAGACCCTTAACCAATTGAGCCACCCAGGCGCCCCAATCAGTATTAGTTTTTAAATTTTCTGATTCTAAACTCCAAAAGAAATTTCTTGAGTTTATCCTGTGATTTACCCCATGTCCCCCCATCCACATTGCCTCACACCAGGTAAGCGTGAGGATGATGGTGGAGGGAGATGTGGGATGGATGGGGTCCTCCGTGACACTGATGCACTCATTGCTCTTTTGACTTGCTCTGGAATCCTCTGCCCCTGGACTTTTTGTTACATGAGATCATAAATTTCTTTATTGTGTGAGACTCCTTCAGCTGGGTTTACCTGTGATTTGCAACCCAAAGCATCTCAATACATTTGCCTCTACTAATTTTACATGAGGTAATCTTCATTCTCATCGAAGATTGGCTTTTATGAGTCTTTGATCTCTTCCTGACTAGAACTAACACCAAAGCCACAGGGCTTCATAGAAGCAGCACACAGCAGAAAACTGATAAAAAGCAAAAGTTCATTCTAGAATCAGAAATGTATCTCCCCCACTTGCTTCATCTATTCTGTTGAACTCCTGGTGGTTAACTCTGGTCACCTGGACTTGGGTATATCTCTGCCTTTTGTTGCCTCTGCTGGTGATTTGAATTTGGACAAATATTGTCTAAACCAGCACAGTCTCTGCTTGTTTTAATCTCATCTACATTCTCACTTTTATTTAGCCCAGCTCCTCTTTTCCTTAATTGATAACTGCATAATTTTATCTCATCCCTAGGATCCTACCTTTCCGTATTCAAGCAAAGCAGGAAATTATCATTCTGGTGCTTTTCTGAAACTGTTCAAGGATTACAGACATTGGGACGCCTGAGTGGCTCAGCGGTTGAGTGTCTGCCTTCAGCTCAGGTCTGGGGATCGAGTCCTGCATCAGGCTCCTCGGCATTGGGCTCCCCGCAGGGAGCCTGCTTCTCGCTCTGCCTGTGTCTCTGCTTCTCTCTCTGTGTCTCTCATGAATAAATAAATAAAAATCTTTTAAAAAATTACAGAAATTTACACCTGAGACAAAATGGCATAGAAGTGTAGCAAGATTATCTGATTTACTGAAAATCACGGTGGAGGATGGCGGTGCCAGATTCAAGCCCAAGTACATTTGTCTCCGACTCTATTTGGCTGCCAGTCATCATGATTTTCATTTCTTACTTTCAAAACAGGAATAAAATCATAATTACCTTGGAAGATAAGCCTTATTTAATTTCTTTAAAAATACTAAACATTCACTTACCATGTGGCCCAGCAATCACACTCCTGGACATCCATCCCAGAGAAAGGAAAGCTTCTGGGTTTACAACAACCTGTACATTAGTGTGCAGAGCAGCTTTATTTTCAGCCCCAAGCTGGAAATAGCTGAAATGCCCTTTAGTGGGTGAATGGTCAAACAAACCAGGGTACATCTGTACCACGGAATGTTACTCAATAAAAGGAACAGACTAATGGTACATCCAACAACTCTGAGGATGAACCCTAGGCATTATGCTGAGTGGAACAAGCCAGTCACCCAAGGACATGATCTGGATGATTCCATTTGCATGACACGCTCTGACAGAAGTTTAGAGGTGGACAACAGATTAGTGGCTGCCTGGAATAGGGATGGTGGAGAAAGAGGAGGCCGGTGTATTTGTATTTATAAAGGGGTAGCATGGAGGAGATTTTCGTGACATAGTTTCTTGTCTTAATTGTATTGTGGGCTACCTAAGTCACGTTGGATAAAATGACAAAACTCTACACATACATTGTACCAGCGTCCTTCTCCTGGTTGTGATATTGTGCTCTAGCTTCGTAAGACGGTCCCATTAGGGGAAGGTGGGTGAGCGGTATTTGGGACTCCTCTGTACTGTATTTGCAACTTCTTGTGAATTGATAATTATTTCAAGATAAGAACTTTAAAAAATAGCCTTATTGTCTCTCATCTTCCTCCCTACTCCTCTTCCCCAATCTAGCTGATCACTCAGCCAGAGACCAGGCACTATTAGTGTAGGGGCCCAGGACAGGCTGCCTCAAAATGTACCTTGATGGCATACTGATTATTTTGAGTGGAACTCCTTGGGGAAGGGCTGATGCAAGGACACTCAGACCCTCTTCTGTCCCCCCCTCAAAGGAAGGAATAAATCCCCCATATGAGAAATAATTCCCTCCCTGCACTGAGAAGTAAAAAGATAACCCTCATCACCAGAGTTAGGGACTTTAAAGCTGAAAAGGCTGTAGAAACAAACCTGATTATTTTTTTAAAGACCTACTCCCTTCACCTAAATTCTGCTTAGAATATTCTTACTAATGAAATCCCCCATTTATTGTCAACTTCTCACAAATTTATTGTCTCTTCATCTAAAAATGTGTGAACACTGCCTGCCCTGGTCATTCCTTTGGTTCTCAGTTTCACTATTGCACCTCCACGTGTACGTAATAAAACTTTGTTGTTGGGTTGTTTTTTTTTTTTTTTTCCTCCTGTCCATCTGGCTCACACCAATTCCTAAACCAGTTAGAAGAATCTGGGAAGAAAAAAGGAAATGTCTTCCTCCTCCACACAACACTCTGTCCTTTCCCTTGCCCCTAGGCGTAGCCAGTCTTGGAGTTGTGACTGCGGCGTAGAAGGTGGCCATTCGGCCCCCAGCGTGTAGCTTTCTATCTCTGCCCTGTGTCACCCCCACCCCAAGCCTCACCTTCTGCGGGAGTTCCCTGGTTGGCTTCCTATATCCATCGCCTGTATATTACAATGCTGGTGACTTCTTTAAAATATGAGTCAGATCCTTTTACTTCCCTGCCCAAGAACAGTTGGTGGCTCCCTGATGCCCACAGCTTCAAATCAACTCAGCTTGGTAACAAGTCTTCAGTTCCTGTTCTCCCCCTCTTCTTAGGAGCAATAAATCTGCGTGTCCTAGAGGCGCCTCCTCCCCATTTTTGGTAGATTAGTAGATAGCTGTCTCGGCAAATCAGAGTTAACGCCCCAGAAGGATAAGCTGATACCAGTCTGTGGGCTTCAAAGGTTCTCCTTTCCTATCAAAACCACTTCTCTGACCAGTGAGCGTCCATGGGGCATTGATGTTCCCTGCTCCCTGGAGTATTACAGGGGTGGAGCTCCCTTCTAACTGGGATGTTGGCCCTGGGGCATGTGGACCATCCGGGAAAGGCCTGAGCTGTGGGATAAGAGTTGGGGGGACTGTGAACACTCCACTACTACTTCTCTGCTGGTAAGCTGTTCTCCTATAACCTGTATTTTACATCTTTCCTGCATATACGACATTAGGCGTATATGCCTGGAACTACTGTGCATCATGCTCCCTCACCAGACTCACCTGCTGATGCCCGCTAAGCACGTGGCATCTGACAATGACCTATAATCCTCAGGAAGTGCACACTCTGCTGGCTCATGTGCTGTTTGGTTTTCTATCCCCTACACTTTCCTGATTCCTGCCAGGTTGCCTCCCCTCCCAACCCCAGAACAGAAACAGATCTGCTCTTTCATTTTTACATAGTGCCCCTTCATTCCTCGGTCAGGGAGCTTCTAACATTGTTTTATAAGCCCGGCCATGAGGTTGCTTCCTTCTCCCCTCACCTCGGCTGTGAAGCTCTTTGAAGGATGAGATGGCTTCATTCTTAGCTCTGTATTTCTGATGCTGTTGGGAGCCTTGCATGTAGCTGGTGTTCAGTCCACCTTTGTTAAATGAGCCAATAACTTGTGACATGTGTGTGAGGGCCCTTTAAATAGTAAATGCTGTAGTAATGCTAATTATGATGAAAACACCTTAACGAAGCCAGCAAAATAAGCCACGTGAACCAGAATTGTTGATGTAGCAAAGTCAGTTACCAACACATTAACTCCTCTCTACACACACACACACACACACACACACACACAGCCACATATCTACACACACATGTCTACACCATACATGGTGCATAGCGTCCAATCGGTTTTCATACTTGAACTAACACACTGCAAGACTGGGGGGTCTTCTTTTCATGGATGTTCACACTGGGGGCTTGCTCTGCACCACCCACACGTCACGCCTCACATCTGCTTCCCTAGATGGTGAGATAGCTGACACAGGACGTGGTGTGGTGCTTGGCTGTTGACAGAGTTAAATAAATATTCCTTAAAGGGGAAAATACTTTTTTATGTGCAAAACCAACTGAATTTCGGCCACCAAATCATGTCATCTAGCTCAACACCAGCCATCAGAATAAAGACAGGTCATTCTTCACGATGATGGATCTGGAGTCACAGAGCTCTGTCTCCCTTTACTAGTATATGTGCTGCCGAAGTGAGCACTGTCTCCCTTTACTAGAAGTGAGTTTTAATATGCTGGATTCTCTGACTCAGATGCATCGCTTTTGTAGTAGCTTTTTGCTCTTAAGGGGCTTTCTCTAAATTTGAACTTAAGTATGTACTATTCGAAGCCTAAAGAAGGCTGTTAGCTACCTTATTTTTCTAAAGAACATTTATTTAGAGCTAAATCTAAAGTTAAAAAATTATTTTCTTTTTTAAAAAGATTTTATTTATGAAAAAGACAGAGAGAACACAAACCAGGAGGTGGGGGGGAAGGGAGAAGGAGCAACAGACTCCTCACTGAGCAGGGGGCCTGGTGTGGGGCTCGATCCCAGGACCCCAGGATCATGACCTGAGCTGAAGGCAGATGCTTAACTGACTGAGGCACCCAGGCATCTCCAAAACTGATTCTCTCTTATGCATTTCTAGTGGCTTTATGAAAAAAAAAACAAAGAAAATAAATTATATCTTAAATTTTGAAATGGAAGTTAAGGTAATTAAAAAGGGACAATTTACTTATACCTCATCTTTATGGTAGTATCTAAAATCGTACATCAAATGGAAACTGATAAAACAGTGATTCACTCTCAACTTCTAATCTAAACTGAGAATACACAGCAATTTTTCTGATTTTACGGAAGAAATTTTCCTCGTGTGCTGTATTATTTTCTATTCTCTTTAGTTTTCAAACAACCTCATGAATACTAAGCAGTTGCATAAGCAAGGAGAAAGTATTTTCATAAAGCCATTTTTTCCCATTTTAAATTTATGATCTGTCAAAACCAGAGTAAGGCTGAAAAGTTTTGGCTTAGCCATTTTATTTTTTCTCAACAGTAGATGGCAATATCTGTTCACCTGTAGCAAAAACCTCGATCACAGTAATGACCATAGACGTCGATTTTCCCCCCTCTATCCTGTAGAGTGGAATCAAGTTTATTTAGAATAGTAAAATTGAAGACAGAAGCCTTTTGCATGTCAGTCCAGTCTTTTAAAATTTTGGTTTAAGGGGCACAAAAGTATATGAGTAGATGAAAACTATGCCTTCTTTCACTCCGGGGTAGGGAGGCTGGCATTCTACAAAAGGCTGCTGGATCCAGTGAACAAAGACAGCCTAGAGGTAGACAGTCTGAGGCAAGAACAAGAGGTTAAGCTAACAGTTTTTAGCTAGTTCTGTTAAAATTTATGCTCAGATCTTGTTACATACCCATAGAGATTTTTTTGCTTATTTTAAAAAATTCCAATGTGTGGTTTTGCCTGGAAATTTTTAGGCTTCACACATTTTGATTTTTGAGAAATAAAACAAGAAATAAAGAAATAAAACAATGCCAGTTTTGTACCCAATGCCCATGTTTAAGGAAGTAAGTAGGCAGGGGGTTGGTCAAGACGAGGATTTGGGAGAAGTTTCCTTTATGTCTGATCCTCCTTCTGATCTCAACCAGAGCAGTTGCATTTCTTTATAAAGTGGATTTCTAATGCGTGTTTGAAGAAATGGCTCCACAGTTCCAAAAATTTCAAAAATCACAGTTAATGGTCTATAAAAATAGCTACTCTACAGGTTCTACATCTTTCCTTCTGGGACAGAACAAGAAACAAACCTTTTTTTTTTTTAAAGGGGTAATATGTAGTTGTGTCCTCCTTAACATCTAACATCACCTGTGCCTTTGAGAACTCTGATGTATGGTAATGTGTGCCGTGATGGGAGAAATAGATCGGCAGGCCACATCTCTCTAGTTTCTACTTTAGGATTTCCATAATGAGTATTATCTTCATAAGAATCTATCTTTAATATGGGACAGTTAGTACTAATTTGATTGCTTTTGGATAAAACGTATTTTCACTATAACTTTTCTACAACTCTGTTTTATTTATTTATTTTAACACAAGGCAGCCTTTTGCCAAAATAGTTCCATTGATTGTGCAACTGAAATTAATATAACACTGTATGCTAATTATACTGGAATTAAAAAAAAGAAAAACAGTTCCATTGAGAATTTGCTCTCTGGAGGACTGTGGATGGGAAAACAGCTATTTTGGGGCCACCTGGGTGGCTCAGCAGTGGAGCGTCTGCTTTTGGCTCAGGTTGGGATCCCGGGGTCCTGGGATCGAGTCCTGCATCAGGTTCCCTGCAGGGAGCCTGCTTCTCCCTCTGCCTGTGTCTCTGCCTCTCTCTCTCTGTGTCTTTTATGAGTAAATAAATAAAATCTTTAAAAAAAAAAAAGAAAAGAAAACGTGATTTTGGACAGAACTGGAGGGAAACATGGCAAGAGTCTGCCCCTGCATCGCCAAGCAGCAAGCCATATTCAAAGTACAAAGGAAAAAGAAAAAGAAAAAAATGGGGCATACCTGATGGTATCAAATAGGTCTAGTTTCCTTGACATCACACTGATCAAGACTTCACACGTTTTCATGGACCACAGTGATATTGGGTCAATTTTCACTAAAAAAATGACTATTTCCTTGTTTTTATAGTGATGATCAGCCTCTCAAAATCAAAATATCTGATTGTAGTCTATAAAAGGAGTCCTTTTGGATTTTTTTAAAAAGTGATTCACTTTAAGTAGTTAGATTTGTAAAATAATGTTTTGAGGAGCCAAGGAGGAATGAGATACAATGTATTTCTAGGTCAGTCTGTGTTGGTAGACGGTAGATGTTGATAGAAAATTCCTTAGGATTCTGGAGATTTGCATCGATACTTGAATTCCTATTAAAGAACAGGTCTGATGGCAATCCGTCTGTCTCTCTCATTATTTAAGAAGTCTACGGCATGTGTGGTTAACTGAACACAGCTACTGCATAAATAAAGTAACCACATTCCATGAAGTTTTGATGGGTTTATGGTCAAATGAAGGAAATTATCTTGGCTATTTCATGGTGGATCTTTTCCATAGAGTACGGCTATGTTTCTCTCATTATTTCCTGTGGAGTGATGGGTTTCACAGTAGAAACTTAACTATTTTTAGGATCACTGGACATCTGGCCAGTTTTGCTATTTATAATGAATCTTCCTTGGGCAAAGAACCAAATTTCATTTCTTTTGCCATATTAATATGCCTGTAAATGAATGCATTATAGGATCTATTATACTTAACTGAGGACTATCTGCAGTGTGTATGTACATCTATGTATACTTCATCATAGGAAGCAGCTTGAATTTCTTTATAACCCATGGAACTCTCATTTATCTTATTTCACAATAGCCTTTTGCTGTTCACCTGGTTTTATGGCCCCTACTATGTACAAAGAAAAGTGTGAACCTAAGAACAGGCCTTATGATTGTAAGCTCCCCACATCAGAATACATTAAAGGTTCAATTTAATATTATGCATCTGTGGGCAGCTTTGAACAAGCAGAGCGTGATGGTTCTGAGTGTGAACTGGTAAAGGCTGCTAATTTCTCTTCCTTTCCATTCACTCTTATCTCAAATTCTCCAAGGTGGAACTTTTATCTGCATGTTTCCAAGAAGGAGTTCAATTAATAACAGAGAAGAATTAAGGCCGATATGATCATTTCATGTCTTAATTTAACTCTTTTAAATAGACTGCTGGGAAGAAAATACCATTTTCATGTTGGTTTTTTTTTTTTTTTTAATTCTAAGCTTTTTTTCCTTTTTTTGGTTATGTTACAGATTTAATATTTCCTCTCAGTAACGTATCCCATGTAATATATGGTATCTGATCACTTACCCCCATAGCATATACCAAATTTAACTTCAGGTGAATAATATTTAAAATGTAATCTGTGTAGGGCTTGCTCAAACCATGGGTGCTTCTCCCTATTCAGAACAATGATCTCCTGCTAAGGTGTCCCCATTTGGTGCCCCTTATGTATCATCTTCTCTAAGCTTTCTCTTCTAGCCCCACCTCGTGTTACCTTTTCCTGTCAACTGTGGGTTGATGCTCTGAGTCCTGCTTTTAGCTTTTCCCTACTGTTGGAGAGCTGGGGTGAAGGAGCAGCTAACACGCAGCCATCCTTTGAGACTTAATCAAATAGACTTAGCCCTTCCCGTTGTATGTGGTGGGAAAGGAGGTATCCCCTCCTCCCACCCTATCGCCCCTATGTCTGAAGGCTTTTGGAGGAGCCTATGTTCCAAACCAAGGCCCTTGGATTCTGCTTTTCTGTTTCTGGAAGTCTCTACTGTGTGTTTTTCTTACTGTGTGTATTGCCTGCCTGCTTTTGCATGTGTCTTCTTCCTAGACATCACTCAAGTCCTTTCACTACCCCAAGTCCTGACAACTCAGGGTTATATGTGAGATTTTATGAATTTCAGATATTTCTGTTCTCAGAAACCCTTGGCCATTCCCGCCACTGGGCAGTTGCTGTCCTCTCTGGGAGGAGGACCCAGAGCTCCTTTTCTTCCTCCAAAGTCCGCCCTTTTTCTGACTAGCTTGTGCTCCTAAACCTCACAAAACCCTGTTTTCTTCTTATGCAGATTAGACTTTGTCTTATTCCTGCCTCACTCAAACCTGCCCCAAGGACTCTCCACAGCTTGAAAGGGCACATCAGGATTCAGTGTCTCACCAAACAGAGACTGTTCTCTGAGATGAATTCTGCTATTAGTTATTAAACTAATGTTTATTTAATTTATTTAGTAAATTATTAACCTTATTTATTTAATGTGCTATGCTAAATATTAATAGTTACTGGATTAGTATCCTTCTAGAGATATTTGCATGTTTGTAGAAGATTTGCCTGAGGAATCAGGAGACTTCCAGTTTCTGGATTACTTGTGGCCCTTTGGTGAGGAGTGTCTGACTAGGAGAGTCAGGATTCATAATGAAAATAGAGTCTAAGTTGGTGCTAGTGCTAACCATTTATGTGCATTATTTTATTTAATGAACAATTTTATGAGGAATCTATTGTGTGATGGAAAACAGTTCCCTATGAAGTAACTCACCCAAGGTCACATAGGCAAGGAATTCAATCCAGTGCCCTTCACCACTAGGCACTCTGGAACTTTTATCCATAGATAATTACATTCCTTCAAGGGCAGAAGTCCACTGACTTCAATGTGTTTTTTTTTTCCTAGTCAGTAAATAATGCATTGTTTAAACACACATTCTTTCTTTATATGTGAACAAGAATCAATTTGTTGTGGGAAATGTTGGTTGTGTGACAAGTTTAAACCAATGATAAAGCTTTGAGATAGAGCAACATTGTCTAAAACTTAACTTCAGTTCCTTTGAAAATATGCATTGTGTATAATACACAATACAATATAAAATCTATTTTGCCCTTTATTTTCCTGCACCTGTCTCAATATCAAAAAATTTGAAATTTTTTGTTCAACTATCGTAATGTGATATATTTTGTGTTAAAGTTAAATATGAAAAAGCAATGAAAATTTCTAATATTAATATGATTGCCTTTGTTTATCATGGTATTTTTCATGAACACATTTCCAGTCATTTCATGGTGTAAAGAAGATGATTTTCAAATAATTCATAAAAAAAGTCCAGCTAAAATTTAGTTAAAATTTTTCCAGTAGGTAGTACATTCATACTATTCAAAAACCCAAAAGCTATGAAAAGGTAAATCATGAAAATTCCCCTTCCCACCTCTGGCCTTTCCTTGTATTTCCTGAAGCCTGGTCCCCTTTTCCAAGTCACCATGGTTATATTCTTATGTTTTTGAAAATACATTTTTATTTCCCCCTCTGATACATAAATACTAGCATATTTAAACACTTTGCTTTCTTAATAATGTATCATGGAACTTTTCCCATATTGGTACACAAAGAATTTTTTCCTTTTCTTGTCAGCTGAATGATATTTTTATATGGGTATACCGTACTTTATTTAAGCAGTCCCCAACCAAAGGATATTCAGCTTTTTACAATCTTTTACTATTTTAAATAGTGTCTCAGCAATTAATTTTGTGTCATTTTGCATGTATGTGAGTCCATCTGTGGGAACTGGAATTGTTGGATCAAAGAATACATGCCCTTCTCATTTCAATAAGTAACATGCAATTGCTCATCATGGAAATGCAACTAATTCATAACATACATGCAGTATAATAATATTCAACCAATGTATAAGAGTTCTTATTTATCCATAGCCATGTTAATAGAGTGTTATCAAACTTTGTTTTTTGCCAACCTGGTGAGTGAAAAATTCTATCTTAGATGTGTATTATTTTACATCATTTCTCCTATTACAAATAAGGCCAAGCTTCTCTTCACGTATTTAAGAACTTGTATTTATTCTTCTGTAACCTGTTCGGTCCTATCTTTTGTCCTTACCCAGAGGAACTCTGGGTCCTTCTCCCAGTCCCGAAGAGAGCAACTGCCAGTGTCAGGAATAGCCAAGGGCTTATGAGAACAGAAATATCTCAAATTCAATTGTAAGTGAAGATTTTCTATAAAATTATTGTTTTTTTTCTTAGCAGCTGCTGTTTGGAAGATTTGTCTGTCAACGTATGTATAGCAAACATTTCCCCCAGTCCCACTGCTCAGAGGTAACCACTACTGACAGTTTGGGATGCGAATAAACATATAGATTAGTTTGGTATTATTAAATTTTTTTCAGGAGGCACCTGGGTGGCTCAGTCAGCTAAGCATCTGACTCTTGATTTTGGCTCAGGTCATGATCTCAGGGTCCTTGGTTGGAGCCCCATTTTTGGCTCCCTGCTCAGCCCCTTTGTCTCCCTCTCTCTGCCCCTTGTGCACGTGTGCGTGCTCTCTCTCTTAAATAAATAAATTAATCTTAAAAAAGAAAAAAAATTTTTTCAGAATTGCTATTTTCCTATCCAGGAATAAGGTCTGTTTCAAAGTTTTGTAACCTCATTTATTGTTTTTGTTTGTTTTATTGCTGTGATTACAGTCGTCTTGAACATTTGTTTGATATTTATTTCTAGATATTCTGTGGATTTTTATTGTGATGATTTTCTTTTTGACCCAGAAATATCCTCTCATTTTTCTCCAGGTCAATGCCTTGGTGTCCTGGTATGTAGGTCTGTCGGTCCATAACTGTTCTGAACCTTCTGAGGGGAGTTGAAGAGCTGTTGGTAGTTGAAGAACAGAAAGAAAGGCCAGGTTCTTACTTATTACTGTCAAGTTGAAAAATCTTCATTCCCTTTATTGTTTATTTGTCCTTCTTTTTCCTTCATTCCCTTTAGCATGCTGGGTTAGGAAGGAAAGATTCCAATTCTAGGAGTATCCTTCTTGTGTATGAGACATCTAAATGTCTAAACTGAAAATGCAGTACAAGTATTCGGGTTTGCTTTGAATGGGTTAAAATGTAGATAGTGGCTTTGAAAATTTTTCCTTGGATTAATACAGTTTGTAAAATAGAATTATTGTCATGAAATCGGGTTTTTTTCAATGATCCCATTCCTAAAATGTCTACAACTTATTCAAGCAATGTGAGCCTTCATTTTATTCTAAATACCAGGTATGTCGGACAATAAAAATCCTTATTGAGTTAGTTCTGTGCACTGGACATTCTCCGCTCTTGGAACTAGTGAAAAACTCATGACATTAAGACTTTTAATTGGTCAGATGATCACAGTTAAGGCAATTTCTTATTCTGTGGGCATTCCAATGCATTACAAACACATAACAACAGCAGCAACACACCTTGGGGGAAATGTTCCCACACTTTTAGCTATGGCAAATATGTTCGTCAATACTGAGTCACTCTGCTTTACCAATTCATAATGTACAGCATTTATGTTTATATAAGCAGCTATGGATTTTTTAAAAAAGATTTTATTTATTTATTTTGAGTGAGAGACAGAGAGAGCATGAGCAGTGGGAGATGGTCAGAGGGAGAGGGACAAGCAGACTCCCGGCTGAGCTCAGGGCTCGATCCCAGGACACCAGGATCATCACTTGAGCCAAAGCCAGACTCTTAACCCACTGAGCCAACCCGGCGCCCCAGAGGCTATGGATTCTTAAGGATCATGCCATACCTGTTAGTTTATGTGCATTAGTTGTGTCCAAAAAACTTTCATTTGTCATTAAAAAAAATCCACCTGTGACTGTACGAATTCTGACCGAGTCGCCCATTTGTTGTTGCCTTTTCCTTCAAAATTATTTTATGCTGGGGACTTGCGATCAACCCCAGCTTTTCATGTGGTCTGTTGGGCATGCCCCTTTGCGCACAACGTTGAGAACTTGCTTTTCTGCAAGGGAACAATCAGGTGGCAAGGATGTGGCTTCTGTGCCTCGGAACGTGGGAGCTGGTTTAGTGATTTATCTGATGGGGAATTTTCTCTGGGGGAGTAATGTTGATGATGTCCCTCTAATTCAGCTACCTCTGCTTCATTGAACGTGACTAAACCAGATTCGAGAGCAAATGGGAGACAGTGTGGCAAACCGCAGGCAGAAAGACAGAACTCTGGAGTATTCCTGACCAAATAAAGGCCTGACAAAGAAGAATATGCGTTGACAGCATTTCTTAGGACATGCTTCAGGGATCACATTAAAACATTTCCACAGGGTCCAGGCTTCAATCAGCAGAAGGTGTTCTTGTAGCCCAAGTACCACAGGGTCGAGTTTTCCAATGACCCCAGCAGAGCAGCCGATATAGGGGCTGCTGGAGTAATTAAACAGATTTCATTAAGTGTCAGCAAAAGCTCCTGGCCAGCTATTAGAAAAACTTTTATGCATTATTACAGTCAGGTCCTTCCAAAAACATCCAGGCTAATCTAATTGAATTGGATATTGCAGCAAGGAAACCTTTATTAGAAGGGAAGATGTGTTCTTCTGCCTTATGTGGCACTGTTCTGAGAGATTCTTCTGCTTTATCCAATTTGTAAAATATCTAAGAGGCTGGGATAAATTCTTCCCAAGGACACTTCTCAGACACATGTATAGACTCTCTTCTAGAAGTTCTACTGACCTTTGGATTCATATTTACCTAACGTTAATTATCTACTCTGTTAAGCATTGAATTCTAACAAAGTCTACTGTGTAGCTATTGTTCTCTCAATTTTATAATTGAGGAGAGGGGGACTCAGAGAGGTTACACAATTTATGTCAGACCACACAGCTGGTAAATGGGAATAAACCCAGGTTGAATTATGCAAGCTAATTACATTCCCTTCTTACATTATTTTTATTGTATATTCTTGAAAAGCAGTTGAGGGACACCTGGGTGGCTCAGTCGTTCGAGTGACCAATTCTTGATCTCAGCTCTGGTCTCGATCTCTCGATCTCAGGGTCGTAGGTTCAAGTCTGCATTGGGCTCCGTGCTGGGGGTGGAGCCTACTTAAAAAAAAAGCAGCTGGTATTATGTCAGGTGTGTATTATCCTTATCTCATTACTTAAGCCATATTTTATTTGATGCGAAAATCCTCATGCTAATCACACTCACTAGGAATTTGTTAATGGAATAATAAAACTATTTTCTTTCTTTAAAATAGATGTTATAAATTTTTTTAGAGAGAGAGAGAGCACAAGTGGGGGGATGGGAGGGGCAGAGGGAGAGGGAGAGGGAGAACCCTAAGCAGGCTCCATGCTGAGCACGAAGCCTGATGTGGGGCTATATCTCATGATCCTGAGATCATGACCTGAGCCAAAATCAAGAGTCTGATGTTTCACTGACTGGGCCACCCAGGTGCTCCAATAAGCTATTTTCTTCTCCCGGTTAGTCTACCATATATTTTTCTATTGACTTTACCAATGTAAAAGAAATGGAAACAATTTGAATATGAAACATTTCTCCACAGACAACAAGATGGGATATGTGGACCGTGGCCATTAGTTGACAGTACTTTTCAGAGGTCATGGCTTTTATTTTCCTTTCCCAACGCTCTGGAGAGAGGCATGAAAAGTGGAACATGCATAATTGGCAATGGTGTGGGAGGGCTAAAATTTGACAGACAAGAGCTTATGAACAATTTGATTTCTCTTAGAGATGCTTTGGGTTGTTTGATGATACCTCCTTGAAATTGCCGTGTTCAGAGTTCACTGAATTCGGATCTTTGAAAGGATTCCATTCCTCTTGCCCTAAGCTATCCTAAGTTAATTATACTGACTAGACAAATAATTATCTTAAAAACTACAGAGAAATACGTTCTTCAATTTCTCTGGTAATCCATGCATTCTAGCGTCAGGTAGCTATTTTTTTTATTTTTAGATAGGTTTTTTTTTTTTTTTTTTAATGAAATTTCTATCTCCTCAGAGGATATAGAATGACTCCTTGCAAAAGTGAGATAATTTGAGACCAAGGGAAAATTGGATTAAAGTCAACATAAAGTGGTAAAAAGTGCCCTTCACCTGTATGGACTTTTTGATATTAAAAAAACAAAATTTTAAAACAAAATTCTTTCAACAATAGAAGAAAATAAATTTTAGTAGTTTTGTGATCCAAATAAAAATCACTATTAAGGGGGTACTTGGGTGGCTCAGTTGGTTAAGTGTCTACTTTTGGCTCAGGTCTTGGTCTAAGGGTCATGGCATCTAGCCCTGTCTCTGGCTCTCTGCTCAGCAGGAAGCCTGCTTCTCCCTCCCCCCGAGCATCCCACTTTGTGCTTTCTCTCGCAAATAAATAAATAAATCAATAGATAAAATCTTAAAAAAAAAACACTACTAAGTAGACATGGTAGGAGAATAGCAACAATGGCATAAGAAACAAATAATAAAAAAATACTTCACATTATAACATCCATATCATGCTTAGACTTGATGAAAGAAAACATCATATTGGACTCTTAAATGTCAAACCTGCGCTTTGTATGCACAAAAAAGATCCACGGCTGCCTAACAAAGATATTGAAAAGCAATCTATGCCATAATTTTTTGCACAATTCAAAGACTAATCCCTAAGAAGCAGAGGTGTGGTATAGAACAAAGCAGCACAACAGAAGATTTGAAAACAGTACTGACACTGAAACTAATTGACCAAAGGAAAAGCAGAACTTATAGTGTGAAAATAACTATGTTACTGGCTTGTTAAAATCTTATTGAAGTATTTATTTATTTCCATGAGCCATTCATCTTTTATTGGGTGTTAATTCTTAATTAGGATATGAAAAGATTCAAGGGTGCCCAGCAAAGGTCACGGTCAGGAACGTGGAATGTGCCTCCACGTTGGGCCCTCAGTGGTACTTGTGTAGCTGCTCATGTTTGAGTTCCTTGTTAAGAATGACAGTAGCTGAAAAGCACACAGGCCGCCAGCACCGTAGAAATCCCAGCGACGCCCCTTTTCTTCACATTGACATACTTACTGTAAGGCCGGTAGTAACCTCCTCTTTGAACCACTCCAGCAATGCCTTTGGGGTGAAATCCCACATCAGTATCCAGTTTGGCGACTCTCCTAGTTTAACATCCATGAGCTTTTTCACCTTCACTGGTATGAATGATGCCATCTTAGAGTCCTGGGTGTCTGGCCTATTAAAATTTTAAAAAGTCAACATTCTTCAGAGGATTTTAATAGGACCTGGAGTTTCCTAATACAACATATACTCAAAATGTCCAGAATACAATCCAGAATTACTCAACATACAAAGGAGCAGGAAAATATGACCAATTCTCAAGTGAAAATACCATCAATAGAATGCCAACTCTGAGATAATCCAGGTGTTGAGGTTCATAGGCTTTAAAACTGCTATTCTAATCACCCTTCCTGAAGTGAAATGAAACACATTTGAAATGAATGAAAGACAGTAATTCTGAGGGAAGAAATTGAAATTACAAACAGCAAAGCCAAATGGAGATTTTAGAACTAAAAAAATACAATGTGTGAAGTAAAAGGGAGCCCACTGGATGGCGGAATTTAAAGACTGATCATTAGAAATCATCCAAAGTAAAGAACTGAAGAGAAAATATTTTTAAAAAAATGAACAGATCATCAGTTACCTATGGGATAATATTTTAAGGTATAACATATGTGTCATTGCAGTCCCCAAAAGAGAAAGAGATTGGTTCAGAAAAAATATTTGAAGAAATAATTGCTGAAAACTTTCCAATATGGTGAAACATATAACGTTACAAAATAAACTAAACGAAAACCACACCAGACACATTATAATCAAACTGCTGAAAACCAGAGGTAAAGAAAAAAAGAATCTTGAAAGCAGCCAGAGAAGAATAACACATTATTCAGAGCCGAGAAGACAGTGGTACAAGGTCTTTACATTGCTTAAAGAAAATAATCGAGAACTGAGAATTCTTTTTTTAAGATTTTTATTTATTTCTTAATGAGAGACACAGAGAGAGGCAGACACACTGGCAGAGGGAGAAGCAGGCCCCATGCAGGGAGCCTGCTGTGGGACTCGATCCCAGGACCCCAGGACCATGCCCTGAGCCAAAGGCAGCCGCTCAACCACTGAGCCACCCAGGTGTCCCTCAGCTGAGAATTCTAGATCTACTGAAAATACCCTTCAGGAATGACAGCGACGTAAAGATATCCTTACAGTAAGAAAACTAACAATATTCACTGCCGGCAGACCTGCTCGAAAAGAACTGATGAAGGGACTTCTTCAAGCTAAAGGGAAATGATTCCAGAGGGAAAGTTGCAAGAGTAGGAATGAAGGAGGAAAAAATGCATGCTTGTATAAATGTAATGGAATTTTTTTCTCTTAAGTTAATTAATTAATTAATTAATTAATTGATTTATCGGACCGAGGGGCAGAGGGGAGGGAGAAACAGGTTCCACACCCAGCATGGAGTCCAACTCGGAATGATCCCATGACCCTGAGATCACAGCCTGAGCCAGAATCAAGAGTCAGACGCTCAACTCACTGAGCCACCCCTCCTCATAAGTTATGTAAAAGCTATATAATGGGGCACCTGGGTGGCCCGGTGGTTGAGCGTCTGCCTTTGGCTCAGGTCATAATCCCGGGGTCCTGGGATCGAGTCCCGCATCAGGCTCTCTGTGGGGAGCCTGCTTCTCTCTCTGCCTCTTTCTCTGTTTCTCATGAATAAAAAACCAAAATAAAAAAAAAATACAACTCTATGACTGTTAATAGTAAAAAATGTAAGATTGGTGGGGATTTCATCATGCATGTAGATGTAATGTAAGTGGCAACTACAGCATGAAAGGGGGAAGGGTAAAGAGAGACTTAGGTTATTGTTAGGCTTCTTCTACATTTTCATTTTCTTTGATGTGCTAATAGTAACTCTAAATAGAAGGCTAACGTTTACGCAGGCGTATTGTACTCCCTATAGGCTATACACGCAAAGAGTGAATTTGACTGTATATAAATTTGAAACCCAGGGTATTTTAAGGACTTTTGTACATAATTGAACTTGGAAGGAAAAAATTAGGGCTGAGATTTTGCAGTTTCATAGCATTTCTTGGGAAGAGGAAGGTGGGTCAACGCAAGCATAAGAAGTGCGCAGGTTCTTACACTGAAATCAATGATTCATCCTCATGTTTTCACCACAGACTATGCAGTTTCAATGTTTTTCAAGTTCAGATCAATAAAAGTGTTTGACAGTTGGCATCGTATACCTGGCCAGATAATTAAGTGGTGTTACTTCCCATTATCAGCCTTGAGAAAGCCTTCAATTAAGCATTTTATTATAGTTGTTTTTTCCTTTTGATCTTGGTTTCTGATGACTTTTATTCCTCAGTTTTTCCTTTGGATTGAAAAATTACTGATTGGGAGACATTTGAAAAAGATGAAGCAGGATTAATACCTTAAGCCATGTAAGAGGATAAACTCCTACTACAAATGCCTACTTTCTCTGTATGTTCTGAAATGGGCTCCAGATGTGCTATTAAGTACGAAAGACAAGATGGAGAAAAGAATAAAAGACACGCCACTGTCCATCAAAGGACGTATGTGTGTGTGGACATTTTTGCTTTGTTTACATAAAAACAACCAAACCTCAACAGCAATGGAGACTGTGGTGAGCAGAATTCTCAGATCGCTCCCAGTGTCCTCCTAGGATATATGGCTTGTATCAACTCCTCCCCTCAAGTGTGGGTGAGGTTGGTCAATATGATGCTCTCCCCCTGGCCCGGAAGAAAGGAAACAGCCATGTTATGAAGCACATGGGGGGGGGGGGACCCAGATTTCTAGAACCTGAAGGAGACTTCTAGAGCTGCTGAGAGCAACCCCAGGACAACCAGCTGCATGAAAGGAGGGACCTAAGCCCTACAACCCTAAGGAACTGAACAGGCTTCAAAGACTTACACTGAGCTCGAGATGAGACCTCCAGTCCTGGCTGCCATCTCGATTTCAGCTTTGTGAGGCCTGGGATGGAAAACTTTGTCTTCGGGCTCAGGCCTCCGGCCCTCAGAAACAAGGGGTTAATCAGCATGTTTTGTTTTAAGCCACTAAGTTTGTGGCATTTGTTATCAAGCAATAGCAGATGAATACAGACGCGTAGTCCAAAAACTGCAGAAAACTTGATGGAAAAGGGGAATGGGACAGATGGGGGAATGACCATTTTATATCTGTATTTATCTTTTTAGCTAGTTTTGAATGTCAGACCATGTAAATATATTATCTAAGATGAAGTTAAATGAAGAAGAAAACAACCCAACAGCTGACCACTGAGGAGTTTCTGAAGGCTGTTGACGCACGCAGTCCTGCTCCCCCTGCTTGTGAGTCCTCTGGGTGCTGCGAAAACTATCACACACAACACTACAGCTCACATTGTGCTCACCCCGGTAGGGCACCAAACAATTCCTCCCGAGGCACAGGACATACCGGCTGCCAGAGAAAGAGAGTGTCAAGCTGAGATCCTACCATCCTTTCGAGGAACATATGCCCAAGGGGACACACAGAGAAAGATAAATTGTGCCATTCTGGATGCTTCTCCCTCCTCCATCGTTTGGAACAGACCTCCCTGCCCCCTAAAGAACAAGGGTCCCTCTCACAGTCTTGGGGGCACCTGGGTGGCTCAGTGGTTGAGTGTCTGTCTTCAGCTCAGGTTATGATCCTGGGGTCCTGGGATCGAGTCCCACAGTGGGCTTCCCCACAGGGGGCCTGCTTCTCCCTCTGCCTGTGTCTCTGCCTCTCTCTCTGTATCTCTCGTGAATGAATGAATGAATGAATGAATGTTTAAATAACATCTTTTTAAAAAATCACTTTCTTGCACTGTTAGAAGTGCCTTTTGTGCGTTCTTACCAAACACTACACTTTTGAAATAGTTGGGTAATATTTATTCAGCCAACACCAGTTATGAAGATGGGCGGTGAGGGAAGAAGTCAGTGGAGAAAGGGAAATGGATTAAACAAGGCCTCAAGTGAACATAAGGCATGGCAGGAAAACTATACAAATAAGAATGGAACTTCAGAAAGAAACAGACGAGAATCAGTCAGAACAGGTAAAGATGGGAAAAAATTGGGGGATTAATAGGAGGTTAGAGATAAGACCCTTGTTTGCAAGTATAAGAAATGTGATTCCAACTGGCTGAGGTAAAAAAGAGAATTTATTGGGTCACGGAATTGAAAAGTCCTGTGGTATGATGACTGCAAGATCGGTGGATCTAGGACGCCACCAGGACAGGATTTGTTTTCCTCTGGCTTCTTCTTAAGGCAGGCTCTCCCCTTGAGGGGCAAAATGGACTGTTAGAGCACCAGGCTTATTTCTTTACAGATTAGCAATCCCCAAAGAGGGTTTGTACCCTTCACCCCCACCCGCCCTGGAAATTCTGAGAAGGGCTTCATTGGTTTGGCTTGACCCACAAGCCCATGCGTGACTTGTTTACTGTGCGCTGGCCAGCCAGCCATACCCAGCTTTGGAGGAGAGGGGAGCCAGTCCACTGGAGCCACATGGACTAGAGGTGGGAGAGGTGCCATTCCTCCAAGAAGACTGAGGTATGATGGATCTGGGTAGGTAAAAGCAACCCATGTCTGCTCTAAGGGGCTCATTTAGGAGCTACAAACTTGATCAACATAAAAAGAAGGTCAACAATTCATCCTCTGGGTGTGAGGAGAAATTAAGAGGAAGGGACACAAGGAAACAAAGAGAGGAAAACATTTGGCATCAATGCAGTGGGAGTCTACAGAGATTAGTAAAATAATCACTGAGCGGCCCTGAGGGCCCAATTAAAGTTAGATAGTGTGGATTTGTCATTAAGTCATTAAACCCAGTTTTCAGTAGACTCCTAGCAGGAGGAAAGAAAGGACATTTTACTGTAGCTTTCCCAGGGCTGAGGATTGGCCTAAGGGTCTCGGAGAAGTCAGGTGCTAGCAAAGTCACGGCTTGGGTGGGGTGTGTGTGTGTGTGTGCAGGCTGAGGTGTGACAGAAAGGGAAGCCTGCTGGTGGCTGGGGGGGGGACTCGGATGGGGGGTGGGTCAAGGACTGAAGGTCAGGAGGCAGATAAAAAGCAGTTTTAGCAGGAGCAGTGGAATCTAGAGGATGAGGAACATGTTTTCTGGAGATGCAAGGTACATGGGCGGGAACAGAGGTTATAGAAGGAGTCACAGCTAACCATCTGGGGACTTCTGCAGACTGGGTTCTTTGGGGGAGCAGGTCCTGAAATGGAGTTAGGGGGACAAAGGGCTTATTGAGAAGTTAACACCAGTGAACAGAGGAGGGTGAGATTGGGGAGGCGGGGGGAGGCATGATGCAGACCTGAGGCCATGCAGGAAGGAAGGCACACAGCCCTTGAAAGCTGGGCAGACTGAAGGAGCAAACAGCTGGGGGCTGGGGGCTAACTGCCCTCCTCACAGCTGGACAGCTGGGACTTTCTTGAAGGTGAGCAGGCCCCACCCCAAAGGTACCTTTGGGCAAATTAGAGAGAAGCACCTCCACCAGGAGTTTCCAGCCCTGTGGGGGGCACAGCCCGGGAGCTAAGGAGCCAGGGATTGTATTTGGAGGCGAGGGGAGGCAGACTGGGGTGCGTGGCTGGGTGCGTAGGCTGCCCGTATCCATCTAGGCCCCTCAGATGATGAACAAAGTGCGGACCTAGAAGCAGGGATCAAACCAATCACTTGGAGCCTCTCTTTGTTACTGGGGTGGGCCCAGGCCCTAAACTGGTCCACTCAGACATGATTGGAGGAGACTTTCCACTCCCATCCGTCACCTGCACTGGGACTGCACTCACTCAGTGAGTGAGCATGTGACGCCAGGTGCTCCCAGCAGCCACCCTAACCTCTTGAGGATCAAATTTACACAGTGGGGAGATCCTTGATTTTTGGGTCCTTTTTTTTTTTTAAGATTTTATTTATTCATGAGAGACCCAGAGAGAGAGAAAGGCAGAGAGAAAGGCAGAGACCCAGGCAGAGGGAGAAGCAGGCTCCATGCAGGGAGCATGATGTGGGACTCGATCCTGGGACTCCAGGATCACGCCCTGGGCTGAAGGCAGACACTCAACTGCTGAGCCACCCAGGCGTCCCGATCTTTGGATCCTTGATGGCAGCGTCAAGTTGCTCAATCATGTAGCTGCGAGATGTGATCCACCTTTGACAATTCTTTTTCTAAGATTTTATTTATTTGACACACACACACGCACACGCACAGAACACAAGGAGGGGGAGCAACAGAGGCAGAGGGAGAAGCAGACTCCCGACTGAGCAGGGAGCCCGATGGATGTGGGGCTCCATCCCAGGAGCCGGGGATCATGACCTGAGCCAAAGGCAGATGCTTAACCTACTGAGCCACCCAGGCGCCCCACCCTTGACAATTCTTATGATGCTAGATCGATACCCTTATCAGTTAAGTCAGCCTAGATCCTTGCAGCCCAAAGTATCCTAACTGACATTAGAGGAGTTTTCAGAGCAGTTAAGCTGGGAGGAGCCCCAGAGGGATGGCAGGAGAAAGAGCCAGCTTTTGGTTAACATCACGGAGTAAGGTGGCAAATGCTCCTTGAAGTCAGTAAATAAGTGATCCGGACAAGGGGGAGTGTAACGAGAGGGTGGGAAATCTTAAAAGGGGGGTGCTCTTAGGGGCTGGGATGCAATATGCAGCAGTGATTAAAAGCCTGGGCTCTGGGCTTAGAAGGCTGAATGTTATTTTCTGGCTCTACCATTTAATGGCTGGGTCACTTTTGGCAAATTAATCTCTCTGGACCACAATTTCTTCATCCGCAAAACGATGGTTATAAGGATTGGAGAGGATAATAGTTATCAGGCACCTAGTACCTAGTAAAACTCAATAGCAATTACTTTGAAAACCTCTATCAGATGACTGGGGGCTGTGTCTCAACTAAAATCACACTGTGGAGCAAAAACTCTGAATGTCTTTTGCATCTAGGAGGGAGGCTAAGGGGTTGGGATAAAACGACTAGGGATGCTGCTCCTGAGGAGGGGAGCACTGGGAAAGAGAAAGAATTTATGGGATTTGATTTTGTCCTGTCTGCGGACTGGAGGTGGAGAAACACGGGCTCAGAGCAGGACCGGATGCAGGAGGAGCTGCTTTGAGAACAGGAATGAGTGGAATCACCGTGCGAGGGTGTGAGAGCCTGGGCTGGGGGGCTACCGTGGGGGTGGGGGGGGGGTGGGTATGTGGGAATGGGGCCACAGTTGCAGGGAGTGAGCTGGATGGTCGTGCAAAAGGAAGGTAGTGGTGGCCTCACACACCCGGGCCTCAGTGTTGCAAGGCCCTGCAGCCTGACCACGTCCAGAGTTCTGGAGACGTCGACGATCCCGCCTGGCCCTGGGCTCACGCCCTGGTGGAGAATACCCACCTCATGTTAGTGACCAGCAATCGCCCAGAAAGGGGCTCGCGTCTCCCATTCCAAGGGGATGTATTTTGTGTTTCTGACTTGTCACGGGCCCTGGCGGTTTGCAGGGCACCAGCAGTCAGTGTCCGAAGGCGGCCCCTGCAGAGGGCATCCCCCTCCGCAGTTTTCGGGGCTGTGGGGCCAGCTACCGAGGAAGGGAGCCTCACTCTCCTCCTCTCCCCCAGGGGCCCGTGGTTAAGGCACTGCCCGGTCACTGGCAGTTTGTAACCGGGTCTGTGTCCACCGCGCCGAGTTCCCGGGGGAGGTGCACAGCGGCTCTGCAGAGCTGTGTGTGTCCAGAGGTCACCCTGTTGCTCTGCCCGGGGTCAGGGAAGCGGGGAGAAGAGTTGGGGGGACATGGAGTGCCGGCATGGGAGCGTTTGCCAAGATCAAAATGTTCCCCATCGCTGCGAGCAGATGAGATCTTGGAACCTGGAATCACACAGTCCCAGCTCCAGCAGGGCTTCTGGCAACAGCCCCAGTGTCTTCAGCTACAGACACCACCTCTGTGAGTGCCAAGAAAAGCAAACACAGGCCCCAGATCTCCTGTTGCACCAATTGGAATGAAGCCCACAGCAGAGGAGCTGAGCTGTGAGGACAGTCTTCCCATAGCTCTTGATTTTCCGCCATCCCTTCCCCATCCGAATCGGACAAACAAACAACACACTTGTAATAAAATGTGCAGGTGTGGCTGGTTTATATGCTGGGATTCTCTTTTGATCACATTCCTCCAGGACCCTGGGATAGAACAACGAATAAAGCTGGATACTGCTGCATGTCCCAGACGTTTGGGCCTGAATAGGAGGGGAGAAATCCTGGAAAAGCAGAGATTTCATTCCACTCCTAGGAGCTGCGGCGGTCCAGGGTGGTATCACCCAGATGCTTCCCAGCCAGCCCTTGGGGAACATGTTCCATGTTCTATTCTTAGGGGTGGAGGCCGGAGGTGGGGGGAGCCACGGGCTCCGCGGAGCTTAAAAAGCAAGGCAGTAAAGTGGCATCTTAAAATCCCGGCTGTCCAAGTTGGGCCAGAAGAGCAGAAATCCATTCAGGGAAAAGTTTTCTGAACTTTAGAAGAAGAAAAGTAGGATTAATAATACCAAGAGTTACAACAGCTACCAAGGAGAGGACTAGGTCCGTAGTTGCCCAGAGAGAACCTCTGGGGGCACACAGGTGAGTGAGGGATCTGAGGTCAGAGGAGTTTGAATTTCTAGAAAACAAACTGGGAGCTGTTGGTGACTCAAGGCTTCAGATTTCCTAAAACTTTAGTTTTCTGATTAGATAAAGCTTAGTCCTGTTTCCAGCCAATGACCATGTTTCTAGATTGAGATCGATCAACAAATGAGCGTTGGTGACATTTAATGTGTGAGGCACTGGGTTTTCTCCGGATTATTATTATTATTTTTTAAAGATTTATTTATTTATTTATTCATGATAGACAGAGAGAGAGAGAGAGAGAGAGAGAGGCAGAGACACAGGAGGAGGGAGAAGCAGGCTCCATGCAGGGAGCCCGACATGGGACTCCATCTCGGGACTCCAGGATCACGCCCTGGGCCAAAGGCAAGTTCCAAACCACTGAGCCACCCAGGGATCCCCATCTCCGGATTATTCTTAAGAGTTTGCTCTCCATTCGTGTTTCCATGAGCCCTGCACACCCTTCCTGCCTCTAAGTTTTATAATTAGGGAAGATTTCAAACATACAAAAAATATAAAGAGAACATCCCAAAGACCATCACACTCCTCTCTCAGCTTTAACAACTACCAACATTCTGCGAATCTTCCTCATTTGTCTCCCTTTAAAAAAAAAAAAGCAAATCCACACATTATATCCTTTTCACCCTTGCATATAATTTCTATGTTGTTACTTCTGTTTAAAAAAATGTGTTTTTCTGTGTTTGAACAGCTTCGTTGTGAAATATCCATACGAAAGAGTGTTTAAAATGCACCGAGCTTGCTTAAAATAGGACAAGCAGAAAATAAAGCAAACGCTCACCTGTCTGCCTCCCAGCTTAAGAAACAGAACATTTGATCCTTCTTCAAATCCAAAGATGAAATTGAAGTTGCAGCTCCTACCACGATGGCGAACTTCGCATGGGTTCTTGGCCTCCCTCCCCTAGAGTTGACCCAGTGGAAATGATAGGAGCTGGGACCTCGCTGCTGCTGCTGCCGTCACTCCCAGAAACACTGGATCCTGACTCTACCACACTCAGTCAGAAAGATCAGGTAGTAAAAAAAAAAAAAAAAAAAAGAAGAAGAAGAAAGAAAGATCAGGTCGTGCTTGCCTCTGTGCTTTATCCCATCCACGTGCAAAAATCCCTGGTGGGGCATCTGACTGGCCAAGCTGCTAAGGGCTTGGAAAGGCAATGTGCTCCCCTGGGGATCACTCTGAGGGGTGGAGGGGCCCTGCCTCCATTCATTCTATAACTTCCCCCAGCAGGAAGGAGATTCAGACAATGAGCACAAAACTAGGAGCAGTTCACTCCACCTGGTATGGATGGTCCAGCTCAGGCCGGTCATCCCAGGCCAGCTGGAACAGCCAACGTCCTACTTCTCAACTCCATTGGCTGTTCCTCACCCCCTCAGACTCAGCATATTCAACTCTGAGTCTATCTCCTTCCTCCTTCTCCTCCTTCTCCTTTATTCCTTTTCTTAGCGCATGGCATTGCCATTTTCTAGTTGCCCAAATCAGAAACATGGGGGCCACCTTGGAATCCCCTGATATTTTCTTTCTTCAGTTTTAACATCTTTAGAACGTGTGTCCAGCTTGCCTCCTTTGTCACCAGCTATGTGTTCCCTGCTTGAATCAGGCCCCCATCATCCTTCCCCTCCAGGGGCCTGTAGTTTGAGTCTCCCCCCCCCACCCCGCAGTTTCCCCCCCACCAAGGCAGATCCTGAAATAAATTATTTGATTACAAGTAAGTTGTTTGGGAGGTGAAGCATGCAGGATAGGGGAATGGGGAAGTGAGACAAGGAAGAGAAAGCGGCCAAGAGGCCTGTTACCAGGCACCTGGAACTGAATCTCACCGGGCATAGCACACACCCCAGAGTTAGGTGCCAGCCCTCCCGGGCCACACGGAGGCTGTGGCTGGAGCACGGGTTCTCTGACACCTCAAGCCTGCCACGGGCCACCAGGTGGGTGCCAGGAGCCAAAGCCCGCTCCCGGGTACCACAGCGCAAGTGCTGGCAGTGGGAGGACTGGAGTTGTAGAGAAGTCCTGAGGGTGACACACTGGTGACAGGTGACACAGGCCTTCTAACTTTCTTTCTTTCTTTCTTTCTTTCTTTCTTTCTTTCTTTCTTTCTTTCTTTCTGGCTGAGAAGTGATCACCTGAATTGAATCAGAGATTGTCAGGCACCCAAGGCTCCTTTCTGTACCACTTTTTTATTTTAAGATTTCTTTATTTATTCATGAGAGGTAGAGAGAGAGAGGGAGAGACACAGGCAGAGGGAGAAGCAGGATCCATGCAGGGAGCCTCATGTGGGACTTGACCCTGGACCCCGGGATCACGCTCTGGGCCAAAGGCAGGCGCTAAACTGTTGAGCCACCCAGGGATCCCCCTAACTTTCTTTCTTGCAGATATTGTACCCCTCCCTTAACTCAATTTTCTATTTTTAAGCCACAGTGATATTTTTTAAATTGCAATCTGATCATGTCATGGCCCCACTGAAAATTCTTAGGAGGCTTTCCAGAGCTTTTCATAAAAGGTCCAAATAATTTAGCCAAGCATACAAGACCTTTCCTTCATCATTTGTCTCTTGCTTACTTCTTCAGCCTGACCTCTTACTACCTCCTGTCTCTAGCCCTTTGCAAATACAACTTCCATTTCTACTGAACCATTGGCAGTTCTCAGGGTATGCCACATTCTCTCACTCTTCTGTACCTCTGCATGTGCCAGCTCCTCCTCAGAAAATTCTTCCTGGCTCCTCCGTCTGGCTCCTCCCAGACTATAGAGGTGCTGAGCATGTGTGACTCTGGGTAGACAACCAGAGTTTCAGTCGGAGCAGTGAGGGAGAAACAGGGGTGTCTCCATATCTCGGTGTCTAAGTACGTGTTCTTTGTAAGACTCTATCCTGAAAATATGTCCTACTGCTAATAAAATAAAAATAGAAATAAGAAATGAGGGGCAGCTGGGTGGTTCAGCAGTTGAGCATCTGCCTTCAGCTCAGGGTGTGATCCCGGGGTCCTGGGATCGAGTCCCACATCGGGCTCCCTGCATGGGGCCTGCTTCTCCCTCTGCCTGTGTCTCTGCCTCTCTCTCTGTGTCTCTCATGAATAAATAAATAAAATCTAAAAAAAAAAAAAAGAAATAAGAAATGACTGAATGGGAATATCAAAATCCAGTACTACCAAATATTTGAATCGTACGAATAACTCTCTTAGTTCAAATTCTTCACTGTTCACCAAGCAACCTTCTGGTTATAATATGACTTAAATATTAACTGCCTACAGGGAACGTATGAGCCATGCCAAAATGAGCATTCCTTTCTGTGTCACGGTCATATTTCTTATTTAAATGAATAAGTTACATTATGATTTACATATCAGTCCCCTGTGCGTTTGGTTGTCATGAAGTTGTCTCCTTGAGTCTAATAACTCTGGGGCACTGTGAAGATTATAGTTTTGAATCCGTGAAGCCAAAATCCGTACGTATTTTTGACTTCCGTGATGTCACCAAGATAATCCCCATCTGTCAGGTAACCAGGCAGCTGGTTTTCCTATGGCAACACCCTCTGTTATCCTTCTTTTTAAGGTGTAATGATTTAAGTCTAACTAACTGCTGTTGGTTTATTGATTTCTGAAGCCAGGGCTTAAATGCCACCTTCTGTATCCAGAGATGTTGCCTGAAAGACATTTTTTGTAATCTGCTTTTCTGTGGGTGGTTACATGTGGAACAAAGTGATGAACATCTTCTCATTAATTGCTCCTTAGACCTGTACACTTTTGAGACTGGTGACTGGACAGGCTTCACTGTTGAAAAGAATTTATCTTTGGGCAATATGCAAACCGGGTGATTCACACAGACTGACTCTGTGGCTTTATTGAAAAAGTCGGCCTACGTAAGATGATTGAATCCTCCATTTAAGGATAGAAGGGTTCTGATTTTTTTTTTTATAAGTGTCATGTAGGTGAGAACATTAATGTGGAAGATTATCCTTCTGTGATTATATGGTTCCATAGGGATATTAAATTGGTAAATATCAAACCTGAGAAGCAATTTTTAATCCTCCCAAAGAAAATGAGCTGGATAATTATTTCAGGTTATTGATACATGGTTCTCTTCACTCCTTCTGTGCAAGCTGAGGGATGTCTAAATAAAATGTCACCCATCCACAGTTTAATTAACTAATTGATTAGTTTTCTGCTATGTTATTAGCTCTAAGTATCTACCCTGAGAACTTTTGTGCTCACACAAAACACATTAAGAAGTCTACACTAAACTCAGTTTAGGAAGCGATTCTAGCTAGATTATCACTTCTGATTAGATGTGGAACAGAACACATATTGATACAAACACTTGAGTTGCAATAATCAAGTTGCGTTCTTACCAAACGAGAAGTGGATCAGGAATTTGATCGATAGAGTGTAGCCATCTTTCAGAAGAGATGTCATTGAGCTGTAAAACCGTCCACTCATGCTCGCCTTTGTGCTTTCTTTCTCCTCAGGCTGGATGCAGATTACCCCCTAAAAAATGACAGTAGAATTCCATGATGTGAATGAGGCTTGGGTAATCATGTGGGGGAGAGTGCATGCACTGGCCCAAGTTCCCCACCAAGACAGGAGCAAGGACATTTTGTTGTGGGAGCCGTTCCATACTTTGGTCTATTTGTCATGTTAATCAATCTACCCTACCTGATATATTAATGAGAAATATAACGTGTGAAGTTGGTGAAATCAGGGGGATGTGTAAAGTCATCAGAACCCTGTGACAAAAACAGAGACACAAGGAGAAGGGAACTTCAGACTGCTTACAAAAGCAAGAGTTTGACCAAAGAGAGTTAAGGTTTTGGTAAAAGCCAACCATACACGCATCCTCACTGGTTATGTTGATAATGAGTGCCCAGCTGATATTATTATAATGAGAACAATCCCATTTCTAGCTGGCTTTATCTGGAGAAAAGGTCTAGGGTGGTGTCTTGGTGTGGAGGGATTTGTGCTGAGACAGAAGATGGGATAAAACAGAAAAGAAGTTGAAACATCTTAAAAAGGTTAAACTGAGCATGTCTGAGATCTTCTCAGGAGTACTGAGAATGTGTTTTGCAACAGGCTTTATCTATTCAAAGTCAGTGAAGATAACAAACCAAACAGTGCCCTGTCTACCTGGTCATCATGACTGACGTTGCTGCCAGGAATGAACCTTGGGCTGGAAAATGGTGGCTCTCCTGGTGATATGTGTAATTTGGCTCAGGATGGCGGCATTTGTGGCAGCTACTGCTTAGACAGCAGTCCACACTAACAGGAGATCGGGCCCATCAAGGGGTGGTCGTAGTAGAACAGGGAATCAACAGTATGTTTTACTGGAATTTAGCCACCCTCCTATTCAAGGGCATTTATGTTTTTACTCTTTTGCTAGTACAAACCAGATTGCAGGGAACAACCCTACACCCTTAAGATATGTCTCTGCGTGGGACGTGTTTGTGAAGAATGCAAATTCCTAGACATAAATTGTGTTTTGCTCTTTTTTATCTTGTCACTTTTTGACATTATTTTTCTTAGCCCCTCAATATTTTAATAGTTTTAATGGTTAAAACAACAATAAAGTATGTATTAGGGTCCTATGGTAACAGAAAACCCACCTCATAATTATTAAAAGAAGAAAAAAAGGAGATGTTATTATCCTACATGGAAGTCTGCTAGTATGATGACTTCAAAGTTAATTTATTCAGTGGCTTAACATCATTGAGGACTGGGGTTCTTTCTATGTGTCTACGAAGCCCCTCTCAGGATGGTAACTGTCTTTAGGCTAGCACACCTCTTGGTGGCAAGGTGATTATAAGAGATAATGGATGGTTTCTCTCTTGGGCCTCTTTTTTAACAGTGAGGAAATTCTTTCCAGTTGCTTCCCGGCACTTCCCTTAAAATCATATAATCCTATGCTTGGATCATCATTGGGAGGGGATGGGATCATCATGAGGATGTTAGGCCAATCAGGATTCACCCTCGGGGACTGAGGCAGGGCCAACCTTTCCTGAGGCAGAAGGCCTGAGAAAGAAAACACATAGTTGTAAGCAACTAAGGTTCTCTAAGAAGAGAGAAGAAGAAGGAGGAATGGTTGTTGGTTAGACATCTAACAATGTCTATCACAGATCATGTGTGTTATGTCTGCTTTCACAATAATCTATGTTGTTAAATCTATGCCTTAAAAAATTTGATAACTGTGTGTTGACAGGTGGTAGTTACACTTAGGTGGTAAGCAAGGATTGGGTAATGTATAGAAGTGTTGAATCACTATGTTGTACACTCTCAACTAATGTAACATTGTTATGTCAACTATATTTCAATTAAAAAAAACCCACATCAAATTTCTTATCCATTTTGAGTAATATTTTTATCAGTATGTCATGGTGGTTATTACTGAATTGCTGACAACCGCATATGCCTTCAGAGATGTATTCAAAATAAAGTTCCTTCCAGTTTAAGCAAGCAACGGAACTAATGTAATTTAAAAGATATTTTTAAAAATTATTTTCATTCTTTTGAAACCAAATCACTAAATCTCAGGTACAATGGTCCTAGAAAAGAGAAAGAGCAAATTTGTGTTTGAGAAATCTTGTTTCAAGTTTATAAATCTTTATGTTGATTTAAAATAGAAATGCCATCTTAATCTGCTTGTATGTTAACTCCTATTGTATTGGCCAACTCATATTTTAAAATACTAATTTGACCTTGAAGATTTATTCATAGGCTTTTAGAGTAGACAAATGCTGCACATTAATTAAACTTGACTTAGGGACAGCTTATTGGCTTCATGTAGGTTCGAAAATTTAGATGTTGTTTTTCATTATAGCTGCAGGTTCCAACCACAATTCATCTCAAACTGTTGCAATTTAACCCCTTCTTTTAAAGACATTGATTCTCTGAGAGAAAAAGGAAAGAAGACATTAAAGAAATAAAAGTGTAATAGAGCCAGCTGTTTTTGGAAAAATTTCAAAACTGGAGTCCTTTGCATATTATAATCTATACATTTTTAAATGTAAACAAAGATAGGCCTGGTGATTTTAAATATCGTTATCTCCAGTGCAGTGGTCTGTTCTAAATGTTTAATCTAAATGTTTTTCTGCTCCCTGCTGTTTCTTTTCCCTTGGCTTGCCGGGGAGTATAGTTGTTTATTATTATATTATGAACACAAATAATACTATATTATTAAATGCATACTATTATAAATAAATACTAAAATTATCATTATTGTTATTCTCTTCAACTTCTTCAGTCTTCAGTCTCCCTCCCACCCCCAACCTGGTTCTCTGTGTATAGTTACCGGCTTGCTTAGCGCAAGCATTGTACCCAGATACTCAAGCCTCAATTCCAGTGTCACTTCCGAATCTTCCCTGCCCCTCACCCAAATCATCCAATTGCTCCCCCACCCCCATGTTTTGTGCATTATACCTTCTACGTACCACTAAAATATTTTGGTCTCTGTAAAGACATTTGCTACCTTGGCTTGCTTTATTTATTCCCAGTTTTCCTTTGGAGAAGCTTCTTTCTCACTCTTAGTTCAAATGGTTTGAGTGGGGCTCCAGAGGTGGACATGGAACCCAGCCTTGCCCAGTCAGCAAATCCCATTTGCCTGTCCACACTGATGGGTTAGAGTGATGGACGCACATTCCAGTTCTTCCAATGAGATCCACACTTGGAACTTTATTGGAGCTTCTGGGGCTGCTTATAGGTTGAGATATAAGCCTGGAGTTGCTTATCCATCACCATAGAATCAAAGAGGAGAGAAAGATAATGAATTTGGTGGCGTTGTTTGGGCTGTTGGAGCTAGCCACACCTAGAACCCTGCCTCAGGGCTTTTTGGTTCATATTTCATTTTTGCCGATTTCTGAAAAGTGTTCTGCTGGACCATCATTTTTCCATGCCCACTTAGCTCCCCCTTAGTCCTTCTCCTCAAGTAGCCTTTTGTCTACTCCAACAATTTCATTATTTCTTTGAAACTCATTGCAGGAGTTACTTCCACTTGAAGCCCTCTATGATATCTCCCCCTAGTAGGAGGGTAGACAGTCCTGTGTTCTGCAAAAATGTATTATGTACAAAGTATCCAATGGTATAAAGTCAATGTGATTGTTAGTCTATGTACTTGTTGGCCTACTGTTAGACACAACTTACTGCCAATCAATCTCCGTTCCCCCCTTTTTCTTATGGTAGACTCCGTATTTTGTTTGGAGTAGCAATATGCCTCCCTTAAGTAATTGTCTTCCCAGAATCCTGTACCACAGAGGTAGGTTTGCTGAACAGTTTTGACCGGGAGACATAAAGGAATGCCTGCTAGAGAGTTCTGGAAAAGATTTCATTTTCCTGATTCAGGCCGTGCTCTTTTCCTCCTCTAGTCTTTGCCTTCCGTCTCTGCTGTCAGGAGGCAGGAGATGGGAGGTAGAGGGGCTACCTGGCAGCCTGAGTGACAAGCCATATGTTAGTGACAGTGGAGCAGAAAGATATTTGGAGCTACAGCCTAGATGACTCTGAAATGCCCATCTCTGATTCTGACTTTGGGCAGGATATATCCTATTTAGTTAAGCCACTGTAACTGGATTTTTATATTTGGATATTTTATTTGGATTGCATCCTAACAATTCTGTATTCTATTCTGCTTAAGTCTATGATCTTCTTAAAAATAGAGCATTTACTTCTGAACCCTGAATATGTCTAAGTTGGTATGTAGTAAAGCTTCACTCTAATGCTAAAAATGGGGTTCAAGCCTCAGATCCATTTCAATCCTGAGACCTTATGGTTTTATTCTGTAAACCACTTACAATGCAGGCTCTCACTCCAGCATCTACCTCCTTCAGCTCCCCCCCCTTTTCTGTTATTTTATTTTATTTTTACTTTTTCCCCCATGTTTTTTTAAATTTATTTATTTATTTATTTATTTATTTATTTATTTTTTACATATTTTTTTAATTGGAGTTCAATTTGCCAACATGTAACACCCAGGGCTCATCCCACCTAGTGCCCCCCTCAGTGCCCGTCACCCAGTCATCCCCCCCCCCCCCCCCCCGCCTACCTCCCTTTCCAGTACCCCTTGTTCGTTTCCCAGAGTTAGGAGTCTCTCATGTTCTGTCTCCCTTTCTGATATTTCCCACTCATTTTTTCTCCTTTTCTGTTATTTTATTTTGTTATTTTAAAAGGCAGCCCCAGACCAGGAAGCAGAGGTTGGTTTCCACTTTTCTGTAACATGGGTTACTGTTGATGTTACCTTCCTTGCTTAATAAACTTCTAACCATTTATCCACATTTGTTCTTGTTTCCATTTCATATATGGGACTTGTGAAAACTTCACCATGAGACTGAAATTTCAGATTCCTTAGAATATGGTTTCACTCAGAAAACACTTAAAACAATAATTCTGACTTAGGAATTCAATATATTAACAGCTGCCAGTATCGGTCATCAAGTTTGGCTCCTTGAGAGGCTGCCTTGGGCCTCAGGTAAAAAAAATTCTTCAACATCCTAGGTAAAAATGCATTTCCTTAGGCCCTGACTCTTGCCTCAGGGGACCGATCAAGCTGATGGTGATGATTATTGTAATGAGCAGTAATTACTGTTGGCTGAACACTGATTCCAGAATTTCTGAAGAAAGAAAGAAAAAAACCCCAAGCTATTATTATAGCAGGGAAGAGAGCTTTATTCCATATGACATGCGCTGTTTAACTTGCATTAGCAGAAAAGGAAAATTATTCATGTATATTTCTCATTCATCAGTGGTATCAAAGAATTCAAAATGGGCATCCCCTAATTAGCTTCTGAAAGCACAAGTGGTGTTATCACCCAGAAGGAGGCAAAATTAGTTATGTCCTTTCATTAAAAAGTTCACTGGAAAAATAGTCCCGTCTTAAATTAACCACACAAAGGCTTTTACTCTACTAGAAGCAGGGACTAGATTCCTTAGATCATCACTAAAGTCACTCCAAGTCATAGATGCTGATAGATTAACCATTTGCAAGAAAAGAGAAAAGAAGTCCCCTAAGTTGTTTGGTGGCTTCCTACTGAGATGGAGGGACATAGAATATACGATCCAAGATTCTTCGGGCCATGAGACGTAGAGAACCTAGATCTTAGAGCTAGAGTCAAAATAGTGATTATAGTCATCAAATATCAAACCTCTTCAAAGGACATTCAAGGGATGCCTGGATGGCTCAGGGGTCGAGCGTCTGCCTTTGGCTCAGGGCGTGATCCCAGGGTTATGGGATCAAGTTCCTCATCATGCTCGCTGCATGGAGCCTGCTTCCCCCTCTGCCTGTGTCTCTGCCTCTTTCTCTCTGTGTCTTTCAAGAATAAATAAATAAATAAAATCTTAAAAAAAGAAAACAGAACATTCAAGAAAGCCAATAACACCTGTGCAACCCAGTATTGTCCTTAAAGATCGACCAGATATTGTTTTCAGATTACCCAAAGGCTTTTCCTTATTAAATTCTACTCCTGGAGAATGTCTTTAAGACTAACTTACTTACTTTTGAGATATCAGATAAAATAACCCCATTTGTTGAAGAAGCACCACAAAGAAAAGCAAACTAAGGAACACTGTATAACGTGAAGGTAGGATGGTGGCTGTTTTAGAATGAATGGTCAAGGGGAGGAGGTAACTTCTGAGCCATGGTAAGATGGAGCTGGACCATACAAGATCCGGGAGGCAAGCATTTTAGGCAGACCAGTGAAGTGGAGTCTTGGAGACTTTCTGCGATACAGAATGTTCGGGAATGTGCAGGGGCTCCCCGTGCTAGGGCAAACAAAGGTGAGAGTTGGTGGGAGGAGCCATCTGAGATGAGGTGTGAGGAGCTAGGCAGGGGCTGGATTACATGGGCCTTAGGAAAGAGTTCCTATTTAGTGTAAGTGGAATGGGAAGCTGTTGGACATGAACTGATCTCATCTGATCTCATCTATGTTTTTCAAAGACACAGGCTGCTGTGTAGAAAATGGATGTTGTGGGGTGAGACTGGGGATTGGAGATAACAGGAAGCTGTTGGGTGAGTCCACGTGAGGACTGATGATGACTGGACCCGAGTAGTGGGAAGGGGAGAGACGAGTAGGTTCCCGAGGCATTTTGGAGAACAGCCAACAGAATATTTTGATGAATTGTACATAGGACAAGAGAGAATGAGAAGAATCGAGGATTGAACTGAGTGGATGATGTTGCCACTGAGTGAAATGAGAAGACTAGAGACCGAGCAGATTATTTTGTGGTTTTAGAAAAGAGAAATTGTGGACATACTGAGGTTCTTTTTAGATATCCAAAGGGTTGCTTAGAATGTGAGGCTGACCTTGATAAGAGTGTTTTCACTGGAGTATTGGGGAGGGGGAGAGATACTAATGACAACCCTTTTAAAGAAGTTTTAAAATGAAGAGAAACAGAGATATGGTATGATAGCCAGATGGATGCGGAGTTAAGGAAGATTTGTTTTGTTTTAGGATCGAGGATACTCATTTAAGATCAGGGATATTTTGTTTAAGATTGAGGACGTATAATCTGTAAACCGTGGAAAGAAACTGGGAATGCATTCCTATGAAGGGAAGAATGAAGTCCCTTAGGAGATAAGAAGAGAAGAGATCAGGAGCAAAACCAGAGGGTTGGTCTTGAAAGGAGCAGGAACTCTTTATCCATAGCCAGTAGAGGGGTGCAGAGTGTAAGCATAGATGTATGTGATTTTGTAGATTTGGAGGGAAGAAGACGAGGAATTCCCTCCAATACCTGTATTTCCCTAATGAATTTTGAGGCTATGCCATCAGCCAAAAAGGGTGGGGAGGGGAAGGGGGATTTAGGAGATTTGGGGTAGAGAATAGAAGACGTAGTGTGGCAAACTGAAAATCTGAAAGCTTAATAGGGTTTTGAGCTGTGCTGTGTGCCCTACTGAGATTTGTGATCGTGGATTTGAATTTAAAATAAGCAACGTGGTCTGTTATGTGTTTTTCCCTAGGGAGCTTTGGCTCAGGCATGAAGTAGTTGTGGCAGCGAGTTTAATGGCATTAGGGGACTTCATGAGGGAGATGAGGGTGAGGAGAGGGTGAGCATTTGCACATAATTATAATTATGGACTACGGGAATCTGGGTACCGGGACACGAGAAAGTGATGAATGGTGCAAAAGCAATTGGACCAATGGATCAAAGATCTCTATAAGGTCAAAGACTTATTGTGGAGGGAGCACTTGAGTAAGTGAGTGGAAATCATCTGGAGAGCTATTAACACATAGTTCATGCCCTACCTCCAAAGATTCTGATTTAGTTAGTTTGGATTGGAACCTTAGCATCATGTGTTTTTAAAAGCTTTGTTAGTGGTTATAGATGCAACTTTGGTTAAGAACCACCAAGTAGGGATCCCTGGGTGGTGCAGCGGTTGGCGCCCTGCCTTTGGCCCAGGGCGTGATCCTGGAGACCCGGGATCGAGTCCCACGTCGGGCTCCCGGTGCATGGAGCCTGCTTCTCCCTCTGCCTGTGTCTCTGCCTCTCTCTCTTTCTCTCTGTGTGACTATCATAAATAAATAAAAAAAAAAAAAAAAAAAAAAGAACCACCAAGTAACAGGAAGATGGACAGTCAGTTCATGCTTGAGGACTAGTGGTTAGCTGGAAGGAGTGCGGCCACTGAACAACTGGTGGTTGTATGGTGGCCACAGCGCAACCTGAGAATGAATAAGAGTTTTCTCTTCCCCTGATCAAACAATGTCCCAAGGGGTAAATTTGAATGTAGCTGCGGTAAATATTAACTGGGATGATAATCCCAAGCTGTTAAAAGAGGTACCTTTCCACTGTTACAACCTTCGTTATGGCGGTGGGGGGGGGGGCCTCTGAGCTTGCTGTGGTGTGGTAGCTGGGGAGAGGAAGGATGATCTCGTCAGCATGGCAAGGCTCTGGGAGGGCCCCTCTCAAAACATTTGAGTCATAGGTGCTCTGAAGTCAGCCATGGGGCCTCGCCCCTCTCAGTGTAAAAATGTTACCTTGTATGTATATAGTCAAAAGTGATAAAAGAAAACAACAGAAAAGCAACCCCAAATGCAAATTCCCTGTCACCATCTTCCACTCATTTTATAGACACTCATTTTTTATGACAAGATTGGCAGCTGGGTGACTCAGTTGATTAAGCATCTAACTCTCGGTTTCGGCTCAGGTATGATCTCAGAATCGTGAGATCAAGCCCCAGGTCAGCGCTCAGCGCAGCCTCTGCTTGAGATTCTCTCCTTCTGCACCCCCTTCTCTCTCCCTAAAATAAATAAATAATATAAATATATAAAAACCTAACCAAACCATGATAAGGTGTTACTTACGGTCCAAAGAGATAAAAAGAATTTTCTTTATACCAATCAACAAAATATCATGACCGAACAGTCCCTGATGAAGTCCTATAAACAACAAAGAATGTTTGTGACATACAACACTAGTTCCTAGTCTTGCTGAATTATGTACCCGGGAATTGTCAGGTCACCCCAGGAGCCAGAAGAAGGCTAGCTTCACGTGAGGTCAAATGGGTGGGGCCTTTCTGCACTGGCTCCAGCCAAGCACAGGAACCAGAGGATAAGCTTCCAGGTTATAAGGTCAACATAGGGCCTCTTACCTGGATGGCCACGAAAATATCCAAATGACAGAAGACAGATGTGAAATCAAAGAGAAATCAGGGAAAATGCCATATAGTGTTTGCCATGGCAGGGTCTGGAGGTTACGAATACTGAGTAAAGTCAAATGTGGCCACAGAATTATAGACTTTCTCAGGCAGAGCTTTCACTGCTTATTCCCATCACTGTGTAGGCAGAGTGAGCAGCAGCTCTGTGCTGTAGGGGTGGGGGTGGGGGTGGGGGGGAAGCATAAACTTTTTAAAGGAAAATAAACTGCATGGCTTTAAAAATGTTAAAGGATGCTTTCTGTTGGTTTTAATCTAAAATGGAATTTATCATAAAGAGATGAAAATGATCAAACAGTGTCCAAAAGGGTAAATTAAAGGGTAAGTTTGAACGTAACTACAGTAAATATTCACTGGGACGATAATCCTAACTGTTAACATGACTACATTTCCATTGTTACAAACATTTGGTTTAACTTAATCCACAGAATATATTACTGCCAAAAGAAATCTCATTGACAAGAGTTAATGCATTGGTTACTCTTAAAACTATCCCTTTTTAACTGTTGACTTACTGGTAGTGTTCGTCATGGAAAAGACCGTTTTTATTACCATTGTCATCAATCTCAGTGTAGTTCAGAGATATTTACTTGTAGTCACTACAGCTTAGTCCTTTGCTGGTTAGAATCCACATGTGTGAACAAGAGCCCAGAAGTTCCGGTGAAGCTACATTTCTATCGGATGACAGCGTGACTGTGATTGGATCTGTTGACAGTGTTTGGCAGAGCTTCCAATCCAGATTCTTTCGACTAAAGCCAACAGGCAAGAGGAAGCAGAAACAACATGCACAATGAACTCATTAAAAATGTTTTTAATATGATCAACATTGCTTGGAAGTGCTGAGGGGTTGGGAGGTGGGTGGGGAGTCTATAACACTACCCTCCAGCTTCTCAGATATACCCTAGACTCGGATTGGCAGATACCTCCTAATACCTCAGAACTGCAACAGGAACGCAAATTAGAAAGCATCACCAGACTCCTTCAAAGCCAGCATTTCAATGAAATAATGTAATACAGTGGAAAGGTCTTTGGACAAAAAAAGAATCAGGAAATATAAGTTGAGCCCCCAGTTCAATCAACAAATAGATAAGTCATCTTGGCCAAGTCATTTCCTTTCTGGGCATTGGTTTCCTAATCATAAAATGAGAGAGGGTCTAGTATACCAATGGTTTGCAAATAGTGCTCCTCTGGACCCTTCAGGAAGGAGCAGATGGGGAACCCTACCAAGCTATTCATTATTTTAGGTAGTGGGGCTTTCTTTGAAAAAAGATTTCTGCTACCAAAAAATTTCGAAACTAGTAGATTAGATGTTCTTTAAGGTCTCTTTAAGAATAAATACTTTGAGTTCACAGCAGCGGTTTCCAAATTTTTTGATCATGCGGATTAATCAGTGAAAATGTTTTTGCCATGTATTCCCAAAATAAATATTCAAAAATTAGATATGTATATTACTGTAAAATATATTCCATATAAAACATTTCCCCCAAAGTGGAAATGTCAAGGGAGAGATAAAAGTGAAACTTTTAAAGTAAGTCATAAAAAAATAAAGTAAATCGTAAATTTGTTTTTTAATCATTAAAGCTCTTCATGGTCAGTCATGATACTTTCATTACTTAATATTAATATTAAAGCTTTTAGTGAAAATAAAACTATTTGAATACACCGTATTTTGATTGGTTGGTTCATTGTTTTTCACATTACTGCATAGTACCTGTCAATTTTCTATTATTACTGTAGCGCTCAGAGTAGATCTTCAACATTAATAGTGCTTTGTGTCAGGATCTACAAACAAAAATTAAACAGTCTATGGCTCTGGCATTTTCCAAATCATTCAAAGATCACAAGATATTGGAAGACGGTAAATTCAGTGTTCTTAATTCCAGACAAAATATCCCACTATAGTATAAGCAGAGAGGTTTTATTAAAAGATAGTAGGAAGTTTACAGATCTTTAAAAAGATCAGGGGACCAGGCTTGGATGCTTGACATAACTAGAAGAAATGCCCTCCCACAGCACAAGACTGATCTAGCAAAAACACAGTGGCTATCCCTGCCTGCTTCTGAACATGATGCTTGGGCTTGGATGCTAGAAACTTCAGCACAGCTGCTCCAGGAGTTCTGGATGCCTCTGCCTCTGGGCTTGCTGGAAATCCAATCACCTCCTAGTGACCCCTGCCTCAAGTGCTCATTCTGCCTTCATATCTCTGCATGAGTCTGCTGTTGGAAGGTCTGCGCACGACTAATTGTAATTAACAGGGTGGGTGTAGTCATGCTGTCCCCTAAGGAGTCCTGGTAAGGAGAAGGGGCATATTGAGTAGGATGGTTGAGAATGAAGAAGGAGCTATCCCTTCTCAAGAGGGGCCAGAGTCCAAATTACCAAGTCCGTGAAGGCAAAGCTTGGCTGGCAGCTTGACTGGAATTGATCTTTGAGTGGTCCTGAGTAAGAGTATAGTGAGCACCAGGGCTTCCTGGGAATAGCCAGGCTCAGCTTCTGATGAGTGGTTTGGTTGCTCTAGGTTAGGTCAGCTTGTCTGAGTTAATATGAGGGTGGGCAGAGGCTAGATCCAGACCTAAGGAAGAAGAGGGCAGCCCCCATGAGTTGGGAGGTCACTGCTCTCAGGAAGCCAGGCTGGGCTCAGGCCAGGGTCAAGACAGATGCTAAGTAAGACAGATTCAACACACAAGATGAGAGCCAAATGCTCAAAATCTGTCCAGAAACCAACACCCACTTGAAGCAAACTTTTGATTCAGGACATGGGAGCAGCCAACCACCACCAGACCCTAATCACTGGGGTAAAGGAGCTTCTTTATACTACCAGTGCAGCCTCCGAACTGACCAGGCCATCGGGATTCCTAACCGACGAGCCAGATGAAGGCAATGCTCTACTTGTCTACTGCTGCACAACAAAAAGCATTAAATATAATGGTGTAAAGCAATAATCATTTTATTATGTTCACAGAGTATGTGGATCAGAAATTCAGATAGAACAGAGAAGGATGGCTTATCTCTGCTCCACAACATCTGGAACTTTACCTGGTAAGATTCAAATGCCTGGAGGTGACTCAATCAGCTGGAATTCAGGGGCTGGAATCCTCTGGGGACTTTTTCATTCACTTGCCTGGCATCTGAGCTGGGATAACTCAAAGGCTGGACACAGCTGGAACTCTTGTCCAGAGAACCCCTGTGAGGTTTTTCCATGTGGATTGGGCTTCTCACAGTGTGGCCACACGGAGTTCTGAGATGGAGCACTGAAAAGGAAGCATTCAGAGAGCAAATGTTCCAAGGCACCAAGGCACATACGTAGAAGGTACATGGGCTTTTATGGCCCAGGCTTGGAAGGCACAAAACATCACTTCTGCTCTTCTCTATTGATTCAAACAGTTGCAAACCTGTGTAGATTTATGGAGAGGAGACATAGACACCACCTCTTGATTGGAAGAGTGTCCAAAAATATTGGGACCATATTTTAAAACTTCCACTAAGAGGAAATAAGAAAAAGAGAAAAGCTCAAAAGCACATCAACTACATATAAATACTGACCAATGCTTGCTCATAAACAAACTTAGTTTAGTTTATTTAAACAATAAAATAATTGAAGACTTGTCATGTACTAAGTAGTGTGTTATGTGCTAGGGATACGGAACTAAGGCACAGCCCTCAAGGAATTTACAATCCACTGGAGAAGACAAATGAACATACATTTTTGTAAGTAAAGGTCAAGTGAAGAAAGTGAGCCAAGATAGATAGTATACAAGTGCTGCAATAGCCTAGAGTAAGGCATAATTAATATAGTAAAGAGTCCGCGCTGTCCATGGGGAAGCACACGAAATTAGAAATTAGTCGGGCCTGACTTTGAATCCGATTGTCACTATTTCCTAGATTGAGCTATGTAAAAGCACTTTTTTGTAAGAAATAATTGAGTATCAATTATTTCCTATGGTTCAATCCAATACTAGCTAGGTCACCCTGAAGAAGTCACTTAGCCTCTAAAAACATAAGTTCCAGCACCTGTACAATGAGTTTTAAAATGTCATATGGTTATTTAGAAAAATAAGGTAACATTTGCAAAATGCCAGTGTCATGCTTCACACAAAGTAATTGCTTGAGAAACAGTTGCTTTGTAATTATTATTACCATCATTATAGAAAGACTTAGAGACAAGGCTGATTCTGAGATGACACTTGAAGGCTGAGCATGCTTTTTTTCTTATTTTATTTATATTTATATATTTACTTATTTATTTTAAGTAGTCTCCACACCTAGCATGGAGCTCAATGTGGAGCCTGAATTTATGACCCTGAGATCAAGACCTAAGCCAACATCACAAGTCAGGCATTCAATCGACAGAGCCACCCAGGTGCCCCTGAACATGCTCTTGATAGCCAGATGAGGGGGGTGGGATGAGTGATTTCAGGCTGACCAGAAACATGTGAAAAGGCTATTTTTGTGATTCTGCTTATAAGTGATATTTGGTTCTGCATTTGTTTTGGGACCTAGACATTTATTTTGAATAAAATAATCCAAGAAAAAAATATTGAAACTGGAATTCACTAACTGCAAACCACTATAGGTATTTTCAAGTCTAGATATATTGGTGTTTTTATGGACTGAATTATCTGCAATACGTCCCTTCTGAAATCACTGAAGGATTCTGCTTAATAACTAAAAATGTTGCTGAAATAAAGAAAAGGAAGTCATTGTACTGAATACAAAAGGGAATGAAAATCCTGGCAGCCTATAGTTGGGGAACGGGAAGCTAATAGTTTTGAGAACTCAGAGCTTAAGTTTCAAAACCTTCATGGAATCAAGACATAAAGTTCTGGTCCAACAGTAGTTGGGAAGTTAGAAATGATACTTTTGCATGAAGTTTTGTTTCAAAGAATTACGCCATCAGTGAAAGGCTGATCTAGAAAATCATCAGCTCACCAGAAAAGACATAACAGAAAGCTTCTATTTCATCTGGCTTCTAGGTTACAAAGAAAAAAGTCTCCCCTGACAATTCTTTCCAATAGGCCTACTATCACTTATTTCTGTGGTTCTAATTATACTTCCTCCATCTTTTGGAAAACCCCAGGATAATAAATGGACTTTAGTCAATGATATTTGGGATGCCTTGGTGGCTCAGTCAGGTAACTATCTGCCTTCAGCTAAGGTCATGACCCAGGGGTCCCAGGAATGAGCACATATTGGGATCCCTGCTCAGCAGGGAATCTGCTATTCCCTCTCTTTCTGCCCCTCCCTCCACTTGTGCTCTCTCTCTCACTCCTTCTCTGTCTTTAAAATAGATAAATAAAAAATTTTAAAAAATGAAGTTGATGATATTCCTTATATCTGATATTTGATAAAAGCAAATGTAGGGTACAAGGAAGATCTGGCTGTGACATCTGTCACCCCATTGATTGCTACGGTTGATTCAGCTGATCTGGCTGGCTAGGCATCTGTACCCTTCCTCCCTTACTACTCCATGGACATGACTCCTGAAGCTACATGCTCCCTCAAAGAGGATGGAGGACTGCTGTTCAGTGAGTTCAGTGAAGGGTATAATTGCACTCCCCTGCTAGAACCTCCAAACAAGCTCTCAAAGAGAACATAGAGTAGCCAAGCCTCCAAGACTCCAGGTGAATCCAAATGAAGTGCTGCATGTGGCCCCCTGTCTTTCTTTACAAGGAAAAAAAAAAAAGCAAATATAAAACCACTTTGGAAGGTAAGTCTTCAAGAAATATTAAATGTGATTCCCACAGACAAAGTCTTGCTGAAGGTGAACTAACAATTCAAAATTCTAAAATATGGGAAAACAATTTATCTGAACAATGGCCAGGAGATACAACAAACAGCAAGATTAGACTTCTACCAACTTCAAACAATAGAACTGTCAGATAAAAGACATATGCTTAAAATGTTTAAAAGCTTAACCTTGAAACTGGAAATAAGAGGACAACAGGCAGTATGAAAAGATAGCAAGAACATCTTTAAAAAACCAATAAAATTATAAAACTGGAAAAAATATGATTGAAATGGAAAAAGTTAAACAACAGGTTAAATAGTTGGTTAGACATAGCCAAAGAGAGAATTAGAGAAATTGAATATAGATCTGAGGAAATTATTCAGAATGAAACACAGAAAGATAGAGATAGAATTTATGAAAGAAAGGCAAGCAAATATGGAAGGTAGTACAAAGAGATCCAACACATATCTACAAAGAAAGCAAGAAAAAGCAAGCTGAGAGGCTGAGGGAGAGGCAGTTTTAAAAAAGGTAATTGTGGAGCATTTTCTAAAAGTTTTGCAAACCCAAATCCTCACATTCAGAAAGGGCCACAGGTTGTTAGCAGGATGTGTTTTAGCACTGGAGAACAAGATGAGTTGGATATAAATACCCCTCAGGGGACTATTAAGAGACACCCTAGAGCTACACACAAAAACAACATGCAAGAGAGGGGCAGGACTTTGGTGATGAGGAGAGATTGCTTCAGTTGGGAGGACCATATCTAAAGTTTACTGGAGGAAATGATGTTTGCCTTGGATCTCAAAAGATGGTAGACTGAACATGTGAAGAAGTGTAATCCATCCCACAAACCACTGCCTGCCCAATTTCTCTAAGGTACAGTTCTGATAATATCGTACCTTTATTCAGAGTTGTCAAGGTCTCTTGATTATTTTCAAGACAAAGCCTCAAATTTTTGTCTTTCATTCAAAGCCCTTCATGGCATGTGCTGAACCTATCTTTACAAACCTATTTCCCATAAAGTGTCTTCTTGAATCTCATAACTCAGGCAGACTAAGATTCTTAACCCTTCTGGTGCATACCTCATGCTTTCCCACCTCTCTTGCTATTTCCCCTATCTAGAATAATAACCTTGAATTAAAGGTAATAGATTAGGGCCTTATCCTGAAAATAGCTAAAGGATCTTGAAGATTCCAAGTAGGAGAAATATTATCAGAACTGTGCATTAGGAGGATTTGTGCAGCAGTGGCATGAAGAGTGGATTAGAAAAGGAGGTTTCTGGGGGCGTCTGGGTGGCTCAGTGGTTGAGCGTCTGCCTTTGGCTCAGATCATGATCCCGGGGTCCTGGGATCAAGTCCTGCATCAGGCTTTCTGCAGGAAGCCTGCTTCTCCCTCTGCCTATGTCTCTGCCTCTCTCTGTGTGCTTCATGAATAAATAAATAAAATCTTTACAAAAAGAAAAAAAAAAAACGGAAAAAAACAAAGAGGGAAAGAAGGTTTCTGACACTAAGGCGCCCATGCTCCTTGACTATTATGTTGTGCTCATCTGGGAGACACAGGTGCACAGATTGCCCATTTAGTGGGATGAAGAAACCTGAATGGGGTTGATTCCGTAGAGATTTTAAACACAAATGCCGTGAAAAGCTCAGTCTAACTAACATTAACACAACAGAAACAGATGTATTAAAATAGTATTCACTATCTTGGCTTCTCTGCATTGATGCTTTTACTGCATCCAGAAGTGAAAGTGTCTCCTACAGCCCTTCAGAACGACAAACGTCCTGATGAGTACAACAAATACAATTTCAGAGTTTCAGTTCAATGTCAACTAGCTAAGTGAAAACCTCCATATGAGTTGGATGGTAATATTTTTGTCTACGGACTATTACTTCTAGACGGGTTGAACCCCAGACCAATTCGAAAGGTATTATTGTTTCTCTATGCAATGGAAAATTCTTCCTCAGTTTTGAAAAGTATTTTTCAAGAATGTTTATAGAATTGATTTGGAAATTTTTTTCTATTAAAACCCAGCATCATAGCATGTTTTTAAAAACATCTGAAGCCCAAATCTCACCATATGTCAGACTACTAGTATATCTTATATGAGCATTCAAGGTAGATAATTCAACAGATGGTTCCTACAGTCTCTTCTGGGTACAGTTGATTCCCCATACCAAAATTGTTTCTTTCCCAGTCTCAGAATTGTGGAATGCTTCCTTACCTTAACCTCTGAAAATGGACTGCTTATAATACATTTGCTAAGGGACATGCATCATCATTAAAAAAAATAAAGCTTTACCTCCATAGGTATGTTTCTGGGAAAAGTGAGTATAATCAAATTTTTGTAAGTCAAATCATATTTTAAATGTCTCGGGGGAACTCATTATTTAATAAAATAGGCATGGAGAGAATAATCACATTGTGATGTGGCTTTTCATAAAGCAGGGCACACCTGTATCACACTCTGTCATGGCTATGGGCTTCAATCTAGAGCTGAGTTTGAGCGTAGCCAGGTCTGCCTTGGACTCAAGTCAAGGGAATTAAGTTACTGAGTACTGAGGATCTTGTTACAAGGCAGTCTCCTTTATAAGCTGTGTCAGCACGGGTCCTATAGTTAGTGCTTTATAAAGATGTGAAAATCTGCTATATCTATAAGTTTAAAAGTACATTAAGCAAATTAATTCGCTTTGATGATGTCTCTATTTTGTCATGTCAGCCATAATTATTTGTTTGACTGAAGAATTTTAAAGGAGTGTGTATGTAAATTTTGCAAATCCTTTATTTCCTGGTAGGGATCTAGACTCAATCAATAGGTTCACGTATTGAGAATAAAGATAACAGCTAGAATCATGAGGATAAAAACGTAAAAACACTAAACCAACAAAAATTGTGCAAACAAAATCTTTTCAAAAATGAAAGAACACTTACTAATCCCATGAAAACCCACTTTCTCTTTGAATTGTCAGTGCGGCTTGCATATTACAGGGAGAGAATATGGTAAAACAGAAACATTAGATATCTTCGAATTATGACTTTGTATTGTCGGGGAAGACTTGCAATAAGGTGGCCGGGGCAGAGCAGTGTCTGTCAGTGGGGTCTCAGTGACCCTCATCACACGGTGCGCAGATCCTGTTGCTTCAGTTTGTCTGATAGATGGTCAGGATGCTGCTTGTATGGGATGAGCTGAGTACAACTCTGATTCATATGGACAGTAGGAACAAGTACACAAGAATCCCTTGAAAATATTTAGCTAAAATCCAATCACATACACACACGTTGGTGCCAGTTCGAACTGCAATGTTAAGATCTAGTTGCCCCAGCCAGTTTTTACGTACAACAAATGCCTCAGATTTCAGCTATTTGAGGGGACAATGTGCTGAGCAAAGAAAAAATATCTTATTCTAGATAGGGATGGAAAGGGGCAGTGTCCAAGACCCCTAATGGCACACACACACATACACTACGCCTTATCATTATGCCAACCAGAGAATGTCAGAACTAGGGGTCTAAATAGCTCCATTTGTCAAATTTCTGCTATGCAGCACACACTGCATTGTAGGCACTTGGTATACATTGTCTTATTCCTCACAATAACCCTGCAAAATATGCGTAATTATTCCCATCACACAGAGGAGAAAATGGGGATGCAGAGACATTCAGCAACTTGTCTAAGGTTACACAGCTGGTGGCTTCCAAAGAATTCCAGAATCTTTGATAAAATTTTCCTTTTTTTTTTAACAGTGCCCCCAAATGGCTCACTTAATAGAATACACAAAAGCTAGCTTTTAATTCTTGAAGATCCCAACTTTTAGCTACTGACCATTTAGAATGTGGACAGCTTCAGGCTCCAGAATCAACTATCTGAGTAATGAAACTAGAATATGCAGATGTCACACAGAGCCCTGAATTCATTCTATCCCAGATGAAGAATCTTTTCTATAGAGAATTTTATGGGGGAGACAAGTAGAACTTAAGTATTCTCACAAAAAGCTTTATTTTTTTTAAGATTTATTTATTTATTCATGGAGACACACACACACACACAGAGAGAGAGAGAGAGAGAGAGAGGCAGAGACACAGGCAGAGGGAGAAGCAGGTTCCCATGCAGGGAGCCTGATGTGGGACTCGATCCTGGGAGTCCAGGACCACGCCCTGGGCCAAAGGCAGGCACCAAACCGCTGAGCCACCAAGGGATCCCCCACAAAAAGCTTTAAATTTGACTGTGTTCTAGGTTCAGTTTATCAGGTGTGTGATTGAGTTCAAGGACCTTCCAGAAGAGACAACACCAAACTAAGTACTTGGTGAAGTAAAGCATTGTGTTGGCCCACGGGAAGGGGGGCTATGGATAAGAAAAAGAGGTGACAGGGATGCCTGGGTGGCTCAGCGGTTGAGCATCTGCCTTTGGTCCAGGGCATGATCCCACGGTCCCGGGATCGAGTCCCACGTCAGGCTCCCTGCATGGAGCCTGCTTCTCCCTCTGCCTGTGTCTCTGCCTCTCTCTCTCTCTCTCTGGGTCTCTCATAAATAAATAAATAAAAATCTTAAAAAAGAAAAGAAAAAGAGGTGACAGTTACATTAGTTTTATAGTTTACAAAGACATTTTTAGACATTAATCCCATGGGGGACGAATGAACGTTTTCCTGCTGCATGGAGAAAACAAAGCTTAGAGAATATAAGGCATGGACTCTTTCAAGAAGCCTGTAGCTAAGAGGGGGAGGACGAGTGGAAACCAAGGACTCTAATGTCAGGAGGGAGAGAGAAGTGTCAGGACTTGACAACAGAATAGTGAGGTGGGGGTGAGGAGGAAGTGGAGGGGTGCCATTCTGGGGGATGACCAGAATCTTGGGAAAGCCTCACCGGTGGCATTAGTCTTGAGGCCAGCAGTCAACCCATGGAGGGTTATCTGCGATGGGCTGTAGCTTTTGAAGGCCTAGGTTCCTTGTCTCCATCCTCTCCCAGGACCGAGGCAGACAGACAGCAGGATTGGGAATGGGGCTCAGCCAGGGAGGTGTCCTCATCTAAAGCAGAAGGAAGGCACATTCCGGAGCACCGCTTTCCAACCCTCGGTGTTCAAGCGAATCTCTTGCTAAAATGCCATTTTGATCCAGTAGGTCTGGATTGGGACCTGAGACTCAGTGTTTCTAATAAACTCTCCAGGCAATGCTTGATGCTGCTGATCCACGGGCCACACTGGGAGGTGGGGGTGGGGGTGGGGGTGGGGGAGGAGCATCCACTTCACCGAGCAGCCTGAGAAGAGCAGACTGCTCGGGTCTCACGCCAGACTTAACCGGATCGGAGTTCGCATTTCGACGAGATCCCCAAGGGGCTCAAAGGTGCATTTAACTCGGAGAGCTGCTGCTTGATCCGCAGGAGGGGCCCGAGGAGGTCCGGACGTCTCCGGCAGGGCAGTCCCGCCGGCAGGCCGCTTCTCTCCGCAGGGCCCCGGGGAGCTGCTCCCCCGGAGCCCGAACCAGTAGCAACCGCGGGAGGTGCTCGCCTCGTAATCCTCGTCGCCGGGTTCCGTTCCGCCCCGACCGGCGCTTCCCCGGGGCGCCCCAGCTGCGCCGCAGCCCCGCGCCCGGCCGCTACCGCGCACAGCGGGCGCCCCCGGAGCTGCGGCGGCGCGGGGCGGCCAGGCGGGGGCGCCGCAGACTAGGCTGTGCGGCCCGGGGCGGCTCCGAGGGCGGCTCCGAGGGCGGGGGAGCGGCGGGGCCCACGTTCCCACACGGCGGGAGCGGCGGGAGCGGCGGGAGCGGCGGGAGCGGCGGCTCGCTACCTGGGGGCGGCGCGCGTCGCCCGGACCGCGGCTCCCCGGGGAGCCCCGTCGGGGGACAGCCCCCAGCCCCGGGCGGTGAGCGGGCCGGCCTTCCCCGAAACTACCGCTGACTCTAGCCCCGAGCTGCGCGAGGGCCTCGGGGACCCAAGGCCGCCCACAGAGCATCACTATCGTTGTTACTAGGAGCCCCGCCGCCCCGCCGCCCCGCAGCCCCGTCCCTCTGCGCGCTTCCGAAGTCGGGGCGGGGCGGAGCGGGGCGGGGGTGTTGAGCGACCCGAGGGTTGCAGGAGGATTGTAAAACCTAACGATTTGCTAAGAAATCGGGGCCGAGAAAACGCAATTTACAAAAGGGCGAGTTTTACGGGGGAGAGAGGGGAGCCGGGCGGGGAGCGCACGGCCGCCGAGCCTCGCCGCCTGCTCGCAGGAGCCTCCCGGCCGCGGGCGCGCCTCCCTCCAGCCCCGCCGCGGGCGCCGCGAGCCTTTCGCAGGAAGAGGAGGCTGCGGGGGCGCCCCGGGCCGCGGCGTCGGCGCATCCCCGCCCCCCCCGCCCCAGGTCCCTGCGGGTCGCGGTCTCAGCCCGGCTCCCGGTCCTCGCCGGCGCTGGGGGCGCGCGTCCCCCCCGCGAGCCTCCCTTGCGGGCCGGAGCGCAGCGGACACCGCGGCTCACACCCTCGCGCAGCCGCCGCCGCCGGGATGCGCGCGTCCCCCCCGCCCGCCGAGGTGCTCGGAGGATGTCGGGCTAAACCGACCGTCTTAGCACTTATCAAAGCCTGCGTGCTCGGTCTCGAGGCTTATCGGCTTTGGCCAAACTTTGTGTGTGTGTGTGTGTGTGTGTGTGTGTGTGTGTGTGTGCACGCGCGTGCGCGCGTGTCTCCACCCTCCTCTCGCCTCCTCACCCCCGCCCGTGCAGGGCGAAGTAGTCCTATATAGCGATGATAAATATCCCTGTTGATCACTTGATTGATTACCTCCCTGAAAGGTCACGCGGGCTCGCAGTAATTTCCTTTTGCCTAAGGCTCCCTTTTCACTTTTACTCTGGCACGACAGCTCCGAGTACACGGGATCTTTATTTTTTATTTTAACCCCTAAATGCAACCCCTCCCGAAAACAATGCAGACAAGAAAAATCGAATAAAATCAACTCGAGACCTTTTAGCTCACTCGCGGTCGCCTTCCCCATCTTGCTCCTTTCTTTGCTTCTGGCCCCCGCCCCTCCTGCTCCGGCCCCCTCGCCCCAACTCAAATGTATTCTAGACACTATTTAATAGATGAGTGTCTTGCAAGTAAACTCAGGCGTCCCTTGGGTCTGCATTTCATGTCTGTGACTCTCTTTCTCCCGTGGACTAAAAATTCGGATTTAAACCACTAGACAAGCTATTAATTTAGCTAGACTACCCAGGGTCCTGAACCCAATTAATTTCTAATAATTATAGCCCAAGGGGGCTAGATAGATCTCCCTGCCTCTTTCTTTTATTGCCACTCCACGCCACCGAGGTCAGCGTATAATAATAAAGTGTATATTTTGAAAGCGATCTCCAGAACAGTGAGTTATTGCAATGAATGAAAATTGTTTCCATTTTGGCTAATTGAGCCCGTGGCCGAAAGCTAGAGCTCTGAGACTAAATAAAGAGGACTGTTTCCTTTCAACATGAAGAAACCCCTGCCTAGCTCTGGTCACCCAGCGAGAGTTTAATTTCTTAACAGCCAACCTGAAACCCAGCGTTGGGTAAACAGTATTAATAATTGCATTACAATGATTAAATTAATCTTGCTGGTAGCCAGGAGAATATAGGTTGAATAGCAAGATGTAAAGTTCACTGCACAAAGACAATAGGCCAAGAAATACCTCCATAAAGAATTCAAACTTTCTTCCAAAGACACTGCGGGGCTGGTTCAATTATAATTCGAGGAAAGGAAAAGTTCCTGTTGCATGCAATGCATTGAAAATCATTTGCCGTTTTTTAGCATTTATTAAAGAAACGTGGTTGGCGAAAGGGTATCCTTCTCTTGTCCTCTTCCATGACCCCTCTCCCTTTCAACTCCCATCTTGATCTCTCTACTTCTCCTTAAAAAAAAAAAAAAAAAAACCACACACACACACACACACACACACACACACAAACCACAACCTCCCCAAACCCCCGAAACAAAATATGACAGTAATAAAAGAAGCAAATCCAGACAGCCCGTAAGCTCATCGACTTTCCAAGGAGGCACTGCTTCCAGGATGCTCTCTTCCGTTGGAGAAAACGCAAGAAAACGTTGGTACCCAAGCCCCCTGGAGGAAACGAATTTCAGGAGGAGAGGGAAAGGTGGGTGGTGGGGAGTCGGGGAGCGAGGGCAGCTCGGCCAACCGGTTGGAGGCCTCTTTTCTCTTGAGCGAGCCACAGCTTGGACGTCCCGTCCGAGGGTTTTGGGAATCCGAGGGGCCGCTGAACAGAAAGTCACCTGCTTGGGTCTCACGGCTGAGACTCAGGACAGGTGGAGCTGACGGGGTTCCTGCACTTGGAAGTGGGAGCCCGCCCAGGTCCGCACGCGGGGGCCGCGGCGCTGCAGGCGGCGAGCGCAGTCCGCTGCTGCTGGGCGTTTGCTCCATCAGGTTAAACACACTTGAACTAGAAACTTGGCTTTTTTTTTTTTTTTTTTAAATACTCACCCAAGGCAGAAAGCAAATGAAAGAGAGAGAGAGAGAGAGAGAGAGGGAAAGAGAGAGAGAAACCCAGCTTTCAGGTTTGAAAATAAAAGTGATGATATTGTGAATACTTTACTTAAAAAAAAAAAAAAAACAACAAAAAACCACCCAGCAAAAAGAATGATGCCTTGTCTATTCACAATGGTTTGGCCCTAAGGCGCAGAGGAGTTTGTGTTTATTATTTCAGTTGGAAGGGGTTGGATTTGCTCGTGTCCCGAAACTCCTGGAAAGACCAGGCATTCGCAGAGGCGGCCGCGACCCCAGGGACTTTAAAAACCAGAAGGGGAGGGTACTCCTGCGGCGCGTCACCTCGGTGCCCTTCGCCCTCTAGGAAAGTTTAAAAGACAGGGATCCTGAAGTTTGGGGACTCAGATTGTATTTTCTTGAGTCATTCATACCCTCCCCAATTCCCTTCACAGCCCCCACCCCACCCCTGGCCCGCCACGTGGTTTTTAATTTCTCAGCAGAAACAATCCCCGCAGCTTCACATGTGGGTCTTCTGTTTAATCTTGGGTTTGGTTCCAGGGTACCTTCGTTTCTTAGAAAATTCCCTGGCACTCCTCTTCACCTCCTCTCCTCGAGGGGACCAGGATATGGACACCCACCCCCCACCCGGGGATTAGATGAAAGGAATCAATGAGAGCAGCAGAGGGGAGGATAGGAACTCTTTTTATTATTTTTTTAAAGCATCCCCAGGCTGAGAAGGTGAAAAGTCCCAGGCTGAGCCTCCTACTGTCCTGGGAGCTCCTCCTCCCCATGGGGGCTTCCTTCTCTCCCGGGGGACTGGGCTCTGGAGGTTCTTGATGGTTGGGAGGGGTCTGATGCTCCAGTGCAGCCTCTCTGTCCTTTGGTCTAAGTGGGGGTCCCCAGGGAGTCCTTAAACTGCTTCTCTGATCGTCCTGCCGGCCAGCGAGGCGTTTCTCTCCCTAGAGATTTTATTCCCTTTCTAAAGGTTCTCAATCCCCCACTTCTCTTTTCCTGGGAGAACACTTACTGGTCAGAGGGGAGGCACGACTCCATCTAAACTGAGAGGAGCCTGTGAACTCACACTCACAGACCTCTGGGTATCCACACTCAGAATGTTGAAGTGCCTGATGCTTTTGCACCCACCTCTGTTGTGCTTAAGTACACCACCTGGATGGACAGAGCAACAGGAATTGTAGTCGGACTGGAAGAAAAAAAAAAAAAAAAACCCACCTGCCTCTTCAATCCGGAGGGAATGGTAGAGTTCTCTTGTGTCCATCTGGTGCTTACCAGAACCTTCTCTTTGGGAAGTTGTTTTACTCCTGCTCTGCGTAATTCTTTCCTTTGCTTCCTTTCTTTCCCCCACATTTCAACATTTCACATCTGTCTCTCTTGGGACCTGTACTTGGTTCTCCAGGGACCTGTATCCTTCAGCCACATGCTTCCAGAATTACACAGCTCTGAGGAAAGAAATGGTGGGCATCCCTAGCCAGGGCGATCCTTTGAATTTTGATTTCCTCAAACAGAGATTTTTTTATTTCTTTATTTTTTTAAATTTAACGAGCCATTGATGAATGCCCTTTAGGCTTGAGCCTTGCTATTTGCTCAAGGTATCCTCAATGATCTCCCCTTCCCTCCCCTGCCTTTGCCAGACTCATGGCCAGGGCTTGCTTTTCTTTTCCTTTTCCTCTAACTGGAACATCAAGGATGTACTGTTGCAGCACAGAGACTGAAAAGACTGTAATTTTCTTTTACGGTGTCTGGCAGGATTTGCAACAGATATTATTGGGGACGTAAATAGCTCATGGAAGGTATTGAACAAAACTGTTTAATGCAAGGAGGTTGTACCAAGAGAAAATCTATACGTAGTTGAAATTGATTCATACCTTGAACACAGCTGGCCCCTTTAGGATTTCCCCGTTTCTGTGTGCCCACTTCATTGGCAAATCCTGTAATTAAAGCAACTTTCGACAATGTTTTTTTTTTTTTTTTTAAGGGTGGGGGAGGAATTCCCCCCCTCACCCCCACCTCCTCTTTCGCTTGACCCAAAAGGTTGTGGCTTTAAGCGAGTGAGTGAAAATGGCAGGCAGGCTGAGCTGCAGCAACAGGAGATGGGGGCAGCGGTGGGGGAGGCCGGAAGGTGACAGCCGACCTCGGGGAAGCAGGAGGTCTTGGATGTTAAATGCCCGAGCCTGCCCGGACCTGGGAATCAAAGTGCTCATCACTACTGGGTGGGACTGGACCACTGAAATGCTCCAAGGGTAGCTGCGAGCGTTGGTACTATACCTAACATCAAGGAAGAAAACAGCTACTTAATTCTGCTTTCAACTCTGAAAGCACAAGCCGCAATAGCTCCAGCAGCAGTAGGAGCGGCAGCAGCAGATTTCCTGAAGTTCAGGATGATTCTCACTTTCTCCTGGATCATTTGTCAAGAGTCCTGTGCTTCTCGTTCTTTAGCACGGAAAAGGTCTCAAAAGCCCCACTTCTCGCTTTCTCCGTGGATGGTATAGAAAATCTCCTGCAATTTATGGTGGGAAAAACAGTAATAGTAATGATACAGGCTTATTGGAGATTCCGACGCGAAATCAATCCTTTGCCGTAGTCTTTTTTTATGCCGCCCCCCCCACCCCCGCGCCCGCCTTTTTTTTGGGGGCGAGGTGTCTGCTCCCCTCTGGCTCCCTGTGCTCGCTCCCCGCCCCCCGCCGCCCTCCCCGTGGCTCCCTTTCTCCGCCTCCTCAGCGATTGCCATCTGACAAGATCTCCAAATCAAAGTGATAAATCGCTCCAAACTTTTTTTGGCGGCGCTGAGATGTTGGAGGGGCGTCTAGCGCGCATGTGCGAAGGTGTCCGAACTGACAATGCTGGAGAGATAGCGAGTGTGGATTGAGAGAAAGGGAGAGAGGGAGGGAGAGAGAGTGAAAGAGGGAAAGACAGAGTGAGTGTGTGTAAGTGCGTGCGTGCGTGTGTGTGTGTGTGTGTGAGAGAGAGAGAGAGAGAGAGAGAGAGAGAGAGAGGAGCGAGGGAGGGAGCGAGAGGGAGAGCAAAAGAAGGAAAAGATCCAAGAAAAAAAAACCCCAACCACACACCAGCGGCTGCAGGACTGGGCACAGCATGAGATCCAAAGGCAGGGCAAGGAAACTGGCCACAAGTAGGTGCAATATCCCTTTTCTATTGGCTTTCCCCCTCCTCTGCCATCTTGCATATCTGTCTCCAGCGCTCCGGGAGGGAGCGCGCAGCTGCCTCGGGCGCCGGGGCCCGGGCGGAGGGCGGGCGCAGCGCAGCCCCAGCAACCTGCCGGCCCCAGCCTCGCGCCCGGCCGCCCGCGCTCCCGCTGCTGGTGTGGGCGCCGGAGGAGCCGGGGCAGCCCTCAGCCCCGCGCACCGACCAGCTGTGGCAACCCCGGGGTGGGGGTGGGGGTGGGGGCGGCCGGGACCGGGGTGGGAGGGAGAAGAGCGCGCGAGAGCCAGCGGGAAGGGGTGGGGTGGGGTGGGGTGGGGGGGGAGAGGAGATGAGAGAGTCTCCCCCTCCCCTCCCCTTCCCCCCAGGCGGAGGAGAGTCGCCTCTGGCCAACCAGCTAGTCCCGCGGATGGGAGGGGGAGCGGGGGATGGGGGAGGCGGGCTGGGGATGCGAGCGTCTGCGAGCCGCGGGTTGTTTCTGGGGCTCGGGGTGGGCGGCGGGCTCCGCGGGAGCCGCGGCGGCGGCGGCGGCGGAGTTGGGGAAAGTTGCGAGGCGGCCGCGGGAAGTTGCGCGGGCCGGCGGGCGGGCGGGCTGGCGGGCGGGCGGGCTGCGCCGAGCGGCGGGCGCGGTAGTGGGCGCTGTGCGCTCGGCGGTGCCCCGGGGCGGGCGCCGCGCGGCGGGACGGGACGGCGGGGCGGGCCGGGGGCTCCCGCGCGGGGGCCGGGGCCCGTGGGGTCGGGCGCGCGCCGCCGGCTCGGCGGAGGGCGCGGGGGCAGGTGAGCGGAGCGGAGGCCCGGCGAGCGCGCGGGGATGGGCGCGGGGCGCGCGGCCAGGGGCGGCCGCCGCGGGGGACAGGGGCCGGCGGGGCCTGCTCCCGCCCGCGAGCTCCGGGCTGGCGGGGCGCCGGGTGGCCCCCAGGGGGCGGGCTGCCGGGACCGTAGGCCGCGGGGAGAGCGCCGCTCGGCCTCCCGCTCTATTTCTGGATACAGCCCGGGTCTCGGGTCACTAACCCTCCCCGGCGCCCCCTGCCTGCCCGGCGCGGCGCGGCCTGGGTCACGCGGGACCTGGGGGCTCGCGCTCGGGCAGGGGCGGCGGCCCCCCCCCCCACTCTTCTCGCAGAAGTGTTGGGGGGACTTCGCCTGGAATGGTCCGCGGAGCCGACGCGGTCTGGAAAGGCGGGAGCCTCGGCCGGGACTGCGGGCGATAGGACCGGGTCTGTCCAGATGCTTCCCCCGCGAGCGTCAGGGGGACCGGGAGGTGCGGCCCCGAGCGGCCCCAGCCCGCCTCCCGGAGGTGTCAGGCCGCCGTCCGCCCTCCCACTCGCTGAAAACACCTAATTGTTCTGCTTGTGGACCAGAGAAAGGAGGCACGGGGGAGGGTAGGATGCTTCGGCCCCGTGGAACCCCCAGTCTCTCCCCCCTTCGCATCCCCCCGGGGGCCCGCAGCCGCCGCGCGCCGACCGCGGCACCCCTGCGGGCTGGGCTCCTCGGGCTCCTCGGGCTCCTCGGGCTCCTCGGGCTCCTCGGGCCGCGGGACGCCGCGTCGCGCCCAGTGGGGAGGTGTCCTCGCCGGCGCCCGTCCAGCGCCCGTCCAGTCCCCACGCAAGCACTGACCACCTCCCGGGACGCTTCCTTTCACCCCGTCCTCGAGATCCCCCTGGACAGGGCTCCCGGGTCGTCAGTCCGTCTGTTTCTCTTTTGGACACTGTTCCTGCCACTTAGCCGCGACGCTGTCCGAGGGCGCCGGGAAGACCCGGTGTTTTCTGTTTTCTTTTAAACGAGGCCGGTGTCTTTATATTCATCCGAGGAGAAATTAAATGTGCATAGGCTCGGAGGCCTGGGGGCTTCAATTCCGGCTGAAGGTTTGGAGCGTGTGCGTGTGCATGTGTGTGCGTGTGCATGTGTGTGTGTGCGCGCGTGTGTGTGTGTCTGGGGGGAGAGGACCGTGCGCGGGAGGGAGGCGTGCAGAGCCTGTTCCAGCCGTGCCTAAGTCGCGAAATGAAAGCCGAATGCTTTGCGCCTCCTTGCCCGGGATCCGCCGAAGTGAAAGCAGAACACAAAACCCTTCGAATTTTCTTGAGCAACTTTTTTCAACTTATTTTAATTGCCAAGCTCTACGCCGCCCTGCTAAAATACCCCCGCTCGCGCAGCCCGCTGCACGTCCAGAAACTGAACCTCATTTTCCGATCGGATGGTACTTGTCATTCTTCCAGTGAGAGACTCATTTTTTTTTGGGGGGGGGAGGGGGGTGTCTCCGGGGCCGGTGAGGATGCCGCGGCCGCGTTCCGGTCCCTACAAGGGAACTCGTGCAAACTTTCCTCGCTGCGCCTCCGAGTCTGCTCCCGCGGCTCCAGCTGTGGCCACCGGGCAGCCCTGCTTAGGCAGGAGCGCGCTGCTGTCTGCGATTCTCCAGTTACAACCCGAGCCATAAAGGAAATCATATCAAATGTAGGGATTTTTTTTTTTTTTTTTGTATTTTAAGGCGCTATTTCCTAACCCCCCGCCGCGGTGCGTGAGTTTCGGAGATAGGCAGTGACCCCTTGCCGCGCAGCCCAGCAAAACTTCGCCGCTCTGTCTGCCTTGCTTGCTTTCTTTTTCTGGGTTAGAAAGAGGCAGTTGTGACCAGCATACTTTAAAAAGCATACCTTTATGCTCTTTTTTTTTTTTTTTAACATGCAAAGCCAACATTATAATGGAAACAAATCACATAGGAACTAGTCGTTTTCTGCACTCCTTGTTATTCTTTTTTTTTTTTTTGTCTTTTGTAAATTTCTGTGGTGGCCAAGTCCTGTCAGGGTCTTGGCTACAGTACAGGATCCCATGGACCCTGAAAGTATCCACCGAAGTTAAGCCCAGAATGAATGCACAACCCATGCACAACCCATGTTCCAACTTATAGGGCTTGTTTTTTTTTTTTTCCTCCCCCTACAATAGTTGAAACCGAGAAATTCGTTGCAAATCATTTGGGAGGAATAAACTGTTTAATTAAAAAAACAAAGAAGGGAAAAGCAAGAAGATTGACAGTTGTACTGTCTAAAGCCCTTGGCTTTTATTCCCATCTTTAAGAAGAGAAAACTAAAAGCCAAGCAGACTCTGGCAGCGCCTGGAGGCTTCCCAGCGGTTTTTTTGGGCAGCTAGGAGAGAGAGCACCTGGGCGGTGCTGGAACTGCCAGTTGCAACTTTTTTTCTCCTGGTGATGGGAAAGAAGTCAGGTTGGGTTTGCCCAGCCTGTCTAGAGCCGAAACACCGAGGCAGCCCCCACCCCACTTCTCTCAAGTGACACCCGGCAGGGTTTCAATCACAGCCATGAACGAGTTGCAACGTGTAACCCCCCCTTAGCTACCGGCCCCCCAGAAGTCTCGTAAAGACCCAGAAGGCGATGCGATTAGCAAGACCCCGGAGAGGGGGGCACTTGTTACTTGTACACTTGATCTGTGTTTAAAAAGGGGCTCTTAAATAGGGAAGGTAGATGAGGACCCTCCCTCATGTGCTTAAACTCCTCACCTTAGCAGCCCAATACCTAAGATAACAAAGGAAGTGCGCACCCAGGTTCCAGCCTGCACTGCCCGCATGCCCACTCATGTATGTTTTTCTCCATAGTTTAAAAAAAGGGGGGGGGGAGATTGCAATACAGAGCTTTGTTTAAAAAACACATTTTGCTTGTTTATTTCAGACTGCTTTTGAGGAGGAAAAAAACCGCTCGCCCGACAGAGGCAGAGGCCCCTTCTAGGAAGGCGGTTTATTTGCCATTACTTGACCATTACCCTGGCTTAGGGCTTCTTTATTGCGTTTGGCACTTGGAGCGCAGTCTTCCTGCAGCATTTCGATGTGTTTCCAAAAAGAAAAAATTTCTATGTTTAGGAGAAGGTTAATAACGCTTTTCAGTGCCCCCCCCCCCCCCCCACTGTGGAAGGGTACGGTTCATTAGCTGCGGAGGCAGGAAGGCTAGGAAGAAAGGCTCCTGTTTCAGGTTTTTATTTGTAGGGGCTGAGAAGTCGCAGGTCTTGGCGACGGTGTGCGTGTGAGTGTGTGCATAAGTGTGCGTGAGCTGGTCTTTGCAGGGCAGCCCAGTTCTCGGGTTTTCTGAGCGGAGGCCTCTCCCTCTGACCCGGGGCCTGGCCTCTTCCACCGACAGACACTCACCACGTAGGACGCTTATCGAATAGAAATTAATGCGTCATCCTAAGAAATTTCTGCTTTCTTCTTCTGTTTTATCAAGTTGAAGGTAGGAACTCCGTAAGCAGTTTCCCTTTAAACATCTTGTCGTCTGGGAGTTTATTTTATTTCACTTCTGAAAGTTGGGGCCAGGTTATCGCAGCAGACGTGGCCTGGGGCAGGAAGGACAAGGATGGGGACTGGGGGGCGGGCAGGAAGGGCAAAGGAGGGCAAGAGAGAGCCCGACTTGGTGCCCTCGGCCCATCTAGCTCTGTCCCCCTCTCCCCCGCACCTCCTCCGTCTTGCCTCTGCTCCAAGCGGTCCCGAAGTGGAGAAACTTGACTTGTCACCGTCTGGCCAATGGCCCTCACCCCCGTTCCGAGGAACTCAGCAAATAGAAGAGCCCCAGTCCCAAGAGCTGGGCACAGCCTCCCACCCCTCATCTCAGAGCCGGCTCAGGCAGTGGAAGTGGGTTCTCTTGAGGAGTGGGGTGGAGCTGGGGAGGCCCTGGGAGGAGGCTGGCAGGCTCACCCAGGGAGGACCCCCACACCTTCTGCCTCCAGCTGCCCAGCTCCTGGTTCCCAGGCTTAGGCCAGATCTTCCCTCTTTCCAGGCTCAGAGATGCTGAGTGCCTGGCAGGCTGCCTCTCTGAGAGCCCGATGTGCACTCACTGTGTATACACACGTGCACACACGCTCACTTCTCTCTCTCTCTCTCTCTCTCTCTCACACACACACACACACACACACACACACACACACTCACAGGTCCGGAGTTAAGGAACACACAAGCGGGGAGGTCAAGCACACCTTCATTCACTCTTCCCGGCAGGGGTGGGGGGTGGAGGGAGAGAGCGGCTGAGGGGAGACCCTGCGGAGGAGACACACACACTATAGTGGTGCCAGGCACATTTTTCTGGAGTGGTGGTTAACCCTTCCTTGGCTGGAAGCCGCTGCTTTAGGCACTCTCTAAAAAGATCTGTGGGGTCTGCTTTTCTGTTCATCTGGGCAGCCCAGTATGAATCATTAGTTCCCTCCCCACCCCATCTGCCACGGTCCTGTTCTAAAATTAGATTTTCCCCTTCTCACTCTTCTGGCCTTGGGAGTTTACCAGAGAATTCTCAAGGAAATTGGCTGTGTAGTGAGAACAAGTGTGAGGAAGAGGATAAAAAGGAGACAAACAAATGGAGCAGAAAACAAGAGAGGGAGAAAGGTAGGAGCAGCGTGCCCCTTTCTCCACGTTCCCCGTTTGCACACAGATTGGTATTATATTTTTCCCCCAGCAAATGAAAAAAAGTATAATCCTTGTTAATTATCCTTGCTTACATGCCATACAAGAAACTTCAGAGATGTTTCTACATAAGGAAGAAACTGTTTACAGAACTCTTTCAAAAGTGTGACATATCGCTCTAGTTCAGCACTAAAAAGCTAAACACACTTGCCCTCCTTTGAAGTGCCCTGGCGAGGGCAGCTTATTTGAGTGCGGTTCAGATATTGCTGTGGGTATAACTAATGGCCTCTACCTATTTAGCTCAAGTGGGAGGAGAGAAAGGCCTAAATTCCTTGTCCAATGGGTCCCTCTGGAGACTGGGTTCTGGCTCCTGGCCAGTTCTGTACAATGTCAACATTGAATATTTGAATTCCCAGACTCTATTTAACAAGTTTCTAAATAAATAAACTCATTGTGTGTCTGTGTTTAAAATTATTTCACCTCTTTCATAAAAGCTACAGCATCTTATTACATTGGGCTTGCAAGTTGATTTTTAAAAAAATAAACAAACAAACAGAGCTTAAGGCATTTTAATAGGCAGACCTTCACCATATGTATGTTTTGTAAAGACACTCTCTCACTTGTGCCTGGGTAGGCACTGTTTCTATGGATCTTGGGCTGGACTGTGTGCTGTGATAGCGAATTATAATAAAAAACCACGCTACATTCAGAAAGTCAGTGAAATATTAATCACATGAAAAGGGAGGCTTGAATGTGTAACTACAATGTCCTTAGATATTTGATAATTTTGTCTGCTGGGTCCTACAGGGGATGTGTCCTAAATGGATATCTGTAGAGTACCCCAGTCCATGGGTATCGGTAGATCTAGAGCTCTGCCCAGATGATGTTTTATTTCTGGACATTTTTTTCTCTATGTGTGTCTGTCTTTGTAAGTTGGAAAGGGTAGATACACAAATGCTATCCTCATATTTCAGTTTGATTTTGAGACGGACTACGGGAATTCTATGTTTTTACCATTCTCTCAGCATATGAGCATTCACAGCATTTTAATGAAGATAGGAACATACTTGTTCTAAGAAGTACATACTTAATTAAAAAAGAAAAAGGCAAATCCTAGTCCTCTTGAAAGTGTGGACCCCATCTGGAGTTGTTAGGAAAGAAAGTGGAATTCACTCTAATTTATGTGTATAAAGTACAACATTATTAAAAAGAATGGGATTTGAAAGGGCGCATAGCAAAACCCATAACAGTTAGCTGGTAACATGGAGAGCTCAAAGCCAAGAAAAAAATACCACCAACCCGTGCAAACCCTAAAATAGATTACAATGACCTCAGCCATTTTCATTTTCAAAAATAATAGCCATGATTAAAATGGGGAGTGGTGTTTTACTTGGAACCATACTCTTCTGCATTATTATAAAAGCTGTTTTGTGGTTAAGGAACTGTTTCATTATAGAAAAAAAGCAAGTGAATTTTTAATCAAATTCCTGACTCTTCAAAAGCTCTTATTCTTGAATTACTTTTTATTTTAATTTTAGTTATTATTCTTATTCATTAGCAAACGTGCTTTTGGCTTGTATATTCAGCCAAAGCCTTGACTACTAACTTTTATAACAAATCTAAGAAGAAATGTTATTTAGAAAAGAGATTTTGCTAATCCCCTCAGTAAACACCTGCCTTGGGGTCGCTGACTATATATAACAGGAAGAACCAAGGCTTTCTTAACCTTGTTAAAGAACTTGCCTGAAGGAATTAATTTTGTATGTTAGAATTGTTCAAATTATGACATTTGTGAAAGTCCTTGTATAGAGCACTTGGTGGGCTTCAGGAAAGCAGGCTTGTGATACAAAGATCAGTGAGATCTCTCTGTGTGATAAGCCACATTTCCTTCTTTCAGAAACATTGCAAACATGCTCATCAGAGTTTGAATCTGGGTATGGCCCCCGATGGAACAGCCGGGTCATCTTCGAGTTATTGAATGAATGTTTCTGAATGTACCTTTTTTTTTTGTTTGTTTGTAAAGTGGAAGTAATAATACCACCCACCTTGGGCTGCTGTGAGGGTTAACTGGGATAATGCATGCAAAGTACCTGAGTCAAAAGCGATCATTCAACAAATTTGTCATTTTCCTTCCAATATATCAGTTAAATTTTCAGAAGAGAAATTTTTTAGACATACTTCCCGCCACTCCATTTTTTTTATAAAGTCTCATTTTTAGAAGCATTTGCATGTCTATAGTAAGCGTTTTGTCTGTCTTCTCAATAAATCATGCCCTGAGGATAAATTTAGGCACATTAAAACTATACACTAAGCCAAAATAGGCAGTACATTTATTCTGACAACTGGAGAATCTTCCTCTTTTGGGGAGGGGGACGCTGGGTCAGTAAAGTGATTGAAATTTTAACCTTGATCCACTGATTCTGGCACTGTATGCACACAGCCTAAATTTAGTTGTGCATACTTTCTGGTTGTTATTAGACCATAATCCCTGTGGATGATCATCTTATTTTTAATGGAATGAGGTTTTATTTTTTTTTTTGTAAACTTAATGATTATTTATTTATTTTATTATTATTATTTTTAAAGATTTTATTTATTTACTTATGAGAGACACAGAGAGGGAGACGCAAAGACTTAGGCAGAGGGAAAAGCAGGCTCCCTACAGGAAGCCTGATGGGAAACTCGATCCCAGAACCCTGGGATTAAGCCCTGAGCCAAAGGCAGACGCTCAACCACTGAGCCACCCAGGTGCTCCTAATGATTTTTTTAAAGATTTAATTAATTTAGGGAGAGGGCATGCCCACACTTGCATCAGGGGGAGGGGCAGAGGGAAAGGGAAAGAGAATGTCAAGCAGACAGAGCATGGAGTATGGAGCTTGAAGCCTGGCTTGATCCAGGAAAACCAAGAGTCAGATGCTCAGCCAAGTGAGCCACCCTGGTCCAGGTGCCCACTGGAATGAATTTTGTAAGTCACTTTACCACCCCAGCTGAGTTGTTCTTCTTTAAATGAGGAGAATGGACTAGAGCACAGCTTGTAAACTCAAATGCCTATAGGAATCGACAGGCACAATAAATGAATAAAACGAAGTAGGTAGAAGGACTACACCATCTCCTATTTTATTTAAATGTTTGACACCCAGCCTTGTATTCTAGAACAAGAAGAAGTGGTGGAGGACTGAGTTCAAGCCTTCTCTAAAGGAGGCAGCTGCTACTCAGTTGCAGCTCGCTGCTGCCATTGGGAGGAGGGGGTTCAGTGCTGCTAGGTCTTCCAGTTTTTAAGAGAAGACACATATCTGGATTATTACTTGAATTTTCTCTACTTTAAGGCATTGACTCAGTTAAAGAAAAAATATCAACAACAAACAACATTCTGCAGGCCCAACGAAACACCTCTGTCTGCTGTGTAGAGTTCATGGACCCTGGGTTTGCAATGTCTGGATTAGATGACTTCCAAGGGTCCTTCAAAGTTCCAACATTTTATGATATCCACAAGGCTTCCTGAATATTATCTTGTATTTTTAAGATCTTTATCTTTCTTCTCCAACTCAAAGTTAATGTGTATGTATGTGTGTATGTGTGTGTGTATGTGTGTGTGTGTATGTTTTGATAGGTGGAAGTACTTATTACAGAATCTGATATCTGGCCATTTATCTGGAAAAAAAAGTCTTTCACGGCCATGTTGTGTCTTTCTTTCCCTTCATGCTGCTTTATCATTAATTGGCTTAAGAAAATAAACTGAAATACTCACTCTCCTTCTCATTGCCACTGGCCACTGTTCCTTTTTATTTCTCACTCAACCCAATTCTTTGATTTGTGGGCTGGGGGTTGGGCAGTAAATCATTAAGAGATAGTTTTCTGTGGTTTTCCACAGTGGGAGAAGAAGTAATTTGGCTACTGTGGGTATAACAGAGGAAGAGTTCACCGCTGCCCCCTATGAGGATCCAGATGGCCCATCCTGTGTGTGTGTAACTGAAGAACTCAACTGATTTTTTAAGACATGAGCCTAAGATGAAGAAATTCGCTTTTTAAGGGATGACTGTATTAGTTGACAAGTCAACTAGCTCTTCCTTGCAGGAAGATTATATATATTCAGGGAATATTTGAAAGTAAACACTTTCATTGTTCTGTTTATTATCCTGAGCCGTATTTCTAGCAGAGGTGGTAGGTGAGTAACAGGTAAAATTAAGTCCTGAGGTCTAAAAGGACAAGATATGATGATGGAATACCTATACAGTGGATTCTCCTGGTCAAGTTTGGACGGACCACTTTATAATATGTAAATCAGTACGATAGTCAAAGAACTGGTCAACAAATAATTGTTACTATCCATTAATGTTGTTGGAAAAATCATCAGATAATGCAGTGTTTGCGCTCTTAGAGTAGTGATAAGCCATGCCTATAGGCATTATTGGTGGGTTATCAGATAACATAGCTCCCATTTTCACACCTCACACTGAAACTTGAATTCTTTAGCCTGGCCTATGAGGGCCTCCCACTCTTGAGTCAGAAGAATGTGGGGATTCTGAGCCCTGGTTCTGACCTACATTGGCCTGGGTGTGAATCCTGACTCCATCATTTCCTAGGTGGGTAAAATGTGGGCAAGCCACTAAAAGTACTTACTTCATGAGAGGATTTGATTAACTTATGTGTTTAAAGTGCCTGAAATACAGTAAGAACTCAGTGTATTCATTATTATTTTATTGACTTTTCAGGCTTATTTATCTCCCTACCCAAGACTGGTCTATTCAGCCTAACTGGTTTGCTCATTCTGCTCCTCTCCCTCTCTTGCCAGCCCAGACTTTTGTTTTCATCTTCCAGCTTTTGGCCACAATGTTGCCTTAATATTTAAATCTACCCGGGTGGTACTTTGGCCTTCCAAGTTTAATTCCTTCTTGAAGAGTTAGTTCAAACCCTCCATATGTCATGAGATTCATTTCATCCTTATCAGTCCCAGAGATATGACTTCTCTATGTCTTTTTATTCTAATAGCAAGGAATTATTTTACCATCATTTTGGCATTTTATGATACAATCCTTATCTTCACTGTATATTATATATAATTTTATTTATACCATATATATTCATATATTTACATATAGTATGTATATATAAATACATATACTTATATATATCTATTTTACTCATACTATATATACTATTTCACCTATACTATATATATAAAGTATACATCTTATTTTTCTAGCTAAGTCCTAAAACTTCTGGAGAGCCCATTTCTGTTTTTTGCAGTGCCTAGTTCTTTGCTTTGCATATGGCAGATATCAGTACAATTAGGTGATGGTGGTTAGTGATGGGCTTTGGTGGATTATGTGAACCCTTTCAATTTCTTTGCTTGTAAAACCTGCATAGTCAGGTAATGTCAGCACGAGAACTCTGGGATATCTGACACTTTAATTGCATACTAAATTCACAATTGGCCTATTTTGACAGTGATAAACCACCTGGAAAGCACATTTGGAAAGTAGAGTATTATTCCTAATTTTCACCAATAATGCTCCTCATTTTGCCAGTGCAGGTATAACCTATGGTTCCTTACTTAAATTACAAATTGTTATTGATCTACACTTGATCTTAAGGTTTATGGAAACTGTAATGGACCTGATTCTGGAGACTGTCAGTGAAGTCAAGGTAGAGATGGTGAAACATTTTGTGGACTCATGTATTTCCCAGGGATTTGGGGTAGTCAGCTTTACAAAAGTCATCAGAAGCCAAATTTTTACATTAATTGTAACCCCAATATAGGCAGTATTAATATAGATATCAATATTGATACACACACAGTAATATTAATATAGGTCAAGCAACATGAATTTTATTGTATATTTTAATATATTTGTATTATTGAAGGCTCTTTTGAACAATTTAAGGCTAACAGATAATGATGTTGCATTGAATTTTGTTTTGCTGTTTAAATTAGCCCACTCATCCAAGGGAATTCTCAATTAATTAAGAATTAATTTTTAAAAAAGATTTTATTTATTTATTTATTTGACAGACAGAGAGAGAACAGAGGGAGAAGGTGAGGAAGAAGCAGGTTCCCTGCTGAGCAGGGAGCCAGATGCAGGGCTCCATCCCAGGTCCTTGGGCTCATGACCCGAACCAAAGGCTTCTAGAAGCTTAACTGACTTAGCCACCCAGGTGCCCCTAATTAACTAATTTTTAAACATTTATCTATTTATTTGAGAGAGAGAGAGAGAGAGCACTCAAGCATGAGTAGAGAGAGAGGGGCAGAGGGAGAGAATCTTCAAGCAGACTCCCAGCTAAGTGCAGAGCCAAGCACAGGGCTTGATCTCAGGACCCATGAGATCATGACCTGAGCTGAAACCAAGATTCAGAGGCTTAACAGCTGGGCTACCCAGGGATTCTACAGTTCCCTTAACTTAAATGCAGCTATGATTTCTTCTCCACTGCCCCACCCCAAACCCTGTACCCCACTCTCCATTTCCCCACCCCCATTTCACAAATCCCTTATCTTTATGGACAAAATAGGGCTGTTAGTGCCTTGGACAACTGTCCTCAAGTTCTGAACAATTACAGAGTTTCAGTGCCTGTTAGGAGTTTCCCTCCCCCAAGACCAGCCAGGTCGGAGCAGCCTGTTCTTAGGATTGCTGTTGAGGCATTGGGAGTCTCTTTAAGTGAGGTCAGAGACCAAGAACCATAGTTTTTATACTTTGGTACTGATTATAGACATTACCTTTGGCAGAAACTATGAAATTCAGTAGTAATAAAATATTTCATGATAGGATGATAATAAAAACGAATGGAGGGATGGAACAACTATCTTGGTTTCTGCTGGAATCATGGTTTGTGACCTTTTTGTGGATCTCCAACACTTGCAAGAATCTGATGAAAGGTATGGAGCCTCTCCAGAAAATGCAAACTTGCATAAAAATTTTCACATACTTTCAATGGCACATGGACTTCTAAACTCTAGCCATAGATGTTAGAGTTTCGCCCATGTGTTCAGACTTGATTCACTCTAGTATGTTTATAATATAATGACCTAAAGTCTTAATCTTTTTTTCACTATCTTAGAAACATTTTTTTTCTGATTACAAATTTTATAGACTTCTAACAATTTAAAAACTACCAGATTATATCACATAGAAAATGAAGGTTCCTTGTGGTCTATGCACTTTTGTCACACACTGCCTGCAGATGATCGCTATTCATCATTTAGTGTATAATGTCCTACAGATTCCCCTCCCCCGCATCTATTAGTATATGCATATGTATAGATTTATACTTTTTTTTAGAGCAACTTGCATTTTTTTAAAGACTTAATAATATACCTTGAACCTTTCCCCCATCAATATGTATCAATCTAACACATTCTTTTAAAGGCAGCAGACCTACCATTGTTTGGATGTCACACATCTTATTGAACCAGTCCCCTATAGATGACACTTGAGTCATTTCCAGTTTTCAGAACAGAACAGAACAGAACAGAACAGACAAGTTTCCCAAACCAGGACTGTAAGGAAAATGAAAGTGAAGTATACAATTAAAGAAAGCTCACAGTTCAGGGTGAAGTGTGTTGGCCTCTGAGCCATGGGCACAGCGGGGCTTTGGGAAGGTCATAGAGGGTTGCCTCACCCTGTCGGGACAGATCAGATTTCCAAGCATCCTTATCCCCTGGAGGGACCAGGGGTCGAAGTCCAGAGCTGAGGTAGATTTTTGTAAAATCCACTGTCATATATCTGTGACACTGCAAGCTTATTGGATTGTTCTGGACCTCATATTTATACCCCCATTCCCATTTTTATCCTGTTGCTTAGAATAGGCTGTAGCTGAAATCAACCCAGATAGCTCTAACTGAATAAAGGTAAGGGTTTAAAGCCTCAATTTTTTTAATTGTAATTTCTTTATTTGCATGGTCCATTGTTATCACACTGCTTTATCCTGTTATATATACATTAAGACCACTGATGGGACTAGATGAATGCAGAAGGTTATCTGAAGCCAATCAAAATTTTTTGATGTTCTTTAAAAAAAAATTACCCACAATAATTTCTAACCTACGAATTGGAAAGACCATTTTTATAGGAAAATGTTTTTCACTGGGTAACCAGGCTATGGGAAAATTTTTATAATGGAAACTATCTCTTACTTTTAACTATAGCATCAAAAATATGACAGTATAATGTTACACACTAAAGCCCATCAGATGCAAAATTCCAGTTTTTGATTATAAGTTATAAACCAGGATAGAGAGACTTCTGAAAAGTGGTTTTCTTTGGCAATGATGTTGTTGATTAAATATAAAAAATTCAGAAAAAAATTAGTTCAGCTCATTCCTTTACACAGAAGGTTACAAAAATGGAATAGCTGGGTTTTGGCTCTAGTGGGAACAACTTTGCTTATTAAAGCTCATTGGATTATATTAGATTAAAAACATACTAGACATTTAAGATTAGATTTGAAAAGGTACCATTCAAGGAATTAAAATTTAGTCATATAAATCTTTTTAGGAATTAATTTACATTGCAATTTTGATTCCTTAGAGTACAGTATTCGTTCCAAATTCACATTCTTTTTTTTTGTGAGTGCATAAAGGTTATTCCATGGGGCATCGCTCTTGTTAACATTTTCAGAGCATATTTTAGCTGAGATCAATCAAATTGAGTCAATAAATGCTTATTGAGTGCTTAGTATATATAAGGCATGATGAACAAAATCCTAGAAACACTCACTTTCCTGAAAATATTAACATATACCCATGACAGTAGTTTATTAACTGAGACAAAGATCACTATGCGCCTGTTGCTGGTTACCAATGACTACAAAGTGGTTTCATGAGCTTGGAATACTGAATCCTGTGCCTGACTCTTCAAATATTTTGTTAACATTGTGAAGTCACACACACACCAAGCTAAGCGTCTGGGGTCTTCCATCTGAAAATAATACTGTACTTCATTTCTCTTAATACCTGTCAGATGTGGAGGTCATTGCCTGCCCCACTTGTGTGTTAATGCCTATATGGTTTTCATTCAAGATACTTGAAAACAAAATCAGACTCTTTATAAATGCTTACTGTCACTATTACCCATCCATTCGTTCAACAGCTTTTAATTGAGCACCTACAAATCTAGGAGACGGGAAATTGGCCGGACACACTCGGGCAAGGCCTTTGCCTACATGGAGATCTCTTTCTGGGGGAAATAAATGTACACCATCATGTACTTCCAAATGTTGACTTCCGATAAACAGAGCAAGGTAACTTCTTAGAGATTACCCACAGGCCTTATTTTAGAAGGGTGGGCAGAGAAGACCTCCCTTTGCAGAGAGCTAAGCGAGGAGAATGTTTATGAAGTGTTCGAAGTGTGGCACATGGAAACTTAGAGAAAGACAGGCATAGTCAACCTGTCTCACACGCCAACCTAAGGCAGAGCAGATGGGTGTATCAGTATTATATTTTATTTCATTTTGTCACATGCACTTGTAGTTATTACAGAACATGTAGCTGGATCCACAACCTGGAAGCGAGCACAAAGGTGTTTGTATGTGGAGGGAGAGAGAGTTTTGTGTTTGATCTGTAAACGCTAGGTTAGTGGCAGCATCAGAAAAGCATATTAGGTTTCTGGACACAGGAGTCAGTCCATTTAAACAAATATTTATGAATGTACATTCAGCAGCCTGTGTTGGGCACTGAATATACAAAGAGAAAGAACATGTGTGTCCTGCCTTTAAGGAACTTCCAGTCTATTGGGAGAAACAGACAGGTGAATAGATGGGTTTTGTACCACAGGATAAGTGCACATGCAAGGGAAATGGCCTTATTCCTGTTGAATCCCAATGATCTGGACAGTAGTACATGACCAGTGGCATACCCTCATTTCATATTTATTCTTGCAAAAAAAATTCTTTAACCTCTATACCTTTAAGCTCAGAACAAAATCTATGTCTCAAATTTGAGGGTTGAATTTTGTCTGTGTTTACTGCATTTTAAGGCATATTTAAAAATTTATCCATTTCAAATGCCTAGTGTAAAAGGTTTGTCTATCACAAAGACAATGAAATGTTTCCCCAAAGGTCCACACATCACAGTGGTCTACAGTCAGGGTAATACTGATTGCAATGACTGAGGAAGATGCAGGGCATTCTTGGGGTGTATGCCCCACAGCCTGGGGTCTGCTGCTGGGCAAATTACTCTTCCCGTGCTCACCAGTGTTAGTGTATTTTCTCCCTTGTCCCATCAGAGCAAATTCTCTCCTCGCAGTCCAAGAAGTTCTTTCTGGAGGATCTTGAAGAGTTTCCTTCCACTCCTTGACACTTGTAGCTCTGTCTGAGACCAAAGATCTGATCAGAATGCCCAGGTGGAAGTCTGTGTGATTTCAAAAGGTACATCTCACCTTGAGGCTCAGTTTTTATCTAGAACAGGTAGTGCTCCACAAAGGCTGACATGAGCTCAGAGAAGTGGCTTGTCTCTCAGGCTGGCATGGGATTTTGTTGTTTGCAAAACAGAAATCAGAATAAAAAGCACTGCCCTTTCTTCCAGTTTTTTTCTGCCAACCGTCTTGCTGTGCTGGGTATATGTGTCCAAGCCAATGTTCCAGCCACTAGGCTTGGCACAGAAATCAGTGCATCCAACATCATTACTGCTGGGCGCAGTTTGAAATCCTGAGCATCCCTCCCACCCCCTTTGCTTAAATGCTTAAGATGCGTTAGGCACTAGGATGCTGGTATCAGCACCCTATTTGATAATGTCGCAATATTGAGACAACAGCATAGATGTCATTTAGCCCATGAAGCAGCTTTGTATCTCTGTTTCTCTGGCCTAAAAATACTGGATAGGTGGCTCTGAAGAGGATGGGAAATGTCAAGGTAAAAAGCATTATGTGTCTAGGACTTTCAAAGGACCTCATGATCTCTGTATCACATCTCTCTTCCTGCCCTTGAGTGACGGTAATCTCGGTCACCAAGGCTTTACCCTCAAGAAAGGAAATACTCTGATACCTAATACAGTGAGCTGCATCTTAGGAAACCTTCCAAATGAATTGGTGGCATTGGCTCGGACTTGTCAACTGCTACCAGGATGTATGGAAAGCTACCACTGGATTCGCCCCACTGCATCATAACCTCTCATTATGTAAACTTGACTATCAGTAATGACTTTCCTAAGAGAAAAATGCTGTGCAGCATTTTAAGCCCTATCTACTTTGAAGATGGGTAGACTCTTGTTTTTTCCTTAGGTGTGACCATTTCAAAAGTTCAGTATATTTTTGGGCTCCATCAGCATGTTTTCTGGTGGATGATGCTGCCCAAGGACTCAGGACGTAGTCTGAGTCCCTACTTTGCTATTTATTAACCTAGTGTCCTTGGGCAGGGCACTAACCCTTTGAGCTCAACACCCTCAAGTGTAAGATAGGAACAATAACAACGTCTACTTTGGCTTCCTACAGACTAGTCATATTAAGATGACATATGTGTCAACGTTTATAAGAGCAGTGTAAATTTAATGTGTGACTGAAAGTTCTAGAAATCATAGAATATTAAAAATGCTAGGGAGGGATTAAGAGTGTGCCACATTATTTAGGCTGAAGTCTTGGCTCTGCTACTACCTTGCTGTGTCATCATGGACAAGCTCCTTAGCCTCCCTGTGGCTCAGTTTCTTTGTCTGTAGAATAAAGTTAATTTATAACAACAGCAATGAGTAATAGTACTAATCAAGATTATTGAATGTTCATGCATTATTAAGGTTGGTTCTCACACCTCTGTGAGGTGGGGGATGTTATTATTTTGGCTTAGAGATTGAGGGCACTGGAGACATGTTAGTCATTTGCCCTCGGCCTCTCAGTCCCAAGTGCAGAGCTGGAATCCAGGAGGGATCTTCTTTATACCAAGGCCAAGAGCTTGATCTGAGTACTTTGTTTTTTTCATCCAGAAATAAAAATGGAACATTACCTTGCCTGAACATCCCAGAGCTCACAAAAAGTAATAAGATTTTGGATAGAGGACACCTTAATTTAAAGAAATGATTTCATACAACCCTTGGTAAAGAGGAATTTTGCTGCAGCTATATGGGCAACTGTTGGTTTATGATAAGGGCTGGTCATCTCTTTTCCTTCCAGAGTTATCTGCAGTGTGATTTTCCATTACTCTGTGTTTTTAGTTCTTTTTAAGAAATCTACAAATCTCTGTTTAGTGAATGATTTAGGAGAGACGTCATCACTTCAGTGCCTGGAATCACAAACTAATTATACTTTACAATTTGCTAGTAGATGGTGCCAGATTCTGATTCTGATTTTCTAAACAATGCACTGTAACTGTACCTTCCCTAAGGTGACCGGTATATTTTTAAGGCAAGGAAGCAAGCAACAACTTTCTGGATCTTTTCCTCCATGCACAACATCTGAAACCAAGTCCTGTTACCCATCCTCAACTTTGTTTTAATATCCAAATCTCTAGGGCTTTGCAATGAAGTATTTGGGTAGTTGCGTAATTGAATAATCTTTGGATTTAAATAAAGGGAAGGCTGATGAGTTCTCAGATCTAGTCCATTTTTTTCTTTTTTTTTTTCTTTTTTCTTTTTTTTTTAAGAGGGCAGTGGACAAGTTAAGAGCGGGATACTCTGACTCAAATGTGACCTTAGAGAATCACTTGGAGAGCTTACCTAAACCAATGCTTGGGATCCACCCCAAATCAACTAAATCAGAATCGCTGAGGATGAAGCTCAGGCACTGGGGAGTAGTGAGTCCTGGGTATAAGAAACTGGGAAGAAGAAGGTCATTTTAATGAAAGAATTAGGGAGCTCGAGATATCAATGTGGCTCCACACGCTACTGTTGGGGGTGATCCCAAGGTTATATATGTTTTAACATAAGGCTTTCTTTTAGTTTTTATAGGCACAGGATTGGTAGTTGGAAATATTCTCTTAGCATTTGCTTTCTGCCTATGATTTCTGGCCTTTGTAGCAGTAATAGGTGAGAGATTTCTGGGTGTGAAAGGCCATCGTTGGGGTGACTTCATCACAGAGAGTGGATGATCTGAGAGTCCAGGAGTTCTGACATCTTTTTGACCATTTCAATCTGGTGGCCACTTCTAAAGAGACAATAATGTGTTTTAGATTAAAAAACAACAAAAAGAGAATCCACAGCTGCTTTGTGAGAGAGCACTTCAGTATTGTTTGTCGCTTTTGTCTTTTGTTTTTCTAGAATCCCACACACAAATGCTTCTGACAGTCTTCCCATGCAAAGGGAGCCCTGGGAATTCTAGAGAAGGCATGTAGGGACAACAGAAAAGGAATTGAAAAAAAAAAAGTCTCTACCCAGACATGTTAAAAAGCAGAAGAGTTGAGTTATGCTATATTTTAGGAAGTTTGGACGTTGAATGCCAATAAGCCTTATGCCTGGCTAGTTTTGATCAATGCTATCAGTCATTCACTTCCATATACACCAAAATTCTTTAAATAAACATGTTCCGTGTTGTTGGATGGTCCAGGTATGTTCGGTTGCACCTGAGTGCACATTTGCTCAATACGCCCGATGCTTCCAGAGGTTTCGCTGAGCTCAGTGGGGGTGGACACCAAAACAGACCATGTTAAGGAACACAGACATTTGTGTGCACTTATGGTGAAGGAGAATGGCCTCACTGAAAGGCAGGAATAAGCCAGTAAAAAAGCCCGAGTGTGTATCTATAAAGTGTGCTCTCGTGTGTGTCTTTTTGGACACTTGAGGGGCCTTCCTTCATTTTTAGTTTAAGTTGTATGTCTCAAAATTATTAACTTTGTCGCACAAATCCTTTTAGGGATTTCATTTGGATTGTGCAGCTTATCCCAATGATATTTAACCTAATTGCCCCTTTGGTTTTTTTCCTTCAAAGCAATCACCTGCATTTTATAATTTTTAGAATTTTCTTCGAACCAGGTGTGGAGGGACAAGGTGGTTCAATTGTTTAAAAGAGAGATTAAAGCCATGTTTTCGTAAGAGCTTTTGAATGTTTATTTTGATTAGAATGCCAATATGAGATGAATATAAAATGTAAAATGACAGGAACTGAGAGTAGGATTTTCTAGCCTCAGGAAGGGGGCTTTAGAATCACACGTATTTGAGATATTTTAAGAGCATTCTAAGCAGCAATGCAAGAGGAGTTTCACAAAAGCTATACAGTCAACTGGAGAAAATAGAATGATTCTATTCTGCAGCTGAGGCTTGAAATTAGGAAGACGAGGGTAACTTTTTCCAGGCCACCCATATGGGAAGAGTAGAACTGAGGAAAGGTTTCTTAGCTGCTACACTGCACCTATCAGCTGCTACCAGGGGAAGTTTTGTGACTTATTTAATGGGAGCGGAGCATCTCTTGTAGAGATGCGTCTTTTTTCACTATGCAGAAATTCTTCGTCTCTTGCTCAATGCATTAAGTGCTATTTTTGCTATAGAATATTTTGGGAGCCATTGAGATAAAAAAGTAAGCTGTGTTCTAAAAGGTAGGCTTGATTCAGAGCCATCTGGAGATGAAGGAGCTAGGCCAGGCTTGAGTTGTCAGGGTGTCTTCAGTTAATGTTCACGAAGCTTCTATTTGGCCAATGATTTTGTGTGAAGGATTCTTTTGTGTGTGTGTGTGTGTGTGTGTGTGTGTGTGTGTGAAGGATTCTTTTAATAATTTTGTATGTGCCCTATTTCTCCCGTATGCTGCTTCTGTTTTGAGAGTAAGCAGAAGGAAATGGTAGTAATAACAAAATTGGTTTTTGCTCGTTCACACGTTTCTACTCTTCGGATTAGGGGAGCAGAGAGGTGGGAGACAGGACGGCGGAGGCAGGGATGTGGAGAAAAACATAGGTGTGTGGGAGAGAGAAGATGTGCAAGGCTCCAGCCAGCTGTGCTTATGAGAAGGTTTGTTTAGAAAACACGGTGCTAATAGTTCAATATTTCAACATTCATATTTGGGGATTCACACATCTCTCCTGGTAGTTCTGTGAAAAGGAAGTTTAGCAAAATCAGATTGATGACTGATGTAATTTAATTAGACCCGGGCTTCATAAATATGCAATGTTATTTGAATGAGGAGTTGAATTCTTAGATTTCCTGGGGAAAATGGCAATTTGGCTCGCTTCAGAGGTGGTTGCGGATATTTCCACCCCGGTTTATATGTGGCTAAAATAAATCGGCAATTTAAAAATTAGAAGAAAGGCCAAATTTGAGTGACTGATTACGGTCACCATTTATAGATATTTCTTGCTGTTCTTTTCAGCTCTCTGTCTTCCAGTTTTGCGAGTGGCGACATTTCTCTCCTGACCCATGCCTTGGGTAATAGCTTTGAGGGATACTATTAGGCTTATGGTCTCTTGATCATTTCACACTGCCCTAAATCCTTTGCATGGTGGCTTTACTAGCATATCCAGAACAAATTATTAATACTTTATAACAATATTATAAAATCAGTCGATGGACCAAAGAGACTAATTTTTTTTTTTGACATGTCAGTAGGAAGAGGTAGGGGAAAGTGGTATGAGAGTCCTTTATCTTTTCTTTTTAAAACATTTTTTCATTTTTATTTTTAAATATTTTATTTATTTATTTATGAGAGACGCAGAGAGAGGCAGAGAGACACAGGCAGAGGGAGAAGTAGGCTTCCTGCGGGAGCCCGATGCAGGACTTGATCCCAGGACCCTGGGATCACACCCTGAGCCAAAGCAGATGCTCAACGACTGAGCCACCCAGGCGCCCCCAAAATTTTTGTTTTGAATCAAACTCTAGGCAGGGAGGATATCTGTGACTGTGTGAATCTGCAGACTCCCTGTCTGAAGTAACTTGGCAACTTGGAGCATGTTGGAGTCCTCGTCGTAACCATGGTGGATCTTCCAGTCGATGGCCTTTTGTCTTTTGTCTTTACTGCTCGTTACTTCTGGCCAACGGTCTCTGCTTGGCACTTCTGTTGTTGTTGTTAGCTGGCCGAAGAACAGGCCTTATGGTTGAGGAATTTGCTGTGTTCTTAACATTTCATCAGTTATCTAACTGTTTTCAAATCCCAGTTGCAAATATTTTCCTTCCCTTGTCTTCCCTTCACATTTGGAATGGATAAAGCAGAAATTTGCTTTTTCATGCCTACCTTCCCAGTAACCATCTGCACCATCCCTGTGTTCTCTCTCAGCTATTCCGTTAGACTCTTCGCTGAAATGAAATATATCACTAATAAATGGGAAGGCCCTTCCTGGTGATTGATAACTACTCTTAGAAACACTGTCATTTGCAATTCATTAAATGCCTTATTTGCCATTTATATTTACTGAAAATTGATACTCTATGTATTAGTTCTTTCTCAATGACAGATCACTGGTAAATGTATAATTAAAAGAGAGCTTAATTCCAATTTGTCTTCATTTCTTCTTGAAATAATTGTACAGCTGTCATCTGGACCTTCCCCATTCCAATGCATTCCTCTTTTGCCAGTTCTCCCAACTGTTCTTTTATTTCCGAATTTCTTTCCTCCAGGCAATGTGATATTGTCAGAAGACCCAAGTTCAAATCCTGCCTCTGCCACTTGCTGTGACACTTGGGCCAAAGAGTTAAAGTCTTTCAACCTCAGTGTTCGCATCTGTAAAGTGGGAGTGAGAATAACTGTTCTGCAGAACTGGTATGAGGTTCGAATGAGATATTATCCTGGACAGTGCTTTGTTAGCTGAAACATGGCATGCACGTTGGCATTGAAGCAGCCAGCATGTTCCTGTGGGTCCCCTGAGTAAAATGCCCTGTCATTGCAGGTTACTGATAGATCACATGGCGTAACTTGCAGAGGAAATGAAAGACAACAGACATTATTTATTTCATTCGGAGGTAGTGAAACCTTTGGTGAGCAGTGCCAAGTTTCCCCACTGCACAGGAGCACAGAAGGCGCAGCCTTATCAGGAAGGAGTTGGCTCGGTGGGGTTAAAGTCAGGTAGAAGTACTGGCTCACCCAGACCTGTGCCCTGTGCAAATAGAGAGCAGTCATATACCGATTGATTTGTTTTCAGCCGACCATGCCCTGAGATAACTCTAAGCGCTTTCCTGCTTCTTGTCATTGCTACGATTCCAGCTCACTCCCTTAGACCTCAGCAACTGGCCTCTTCACTTCTTAGTCTTGCTCTGGTCTGGGGTTTTCACCAGATGAGGTTTTCTTGATCCCTGAACAGATTTTATTCCATTTTCTGGCACCGCCCTTGCCCTCCTCCCCCATTTTTCACAATGCGTGTCTTTAGCATTGCAGGTGTCAAGACTCCTATGTGGGAAGACTTCTGCTTATCCAACACAGCTGCTTCCTGTCTGTGGAGACCTGGAATGTCACTGCTAGGGCTTTGGGTGCTTGGTTAAAAGCACGCATGGTGTCTGTAGGAGAACCCATGGAGCTCTATCTCCCAGGGAGCATCTGAGCTCTCCCCGAGGACTTGCATTGATTGGGCAGGGGATAATGATGTAAGCTTGGAATCATCGTCATCTCACAATTTTGGTGAGATCAGATCCTGTCTCTTGTCTAGCAGACCTTGGCTTATGGGAAGTGTAGGTTTTGGGATTTTGTAGTAGCTCTGCAGCCTTGGACGTCAACTTCACTTCTGCAAGAGATGAGGTTACCTACATCAAAGGGGTGTTGAGCTGTCTCAATGAGGTCATATTTGTACCATGCCTGGCACTTTGAAATTCTTAGTAAAGTCCTCTTGTTCAGTCTTTTGACTTCTGTAAAGCTACTCTCATGGCCTCCCTTTATAGATGACAAGCCCAGTAGTAAAGTTAAATATTAGAATAGTGTAGCAAGATGGACATACTCCTATGGAGAGGTTTCTCCTCCAATTCCATTATGGCCTAGATATTCTTTCCAGTTCTGCCTTCTACTGACCAGAACCTCAGTAGTAATCATCACAATTTTAAATTAGTAAACAAAAATGTTCTGGTGAAGAAGTTTCAGTAATTACTTATTGATGGCCTGCTTTATTTCAATCTTAGAAGAACTTATTTTCAGATTCTGATCTCTGGGCCAATAAATTGTAAGGTTGGATCCTGATGATCCTTTCTGGTCTTAATTATTCTTTTAATGGGTAGTATATGGCTTGTCAACTTTAGGTACTATGGCAGACTTCGACTTCAAATAAAATATTTGAATAATTTTTTGAACTAAAAATTTGAATAAAATATTGGACTACTTTTTCAAAGTAAATATTCACTGCCTTTTCCTGCCAGAGAATTGCTTTCTTGTCTTTTGACCCCATGCTTGTTCTAACCATTGCATGTGGACAGACAAAAGTTTTAAAAATTCAACATGTGGTTTACCACGTTTCATCTTGTTTTCTCTGTTATGAGAACAGAAATGTTCCAGATAGAAGTTATTTTGGCTCTCTAGAGCCTGGAAGAAATATGGAGCTGAGACACAGTTGACCCAGAATGAGACACATAGCGTAACATAAATAAGAAATAAAATTTTGTTATAAGCCACTGAGATTTGGGGGTTATTTGTTACTGCAGCATAGCCTAGCCTATTCTGACTGATATACATATAGATATTTGTGTATTTTGATTAGTGTTTTATTGCTGTACCAATTATATACCCTCTATGTACTTGGGGTTTTGTGAACTCTGAACTATATTTGATATTGTAATTAGTTTTCATTTGTCTCTTTTTCTTACATTGACTGCAAGAGTTTCATGTATAATCGAGGATACCTGAAAAATACTAGTTGTTAGTAAAGAAAATGAATTTAAGCTAGCTTAAGAAATAAAAGATATTTATTAGCATATGAAACTCAAAAATCAAAATGTAGATTTTTCATTGTGCTTCAGGCATGTTTTGATCAGCTCTCTGTTTCCCTTTTTTTTTTTTTTTTTTAGTTTGCTCTTCTTTCCTCTATATGTTGGTTTCATCCTCTGGTGGTTGCAAGATGCTTCCCTACATGCTTTCTTATTCATATTCAAGAGGAGAGAGAAGGCTTCTTTTCTCCAAAGCTTTGAAAAACAAATAACCTTTCCTTTAATTGGACTGATTTAGGCAGTAAGTCAGCCTCTGAAGAAACTCCCATGGCTGGAGGAACACTATGCACTGATTAACTCAGACCTGGGATACATGCCCATCCCTGGACATGGAGGGGTAGTGTATTAATATGGGGAGTTAGCTGCTAAAACAGATACATTCCAAATTCTCTCAGGCTTAACACAACACAATGAACATTTATTTCTCAATCATGTCATAGACTAATGTAAATGTTCCTAATCCTAATGATAGGTTTACCTCCAAGAGGTTATTTGGGGATCTTAGTATCTTAGAATTTTTCCACCATCAACACAGGACATCCAAAGTTGCTACAAAGAGAAAGAGACCTTGGGGGAGACATTTGCACTTACTTACTTTAGCCTGCAGTAGGGGGAGGAGGGGGAAACAAGTATCACTTCTCTTCACATTCTATTGGTGAGGACTGGTCACGTGGCCCCTCTTAGGTCAAGAATGTGGTGAAATGTGAGAGCTGGGCATCTGCTTCCCAGCATGCACTCATACTGTGGAAGGGACTATGAATCTCTAGTGGTCAGCCAGCCGACTCTGCCACAGATGTTAATCCCACCCATGCCGCACAGAGGGAGAGGAATGGAGTGAATGTTGCGGAGGCAGCTAACCATGTCAACCACACCAGGGAACCTGGTCTTGATGTCAGGCACACGTTGATTTGTGCTGAAGCAGATGTGTGAGCCCTCCCTTGACTATTGGACTAACTGAGATGATCAAAAGTCCATATCTTACTTAAAATAACTTTGGAAAACTTTTAAACTAGTAAATAAATAATTTCTTATAAAATGTCAGGTTCCCTCTCTCTTAAGGAGCAGGTGAGGGCTGAGGCTCAGGTGTGGAGAGAGGTAAAGTCCTCTTTCTTAGGGTTGTGGTGATGGACACTTGTCTGGAGCCTTGAGGACTAAGACACAGAAGAAGAGTAGAGAAGGTGAGTAGTTAGTTGGAAGGAGGCTTTAAGACATTCCGAAAAGGAGTCCAAATTCCAACAGAAGATTTCGAAGTGCTCTGAGAGTATAGGCAAGTCAATGAAAAAAAAAAATACAGTTCACTATAATTATCTATTATATGAGTCTTAACTCTGAAGTCCTTTAACCTATATGATGTACTTTGGAACCTTTTATCCTCCAGGTGTCAGATTAAATATTCCTTCTCCAGAGGGACCTTCCTTAGAATATTCTCTATCTTGCCATTACTTCTTCATTGCTACAGTCCATGTCAAATTTGTAATTGTTTGCTTACTTGTTTAGAGTCTGTCTTTCATACTGGATTGCAAGCTCCATGAGAGCAGAGGCTGTCTCCTTTGACTCCGGTTGCCTACCCATTACCTTATGCTGTGTGTAGTGAATCATTTCGAATGAATGTCTTTCTTAATATTTTATGAGCCCCCAGTTATAAACATCTATTGATTTTTTTTAAAATTTGAAGACTAGCTCCTCTAATCCAATCAAGATCCTAAAAGAGAAAAATTATTTCAGACTTTAAAATTTAAAGATGACATATAAGGAATTCATGACTTCTTGAAATTTCAGTTGAGTGTGTTTGAAGTAAAGTAAGATTTTTGCTGTTGTGTGATATTCTCTAGTAGTCTCTAGGACATAGTGCCAGAGAGCTCATTTTTTTCTAGTAGATCTTTATTTCAGAGTTTGGATTCAGTCATTACCCTCTAAAATTTTAGGCCCAGGGCAACGTGACTGTAAGTTCTCTCTCTCTCTCTCTCTCTCTCTCTTTTTTTTAAGATTTTATTTATTTATTAATGAGATACAGAGAGACACAGAGAGAGAAAGGCAGAGACACAGGGAGAGGGAGAAGCAGGCTCCATGCAGGGAGCTCGATGTGGGACTCAATCCAGGGTCTCCAGGATCAGGCCCTGGGCTGAAGGTAAATGCTCAGCTGCCGAGCCACCTGGGCGCCCCGTGACTGTAAATTCTTGACCTTAGGGTCATCTTGGGCATTTCCAGGCCTTGAGTAAAGTACATTCTGGCATCCACAATCTCCATCTTGGGTCTAATTCCAGTTATCTATGTCTGTGTAACAAACTAACCCAAAAGTTAGTGGCTTAAAATGAGTTATTATTTCTTGTCATTCTGGGTGTTGATTGAGTCCAGTTAGGTGGTTTTCACTTGCAGTGTCCTGTAGTTTCAGTCAATGTGGTGGCTGGACTGATGTAAAATTTTTTTATGACCTAGCATTGAAGTCATTCTATGTCACTTTTGCTGTTTCCTATTGGTCAAATATAAGTTGTAGAGCTAGCCCAGGTCAAATGTAACTCATACCAAGGGCATGAATATCAGGGCTCGTGGTCCATGGAGGAGCATTTTGGGAGTCTAGCTACTTCAGTCTATTTAAGAATGAACAGATCACAATCTAGGATGCTAGGCCAGGTCCGGTCACACAAGTGTTTGCTCTATCCAGAGGTTGTCTTTGTTTGCTCTGGATCATGGTGGGAACAGGGAAATGCCTTTCTCAGTGGATGGAAGTCCTGAGGGAGGAATCTGGAATTGTTGTGACTGAAGATTTTTTGAAACATCAGGAGACTGATCCCAGGAGACCTTAACTCTTCTTAGTTTGCTGTATGGCTCACCTGATATAACCTGGGAGGCCAACCAGGGATAGGATTAAAAACTTTCGAAAGTCTAAAGGTTCAGGAGGTGTACTCTCCTACTTGGCAGTTATAAATTGCTAAGGAGTGGCTGTGTTGTATTCAGAAGTTCTTCTGACCCTTAGATTCAGTAGAATAAATATCCTAGATTGGTTGAGATTTCTGGGCTTCTAACTGTTATTGAATTGTGAGCTGTCCCTTATTGGTCTCCCATTTCTTTCTTATATGCCATGAAAAATATATCTAGGTATCGTTTTAGAGCATTAGAGAAGAATGGAAATGTTTGTCACGGCAAAATAACCCTCTGCTCCTAAAAGAAAAAGATTCCTGCTAGGGGAATGGGATAACCATTGAAAACTGGTTCTAGGAAAGCATTTTGTAAAGTTTCATTATGTCTTTGTGGATGAGGTCAAGAAAGGGGGCTGGGTGAATCAGACAGCCGATGAACTTAGCAGATCTCCAGGTCTGTGGATCTGTCAGGCTGGGGAGACTCTTTAATTGATGGTTACAATCATCTGTCCTTGTTCCTATATTATTTCCCATTGGTATCCATGACGCAGACCAAATACTTTTCAGATGACTTCACTGGCAGATATATAGCCAAATGCAAAAGATAACAAAGTGTGTTCCAAATAATTTTGTTAAATTGGAACTCTGCCCTGGGACCTGCAAGGTGCCACTCAGTAGACACAAGTGTAAAATTGTTAATTTAGGATTTAAAAAATCAGTGGCCTACTTATGAGGAGACCTGACAACAGATATAAGTGAAGAATATTTAGTTGAACAGAAGCTTCTATCAGTTAGAGATATCCTGCGGCTTCTCAAAAGCTGACATTATATTAGAGTGCAATAAAGAAATAAATTAATTATGAAAATGACCCACCCCTTTATACCCTGGATTAGTCAGGGCAAATCCAGAGTGTCATGCACAGGGTCGGTTGCTACTTTTGAAGGACATTGACAACTGGAGGATATGAAGAAGAGGGCGAAAAAAATTATGAAGAGTTTGGAAGCCACATCCTATGAGAAACAACAGAACTAGCTAGAGATGTTGAATTTTCCAGTCAGTGAATAGACATTCAAGCTGAAAGAATGGGCAGCATTTTAGAATGCTCTTGAACGATGGATCCACTTTTGATAGAAATGTGGAGGGTGAGGTGAAGGAGAGGAAATTGTATGAGCCGAATTAAGGAACTGTGAGCTCTGTCCAAGCAATGATGAACCATCTCTTTTGTTTCCAGCATATGGCACATGGCAGGTAGCAGTGGGGGATGAGGCCATAAAAGTAAGGTTGGGGGCAGGTGGCTCAAATCTTGAATGCCACGCCAGGGGGTGTGTATTTACCTTTGAAGCCAAGCAGGAGTAATCCACGGTTTATAAACTAAGAATAATGGTAGGGATAATAATAATAATAGTAATAATAATCATCTAAGCTAATAGGTGCTGTTCTAAGCTCTTATATATATAAGAGCTAATCCTTATAATAGCCCGAGGAGTTAGACATTGTTATTACCCCCATTTTATGGATGAGGAAACAGAGGCACAGATGCACAGAAAGCTGAGTGACTTTCACAAAGTGACACGATTCACAAGTGGCCGAGTGCCCGCTTGGCCCCCATGCGGTGCAGTGGTGCTCTCACCCGTTCCTGGAGCAGTGCCCGCCCTGTGCTCCTGCGTCCTCCCCAGCGCTGCCGCAGCCCAGCTGCAGATCCCCCACACAGCCCAGCCTGGACGAGCCCTTCGCTTCTGACTTCTACTCAGTCCTACTCAACAGAAAAACAAGGTGCCAGTGATAGAGAAAGCAGATGATTTAAAAAAGTGATTAGGAAGCTGTGTTTACTTTTTGGATTTTGAGGCCTTTCAAGTTTCAGGTTTGAACAGTGGGTCCTGGGAGGTGCATCCCGCCTCTGGTTCACTGCCAAGAGTTGGGTGTGTCTAGCACAGAGGAGTGATTTAAGAGTAATTTAAGCTTAAGTATTCCCAAATGAACATTACCCCGGTAGCATAAGGTTAAATTCTGGGTTTGCAAGGCCCCAAGCAGACATTTAAAAAAGAGACCCTTTGGCCCTTTGTTCAAATCCCACTGATGCCTGGCTGCCTTGCAATTCTGGTGCTACTTGGGTGGCATTGATGTCGAGGGAGAGAGAGAGAGAGAGAGAGAGAGAGAGAGGTTGACTGGAGCTCGGACCCTTCTACCCTCCACTCCCTGCCCTCTGTAACCCAGCGAGGCTCAGCTAACATCATCAAGCTAGACGATGTTTAGCTATTTAAATGAAAGTCTGGGTTAGTAAGACAGGGGATGTGGGCTTACTAGTGCCTTTGATAAACTTACTTGCATCACTCTTTTGTGAACACATTAGCTTAAAAAAACTTACTACAGCATGCTCTCAAAAACTCTGTAAATAAGGGATAGAACGTGTCCTGTTAACACTGAGTAATAAATTTGTTTATCTTTTGCCAGCAAAGCAGTGTGTGTGTGTGTGTGTGTGTGTGTGTGTGTGAGCCCACATGCACTCATGCGTGTAGGTGCTATAGATGCTTGGGAATATTTAGCCTAATGTCTAAGGCCTATTTGTTTTGGGAGGACCTAAAGCTAAGTCGTCAGTAATGCAAATTTCCCCTCGTATAACGACGCTTAAAGAGTGTGTCCATGTACTTGCTCTTTTTGTCCCTGTCCTATGGCTGGTGGCACTGGTAGCCCTCCTAGATGGCCCCATTCTGAGTGCTGGATTCTCTAGCTAGCAGCTGGACCATCGTGTGGACGCCTACCCGCACCTTTTCTCATCTCCCTTTTGTCCACAGTCCCAACTATTTACCTCCATCTTTCCTTTTCCTTTTTTCCCGATCTTACCTTGTTTCCTCTCTGACTGTTCACTCTCCCGTCTTTTTCTGTTTCTTCATTTCTCGTCTGTCCCTTTTCTTGACCCCCAGACTTTACCCCTCTCCCTGAGTTGGCTGACCCCAAACAAGGTCACTTTACCCCAGACACAGGTGAGTTCAGGTCACTGGAAAAGGCAGGTGAAGGCCCTTGACATTGGATGTTGGGATACCTTGGGGACGATCTGCCCAGTGGTTGATCTACACAGCGTGAGTGTGTGGGTGACTTATTCGGGGCTGCCTGCGGGGACTAGTCAGTGCCAAACTGTTGGCAGGAATATAATCCATGTCTGATAGTGCCTTCACCCTTCATGCACCTTTTGTTCCTTGAATCCCACTTTGTGGGCTGACATTTTAGTGAGGGTAGTGAGTAGCCCAACTATCAGCGTGTTTTCTTCTAATTCATGTAACACACACACACACACACACACACACACACACACACACACCTCTCTCCTGCTAAGATGTACGAGTAGGAGATAGATGGGAACACAAGCATCATATTGTACTTGAGTTATATCATTGCTGACTTCCTGAGAAGCCTGCTCAAACGACCAGAGGATGTGAACTAAATGACAATGTGTTTCTCCGAGGTGGAAGTGAGCAGAACATCTGCTTTTATAATAGTCTCCTTGCCTGGGTAGGCATGTTCTGTTTTGTTGTTCCAGAAGACTTTCAAGCAAATATACTGGTGAGTTTCAATGGCTTGGAACTTCCTGTTTTGTGATTTTAAAAAATGCCTTTGGAGAATGGGTAGTGTTCACAGAATTCTGTGTGGCTGTAAATGTATCTTTAGTCCCCAAGTTATCACAGGAAAAGATTGATTAGGGAGCTACATGGGGTAGAAAGCAGATGATAGGTCCATTGCCTTCCTCCTTCAGTGCGTGGCGTTTGTTGACACTATTGCGCAATACAATGGACCTAGTGTTAGAGACTCCGGGGCCGAGAACGAGGGAAGATCGGATGGACAAGCATCCTACAAAATGTTCATAAAGTTCATAGGAGCTTTTTCCTTTTGATTTACAACTTTTGTTCAGATGGGGCCTCAGAAAACCAAACCGAACAAAATAAACAGTTTGGGATGAGCAAACTAAGATAGGTTGCCATGAATTTCATGAGGCATCTGAGGGACATAATATTAAACGGTGACATAGGCAGATAGAATGGCTTTTCGGGTGTTTGCCTGTGAGAGCTGGGATTCCAGCCAATCCACTGTTTCACTCGAAAGCATAAGCTGAGAGGGTTCTGGAGTTTCAAATTTGTCACCGCCTGTATATGATCTTGGCCAACTGCTTTCACTTCTTTGGACTTTGAGTTAACCCACCTGTAAAATGGAGCTCTAAATACAATTGTTCTCAGAAGGATTGCCTGATTGGTGCATGCGAGCTGGCTGGTGAGCGGAGAATGGAATATTTTGCCTGAAGAACAGTGTCGTTGAACATTTTGGCCTATATTCTGAATAAATCTCATGTCGACTCCAAGAGGCCTTTTCTGAACATTGCCACACCAGAATGCTTCTAGAGAAGTCGATAGGAAGGAGTGAGAAAAGATGACATACAAAGGCATTTACTCTTCTCCGTTCAAGCCATGTCTATGCACTCCCCTCCCCTGTGAGCCAAGTGTTGGTGTAGATGAGGTCCCTAAACTCAAGAGACTTGTCCTGTTTGTGGATAGGAAAACTGTCAAAATGCTGCCATCCTCCCTGAGATAGGAAAAATGAAAAGAAAACAGCAACAAAGCCAGACAAACTCAAGCCTTATATTTCTGGATCCCTAGCATGAGGTTTCCTGAAGTGTGGGATGTAGACTTGAACAAAGGATGGAGAGATTTTGGTGGTTCACAGGCTGAGCACAGAAGAGTCTTGAACCAAGACGTGAGAGCCGTTTCCTTTCAAGCGCCTCAGTCCTTCTAACAACTGCAAGAGTAAATGCGGCTTCGTATGTACTAATGACCGCATTTAACAAAAAGAGGGGCTTCATGAGGTAAGAGAATGCAGCTAGAATTTAATAACATTGTTTTGTTTTCATTCTCTTTACCGTTCCCTCTCTTACAGCTGATGGTGGTGATCCATGAAATTGTTCTTTTAAAATGAATTTAAGGGATAGAAATAAGTGCTTGAAGAAAATCATTAAGTAACCATTGTCCAGGTGACTGTGAAGGGGTACCAGGATGAGCAAAGTTTTGGAAGCACTTTAAAATCTTAAAAAAAAAATCAAAATATAATTACATACAATATTAGTTTTAGGCATACAACATGGTGATTTAACATTTATATACATTATGAAATGATCACCACAGTAAGTCTACTTACCATCTGGCACCATACAAAAAGTTAATACAATATTATTGTCTAAATATTATTGTCTATATTCCCCATGCTGTACATTATATCCCCATGACTTATTTATTTTATGACTGGAAGTTTGTACTTCTTGATCCCCCTCACTCGCTTCCCCCACCCCCAAGTCCCTTCTCCTCTGGCAACCATCTGTCTGTTCTCCGTATCTCTGGGTCTGGTTTTGTTTTGTTTTGTTTGTTTATTTGTTTTGTTTTTTAGGTTCCATACATAAATGAAATCATATGGTATTTGCCTTTCTCTGTCTGACTTAGTTCACTTAGCATTAAACTGCCTGGATCCATCCATGTTGTTGCAAATGGCAAGATTTCTTTCATTTTTATGGCTGGGGAGCAGTCTATCGCATATACGTAGCACATCTTTTTATCCATTCGTCTATTGATAGACACTTAGGTTGCTTCCATATCTTGGCTATTGTACATAATGCTGTAATGGACATAGGGGTGCAGATGTTTTTTGAAATTAGTAATTTTGTCTTCTTCATGTAAATATCCAGAAGTGGAATTGCTGGATCATATGGTAGTTCTTTGTTTAATTTTTGGAGGAAACTCAGTCCTGTTTTCCAGAGTTGCTGCACGAATTTCAGTCCCACCAACAGTCCATGAAGATTCTCTGTGTTCTATCAACAACTTGTTTCTTTATGTGTGTGTGTGTGTGTGTGTGTGTGTGTGTGTGAAAATAGCCGTTCTGAGGGGCGTGAGGTGATAGCTCATTGTGGTTTTGATTTGCATTTCCCTGATGATGAGTGGTGTTGAGCATCTTTTCATGTGTTTGGTGGCCATCTGTATGTCTTCCTTGGAAAAATGTCCATTTAGGTCCTCTGCCTATTTTTTAAATGTATTGTTGGGTTTTTTGATGTTGAGTTGTATGAGTTCTTTCTATTTCTTTGGATATTAGCTCCTTATCATTTATGTGATTTGCAAATATTTTCTCTCATTCAGTAGGTTGTCTTTTCATTTTGTTGATAGTCTCCTTTGCTGTGCAAATGCTTTTTAGTTTGAAGTAGTCCCATTTGTTTATTTTTGTTTTTGTTGCCCTTGCCTATGAAGTCAGGTCCAAAAAATATCACTAAGACAGAGGTCAAGAAGCTTACTGCCTATGTTTTCTTCCAGGAGTTTTATGGTTTCAGGCCTGACATTCAAGTTTTTAACCCATTTTGAGCTAATTTTTGTATACACAAAAAAGATAGTGATCCTATTTCTTTTCTTTTCTTTTCTTTTTGCATTTAGCTTCTCAGTTCTCCCAATACCATTTATTGAAGAGACTGTCTTTTCCCATTGCATATACTTGCCTCCTTTGTCATAAATTAATTGATTATATATGCATGGGTTTGTTTCTGGGCTCTCTATTGTGCTCCATTGATCTATGTGTCTGCTTTTGTGCCGGTACTGTGCTGTTCTGATTACTACACCCTTGTAGTATAGTTTGAAATCAGGGAGCATGTTGCCCACAGCTTTGTTTTTTGTTAAGATTGCTTTGGCTATTTGGGGTCTTCTGTGGTTCCATGCAAATTTTAGGATTCTTTGTTCTGTAATAAATGGCATTAGTATTTTAATAGCTATTGCATTGAATCTGTAGTTTGCTTTGGGTAGTATGGACATTTAAAAAAATGCTAATTCTTTTAATCCAGAGCATGGAGTATCTTTCCACTTATTTGTGCTCACTTTAATTTCTTTCAACGGTGTTTTGTAGTTTTCAGAGTACAGGTCTTTCATGTCCTTGGTTAAGTTTATTCCTAGGTATTTTATTCCTTTTGATGAACTTGTGAATAGGATTATTTTCTTAACTCCTCTTCCTTCTAGGACTTTACAATCTTTAAAAGGCAAAGCTGGAATTCGAAGCTGGGGCACTGAGTCCAAACCTGGGGTTCCCCTGTGGCATGCTTGTGTACTTCTGCAGATGAGCGTGCAGACCTCCTGGACAGCGATGTGGAGAACATCAATATATTTCACAAAGATGGATTTTGAGCAGAATTCCACAACAGTATGATCTCTTTCCCCATAACTTGTAGGAATTAAGAGAAAAATGCCCTAAGCTGCATCTCTGCCATGGGTCATTTGACAATCCCAGGTGACTTTCTAGGGAAGCCACTTACTGAGTCATAGCTGACCTGAGCTTGTTTTTCCAGAATTTTCTGCATCTGTGCCATAAGCAAAGAGTTTTGTGCTTTTAAGCAGAGCTCACACTGTCCCAGTGTTTGGCTGTCCCTCACCTGCAAGGGCACGGTAGTTGGTGATGACTTTGAACTGGCCTGAGGGTTATGGCAGAAAGTTGCTGTGTGTTTTCCCTGCCATGGAGAGAAGGCAGGTTCTTTCTTGATTGTGTGGAGGGTGTAGCAAGCCACTCTTGCTCCATCTGCCAGTCGTGTTGAGTCGTGTGCGGATGGCCAATGGAGGTGCAGACAGGGACCCTCCCTCGGCAGGGCTCCAAGAAAAGGCTGGTAAAGGTGGGCTGGCAGGGGGAGCTGGCATTCTGCTGTTCTCAGGAGGCTCTGCTTTGATGGATAGCCGGGCAGCCCGAGCCACACAGACCACCCAGCGGTGGCTGAGGTGGTGAAGCGTGTCCCCGTTAACTCCACTCTGGGCAGTGAACTGAAGAGGGAGCAAAGCCCAGGAAATGGGCCTTCGTGGTAGTGGTGGAGGCGGAGTGACCGGGCACAAAGCTCCCTGTGGCAAAGCTTTCTGCTTGTCCCCAGCCATCCAGTCATTCCAAAGGCACTGTGCTCAGAATTGTAGTGAAACAGGCTTGCAAGGGGCGGGGGTGGGGGGGTGGGGGGTGGGGGGAGCAGGCTTTCCACAGGGCACTAGCTGCCTGCATGTTCTTGTACGTCCACAGCCACCTAATATCACCCTTAAGAACACTTTTTCAACCCAAATGTGCTTGTTCCCAACAGTAGAATCTCTTGGCTGTGGAGAAGAGCTGTTAGTTATTAGTTTACTATTCAGTGTTAATTGAGAAAACATTTAGGAAGTATTGGGGAGGGTGGAAGGGAGTGGGTGGGTGAGAGGAATGGGACTGGGGTGCATTTTGCCCTGGCTTTACATTCATGTACAGCCTGAAATTTAATCTTGGGAGATTTTTCTCCAATTGAGGGTACGTATCCTGAAACAGAGATACATAGAAATTTGAGCAAAGATCATCATAGAAGTTCGAGCTTGTGTTCCGCTACAAAACCATCTTGTCTAAATGGCATTATGATTCTAACAAATATATACATTTTATATTTATACACATTTTTATAATGCAAAAAGCATGTATTTATTACCTGTACCCATGGCGAATATACCACATTTTTTGTAAAGGCAATTTTGTCTTTCTTTTCCTCCTCATACGATCATCTGGAGAGAGTTAGAACCAAAACGCAAAAAAACCAGAAAACCAAACAAACAAAAAAGAAGTTCCAACCAGGAGCAAGAGAATGATGGGGAGAAGATGGTGTTCTTTATGGATTGAGTGCTTTGGCAAGTAAAACACCTGGGAAATCCACTCTGCGTCTGCACACTGCTTGAGGTGTGGGCTAATAAGCTAAACTTTGTCAACCAGTAGGATGTTGATCCAAGTGCAATGCCCAGCAAGGCCTGCTATGCATTTCTCCACTCTGCATTCTATTCCTCAGGGCCCAAGAGCTAACTTTCTGATGTGCCAGGGCACCCACACACTCCAATGTCTGAGCCTTTGCCTGTGTTGTATCTCGAGCATGGACCAGGAATGTTCCTCTCCTTGAGCCCCTTCTGGAGAGCTCTGAATCATCGTTCAAGGCTCAGTGAACTTGTCACCTCTTCTTTGAAACCTTGCTGGATCAGCTTTACAGCATAAGCCCTGCACTCCCACCGCACCATGAAAAGAATGGTTTCTCCCCCAAGATGTCTAGGTGCCTTTTATGTACCTCGACAGTGTATGTAGCCAGCTGTTTGTGTCTCACCATGCCGTGAGCTTCCTATACAGGGCCAAGTCTTATTCATCTTTGAATCCTTAGCCAAGCAGCTTGCAAAGGAAAGGTGCTCCATAAATGTTAAATCTAATTGAGTCTTTTAATAAAATGATGAGTGTAACCTCTAACACTATAAAAATTAAACAAAAACCCTCAGAAGCAACAATGTGCACTAAAAATTAATTTGAAAATTTCCTTCCATATACTGTTAGCAAAGTGCTTTAGTTTTATAGGCCTCTCCTGTGCTATAAAACTCCTGAATGTTCTAAAAATATTTTAAAAATAGGCATTTAGAACCTCTTTAATGAACTACTTCCAAATGTGGCTTAGATGTTTGAGGCTTTCCCCACAGCAGGTGTAAAACCAGCCGCTAGAGCCGAAGACCGGGAAGCAGGGAATTCCTGGCCCAGAGATGGAGAGGTGGCACATGGGTCAGGTGACGCTGTTCTTGGTGGAGACCTTAGTTAAAGGGCCAGAAGTTCTCTCTGGGGGTTCCCTTTGGGATACGGAGAGGCAACGTAGTTGGTGCGTCTCGAATCTTCTCCTAACTCCAACTTTGTGCTGGTGTACACATCTGGTGGCCTGCCATTTCACCTGCCCTCTGACCACAGCCCTGCTCAAGTCTCAGTTGTAAATCATGGCTTTCTCTACCACCACCGCACGGAACTGTAAATTCATTCTTGTCCCCTCTCCTGATTTTCTAATGGCCCTTGTTTATAAGTGCTTTATGGTAAAGGGTGTTGGGGAAAGCCATTAGTCTCTCCCACAAGTTAACGTTCGAAAGAACAAAGGCTGCTGTAGAATGGAGTAGGAAACAAAAAGTAAAGAGGGGCGTGGGGACCAAAAACAACATATTAATTATTTCATTTGCTTCTAAGAGTTTAGCTTAAACTGCTGCCATTAGAATCTATTATTATTAGGATTCCAGTATTACTTTCCAACTTCAGGTGAGGTTGCGATGCTTATTGTTTTCTTGTGGGAGGACTAACAGGTTTATATCTCATTTTAAAAATAACCTTTTCATCTTTTATTACTCTACAACTTATGTATGAAGCCATCTAAGTATTTTTCCTATGCATGCCTCATGCCAACACGTATTTAAGGCAGGGTGGAAAAGCATTCGTGAAACTGTTAGGTACGGTCCCTCCGTATCAGTTTCAGCGATGACCATGTGAAGAGTGAGAAGGCTAATGGCTGTGCTTGTATTTTGGCAGCAGATGGCTTTTCACTCTTGCCTCATTTCTCAGAGGTTCTGCAAAAGCCAACCACATAAAATGACTTTCGCATCTCCTTTCAAACCTCGCGACGCAGTACCACTTTTTGTTGGGCCATGTACACCTGCTTTCACTAGAATCCAGTCTCATAAAACTGTCAATGCATCCTTCAGAGGAACACATTAGCATTGTTTAAAGGGTTGTGCATCACTTTTTTGACTGCTGTAACTCATTATAAGCAGGACTTAAAAGGGTTAATTGATTGGTCCTCTGTTAAGGTGATACCAAACCAGGCCGACATCAGCAATTTTAGTGACACCTTCAACATTGTCCTAACCCCCATATAGCACTGCGATGTGTGCGTGTGTGTCTAGGTATGCAAAAGGGCAAGATGCCTATGGAGACATAATGAAGACCAAAAAAGGGAAAAATCCAGCTTATTTTAGGGATTGGGAATGGGAGCAGCAGGCATAAGATGGAAGGGAAAAAAAAAAAAACAGGAAGGAAACCTTAAAATTCATATTGGTTTGTTAAAGGGCAGAGAACAGACATCCAGAATCTTCAACACTCTCGACATATCTGGGATAATCAGGTAAAGATGGACTTCTGTAGCCTGTTCCTGGAAACTCGGTGTTTTACATGTCAGGGGGAGAACAACTGTTTAATCCTTTACCACTTGAAATTGCTGCTGTCTGGAGGGAGAGGAGGGCTGGTGTGGGGGCTGGCACCAGGTAGCCCTCTGAACAATCTTTGCAGAGCAGTTCAGGGACCCATCTTTCTGTTGGGTGAATGGGAGCTGTATAGTTATAGATGTGATATTTTCTAAGACTTTATGACTTGCCAAACTCTTTATTAGCCACTTTGGGGGGTGAATATATGTCAACACAAAGGGATATTTATTTACCACCTCTTCCCAATGATTGGCAACTTTTCAATTGGGTGCGGTCAGCTTATAGCAGGCAGACATAGAGAATTTTTTTTTTTAAGTAGGCTCCACACCCAGAGTGGAGCCCAACACAGAGTTCGAATTCACAATCCTGAGATCAAGACCTGAGCTGAGATCAAGAGTCAGAAGTTTAACCTATTGAGCCACATAGGAGCCCCAGACCCAGAGAAATTTATACTGAGTATGCCATCGTGCCGTGGAGCCTTTCTGATACAAGCAGTGAAAACAGAGATGAGCCTTCAGTTTTGCGGGTTGAGGAGAAGCTACACAACAAATACAAGAAGATACAGCTACTGTTATAAACATATCATGCCTGTGTCTTATCTGATTCCTTCTGATACTCCAATTTAGATCCAAGGACAAAAATCTCAGGAAAATCTTAGGAACATTTTTTGCTCTTCGTAACCATCGCTTACATACACGAACTTACGAGTAGAATGAGCTTTTAGAAATAGAAATCGACAAATGGCTGTTATATACCCAGTAGTAAGTTATGCTATTTTTTTTCCCAATATGCTAGTTTTTTGGGTGGATCATTTCTTTGAAAATCACTTTGAATTGTCTGAAATGGGAAGTTTTGTATGTATCCTCTGCTCTCGTCTCCAGACTACCCCTGCCGATACGGGAATAACCTCTGGTTGCTTGTCAACTGTCTTGAAATGCTCAATGGAAATGAAGCTCACGTTGCCAAATATTTTTACTGGGTCTAATGATAGATCACCTGAGCGTATCCTTCCTTAACAATTAACTTCAATTTAGAAGACAGTTAGAGTCTTTTGGAAGACATTTAATAGCGAGTGAAGTGATTTGTGGAAAGACTGTGAATTTCAGTCTTTCAGATGAAAGATGGTAATGGGATTGAAGTCTTGCCTTCTGATTTATTATTTGTGTTCCCATTTCTCACCCAGTGAAACTTCATCTTTTTCAGGGAACCAAACTGCTTCAGTCCCACAGCTGAGACAACGATTAGAGGGCTGGGTGGCTTTCTGGGCCCTAGGTTAAGACTTTTAAGTACGGTTAGTGTGTAAGGCAAAGCTTAAGAGCCTGGTCAAAAGAGAAAACCATTGTGAAAACAGCTTTAACCAGGCAAAGAGGAAGAGTTAAAGAAGGCGCCAAATGGGCTCTATATGTCACCATCTTAGATTAGTATCTTTTTGGACGAGATGTGAGGAAAAAAAATAAGGTAACGAGTGAGGTAAGGTAGTTGGAGAACAGAGAATCCCAAAAGGAGAAAAAAAATCTCCAAGCGAAATTCTTGCTTTTTGAAGAAATAACTAACTCCACTATTAATCTCTTAGGTGCCCAATGTTCATAATTGCCTTTCGGCCACTTCCTGGGGGCTTTCGTTCACCACAGCTGTGAAGAGAGCTGCTTCCTCAGGCCGCAGCTCTTTTCAGGCTGAGCCTCCTCATCCCTGAGCTCTGGGACTCCGGAGGGTGGGGAGCTGCGGGATGCTTCGAGATTTTGATCTTGATGAGAAATTCCTTGTCAGCCACAAGTTGCCATAAAACAGGGCGGTTTTCCCAGAGGGGCTGAAGAAAGACACGCGCACTCGTGAGGCAAAGCAAGGGGAAGATACGGCCACGTTGAGCTGTCCCGTCAGAAGGCGGCATGTTTGTGCACCCCAGACAGTGTGTCTGGCTACCTCGTGGGAGGGTCTATGTTTGGTCTGGGGAAACAGTGCCATGTTTACCACCAGGGAAGGCCTATGAGTGAATAACAATGACCAGGCCCCAAGAGCCGGAAGAGGCTCCTTTATAAATGGCTGTCTCATTAGGTTGAGAGGGAGCGTTTTCAGCTTTGAGGTAGAGCAGCCCAAAGAGCTGCGTCTGTCAGGGGGTGGCACACCAGTCTGCGACCCCGTACACTTCTGTGGGCTTGCCTCGCGTTGGAAGGTGGCCACCTACTTGGTGGTGTGGCCGTGGCCCTACACCAGTTCTCTCCCCGTTTCCTTTCTTGGGGTATCTTTAGGGGACTTTCTGCCGTTATGGAATGCTCGGCATATCCTGGAGGGAGGCCCCATCAATCCTTTCTTTCCAACCAAAGACTTTTTGACACAAATACCAAAGAAGGACGTGTAAGTCTTACTGCCCAATTATATAAAAGCTGGTGCCGGTCAGCATGTGTGTAATTATTTATTTCAGCTTCCCGCAAAAGGAGGGGCATTTTATTCAAGTCAAGCTGGAATCTGGCAGTTTCCCAGTTGTGAAATTCTATTGACAAAGGTGTTACGCGAAGGGCAGAGTAACGTGGTCTGCTAGGCCCCTGCACCTTCATCTCTGACCAGGGCATGTGTCAGGCCCATGCTGAACTGACCAGAATGACTTTGATTTGATGGCCATTAAAGGTCAGGCACATAATGGGATCAGATGTGTCAGTGGAGGTGAAGTACAGAGCATAATAGATTGATGGTAATTAAGTAGTCGTGTTTAATAAGAGTCATTAGAGTTAAGGGTAGTGTTGGAATGAGCAGCTTGGGGAAGGAACGAGAAGGCATGGAGAAAGGTGGTGGGAAATAATCTTTTTGTTACACTAAAGGAAAGACCAGAGGAATTGTGTGTGTGTGTGTGTGTGTGTGTGTGTGTTTGCACGTGTGGACATTTGTGTTTTAGGAGACACAGCATTTTGTTCTTTAAACGGCAAGGAGGACAAGTAGAGCAGAATTAAATTTTATGAATTTATAAATGGCCCCAAGTTACCCTAATTCAGCATACGTGTGTCTAGAAAATGCAGGCCACAAACTCAACAATAAAAATAGTTCCACAAATATTTGCAATGATCTGTATTTTCCGTAGGATGAAAATCTAGGTTGTTGCGGATCTTCGTCTAGTTCTGTTTAGTTTCATTTTGTGTTTTGGTATTTGGTTTTTACATAAGTTATCGTTAAAATCCTCGAACTAATTGCTTGTTCAATGAAAACTGTGTAGTTTCAGAAAGTTACCACAATCATATTATGGTGAGGCATTACCCTTTAATAAGAGTACATTGAAGTGGAGTATGTGAGCAAAGGCAGTTTCTGAGTGTTAAACCAACACACGTTTTTCAATAGTATTTTTGTCAGTTTGCACGAACTGTCAATGGTCAGCTGGATTTAGAAGTGAATGATTTAGGTTCAATCTAGAAGGGCTAGGCGTGGAGAACGCGAACAGCGAATCAGGACTGTGTTGACCACACCACCTAGTAATGAAGAGATCAGGTAGGGGGCTTCACAGCTCCTCTGCACGGTGACCCGACAGGTCTCAATGAAACATGCTTCCTTCAGATTCCTTCCTGGTTCTCTGTGCCCCAAATCTAGGTGAAAGGAGCATTCTGGATTTTAGGAGTTTTGACTTAACTCTTTCATTCGATCTCTTGCTCAGTAAATAAACTCCATCTGGAAACAGAGCCGAATTGGGAAAAGATGGTGAAGGGAAAAAGTGTTTTTGTTTTTTTTTTCTTTTTTTTTGAATCACCTGCCATTCCTCTTTCTAAGTGACCATGACCTGGGCAGTCTGACCCCAGAGCCTGTTCTCTTAACCACTCCGTTATATTGTCTGCAAGTCTTCAAGAGCATGGCTTGGTTTTATGAGTGTTTGATCTTATCTTTGAAACTCTGGAGCCAGCACAATGCCAGGTACACAATAGGAGCTCTATAAATGAAAGGTAATAGTCATTTAATCAGAGTAACTAATTCCCACTGATATTTTGCTACCTTATTCATTCTGACAAAAATGTCTCCAGAATATGCTGATATAGTCTTTGCACATAGGTGGGAGTTGATATGTTTTACGACTTGTATTGGGTGGGTGCCACAAATTGCATCAGGCACAGAGCTGGGTACTTTTGCTTAGTCTGAAAATATTCTCTGTGCCATATGGCCCACAAATACTTGGGGCTTTAGATACATGATCTCCTGGCTGGAGGTGAACTTAGCCCAATTCTTTTTTTTAAGAAAGAGTTGGCAGAAACTGTGCAGGCCCCCTTTGTAGGGCAGATCTGTTGTTGTCTGTGTGACAGCTCAAAATATTTAGTATGGAGAAGAAGGTTTAGAGTGTCAGAAACAGAGATTGTCAGCTTAAAAAAATTTTATTTTAAGATTTTATTTATGTATTTGAGAGAGAGGGAGACGGAGAGTGAGAGGGAGAGCACAAGTGGGGTGAGGGGCGGGGGGGGGCGGAGTTAGAAGCAGACTGCCCTCTGAGCAGGGAGCTGGATGTAGGGTTCTATGTGGAGCTGGGCGCGGGGCTCCTGGGTCATGACCTGAGCCGAAGGCAGACGCCTAACCGACTGAGCCACCCAGGTGCCTCAGACATTGCCGGCTTTTAAACTTGGTTACCAATGTCCCGTGTCTTCTCAGTCTTAAGGAGGTTTCTTCTTTTTGGTGGGTTTTGCTTTACCTGTGTCAGTGCCAGCAGGTAATGGTGGCGGTCACCAGTGACGGCGCAGACTGCACGGCCGATGTTTCAGGCACCCATGTATAAGCCATTTGAGAAGGGCACACCTAACAACTCCTACCTGAGCTTGTTTGTTTTCCAAAAACATTTATAAACCAAATGAATCCAACAGCGATTCTGCAACAACCACTCCTGGTTGCTAATGCTTATGGGGAGTAGTTACTACCTGCCAACCACTGTTCTAGATTTACACGTATTAATGTACCTAATTCTCCCCGTGACTCAATTAAGGGTACTATTAATACGCCTGTTCAATAGATTAGGAAACTGAGGTACTGAGAGCCTAAGTAAATTCTCAATTAATAGATTAGGAAATGTCAAATAGAGCAAAGATTTAAATGAACAGGAAAACTCCTCAATGCTCTCGGGCACACTGGACTATTTTATCTATATTAATTCCTTTGCAAGGCTGGATCTTTAGCTGGAGTAGATATCTTGGGCTTTCTAAGCCGAAAAGGAATTTAGAAGGGAGCCAGCCCACAGCATCAGTTCATGCTTTTCTTCTATATCAGGCTGTGTTTTTCATGCTACTTTTTCATTCTCAAAATAGCATAAAATCATAGTGTGTAGTTTTGTATCTCCTTCCATTTTACAGAAGCAAAAACAGAAACGCTTCAAAAAAAATGTGCTTTTAAATGGATCTCATGTCCTTGTCAAGTACTTACTGCTAGCGTTGGCTGCATTAGGATCCGTGGTGTTGGAGGCACAGACCTTTGCTGGTTCCCATGAGCCTGGTGTCTGGCTGGACCTTGATAAAGGTAATAATAGGTGTTAGCAGCCTTTCCTAGGCGCCCTCGCTGGGGCATTTTGGCTGTGGTTACTTCCTGAGCCCGTGGAGACAACCTTGGCCGAATCATTTAAAACACTTTTTAATCACAACCAAGCACCTTATTCTACCAAAATAACTCCTTTTAAAAAGTGTCCCAACCTGATCGACAGACAAGCATCAAATGGTGATAGGAACGCTGGAAACAGACATCATAATTAGAGTGCTAAACTGAAAGAACAGAATGATTTAGCAATGATTGAACACTTGGCAAGGAATTTTTTCATCAGGCTTCATCCCAACTCTTTCAACAGAGGAGGGAGGCATCTTCTGAGAACTGTTTGAAATAGTGGAACAGCAATTAAAGCCCTTTGTCATTCACAGATAGGAAGCAGAAATGAGTGTGTTTGCCAAATATGGCACTGTGGGCGTTGGAAGCCAGAGGGTCGCAATGGAAACAAACCTGTTGAAAACCAAATAAGATGAACACTGGGGAATACAAAAGAAGGAAGGAAGATGACCATCACTCGGGCCCTCTGAGCCTTGTGTTAAATTGAGAATTCTGTCCCCTTCTAAGAATAAGTCTTCCAGTATTCACTTCAGGAAGTCCCATTGCTTCAGCTCGGATGGCTAATATGAAAAACAAAGCAATTGTTTGTTGACACGTTATTCTAGCAGGTGCAGTTCCATTTTAAACAAGAAGCCGCTATTGTTTTCAGGAATCGTGTTGATGACTGTCTTAGAACATGAAGGGCTGGTTCTGTGGGGTGGGGGTGGGGGGTTGGGGGGGGACACCAGGGTGCTGTTTTTCACTTTAGCCTTTGGGTCTCATAGTCCTCATCTCCCGTCCATTTAGGACCAGCACCCCCTAGAGGTTCGTGCTGGTTTTCAAAAGGAAAGCAAGTTCATATTTACAAATAATTTTTAAAAACCTGATTTTCATATTTGGAGGATGACGGACTCTCGGGCGGGAAGGGGTGGGCAGGGCAGTCCTGACGTTGGTCTGGGAGCCAGGAGGCACCTGGTGATGGAGGGCACCCTTGCTTTATGGCCTTTGGTTCAGAAAAGGTCAACCAGGGAGGGCCAGGGCCCTGTTGGCTCCCAAGTGACAAGTGACTTTGGCACCGCCCGTGGGTGGTGACCTGCCTTTGCTGAAATCCCCGACTACCTGATGCGCAGTCGTCCCCCCCGCCCCCCCTGGGCAAGTGAGGGCAGAGAGCGAGAAGGAAGGAGAGTGAGAGCAAATGTCCTGGGGTACTTCCCTGTTTCAGGAGCTCCCAGGAGGGGAAGGGCCAGGAGGGCCAAAGGCATCCAGGGCTCTCCCTCCTTTTGTGTAGCAGGTGACACATTGCCAGCCAGGCCTTATTTGTGAGTGTGGAACTGTGTGAAGTGCTCGGGGTGATTTATGGGCAGCATGGAGCAGTAATCCCTCCCCTGGCTCCCCCCTCGGCCTTCTCGGCGCAGCGGCACTAAATATCCAGCCCGACTGGGGATGCGCGGCGGCTGGTGCGCTCCCGAGCCTGGGCTGTGTTAGCTCCGCAATTTACTTTTTCTAAACCACGATAAATTCAGGCACAAATGGCAGCAAAATTAACTGTGAAAATGCCACCGTATTTTGCAGGCTAGTAGCTCTTTTTGGCTCAGGTATGGTTTGGATGTTAAAGATGATCCCCCCCCCCCCTTTTTTTTTTTTTGACTAGAGAAAGAATGGACCTTGTTTTTGATTTTTGTGTTTTTTGTTTCCTTCCTTCCTTTTTTTTTTTTTTTTTTTTTTTTTTTACTGTTTAGGTGAGTGATTACCATCTTTAACAGAATGCTGCTACGGAAGTAGAAGAAGCAACTCTTTTTTTTTTTTTTTTTCCTTGAGAGAACAGTGGCTTTTAATTAAAATACTTGAGCCCACTCTATGGTTTGTGTCTGTGAGCAATGCTCACTTGTTTTTCATCACTAATATGCACTGATCGAATATTTAATTGATTTATGCTCTATGTTGCACATGCAGCGGGGAAGCAAAATGCAAATTAATATTATGAAACTGATGTTTGGAGGTCAGTTACCTTTCGGTGGGTGGTGGTGAGCCAGGCTGGAGTTTACTTACTAGTTGCCTAAGAACATAGTGCCATCGGCTATATTTTATCCTTTCTATTTTTGCTAAAGTGAACTGAAGTAATGACTGGTTAAGGTTGACAAATGATATAAAAAGCTACTGGGCTCCTGTTTTTGTCCGGGTCGATGCCCAAATGTCTTCAGTGACTCCTCCCTCCCCCATGGGAGGACGGCAGGGTGCACTCAAGACCGTGCCACACACTGAGGAGGTCTTCCCATTCCCGCTTCAGCCTTCTTTCCGGCCCCCCCTTTGCCCTCGGGTTCTCGGTGAAGGTCACATGGACTAGACTCACCTGCAGTTTCCCAACTTATCAGCTATGTCCACGCTGCCATACCCAAGGAGTGGTTGCTTTAGCAGAGAGCTAAAGGGCTAGTGGGAGTAAACAAGATAGTGGAAAGTGTGTGTGTGTGTATGTGTGTGTGTGTGGTTCAGCCTGGTCTCATTACATACTTGGACTTTTCATAGGAAGTCACTTACCTTTTCTATGTTGAAATTTATTTCTAAAATGAGATCAATAATCTGCCATAGACCTAATATGAAGACTGAATGAGATGATAGATATGCAATTGGTTTCTCATTGTGATGGCACTGAACAGGAAGGAAAGAGAGTTTCAGGAAGTGATGAAGAACGGCCAAAGGGAGAGGAGTCTTTTGAAGGAGAGAACCTGGAAAGAGCTCAGTGCGGTGGAGCTGAGGGTCTAGGGGCAATGCTATGGAGAATGCAAATCCACTCACCTCGGGGGAGAGGGGAGAAGGCTGTTCCAAGATGAGGCCCTGGGGCCACTCAAGGTTCAGCATTCTAGGGCTTGAAATGCTGTGCATGAATGTAAGTGGCCAGCCTTAATGCTGATGTCAGAGGGGCTGTCCATTCGGAGGCTAGGACCAGAGTAGGTAGGAAATCTCTTCATAGTCTTGCTCCTCCCACAAGCCAGTAGATTCTGGCCAATATGAGGTTAGGTCTCACAGAGCAAACCTGTTCAAAGAAGAGAAAAATCAGTGAAAAAAATCATAGCTCACATTCTATAAGCTCTTTCAGTTTTTCTCCAATTCCGTCTTTGGTTTTTGCCTCTAAAATTTGGGCGTCAAGTTTATTAACCTCATTCAGCATGGCAGGAGAAGGCACCAGGTGTAGCTTTTAATCTGATGAGCCCACACTTGTGTTACTTAAAATGTAATCCGTGGCCCCACAATGTGTGTGTCACATGGGAGCCTGTTAGGAATGCAGAATCTCAGGCCCACCCCAGACCTACTGAACCAGAATCTGCATCTTAGCAAGATGCTCTGGTGTTTATGTAAACACTCAAGTCAGTTCAAGAAGACAAACCCCACCTTATGCACACACACACGTAGACTCATTATGCAAACAATTCACTTTCGTCATAAAGATTATTAAAAAAAACAGAAACACATAAAAATTTTACCCAAGGTCTTGCCTCTGCTAACATTTCCCCTACTATCTTTGTCTCTTAATTGAAAAAGTCAAAAAAAAAAAAAAGTCTCAGCTTTTTTTTGTGAGGGGGGAAGGAAACCCATTCCTCTAGCAAGCTATTCCCACCCACATCTTCAAAAAATTCATTGTTTGACTAATTGCTGCTAGTTATGGGGGAGGAGGGGGAAATAAAATTAAAATAGAGACATGACCCTACTTTCTGTTGGATCAAAGGCCTTCAAGCCTTGTAAGACATTGGAGAATTGAATTGATTAATGTCAAACTCTTCTACTCTCATTTCAATTCTTAAATTTTATTGAATAGCATCATGAACAAATCTTTGGTGTCCTGGATAGACTGAGGGTTCTGTGCATCTGAAGTTCAACAAATTTATTTCATCCGTATGGGGAAGTTGATGGGAAAACAAGTATTAGAGTTTTCCTTCTTCTTTGGGCAGCCTACCTAAAAAAGATTAATTGGCCCAACTCTAAAGGATGGCTTTGTAATTTTTTTTTTTTTTTTAAGCAAGGGTTGGGTAGTGTAAGTTGGAACAATATTTTCTGGGGTTGAAGCAGAATTCTTTGAACTTGAGAAAGGACTGATCTTGGTGCTGCTTTTCAGCTTCAAGGAATGAATTTCTTCTCTAAGCCTCCTATCTCCTCTTCTCCAAACTTCCTAATAATTTAATTCACCAAACCAGGATGACATGAAGCTTTCCTTGCCGCCTCCAAGCTCCCTTTGTACACTTTCAAGGTTTAGAGGTTTCTTAGCAGTTGTCATCAAAGAGACAGCATGCTTCGGGTGGCCGCCTTGTGAGCAGGAGCTGCTCCTGGGGGAGAACCAGCAAGTGTGCGACAACACTGAGCTCTTGAGTGACAGCAACCCACCCACCCTTGCCCGCCCTCCTCCTGCTTCAAGGGCTAGCAGGCTGGGCCATTCTAGAAGATTTGGAAAGGAGCCACCAACAGGAATTATTGAACAATTGGTCTGTGAAACTTAAGATAACACTTTGTTCCACCACAGTGGAATTGCTGTGTGACAGAAGGAAATTATCTGTTTAGTTCTTGATTAACATTTATGTGAGGAAAATAAAATTAGAGTTGATGGTATCTAGTCCAAGAAATGCTTGTATTTACTTTAAAGAGCAATATTAACTCAGCACTTTTGTAGAGTGAATGTCACCAACTTTGGAGAATTCATTGTTTGAATTGCAATTGGGAAAAAAAAAATTAACACACCCAAACACAAAAAACTAACAACACCCTTTAAGATGCCAGTGGAATGCCTCCTGGTTACCAAACTGAGCTCCCTGAAATCAGAATTTCCAGAAACAACTGGAGTATGAACACAATGGTATGAAATAGTTCATCCCTATGAAGAGTTGGCAGGTATGTGTGTATGGGATGATTTTACGGGTATTTATTTATTTTTAAGAAGTAGAAAAAGCTGGACAAGTCTTACTGAATTCATTAGAAATGTTCAGTCAAATTAATAGGGCAAACATTTTACCACTAATATAGAAGTAACCTCAATAGTGCTTGTGATAAAAATGCTAGTTTAAAATAACTTCTAAAAAAAAAAAATAAAATAAAATAAAATAACTTCTATTTCAGCCTCAAAATAAAGAATGAAATTCATGTGTTCATTCATGCAGCTCATATTATCATGCTCGCTCCTGTCCTCACCCCCCACCACCCCCTGCCCCCCATGTATAAGCACCATCTTGAGCCAAATGGGAGCTTCTGTGATGAATAAAATAGGGTTCTTGTCTTAACAACTTTAAAGTTGGCTACAGGAGACAGGAACACAGTGAAGACAAGGCATATTGAGGAAGTAAAGCCAAGGTGACCACATATCTCTAATCTGCCTTTCTTTTGTTTAATTATAGGGTCAGATATTTGTGCAAGCCAATGTGTTTTATAAATATGTGTGTAGTGCTCAACACTTACAGAGAGCTTATGCTATGGGCCAGAGGCTTCCTAAAAACTTTAAAGATGTGAACTCATCTGATCTATAGTGATTAGCGCCCCATTTTACAGATAAGAAAACTGAGGCACAGAGAGGTTGAATAACTTGCCAAACTCAGTAGAGGAGAAAGATTTGAACTTAGCAGCTCAGCTCCAGGATATTCCTATAGGCACTGTGTTACGCTGTCTTCCTAACGTGGTTGCACACATCAGTATAAGCTAAAAAGAAGTGTGAAAAGATCACTGCTTATTAGCTGGCAGATTTGTTTTTATCAGTTAGGCCTGCACCATCACGAAATACATGCTTGTACCTTACTTCTCAATGAGTGCATGCTCTTGAACCACGGAAATGGAACTGCTGTAAACATTTGAAAAGAAACATGGGAAAAAGTTATCCAAAGGAATCCAACATTTCTGATGTGAAGACTAGTTAACAAAATAAGCAGTAGGTCTTTGGTTTATGTGTTTTAAAGTTTAGTGTTTTCTTCTTCTCCTTCTCCTTCTTCTTCTTCTTTCTTCTTTCTTCTTCTTCTAAATACTGGGCATTTGTTTACATAGATTTTATTGATTTGAAATGAAGCCAGTGGTATTATTTATGCACAAGGGTAGTTCCTAGCCTTGATTTTGGAGAAAGATTTACTACCAGAGGAAAAGCAAGACATAAAGCTCTGTTTAAGTGGGGGAGGAATATTGGACAGGTGTCCGCAATAATCTAGTGCTTCATTGAGGATATGGGAGATGACATATTTTTATCTTGAAGTCATTCTGAGTATTATGCTCATCAGAAATTCCCATGCTTTAGTCTCTGTGTATGTGTGTGCGTGTGTGAGAGAGGGAGAGACGGAGAGAGAGAAGGAAGGGGGAAGGGGGGGAAAGTAAGTGAAAAATCTTATGGAGAAATGAGATAAAGTAATGGATATATGAGATCATCCGATTTTATAAAGGAGAAAGTCACAAGCACTGTTCTTTTTAAATCCCATTAGACATAAAAGGGAAAACAAGACCACCTTGTCTAGTTATACTGAAAAGAAGATTTTAATAAAGTGCTGAGCTCGAGTGTAGTTCTAGTTCCCCGCCACCAAGTACTTGATCTTCTTCATTCTATCCTCAGTGCCAAGGACAGAGCCTGGTATAGAATAGGTGCCCGGCAAATGGGTGTGGAATGAATGAAACTGGAGGCCCTGGCTTCAGCAGAAAGATCTCGATCTTCAGGGAGGAGAGCTTCTCCTCACCTCAGACAGCTGCCACTGGCCAGATGCCACGTTGTCCTTGAAGTCGGGCTGCCGCACTGAACTCACTGGCTTTGAAGCAGAGTGAGGCCTGTTCAGGAACCCAGCGGGAAGCCTTGTGTCTGTGACCCAGGCCCCGTGAGTAGTGTCAGGAGATTAGAGTGTCCTTGCTCCAAGGCCAGAGATACAGGCCCAGATTACTCAGGGTCACAGGTCCACATTCTTGTATGCAACAGGAGCATTAATTAGTGACAATTACCTATTGGAAAAAAGAAGTTGAGTCCTGAGTGCTACTTCCAAAAAACTTAAAGACAGAAGGAAGCTTCTAACAATGGGTCAAGGGAGATGCATTTCCGCCCTGATGTTAAAAACAAGGTACTGTCTAATTGATGAGTAGTAGGGGCTTTGCAGAGACGCTTTGATGAGCCATCTCCTGCTTCCTGATATTGTGACCCCCTCAACAAACACTGACAAATAAAACCAGCATGCCTTCAATATAAATGAGGGCACACTATCTGAGGAGATGCTTCGTTCTCAGGATGTGGTTGAAATCCTGTTATGAATAAGGTTTACATCCTTGCCACTGAAATAATATTTTTGTACTGTGGAAATCAATGGTAAGGAAAAAATGGACAGGTCATCTAATATGTAAACAATTTAACTTTGATGTAATATCTTGTTTGCTGGATTTGGTCCTGGGGAAAGTCAAAGAACACGTTGCTTCGTGGATCTCTCACTTGCCTTTTTTATTCCCTCTTCTTGCCATTTATCTTCTCTCATCTTCTCTTACCTAGAGACTATTTTGATGATGAGTCCAACTCGAAGCAGAATTTCTTTGCAGCCTTATAGCTCTTTTTCTCCTGGAGTGATCCTTAGGCATCTGTGATTTAAAACAGAACCAAGAAATAAAAGGCACAGCCGAGGGAATAGGGTCAATGATATTATAATAGTGTTGCATGGTGACAGATGGTAGCCACACTAGTGGTGAACAGAACATAATGGACAGAGTTGTTGAATCACTATGCCTTGCACCAGAAACTCATGTAATGTTGTGTGTCATCTCTACTCGAAGTAAAAAAGCCCCTGCATTCACACTTGTATTATAACAAAATATGTAGCCAAAATGTATTATGCTAATTACTAATTTATACTTCCATTTTGCTTTCAAATTTGATTCTCATAGCTCTAACTAAAAGTCATGGACCATCAAGTAGCAGTCAGTTCTTGGCTGTAGATTCTGTAGACCAGTTGAGAAAATAAGATGTAACAAACCTAATTCTCAGTAGAGAAAAATTGTGCAAATATAATTAAAGGGCAGGACAGCTTTACGTTTATTCGTAATGTACAAGGCAAAATTTGTGGAACTCAGAAATTTGTGATACTCCTTTTCTTTTGTGAATAAAACCTTCCACGATTCTGCTTTCTTATCTAAAAAATAAAAAAAAAAGAAAAGAAAAGAAAAAAGAGAAAAAGAAAAAAAAAGAACCAAGAGAGATTTGGACGGAGGGAAAGTGAGAGCATGGATTTTGCAAGTTGCAAACTTGTGGAGAATTTGTGGGTTCTACGTTTCAAACAGAACTCAAATCTTTTGAGGCTCAAGTTCCATTTGCTCTTGGCAAAACACAATTTCCTGGTTCAAAAGAAAATAAGCACATAAAAAAGGCCCCTAGGCTTCTTGGACATCAAAGTTTAGGAGATACTCTTATAAAACAGCATTTTGATGATTTTTAGATTATAGGAACCAGGAACATACAGATTAAAACTACCCTTGAACTACCCTTAAGTTAAAAAAAAAAAAATCCAAGGGCAAAGATGTTGGCAAAGCGCGTTACACGATGGATGTTTTTGCCAAAAGTGAGACATTTTAGTTGGTCTTCCTGCTTTCCCCCCCAACTGATTTTTTTGTAAACTCTCAGCTATGTCAGATTCCATTCCAGCTTCCTCCAGGATCCCACCAGATTCACACCTAAGAGGATCGTCATGATCCTTTGTAATCAATAGTTTCTTTGAAAATTATGTTCAAATTTTTGTTTAATGTTCAAGCCACTTTACAGGTTGATGCGTCCTCGTACGTAAGTACCAAATATTGGCCAATCCATCAGCTAAAAAAATACACTGCTTTAAAAATTATTCTAGATTAGGGTTCTCAACTGGGGGTGATTTTGGCCCCCAGGGGACATTTGGAAATGTCTGGAGACATTTTTGGTTGTCACAGCTCTGAACTGGAGGGTGGGGTTGCTATTGACACCTAGTGGGTAGAGAGGCCAGAGGTGCTGCTCATCGTGCTACGATGCACAGGACAGCGCTCCAGCACAAAAAATTATCTTGTTCAAAATTTCTTTTTTTTTTTTTAAATTTTTTTTTTAAATTTTTTTTAAATTTTTATTTATTTATGATAGTCACAGAGAGAGAGAGAGAGGCAGAGACACAGGCAGAGGGAGAAGCAGGCTCCATGCACCGGGAGCCTGATGTGGGATTCGATCCCGGGTCTCCAGGATCGCGCCCTGGGCCAAAGGCAGGCGCCAAACCGCTGCGCCACCCAGGGATCCCTTGTTCAAAATTTCAATGCTGCTGAGATTCAGAAACCTAGTTTTAGACTCTAGGAGAATTGTAGACAGTATCTTCGGCCACATACCTTTTCTCCTAACCGGGATTAATGTTCTTTACTGATTTCTGGGCATAGGTTACGAGATTGGAGGAAGCGAAGAGAATAAGAATGAGGAAAAAAAAAAGGGAGAGAGAGTGATATCTGCAAGGCTACAGTAATCTTTTAGATCCTGAGGTCATAATATCTGTCCCCTGATGGCTAAGGAAAATATTTTTGAAGAGGTAAATAATAATCTCTGAGGCCTAGAGATGATTAGCTGTTCTAAGAATGTGCTTCAAGTCAGAAGGAAAGCAATGGAAACAGGATGTGTTAATGTATTTTGTTTGTCATTGTTTGTTTTTGTATGCTACTACTCGCAACCCCAAACTGAGATTCACGAAACACTTCCGTTCTTCACAACTGCCAGGCTTACTTGTTTTGCCCACGTTAGAATTTGTTCCATCATTCATTCATTCAGCAGACATTGATGCACCCTTGGAAAGGGCAGGAGTGGGGGAAGAAACTTATGAATGGAAGCTTTCCTGGGCATGGTTGAGATTCACAGAATTCCACAGAGAAGTCAGCTGAAGCAGAAGTAAAATACCCCATCCCCTGTTGCAATCCAGCACAATACACAGGTTTTCTTGAAGAGGCGGTGGCAGTGGCCTGAGAAGGTGTTGGTCACTGCTGGGGAATTTGCAAATGTCTGCGATGGCCATGGAGATGGTGTCCCAAGAGACAGAATGAAATCCTTTGGGGAGGATTTCTCAAGCTTAGAACCATGTGAAGCATCTGTCTCAAACCACACAAGGAACACATCGACAAAAACAGATCCCTGGGCGGGACGCCTGGGTGGCTCAGTGGTTGAGCGTCTGCCTTCTGTTCAGGGCCTGATCCCAGGGTCCAGGGATCGAGTCCCACATTGGGCTCCCTGTGAGGAGACTGCTTCTCCCTCTGCCTATGTCTCTGTGTCTCTCTCTCATGAATCAATAAATAAAAATCTAAAAAAAACAAAAACAAAAAACAGATCCCTGGGCCTCACCTCAGGTCACTGACTCAGAATCTCTAGGGAGAGGAAATTTTTTTAATCAAAGGACACAGGTGACTGTTATCATCAGACAAGTTTGGGAAGCTCTCCCCATAGGACTGGAAACCCCCAGACTCTCAGAGGGAACCTTTGTTCTCAGTTCCACCTTTAGCCTGACTATCAACCCCTGACATACTCATTCACTCCTTCATCCAGCAAACATCTGTGGCCTACCTGCTGTTCTAGAGGCTGGGGATGTTGTGAACAAGACCAACAAGGTCTTTGTTCTCATAGGGCTTATATTCAGATTCATGAATGAGAGCTGAAGAAATAACTAGACTATATTGCCTCCTGAGAAGTTCCTTCTCTAAAGCAGATCAGAAAGGTAGAGAGAAGCCTTGGAGATATCCCTTCTTATGCACACTTGCATGGCAAATACACTTCTGTGTTCAGAAATTTCTGTGAGCTTGGAAAAGTCAGAGAGCTTGGAAAAGCTTGCTTATTGTTACTTGGCACCCAGTATCCCCATCTATTATAATAAGGGCATATACATACTACCTACCACAGAGGTATTGTGGAGAGTAAATTAATTAATACTTGTAAGGTATTAATTAATTAATTAACTTGTAAGGCCAATGCATGTCACAAGGTAAACACACAATAAATATTATTTGCAAAATCACCTCATCCTCATCTTCATCATTATTATATTCTCTCCCTCTCTCCTCCAATCATATCCTATGATTCCCAGGGTAGTGGATGGAGAAAAAATGTTTGGCAACCCTAGTAGATTCTATTCCTTTATTTCCTCGATCATCCATTCACATATGTGAACTTAGAACCTGCTAAATTCAGGGCTTGGAACAGGGATGTGGGAAATATAAAAACAAGTACAGGTGGGGGAGTTAAGCACAGTTCACAAATACCTGTAATTCAGGTAGAAAGTGATTACGAGGGGCGCCCGGTGGCTCAGTGGTTGAGCATCTGTCTTGGGCTCAGGTTGTGATCCCAGGGTCCTGGAATTGAGTCCCTCATCAGGTTAGCTGCAGGGAGCCTGCTTCTCCCTCCTTTTGTGTCTCTGCCTTTATCTCTGTGTCTCTCATGAATAAATAAAGTCTTTAAAACAAACAAACAAAAAAGAAAATGATTATGAGAGTATAGATAAAACATTCTGATGGTTCAGAATAGTAAGTGATTTCTAGCTGCGGGCTTGTGGGGAGAGAGGAAATTGGGATATTCTTTGGGGAAGTGTAGTAACCAGTACATTCTGAGAAAATATGGTAGCAACCAAATAAATGTATTGAACTGAGTTGAAGTCAATATATTCTCTATCCTCCTTCCAAGTAGTGCCGTAAAGGCAGAGATACCAAATTTTGGGAACAAATGGGCTAAATAGGTCTTCATGGCTTAGCCTGGGAACCTAATGGCTATTGATAACGGAATCTGTGTGGGAAAACATGCTCTTGAATTCCAAATAACCAACACACACATGATCTTTTGACTTGCTGCTTGTTTATAAATGGGCATTGATCTGAATTTGTTGTTGATTTGGAAGGAAAATGAGTGGTGTTTTAAGTCGCTTATTTACATGGAACTCTCATGTGTCACCTTCCTATGGATGTATCTCAGATACCCAAGACCTTTTACAGAAGCTTAAACAATGCTGTACAGTTCTTCTTTTATTCCTTTCCATCAATTCGCTTTTAGCTTATCTGGACTTTGGTGGGTCATTTGGAAATTGGGCTATGTTTTCCTTGCTTAAATTGAAAAAAGCAATGATTAACTGAAATAACACTGCACATTACTCAGGTTTAATTATGTTTGTAATACATCACCCAGTGATATGGGGCAACTTCTTGCCGTTCACTTTCCATCATGCGTTTCTTGTAACATATGGTCCTCGTGAAATAGTTTTGATTCAGAGTCCCCAGTAGCATATGGCAAAAAAAAAAAAAAAAAAAAAAAAGCCCCTCAAGTCAAATGCAAAGTAAAGGCCAGCCCTGTGCCCCAGAGGAGCCTCCATCGACTGCAAGCCAGCAAGTCCGGAATCTGAATTGGTGTCAGGGTTTCACTCATCATGAAGATTTTACATTTGGTTTGGGACTTTGGAGCATGAGGTTCTGGATGTAAAAGTCAGAAGAGATATGGCTTTTGTAATGTCTGCAGAGATTCCTGTGTCGATAAGGTCAGCAGAAAGTTAATAGATTTTTATCTTCTCATCACATGAACTTAATATAGTGCAACTGTTGGGTGGGGGTGGGATGGTGGAATGGGATGGGAATCCCATCACGCTTTTCAGATTTTCACAAAGGACGTTTTAGGTATTTCAGTGCATTCAGGGTAAGTTTTTTTTTTTTTTTTTTAATCTATCTGTCATGTTTAAATAATGCAACTTTTAAATAAAAACTTTGTTTAAATGCTGTGCAACAGCTCCGACTAAAAACAATTATAGGCAGAGCGGGACATGTTTTTTCCTTTGTGCTGGTTATTCAATTACATATGAGTAGGAAAAGCTCGCATTTATGGTGCTTTAACAGAATGTGAGCCAGTTCAACTTAAATGCCTTCTAGCAAATGCTCAGAGCCATAAGGCGGTTCCATTAGGACTGTTTCATTCTTCCACCAGACTCTTAATGACTGCCATGTGCCTGCCCTGAAGGGAAGGCCCTTCTGCTAGGCACTGGCACAGGCCTGGAAACTCCAATTGAGGGAGGGTGGTATGTGTGAAGATTGCCACCAACACTGGCTTTCAGAGGAAATCTGGAGGTATGTGCGGGAGAAAATACCAGGCTGACTCCAGATGCCACCTTTGCAATTCTCTAGGCCCTATTGCTTTCAAACCAACTTGCCGACTCGAGATCTGCTTTCATGGCCTCTCTGACCAGCTGCCCAAAGAATGGTTTCTGCAACCTGGTGATGCTTGCTGCCGTGCGCTGGGGAAGCTGGAAGGCTGAAATGCAGGGAGAGTCCATGGAGGGACAGCACTGGGTCAGCCTGACTAGCAGGCCTCAGCGATCAAACATGTCACACCTGTCTTGGCCACTGCTGCAGGTGTTCTAGGTCAGCTCTCACTGTGGTTATCAATCGCTGACAGTTGACAGTTTAATTTTACACCACAAGTACCTCATTACTTGTGTAGGCACTTGGAGAACATGTGGGCACTGGATCGGATCAGTGATCAATGACAAAGGTTGCATAGGGTGCAAGTGGTAGCAGTAAAAGTGAAGGTCTCCGTGCATGAGTTGGCAGTGGTAGGGATACACGACAAGGGGAGTTTAACTGACAAACAGTCTGTCAGGTTGGAAAGAATGGAGATTTGCCAGTGAGCTGGCTGTAGATTATAAAACATATCTCTCGATTTGAGGGGGCGAAGCGGGGGGAACCCCTGCCCCCCCAAACAGAGCCTTCCTTTCTTGAAAGCACTTACGCAAATTTAATGAACACGTAGGACTGTAAATTCTTATTCTACGAGTGTTTATCTCAGGACCTAGATCCATTCGGGTGTTTAGGAATTTAAGATTAGTAGGGAGCAGTGATGCTGTTTTATAAAGATACGTGTGTGTGTGTTTGTATGCACGGGCACGTGTGTGCACGTGTGTGCCTGTGTGTGTGCTTGTGTACATATGTATCACACCAACTCTACCAAAACAGACCATTGCTGGTTTAGATTGTTCTGCAGCAGCTTATTGTGGATATTCAATAATAAGAAAGTCATTCCATATGAGCCCTTTTATTCTTATCAATACAATTCACAGTCAACACCACCGAAATAGATTGCCTTATAGTGGTAGGGAAAAAAAAAATCCATTCTTTCAAGTGTCTTTTATAGTGGTATTTTAATACATTCCTTGCAATTTTCCTCTCCTCACAACTTTTTATTTTCTAAAAAGGAGTTTCTGACATTCTTTTCCTTATAAAAACCTTTCTGGTGGTATTGTTATTTTCTTAAAAGACATTGGCTTAAAAAATAAAAAAAAGGGCACACGGCATGAGCTTTATTCCTTACCGTGGGCCTTGTCAGCCGGAGTGAGATTAATTGGGTACGTGGCACATGGTGTAATAGAATGAAGATGAGTTTTGAGGCAGATGGACTTGAGTTTGAATTCCCTTTCTGCAACTTCCTGTTGTGGCGCTTGGGCAAATTATTGATAACCTCAGAGGCACTGTTCATAAAAAGAAAGTATTATGCTATAGGATCGTTGAAAGGGCTACATGAGGTAAAATGACAGAGACTTGCAAACTGCCTCCCAATATCTGTTCCTCTCTTGTCTCTTTTTAATAACACAACTGCTTGAACTTTGGCTAAAAATATGGTTATAGGTTATACTTCCAGTCTCCCCTGGAGTTAGACATGGCCATGCCATTAGGGTCCTGTCCCATGGAATATGTGCAGAACTTTTCAATTTAGAAAAAGAAGCTACTTGCTCACCTTTTCCTCTTTCTCCCCTTCCTGTGAATGGGAAAGTAGATCGATGGTAGTGAGCCACCCTGAACATTGTGGAGGAACCTGGAGCCCTGGGTGGCCTTGTGGATCAGAGCTGCTTACCTGCCTGGGATGGCCTGCCTCACTTTGGACGGTGACGTGAGGAAGAAACATACTTCTCTCTCATTTAAGCCACTGGATTTTGAGGTCCCTTTGTTATAGCAGCTTAGTCTACACCCTAACTCATATACCTGATCTAGGAAAAGCACCAAACAGTAGTAGGCTGGTATGTAGTAATGCATCACTCTGTTTATTATTTAAAACAATGTGTGTTGTTTCATTTCTAATCAAGGAGGCCAACACTACATGTAATACATCAAATATTAACCAGAAGGCATCTGCTTAGTGACTGGGTTAAATAATCATTCTTTTTGTCCCGTCTGAACTGGTCCTACCAGTCGACTGTCACCTGTTCGGAAAATGTTCACCTTTTCAGGTTGCTCTGGTTGCTTCACAGAATCAGCTCTCTCATTCTATGATATTTCACTCAAGATTTTGAGGAGTAAATGAACTTGACTTTTCCTTGCAGTATCAAGTGCACCATGCCACTTGTAAAGCCTAATTTATCATGGCTACTTACCACACAATCTCCATACTTCTGCTTTGAAAAATTGGATAAAGTTTAGAATAAGTGATGATTTCTAGGAAAAAGAGGTGTGGAGTTCCAGAACACCATACACTGATGATTTAGTATCCATTGGCCTCTCAGGGTTACCTGTCATTTCTTACCGGTTCTCCGCCTTCACCTGAATGCACAGCATTCTTTCCACTCTCTTCCTCCTCTTCCTCATCATCCCGCACCCACCATTCTATGGAGACCGTGTCTTGCTCATTCTTTTTTTTTTTTTTTTTTCCTGTCTTGTTCATTCTTAGTGTCTGGCAAAAACTGGCAGCCTCCAGCATTGCATGGTTTTATTTTTTTTTAATTTTCAAAAAAGATTTTATTTATTTATTTATTTGAGAGGGAGAGAGAGAGTGAGTGAGAGCACAAGGGGAGAGAGAGGAAGAAGCAGACTCCTCTCTCAGCACCAACACCAACATCAGGGGGCCTTGATCCCAGGACCCTGGAATCATGACCTGAGCCGAAGGGAGACGGTTAACTGACAGAGCCACCCAGGTGCCCCCATTGTGTGGTTTTAGTCCCAGCACCCAGGGCTAGCAAGGTTACTGCTCCCCTTCTCTGTGCTACAGAGAGACTTTTGTTACCTTTGCCCTCTTCCTCTAGAATTGAGGTCTGTTACTCTATCCCCACAGAGGAGAAGAATACAAGGTAGTATGTGTCTGAGTTTGAAAATATACAACTCTGCTTTTTATTTCCTTTGTGTGGTTTCCTTTTAGTTCAAAGAAAGCTTAAGGGACATGATAGCTGCCATCGAATAGCTGGCTGGGTTCATTTTGTAGCAGTGGGACTAAACTCATTCTGTCTAGGGCTCAGCGGTATGAGAAGTTCCATGGGAGGCAGTATATGTCATCTCCTCTGCTTTTTTTTTTTTAAATAAAGATTTTATTTATTTATTTGAAAGAAAGTGAGCACAAGCAAGAGGGAGGTGCAGAGGGAGAGGGAGAAGCCAACTCCACACTGAGTGAGGAGCCCCATGTGGGGCTCGATCCCAGGATCATGACCTCAGCCGAAGGCAGACCCGATGAGCCACCCAGGCGCCCCTCAGGTTCTCTGCTGGTACTTTCATGAAGTCTGGGAATCAGAGGGTTAGGTTATCTTTTAGGCAGTTCTCAGATTTTTCTGACCTTCAGGCCCTATCATGTTGCCCCTGGAAATGTATATATGCTTTTCGGTAGTATCTACGATTAAAGACCAGCATCTCTAATTGCTCCTTTCAGATAATACCAAGCAGAAGGAGATGCTGACTTTATTTTACCTTAACGACGACTTGTGCTGGGATGGGGATGAGGATGTGTGGGGACGAGGGGAAAGGGCGATCCCCCAGAGTACTTACTGGGTGTGCATCCTGTGTGTCCTGCAGCTTCATTTTCTATCATCATGGGCCCATTTTTAGGGGCCGAGTGGTTTCTGTGTCACTATTTCAACTTCCTCTAGAGGGCAGCTCATGGAAGGGTCCTCTGCAAGTCCCTCCTGTGTCTTTTTTTTTTTTTAAATTAAGGATGTTATTTATTTATTCATGCGAGATATATATATAGAGGGGGGGGGCGGGGAGGAGGAGGACACAGGCAGAGGGAGAAGCAGGCTCCATCCAGGGAGCCCGATGCGGGACTCCATCCCTGGTTTCTAGGATCACGCCCTGGGAGGAAGGCGGCGCTAAACTACTGAGCCACCCGGGCTGCCCCCCTCCTGTGTCTCTTAAAATGTGGGCCTCTTCAATGTTCAAATGTCCCTCCTCTTGCTGAAGAGCTTGCTTCTGGTGGCACTGGGGGAGCGACTCCCCCCCAGCTCAGACTACCCCTTGGCTCCGTCGCAGTGTTTGGAGGGGCCAGCCCAGCATCCTGTTCCTGCCACCTCACTGCTCCCCCCATGGAAATCCAGGCCTCCAGCCCAGCTTTCTGCCTGGCTGCATCTTCAGGCCTCAAGGGGGCACGCCTGCAGAGCACTTCCAGCCAGCGTTGTTCTTCTAGCCCATCAGTAACAAGGTGTGACCTTGGGCCAGTCATTTAACCTCTCTATGCTTCAGGTTTTTCATCTGTGAAATGAGAGGCATGAATTAAATTGGTGGTTTTCAAATTGCTCCTCAGCAGATCCTCAAGGGAGCTGGAGTGTGTGTGTGTGTGTGTGTGTGTGTGTGTGTGTATGTATGAGAGAGAGAGAGAGAGAGTTTTCCTTATTTCCTATATATTTAAACCACTCGAAGCTCGGTTAATTTAAGCTGTGTTGCGGGGAAATCTTGCTCATACTTAGGCACAAGTCCTCATTAACACCTTTCTCCTTTAGCCTGGCTGCTCCATAGCATTCTCCGTTCTCTCAAGGAAATTTGCCCAGGGAAAAAAGGCAATTGTACAAACTTCTTGAAGGTGGGATCGTATTGAGAGGAAAGCGTAAATTTCATTTCATTTATTATTAGTCGTGGATTTTTTGTTTGAGGCCAGCGTCCAATCATGGGTAAGATCAGAAACAGATGGAAAAGTTTGTCCCTGTCAATAAACACAACAGTGTTGGAGGATATTTTTGACCTTTAACCTACATGTGGAATATTATCAGTGAGATGCTGGAATTTGTATGGTTTTAATCAGTATTACTTATGTCTTTTGCATAGTTGCAGTGTGGACCCTTCATGGGACCCAACACATGACTGGGTCTGGCTCTTCCTTCTGGGATAGGGTTCCTCTCCAGATCTTCTGGTCCTGACAGGCGCCTGCGGATGAAAAGCTGTTCAGGGAATAGGGAAATTTTGTCAACTCACGGGCTCATCGAGAACACTTTTCTGTTAGGGGCTTGACACCCCGTTGAAGGCATCATGAGAGAGTTTCGTGGCAAACCTGCTTCATATCAACCCTGTGTTTTTCCAAGTCTGGTGCAGGTTCATGGTCTTGGGACTCAACAGGGCTGCATCGTCCAAAATTGCCCCGGGAAAGGCTTGGTGAACTGTGCCCAACAGTGCATTCCTTGTGGGGATGATGCATCCCTGGCTTTGGCGGCTCTGCTGGTGCCTTCCACTTTTATAAACCCTAAAGGTATTAGGGACTGCTGTGGAGAGTAGTTTTATGTTTGGCAGAAACACCAGATTTTTTTTTTTTTTTTTTTTTTTTGGTTTTGAAAGAAATGGTTTTAAGCCCTAACCTACTCATCAACTCAGTTCCCTGCAGAGCTTTGCCCTGGACTATTTTAAGCTGGGGGGTTGGCGCAGGGAAAGGGCTTGTAAAACTCCAAGGTTGGTTTGAATTTGGGGTTTGTGGCGGCACCTAAGTGTAGGTGCCCTGCCACCTGGCTTTTAGCTCCATTCTGAGAGTCTTCCTGGCTTTCATGGTACATGTAATTTTGACCACTAACAACTTTAGAAAAGTCTAATGCTGGAGCGATTATTGCATAAATCTCCAGATGTAGAAATGGTGTTTTTTGAAGTCTGATTGCATATTCCTAGCTGTAGTCCTAGGATCCTGAACCACTGAATGAAAATATTGCAAAAGAACGCTTTAAAACGGAAGTTCTGTAGAGAGTTTCTCAGGCTGGCCTTTCTACTCTACTTTCCAAATGAAGAAAATAATTAGCCTTTTTACCCTATTTAAACATTTAGCCATTGTGTCTTGGAACCTCGCCAAAAATAATCACCTGAAATTTTGTTTATGATTTGTTCACAAAAGTGGCCATACTTTTTAAAGGAGAGCAAAAAGAACATTTTAAGAATGTGTGAGCTCATTATGAACCCAATATGTTTTAAAAACAGTCAACTTGTAAACTCCTGAAATGCGGTTTAAAATGGAAACACCAGTGGAGTTTCCTGGAGTGGGTCTGAGCCTCCTAACTTCCAAGGAGACCTGGTTCTTCTTGTAGGGAGAAGGTGATCACGGCCTCTGGGTAACTGGTGTTCCTTGTTTTTGGACATCCATGTGCTGCTTAGTACATTTTAGGGATATGTGTGCTTGCCAATTATTTGTAGAAATTACGCCTACCATCCTGCCTTCCTGTTATGTATTTAAATCCTCTTTCTTCATTCAAAAACTACAGTTAAATCATTCTTGACTTTCTCTGCTATCTTTGCTTGTTTTTTAGTCCCTTGATCAGCATTTATAATTTGCTACGAGTTCATGTTAAGTCTCAATTTTTATTTCATTTTATTGTAAGTCAAGAGGTAGTTGTCTAGAATATTATATATCTATAAAATAAACTTTCAAATGGCATTGTGTTGATTATGATTGTTTTTTCTTTAAAAAATATTTTATTTATTTATATGAGAGAGAGACAGAGAGACAGAGAGACAGAGAAAGCATGAGCAGGGGGATGGGCAGAGGGAGAGGGAGAAGCAGACTCTCTGGGATCATGAACTGAGCTGAAGGCAGACGCTTAACCGACTGAGCCACCCAGTTGCCCCAATTATGTCTGTCTTTTATTTAGAAGGTTTCTACATCTTTAAGACAGAGAAAATCATAATGATGTAGAGGTTTGCAAATTCCTGAATTTCTGTTTGAATGGTCAAGGGATGATTAAATTACAAACAACATATTTATTATTTTGTAGTGGTAAGTATGTTTCATAGTTTCTCTCCTTTATCTTTCTTCTTTCTTTCTTTCTTTCTTTCTTTCTTTCTTTCTTTCTTTCTTTCTTTCTTTCTTTCTTTCTTTCTTTCTTTCTTTCTTTCTTTCTTTCTTTCTTTCTTTCTTTCTTTCTTTCTTTCTTTCTTTCTTTCTTTCTTTCTTTCTTTCTTTCTTTCTTTCTTTCTTTCTTTCTTTCTTTCTTTCCTTCTTTCTTCTTTCTTCTTTCTTCTTTCTTTCTTTCTAATTGTTGATTTATATATGATATAGCGTCTCCTCAACTAAGCCATTTCTCCATCATTGCCAATGAGAGGATTGATTGTTCATGTAATGGAACATCTTCATGAAGCTTATACTGGGAGCCACCCTATTCCTGTTTAAAAGTTAAATATGTAATAGCCTGTCCTCATTGTGCATTGTTCATGAGTAGATTCCGTAGGACATACCGTAGCTGTGGCTTCCCTGAATGTTTACAGGGTTCTCCGCTATTAAGTGTAGCTCACATGTGTTTCACTTGGGTAAAATTACATTTAAAGGACCAGGACGAGGTTTAACAGTCTTATTAATGGAAGTAGAATATGGATTTATATGTTCGTGTCCATTAGGCCAAATGTAAGAATTTGACATAACCTGTTTCTGAAGCTACACATACGCCACCACCGACCTTATCAGGTAGTCACATACCACACTAATTAAATCATAGGCTAAACTATGATGTTCCCAAAGCTTCTCTCTTCTTTTTCCTTTGGCTTTTATGATTTTGATGCCTATTCTCATACTTCCATTCCCATGTGGTTCATTTGGATATATTTTCATCTTCTAGTTTCTTAAAACTCTTCTCTTTGCTAGCTAATCTGACCCACTAACCCACGACAAGAATAATGTCAGTAAATTATACTTAAGAATATACTTAATATAATTAAGAAATATACTTAAGAATATACACAGCCACTGTGTGAATTGTTTTCCATACTAATGAAAATATCATTACTTCCCTTTTATGGATGATGAATCTGCAACTCAGGATCCTTGGCTAGCTCATTCAAAACCGTACTTCTGTCTCTGACTTGAGGCTGTTTTGGCCATGCTATTGGAAGATGCTTTTTATTCTATGACCTACCCCCCCCCCCCACATTTTCCTTTGACTCTTGTATGAGATTGAACCTTTATTCATTTGTTTTACTGGCAGATGAATATTTTTCAGAAATTTTTGGGCAGTTTTATAACTTGCTGTTTATTTCATATGATGGGAATTGTAGCCAAAAAGATGCCATTTCAGATAAAATTGCATCTAATGCTAATTTAAAATTAGCATCCAGTTTTAAAGTTTATTCAAGGATGTTGTTTGCTTGTTGGACACTTTTAAACGCTTTAATTATTTTCGGATTGGTAGCAGGGCAATTAGCACTGGTGAAGAAAAATAAACCCTCTGTCCTCTAACCAAGAACATTTTCATGTTTTTATCCTAGTGAAACCAACCAGGCAACCATAGTTTGAAGTTCCGGAAAAGTTAATACTGGGTGTTTTTCTCTTATTTATGGTTTCCTGCAAGGGCAAGAACTTGGGCAACTCAGGCTAGAGCTGGAAACACCGATGAACTGATGAGTTTGCTACATTTCCAGCCTAAGTTTCTGTAGATATCCTGGATTTGGATAAGCCGTGGACCACCGCCCATGGTTAGTGGGTATTTCTCTCCTTAAAATTGCTAGCCTCTCTCTGTATGTCTCCAGGCTTCCTTTAATAATGACAGGCTCCTATTTCATCATTCTGGGATTGGAACTTCAGGGTGTTAAGGGCCATATGTATAGACAGAGCCTCCTGGGCTGTTTTGCCAGCTTCATCAAGAACTCCAAATCAGAGCCCCTGCCACCCAGAGGGATCATGGTTTGAGGGAGGGCGGGTAAGTCACTCAGAGGGGTCAGATGTCTGGGGATCAGTCTAAGACTAGTAATGCAATTCGAAGTCACAGTCTGTGTATTTGCTTGTTACATTTTTGGAAAGCAAACACCCCACACGATTCTTTAAAGACATCTGGTCTGTGCCCACTCAGACACTGCCTGAATATGGTGGTCATGCATTTAGCAGTGCAGGCATTGTCCTTTCTGCAGACCATGTGATTCAAAGTTCTCCACGGGTCCTGTGTACAAGGCTCGGCCTGTCTTCATTGGTTTTCCTGAGTAGCTCTCCTTCACCTCCCTGGTGTTGTTGCACAAAGACCCTTTTGTCAGGCAATGTTGGACTCTCCTCAAAATCTAAGCACTTTCAGGAAAAGACTTGGAAGTCTATCTTCTCAGTTTCCACACCTCTTTGCCCTCTGCTCTGTCATTTAGTGTGACTGGTTGTTAAGTTCCCCGTTTGGCTCCTTATCCACTTTCGGAGTGGATGGGATTATTACTGCGTCTATCTTTCTAAACCTACGTCGGGCATCTCCTAACACATCCCAGTCTTCTATTTTACTTGATCTTACACTTTGATAAGATTGAGATTTGCAGGGATGTTACTTTTCCATGTCAGGCTGACCTTCAGTGAGATATTTAATCTTTCCTTTACCTTAGCCTGGGAACCCTCTCCCCAACCCCTCCTCCCCCATCTCCTACAGAAAACTTTCATTTTCCTGGGAAACATTTTCTTTTTAAACTAGTGTGATTTGATATGCTCTACTTGAATAAGAAAAAATGCTAATGTGTTTGACTAGTCCAATTTATATTCATAAAATACAGTCACAAAAGAAGAGGCATTTCATTAAACTAAGGTGCTTGTAACTACAAGAAATTTATATTGGAAAGTTTCTGTCTAATATCAGAATACACTGTGGTCATTTACATTTGTCGCTGGGCATGCAAACACTAATTAATTCTATTTAACAATTGCTTTTAGTTTTTAATCTTGGGGGGGTTAATTTTATGTCAAATGGCTATTTATTTATTTATTTATTTATCATTATTTTTTTTCAAATGGCATTTTAATTGTCTCTGCACTCTCGAGTAATCTACCTGCATCTGTTTTGTGCTCCGTACATGGTAATGGTTGGAATGATTCAGTGTCTCCCTAATACGTACAGTGCGACATAATCACATGTAAATGAAATAGATTTTCTTGCAACACATTTTGAAGATACTTTACTCATTCTGAATTCTGCTGAAAATAGTTTTTGAGGTAGAGATGCAATTATATAGTGGTCTACACGGAGGGACTAAACAAGGATTTCAATTAATAATGCACTCTCAGCCCTGAGAGATATTACATTCTGCGGGATCAAGGGTTATCCATCAATGCCTGTGCTGAGACTGTGTCTCCGCCCTGCTCTCTCTGTGTTCCGTGCATGTGCTCATCAGTATGCCCTAGGATGGTAAGCTCTTGGCACAACAGTTTGCACTGAAGTGCTGTTTTTTTCCCCCCTAAGGCTGGTGACACTGTTTCCAAAGGCTAAACTTGCTCAGCTTTCAGAAGTACAATATTACAGAGTTTCACGGAACATCATAATGAATTAAAGCAATTGCACCTTCTGAAAAAAATTGAGAAATTGTCAATAGTATTCTCCATCCAGTTATTAAATTAGGATGGCTAGAATATCTGACTAACGATGCTTTCAATTATTCGATTTATCAATGTATCTTGTATTATTTTTCAAAACAACAGAAAAATAGAAACAAAACATTTTTTTATGGTCTTCTTGGTGTGCTAGTGTCTGATCGAAATGACTGTATGAATAAAAGAGATCTATTCTTGAATCTGGATTTGAAGTTCTTTTTCTTCAATGTGCCAACAGTTATTTAAAATAATGTCTATTTTTTTAAAATATCCCCTCTCTGGTTTTGGCATTTGTGTTTCATATTGAAGAATGGAGTCCCCATAGTATACGTATCCTATAGCCAAGTAACTGCATTTATATTGTTATAAATTTTTGAGGTTGGAATCTCAAGTTTTTAAATTAAATAACTACAGTTAACTGTATTAAGTGTAAGGTTGAATTTGATCAAAAATAAGAAAAGCATTTATGACAACCCCTGTAAATGTTTAAATACTTTAGTTGTGTTTGTGAGCATTAAATTGTATTATAAGAAGCCAGCATTGAGTATACTGGTTCCTCTGGGACACATTTGACTTTTGGGAGATAAAAAAATCTTGCATTAATAAAATTCTGCAAGTTTTTGATTTAGTAGACAACGTTTCCAGTATATGTGAAACAATTTTAAAGTGTATATGTGTATAATTACTTGTAGAAACTGTTTAACTTTAATGGGGCATTTCTTGATCACATAATAGAAAAACTAACGGCTTTAATTAAGATTTATGAAGCATAGAGGTAATATATTCTGCTAAATTAGGTAGCTGTTGGTGGGTAGTGTGCTTTATAGATGAATTTTCTACATATACTTCACTTCCTTGTGCATTTTTTGGCTTAGAAATGTACCTTGTAACATTGGAATCCCTATATCCATTAGTAGAAAAAACTAAGCTTCCTTTACAGTTTTAATTAATAGCAATAATTTTAATGATGGACAGCTACTATTAAATATTTCTTTAATCATTGATGTCAGGTGGTAGCCATATGAGCCTGTCTTGAAGGAAGGAAAGAAAATTCACCATTTTATTCAAACAACTGGTTAATTTGAAAGCAAGTGCTTAGAAACTGGTTGTAGGACTTAAATCAAGCAATTGATCTAAAATAAACAATTTTGGCTAAATTAAACAATTCCTTCCCCCCTCCTTCCCCTCCCATTAACAACAGAATAGAGATATATAACTTTTAAAGTCAGACTGTATGTTATGTTGGTTTGTGTGCCCTACCCGACCTGCTGTGTTGCCTTGTTCTTTAATATGTTGGCATGATTATCAATTGATATTTATAAAGGAGCAACTTGGATATTTAGGGTAAGCTTTGTTGTAAGAGTCAATTTTGTGAATCCCAGAAGATAGACATAGTGGTCAGATGGGCCAGGGTCACCTCTGCTAGGCAGCAATTTCCTTCTTCCTATGTCCCCAGGGAGGAGGATCAGGCTGGAGAAGGGCTGGTAGCAATTCCGTTTCCATCAGTGTTCTTGTAGAGCAATGGTTCTCAAACTTTAGTTTGCATCAGGATTTCCTGGAAGGGGCACCTGGGTGGCTCAGTTGGTTAAGCGTCTGCCTTGGGCTCAGATCATGATCCTGAGTCCTGGGATGAAGCCCTGGATGGGGCTCCCTGCTCAGTGGCGAGCCTTTTCCTCCCTCTCCTCCCCACTTGTGCTCTAGCTCTGTCTCAATCTCAAATAAATAATTAAAATCTTAAAAAAAAAAAAAAAAAAAAGGAATTCCCTGGAAGGCCTGCTAAACCCAGGAGGGCTGGGCTCCACCCCCCTAGAATTTCTGATTCTGTAGGTTGGGCCTTATAATTTACATTTTAAATGAGTTCCTAGATAATATTGATACAGTGCCAGGGACAAGAGTTTAGGGAAGAGAAGGTAAAGCTAAAAGGAAAAGAAGGAAGGGGAGGAGAAGGAGGAGAATGGGGAAGAGACAGAGGAAGAGAGGAAGGAGAGGAAAAGGGAGGAGGGGAAGAAGGAGGAGGAGAAGGAGGTGGAGGAGAGTGGAGGGGAATGGAGGAGGCAAGGAAGGCCACAGCTCCCTGAAGATATAGAGAATTAGGACTAAGCCCTCTCCAGAAAGCCACATAAGACTTTTTTTCCCTTCAATTTGAGCAAAGACCCAGCTATTTTTAAGAGAATGACATTTATTTGGTGAAGGGTCTTGAGGTACTTAGGCGAGAAGTGCTTTTTTGAATATAGAATTAATGAAGAAAATTTGATTCCTTGGTTAAACCTAATGACCAATGACTAACTTTCTCTTATTGGCTCCCTGGGGATGAGAATTGCAAGTCTATTAGCATCTGCCTAGCCTTTTATGTCTGGTTCCACTCTCAGCTCCGTATAGGACACAGTCAGTGGTTCTCAAACTGTGCTATGCAGAGACTCCACTGGGGACCCCGGGGGAAATGCAGATCTGTGGGTCTAGTATAGAGATTCAGAGTAGGGAGCTCTTTGGTGAACTGAGGAATCTGAATTTTTAAGACCAGCACTGAAGAAGAAAGGTAGTTTGTGGGCCATCGTGAACTCTACCAATATGTAGACAGTCCGCATTGTGCTGGGTATATTTGCCGCAAACCCCAAATGGTTGCTCTATTGGGAAATTTTCTCCTTCAGCTTTCATGTCCAGCTGCAATCTCTTTCTGCCCCAATGGAAATCTTTATGCTATTTTCCTGTGGAATTTATGATAAGGTTTGATAGTTGCTTCTCAAACCTCATATCCTGTTTCTACCAAGTTAAGTCTTGTAAAAATTAATTTCCCTAAGTCTAATTTTCCCCACCTACAGAGTGCAGGGTGAGGCTAGAACATTTTTGAATCTTCTTTCCCAAGCTTTGACACTCTGCTGGTCATTTGACAAACCTTTAATGGCTATAAATAAATAAGCACGTATATATCCAATGTTTTAGACATACATATATATCACAGATTTTTTATTTCTATTTATTTATTTATTTATTTATTTATTTATTTATTTATTTATTTATTTTAAAGATTTTATTTATTTATTCATGAGAGACAGAGAGAGAGGCAGAGACACAGGCAGAGGGAGAAGCAGGCTCCATGCAGGGAACCTGACATGGGACTCGATCCCAGGTCTCCAGGATCACACCCCGGGCTGCAGGCGGCGCTAAACCTCTGCGCCACCGGGGCTGCCCCTATCACAGGTTTTTTAAATATAAACACATATCATGTTTTATGCATATGTACATAGATACATTCTATGATGTGAGTGTACATAAATACCTATTATGTATATGTATCCATCATACATGTGATGAAGCGTATGTATATATGTTTGTGTATACTGTGTGTGTATATTTAATGTGAGTGAGAGAGGCTGGGTGCAAAGATGAGTAGTACTTCATCCCTACCTTCCAAACAGGAGCTTTCATTTTCACTCTCATGTGAGTTTGATCCTGATGTAACAAGGTACGATGGGTGCTCTACTGGAGTTAGCTCAGAAAGCTGTGGGAACAGGGAGAGAAGGAACTAAACGAAGGAGATAATGTGGAGGTGTAGGGAAAAGATCCACATAATAGTGTTAGTCAGCAGACTCACAAATTTTATGCTTAGAAACATTATAAGATAGTTGCATTTTAAAATTATAGGGAAATTGCCAGATAGTAGATTTCTAGAAGTAGTGTACGTGGAATTGTGGACCAGGTTGGCAGCTGCCTGGCTTTAAGAACCCTGGTTGAGATGGAGGGTGTGCCAATGAATTCTAAGACAATTCAGATGAATAGATAAGACTACTAGAAATGAAGCAACTAGAGAAATTTAACTTCTTCGCTCTGTGGGGCTAAGTGGTGGTAAGTCTGGAATTTCAGGGCAGAGAGAAGCTAGTGTGTTTGGATGAAGTAATCGGGGAAAGCTCAGACCCAGACAGGTCCTGGGGACGGACTAGGGAACTAGAGAGGACAGGGAGAGGGTGACCCCAGAGGGGAGCAGAGACCTTGGGAGGAGAGGATGGATGGATGGGCATTATGGAGCAGGGCAAGGTGTGTGGTAGAAGGGAGCAGATTTAAGGGAAAGTATAAGGAAGATAATGTTGGCTACATAGGTAGGCCTCGCTTGACTGGTGGATAACGTGAAAGCCAGAAATGTAGGCCTTCTGGGCCTGAGGCGGCCTCAAGGGGTGTCAGGAGCTGCGGACAGCCCAGTACCGAGGCCCAGAGTCCTGCTGGTGAGCTAGCATGTTTCTCCGAACGGCAGACACCCTGGAATTTTTTTATCCAGTGTTTTGTTTGGGTTTCTAGTGGAGTGTTTGGGAGTTATTTGGGTTCGTTTCTGGCTGGGTGACTCTGAAGTTTGCACTGTGAAGGATGAGGAGTAAGAATGGTTGAAAGGTAACTGCCAGTTGATAGTAGAACAAAAGGGTGTGAGTCAGAGTCCCTCGGCTTTCTGTTCTCCTTCTGGAAGTGTAAACAGCTACATCACTTCTGTTGCTTGGTTTCTAGAAAATGAAGGTGGAACGGGCAGAGACCAGGAAAAACAACAGCGTTGGTTTTACAAGAGTATTTGTTATGGAAAATTATTCTCTAGACTGTTGTTATGGGTCATCTGCTAGGACATTGAAAGTACTTGTTTTCAATGGAATATTCCTTTTCGGAAAGAATTTTATCACATTGTTGCTGGACAGCATGTTATTTGACCCATGGGTTTGAAGCTTTGTACGAAGGAACCTTACATATTCTAACAGGTTCCTCTTCTATTTTATTTGTTTTTGGTATGAGATCATTTTCTCAAATCCATGCATTGTTGTGTTGGTTCATTCAAGTGAAATAGGCGATTAGCACGGGTTAATGGTTACATGTCATAATAGTGTGACGTCGCAGAAAGTGTGTAGGCTTTGGACTTCGCCAAATGAGGCCACTTGCTGGTTCCTGTTTTATAAACAAGTGGATGTATAAGGTGGAACAGAAAACCCAAGGAGAAATGAACCTTTGGTGGCATTTGCTAAGCCTGATTTTTTTTTCTGCCCATGTTGTGCCTCAGACTCTCGACGGAGCAACCATTCAGGGCATTTGTTCGTCCGCAGCCTGCAACGTACCTGCAGGAGGTTACTCTTGGTTTTGTGGAGCCAACATTCCCTTGAGTCAGAAAATGACTAAACCTACATTATGAGCCGGAGTAAGGTCAGGCTTACTCCATGGTTAATTTAAGCATCATTACATACAGTAAAGTAATAAATGATGGGCCAGGTGATTGTGTTGTTCATTTCCAGATTCTCCTGGCTAATAAGTGAGAGGACTGAGAGGGTTGCCACAGGCCTGGTGGGGTCCAGAGTGTTCTAATTCTTAGAGCAATAGCATCCCATGTCATTCTTTTGCTGTTCATTGGAGGAAGTCGGCATCCTTGTACTGGACAGCTTGTTAGCATAAAACCCCCCGTGTGTGCTGAGGCATGTGTTCAGTTGCACGTTGGTGAGAGGGAATCTTTATCAACCATAAACCAGATCATTTTCTCTAATAAGTTAGGCAAAAGTCCTGCTAGGAGTTGTGGTTGTCCTTGCTTGTGGTCTGCATGATGCCAGGCTGTGGGGCTGGCAGGGGTGCCTTGTGTGGCAAAGCCATCTTTAGTAGAAATAGTAACTTCCAGATGTAGTATCTTAGCTAAAGACTGATTCCGTTTTGGGCAGACACATAGCACCTTCTTACTTCTGGATTAAGGCTATTAAATATTCCTTCAAGCTTTATCTCATGCCCACTGTCAAGTGGCTGTGTGTGGCCTTTGAAAAGCCTGGTTTTTCCTTGTGTCATAGGAAAATAGTAAGAAGAACAATTGCTGGATGGTGGAGAAGAGTCCACGAAATAATGCATGTGAACGGACCTCGCACAATGCCTGACACAGAGCAGATTGAAAAAATAATCCATCCCTTGTACCTACACATTAGGCCTGCATCTCAAAGAAAAAGAAAAAAGATCCTTGCTAATTAATTCTGACTCTTCATTTCTCATCTTCCTAACAAATGGTTCTCTGAAAACCACCCAGGGAAGGACATTCTACAAGAGCCATCCCTCTGCAGGAGCAGATTTTGCTAGGTATGCTCACCCATTGACAAGAATACTATGACCTGGGTGCCTGGTGGCTCAGTGGTTGAGCATCTGCCTTCGGCTCAGGTCGTGATTCCGGAGTCCCGGGATCAAGTCCCGCATCGGGCTCCTCGCAGACAGTCCCTCTGCCTGTGTCTCTGCCTCTCTCTCTGTGTCTCTCATGAGTAAATAAATAAAATCTTAAAAAAAAAAAAAAGAATGCTATGACTCATTCTAATGGAGAGCAGATAACCTCCAATATTTGTTGTTGTTGCTGGTGTTAAAGCCATTTTAACTTTCCTGTTCATCATGGTATTTACACATGGTATTTACCACATCATGGTATTTACAAATGGTATTTACACATTTACACATCATGGTGTGCCCACTGCCTAAAGCATGCTTCCCAAACTTCTTATTTCTTCTTTTTTTTTTTTTTCAATCAAACTATAGATTTTCTCCTAGAGATGGCACATGGTAAAAAGATAAATTGGTAAAAAGTGATGCCTACTTAGAGGCATTTTTGGCTTTCCTTTATATAAATACGAGACAAAACTAAACTCCACTTGAGTTTGTTCTTATTCTGTTGTTTATCTGCCTCTGGTCTAGGTATAGAATAAAATGCAAAGTGTGGAGATGAACAGTTCTGAGTTTAAAGACACTGAGAAGAGATAGTGGTGAGTAAAAGAGAAGGTGAAGAGTAATTGCCTAAATTTTAAACAACCAGGGACTTTCATGTAGGCTAATTTTGTGTCTTTTGTGGCAAAACTGTTGTAGTGATTTTAAGGGTAGTCATGGGAAACAGCCTTAAAAACCTTAATTTTTCTTCAGAAGTTGTATGTTAAAACAGATATGTTAAAAGTAACTAGATAGATGGGTAGATTAAGTAAATAGATGGATAGGTAGATTGGGGTGTGTGTGTGTGTGTGTGTGTACGTGCATCAGAATTGCAGCATGGTGATAAAGGTGGGAAATGACTTGGTTTGACTAATGCAAGACAGTCCAGGTTAAGCCCTGAGTTCACTACACCGACTTGCTATTTGGCAATAAATCAGTGAAGGTTGGTAGTGGAGGGAGTGGGGAATAGTGCCATATTACATGGCATAAGATAGAATCATAAAATGCTAGAGCTGAGGGACCATTAGAGAATGTTTTTTTCCATCCATATCATTTTATGAATGAGGAAACAGAGGCCCTGAGAGGTAACACGGACTTCCCAGGACCAATAGTGACTTATTAGGCTGAGTGTGGAATCTGGGCCAGCATGGTAACTTCTTGGCCTCTAGAGAAGTGCAGAGATATGAGATGGCCAAAATTGGCCTATTGCCGATCAGTGAGATTTTAGGTCATTTCTTATTGATAAGAGTCGTGGTGCCGTTCATCTTTCTACTCTCATGCAGCAAAGAAAGCTCTGTGTCTCTCTGGGAAGCTGACAGCCTACGGTAATATCTAGGGCTTTCTCTCCATCCTAATTTAATATTGAGTAAAAGAGGAAATAGTCAACAAGTTAATAATATGGAGTCTATTTCTGCCCCCCCCCCCCAAACTCAGAGATTTGGGAGGAAAAACAAGGAGGGTCATTTGTATTGGCAATTTCAAATGCCACCAGACGGCTATTTGAGTAAAATATATTGTCTGAATTTTCATAGTTGAGAAAACAAGCTATGGTTGGTATACCTAAAAATCTAGGCATGGAGCGGTGGTACTTTCTCCCCCTCTAATTGGGCATTGTGGTTCTTAAAAGAAAGAAAAAAGAACCCATGCGTTTAATTTACCTAAAAGACGCCAACATTTACTTTTCTGTAGAACATGTACTACACTTTTCTACCCTGGGAGTCCAACGTTTTAAAATTAAAAGAAAAAAAAACATATCATATATAAATATCAAAGAATACCTTCTTTGACTCAATCCTTGCTTGCCAATGTGCCCTTTTATGAGATAGGGTCATTTGTCATGTGGGAGAGCAGGATTAATTAACTGTGGAAAACGTACCTAATATGGAAACTGTGAGTTCTAAAATGTTTCCACATAAAATACAGGAAAAGAAGTATAGATGAGCCTAGAAATCAGTGTGACTTTTTTTTTTTTTCTACAGAGGGCTTAAAAAAAAAAACTCTCCATCACACAAATCAAACAGCCTATTATACACAGTCTTCCCATATGTCTGACACAGAAACAAGCGAGGAATGTGCTTCATTTCCACATAAATTGTGTGGTTTTGAAATTCAGTTCTCTTCACCCCTGAACTCTGGTGAACATGTCACTTATGGGCCTAACAAGATGGCGGAACTTTTAATGGGAGGAATCGTGAAAGGGGAGAGCCACATAATTTTGGAGCTCATGAAAGAATGAAAACAAAACAAAATAAAAATCTCCCACAGAATCTCTGTGGAAAAATGAAAAAAAAAAAAAAAAAAAACATTCCAAAAGGAATTGCCAAAGAAAGGTACATAAGCCACTGCAGCCTTGGGGAAGTCATTATCTGTGAGCCAGCGAGCCGCTCTGTGTTTTTATGTTGCTATTTACTCCGCTGTTTGATAAAATGAGTGCTTACGTTGAAAACTGCAATATTATATGGAAGATACAGCAACTACTTCAAAGATGAAAGATCCTCAGCGTATTGGGTATCTTTATGTAATTTTATTTTGCCAAATGCAAATAAAGATTCTCTTCTATTTTCATTTGTATCTATTCATTTATAATTTTTTTTTTCTGGTGTCTGCAACTACAATAAAGGTTGGGAGAGCAACAGTTTGAGCTGTTATGCCAATTAAATTAACAAATTAATTCAGAAATGCTTGGAGCTTATGTTTATCCCTGGCTACTTCTGGAGCTGAACTTTAAGGCCAGCATTTCATTCTGGCTAACGGGATTAGTTTAAATGTGGTATTTTTCCCTGGTAGGTGAAAAATAGGCTTTGTAGATAGATAGAAAAGTGTGTTTTTCAAAGAGAAAGGACAAGGAGATGGAATGGGAAGGCTTTGTTCCATGAGGCAAGAGGCTATGATGGTATGCAGTGTAATTCTTTGCACCCAGATCGATTTAGTCTCTGAGTGGCATTAGGAGCTCTATCTGTTGTCCTTATATTTTCCTCCTCAGTGTTTTGTAGGCTCTAGAGTTGGGTCTTTGTGTGTCTCCAGCACAGGATATTCAAAAGTTAAAAATGACTTTCAACAAATATTTGGATGTCTTCCTTTCTCTTTTTGTTCCATAAGGTGTCAAATAACTGGTTTGACTGATTTTCCCAACCTTATTGCCCTTACTGGTTGTTTGAATTGACCAGTTCAGCAGGTGATTGTGTGTGTGGATGGGTGTCTGTGTGTGGGTTTACATGTGATAACAAGCCACAGTCTCTTTGGCTTGCCACAGAGACTCATGCCACATATAATCCATGCCACTTATAATAATGTCAAAAAAAATCTGAACTACTCTTTTCCCAGTCACACCGTCTTAGGTAAGACAAACCATTATCGGAAAGATTTGGGCAATTCCAGGTTTTTTTTTTTTTGGTAAACATTGCTGAATTAAAATACAAGATGGTCATGTCTCTGCTCTAGGAAATATTGGGCAGTCAAAGCAGTGTTAGGTGCCTGGCAAAAAATAGATGTTCGATAAATATTGGTCTCAAGCTTGGAATGCTGATTCTACCTTTTACTGGTTGTGAAACTTTGGGCAATTAACTATCTTTTTGACCCAGTTTCCATATCTGTAAAGCAGAGGATAATAGTTGCACTTGTGTTATAAGGTTATTGTGAAAGTTCAATGAATTAATACAGATAAAGTGCCTAGAATAAGAACAAGCATATAGCCTTCAATAAATGCTATTTTTTACTACTGCTTTGATTTCTTCTGCTCCTACTGCAGCAATGCCAACAACTGTTGGTGTCTAATAAATGAGAAGCTGTTTTTAAACCCAGGATATGGAGAACGTTGTCAGCTGGTAATGCTTTAAGCACTGACCAAACTGAGCAATTTTGCTTAATGTACCTGGTCAGATTGAGCTTGGGTGTGATGTAGACATAGAGATCTAGTAACAGATACACAAACAAATGGAACTCAGCCTCCTGCCTGATTAAGACAGGACTCTAAATTGAAATGGTATGTTCTTTGGGGATGTTACAGGGCAAAAGCTCTTTTAGGGCTCTAGTGAAACACAAGTAGATATCCATCTAACACTGAACTGACAAACGGTAAATTAAAACTTGCTTGCAAATGTGCTCTTCTTCAAGCCAGATTTTATTAGCTTGAGCCTTAATAATATTAGTATTCTCCTATTCCTTAAGGAGGGTTGTGAAAATTAATGCTGATAAAGAGTTTCCAGAGGTACAATAGCCATGCAAAATAGTATTGTTATTTACATCCATTGTAAATCTGTGCCCAAGGCTATAAGTAAATTATGCTAACCAGATGGAAAACTAGTTTTTGGTGTTGGATGCTTAAAATATAAGGGTATGAAAAAAATTAAAGGAGAAATTCAAATACACAGTATGGTTTATAATGCCAAATTTTAAAAACTAAATAGTATCTTTATAAAATTCTACAGTTTTCACAAAGCCTCCCCCCCGGGGATCAAATATTCTCACTCCTATTTTACTTGCAGAGAAATGGCTAGACCAATATAGTTTTAAGACTACTTACTTACTGATTAGACAGATATTTGGACATTTTTGAAATGAAAATGTAAAAAAAATAGGAATTGAAGTAATTGTTCTCTGTGGGACTATTGGATTTACTTAAACATTTTCTGTCTTTGGAAACACCATGGTGCTATTTGTTCATTGTGCATTTTCTTGCATAGAAATATAATAAGAAGAAGGAGGACAAAAAAAGTTAGAATCAGTGTGGATTTGCATGTAAGGATACAGAACTACCTGTACCTTTTTTTCTGTTTGGGAGAATTAAAAAAAATTGATATTCCTGAACTGCACTCAACAAATGTATTGAATATCAACCATCCATTTAACTAAGTACTGACCTTGGACCAGAAACTATTCTGGATTCCTTAATGAACAAAGCACAGAACACTTCCTGTTCTCATGAGATTTCACTCTCAAAAAGGGTTGGGTAGGGATGATATTCAAAATAGTTAACCTCTAGAGCCTAGGCACCAAACCAGTCAGACAGGACACAGGCGGGTGTAGCTTTACAGGTGACTATAGGTCTGATGGTAACACCTGGCTCTTTGCCCTGGTGTTAGGAACTCTGTGGGGGGGGGGGGGGGGAGGGATTGGGAAGGGATTGGGAAGGGATTGGCAAGGGAAACTAAGATGAATATATATGTCTCTTGCCCTCAAGAAGCTTATGGTTTAATAAAGGAAATGAACCATGTACACACATAAGTAAAATACGAAATAGAACTTCAACAAAATTGATTTTTATGGAATGATTTTTTTTGTGGAGTTTTGGAGAAATTAAATGCTAGCCTTTTATTGTATCATCTGCTTCCATCCCTGAGTCTTCAACACTATTCCATTACCTACTCCATTCCCTTGCATTAAACTTCAGGGGTAATGACATCAATCTCTGGGATAATAGAACCATACATTTGGTAATGATTCAGTATTTGGCCTCCAGGCAGGTAAAGACACAAACCATGGAAGACAGATGGTCATTGCTCCCATTTTTACAAGATTTCTAAGACTTCTAACCCATAACCTCTATTGACCATTTCTTCCAATATTTAATAACATTCTTGTATTTATTACTGTCAAGAAGACTTTAAAAATTTTTTTTGGTCCATTTTCCCCATTTCATCTTATATGATAATCCACGGAAATGAGGGTAACCAGTCAGCACCATGCTCCTAAAATGTTTTCACACTTGGTTCTTTATCCCTTCCTGGGGGTGAAAAAGCTAGAATTTCTTTTGTCTTTTCCTCTTAGAATTTATTTTTCATTCTGTTTAGTGCTTCTAATGTTGTTCATTTCAGTTCATTTTCATTCTTTAAAATGTAAATGCGGGACTATGTGGAGTACTTTGTCTGGCTCTTGGCATTACTGGCTTAAGAGAAAGAGTGACTTCTCAGTTGCTGAATGTTTTGCCAGTTGTTAAATCCCATTTCCTTTAGAAATAGACAGCAGTTTACCAGCAGTGTCTGTAAAGTCAACAGGAAGTGTGCTTAAGTCCCCAAACTTCTTCCTTTCCTTCTTGGGCTTTCTCTAAACTTCCCTTCATTTTCTTCAATCCGACTCTCTTAAACTTCATTTTTTTCTCAAAAACCAACTCTTCAATTTTTTGTAACTTATGTTTATTGTTTACGCCAGCTTGATTTCTAGAATGAGAATATCTCCTACGTCTTTATTTTAGCGGCCGGTAACAAAACTTGCTAATGGCCTCCGGAGCCTCACTATTACATAAAAATTGTAAATGATATTAAAGTGGAATACGATTTAACTTACTGACGTGCTGAGCATCAATTTATAGAGCAAATGCATCTATATCTAGAATATTTGGGCTCAAGATGACCAGAATTTGGCCCGTTCTAATGACCTGAGAGTAACCACAACTGATCAATTTTTGAACAATTAGGCTTCAATAAAATATTTGTCAAGAAATTTGATTTTTTAAATTGCTAATCTTAGATATTATCAAGCCATAATTATGGACCTTAATTCTCAGTCTGTACATCTTTCGAAGGACTGAGTAGAGGAGACAGGGCTGACACGTACCGATCTAGGATGTGTGTGGAGATCTGAAATCTGATGGTCAATCCGAGAGAGAGAGAGAGAGAGAGAGAGAGAGAGAGGGAGAGAGACTGGAGAGTGAGAGAGAACATGTGCCATTTGTCAGTTATTTGGATTTCAGGTTTTGGGGAGTAGAATGTCTCAGTGCAATGAGCTTAGTTTATGGAATTATGTGTATGTTCTATTCCTAGATGTTCAGCAGTAGAATTATTACTGATTGCTTTATGTAGCAACGGAAAGTGAAAAATACTTTCTTGAAGGGCAGGCACAAAAAAAGAGTATTACTACTCCTACTCCATTGATTGATTTCATTCATTCATTCATTCAAGCTACTCAGGGCACGCCAGGTACTTTGCTGGTACTTTGTAAACATAATCTTTCAGCCCTCCACTTTATGATTAAAGAAACTGAGGCTCAATGAGCTTAAGAAAATTTCCCAAGGTTGCAGAGCAACCAGAGCTGCATCTTTCCAAGCTTGTGTATACTGTATACTTTTCTCTGTGCCAAACAACCTTTCTTTTATTCATTTGCTCTTTTGCTGTGTGTGTATATATCTGTAAATTATTTGTACTTCTTTTTATTTAAGTTTAGGGACCTGTGATATTTAATTTTGTCATACACACCAGGTGAGCAAAATGACACCCCAAAATAGATGTGCTGCAACTGACAAATCATAAAGAACATCCCAAGTGTTTAAATCACGAATGACAAGCCACATAGGAGGAAGGCTCTAGAAAGGAACTTGTGCCATGTGCCTCCTCATGGCTGCTGCCTCTGATACAGCTGGTGGAATGATGACTGGCTTTCTCCGAAAGCTTTTCCACGATGGGGGGGATTTTGAGCCACAGGAGGAAGGATGAACCATCAGGGACTTGGGCTGGGCCATGCAGAGGCGAAGGAGGGGGAGAGTCGCCCTAGGGTGTGGGCCTTTGTGGAGCCCAGCACGTTGTCCGGTGGACGCTCAGCACTCTGTCTGGATACATAACACTCAGCTTTATAGGATAAACTCGACCAGAAATAGCAGTTTTTTCTTTCAGTCTTCTGCCTTTGAAAGCCCTTCCATTTCCCATTTCTCCATGACTCTCCTCCAAATTCATATTTCTGTTCTCTCCCTTTCGCTGTTTCCCCCTGTCTTTGTCCCCTTGACATTCTTGGATCTTAATTCCTGTTGCCTTCTTTTCTGTTTGATTTTGTTTCTCGTCTCTTTTTTTTCTTTTTCCTCCCCCCTCCCGCCCCCACTCCCCCCAGCCCCTCCCCCTTTCTTCCATTTCTTCTTCCTTTTCTCCCTGTTGATATTCCCTGCAAAGAGCCGTCTGGGTCCCTTGACCTCACAAGAAGCTCTCTGACGAAACGCTTAAGAAAAACAAGGTATTATGTATTATCCTACACATTCTGCAATCGCCCTAGCAATTTAGTAACTACAGTCCAATTTAAACCAGGCCTCAAGGCAACAAAAATTGCACCAAATGCCAACTAATTTACCAAACTCAGAGAAGGAATATTTGGGAGTCTCTAGCCTTCAAGCCATCTGATTCATATTATTGACTCATTTAGAAAACAGAAAGTGAACAGAGACAAGTTTTTAAGGAGTTTGGTTTCATGCAAATGACTTGCAATTGCAGCCCATTATTTTTATACCACGACTTCATTAGTCATATCCCTGTCAGACCTGTGACCAGTGTCAAATGTTTTCAAAAAGCACACCAGGACAAGCATGGAACTCATCAGCCCGTGTCAAAGGTCGCTCTCATTAAGGAGTCAAAATGAAAACTTTCAGTGTCCCTAACACATCGCATAGCTCTCCCTGGTGCTCCCACCCCCACTCCTGAAACCCAGGGCCGGCTAAGCACCTCCAGCTCCCCAGACATTCAAATAAGATCAAGATGACAGGGCAAGAAAATGAATAGGGTTCTTACTCGGCTGGACTTCATAATCTGGTACTGATTGAAACAACCAGAAAGCTGTTTGCCAGGTCTTATAGCACCATTTCCTGAGGTTAAACATAACATCTCAAAATGAAGCAATTAGGGATTTCTCTAAAACAGAAGTCTTCAGTAATTAAAAAAGGGGGGGAGAAAGGGCAGAAAGAAAGAAAGAAGAAAATAAAGATGATCAGAGGAGGTGCTGATTAGGTCCATTAGGTAGGGTTTGAGGTGGAGGCAATTTGCTTGTTTTTTTTTTTTTTTTTTTTTTTTCTGCCTGGGAGGTCAACTTTTGATTGTGGAAGCAGTAGGTAAAAAGAAGTGATCTACAACAGTGGTGTGAGATGAATTCGAAGGAATTTGAGGCCCAGAGATAGTAATGATAAAATCGTCTTTCCTGAGACTCAACTTCATGATGTGAGGATAACAGTGATTCGGTGCTGCTTTTGTGTTTTGTTTTGAATCCTTACTGCTTTTCTGAAGACGCGTCCACTAAAGGAGCATAACCACTGTGCCGTCATGCTGTGTGAGATTTCCAAATGGGTCTGGGTGGTGGGTTCTCCGCCCCCCTCGCCCCCTTCAGAATTGTCTTTGTGCTACCCTGGTGTTGCATTGGGGTTCCTGGAAGCCTTGAAACATGGGTTACTTCCTGCACCCCCCATGTACGGCCGCCAACAGTAGCTTTAACGTTGACAAACAGGTATTTCCAACATCACATGGGGTGAATGTCGCGGAAGCCTCTGGTTGTCAATATGACATTTTTGCAAAATCAAAACAAAACAAAACACAATTTAACAATAGGAAATGTCAAAATGTGATGACTCTATATTGATTTCTAGAGAACACACAATCTGCTCTTAAATTTAGAAGTCATTTGGGACAACTTGATCTAATTCTGCGGTAATGTCTGTGACTTTCCCTCTGCTTACTTACTCCCTAACTTAATTAATTACTCACACTTGAATGAGAGTCTCTCCTGGCCTCCACGAACTGCCTTTTCAGGAAAATAGGTAACAACATGCAAAAGGCATTTTGCCTCGTACCTGCTTTCCAAAACCTGGCTTATAAATCTCCTTGGGCCCACCTTCGATCAGTTTGGTGCAGGGGTACTTTCAGGGTAGCCGGAGATGAACATTTTATTTCATGTGTTTATTTGTAGGTATTTGATATTTAGATACCTTCGGGGTGAGCTAAAGGAAAAAGGAGCAGGGCTGCGAGTGGTGGACGAAAGGCAACCCTGGATTTTGTGATGTGACAGCAGCAGCCTTGTGTTTGCAACCCAAATAAAAATATACGCGTCTCAAACCGGAAGCAGGGTTTTAAGCCACCACATTGACTCTGAAGTCCATTCATCAATTTATGTGCCACGGAGTGTAAGCACAGATTTCTGCTAATAAAGTGGCAAGCCTCCCACACTGAGGATAGTGCCAGACATGGCCTATAAAACGGGATTCTGATGCCGGACTCCAGTTTAATATCCTTGGGGGTCACTTGCGAGTCTGTAAGTTGCTCACCGGGGGGCTCTGGGCCTAGGGCTTGGCAGAGAGGGCCAACTTCAAATTAATAATCGGGGTGTGGTGATTTTTGCGGAAGCCCCCGTGAGCTGCAGAGGATGGATGTAGAGGGTGGAGGGTGGGGGGTGGCTGTGTCGCGTGAACACGTGCTCAGATTTTGTGTGGCACTGCTGTCTGAGCCTGTCCTGCCAAAGTCTTTGCTTGCTTCTCTCCAGGCTGCTGTTTGCAGACAGGCTGGTCTGGGACTCCCTTCACGGATCCTCACCTGTGGGTAGTGCTGGAGGATCACGTAGAGTGGAAGGATCCCTAACATTTTGGGGGGCCCCATTTTATGTGGGCCCCGCCAGGAAGAATGTCAGGGCCTTCGAGGGCTGCCTTGTGCTCCTTGGCTGTCAGGGAAGTCCACAGTAACGCTTCAGTGTTGGGGTTCCAGGGCTCAGCCCTTCACCTGCGGCCTGTGGGTTTCCCAGGGAAGCGTGGCAGCCTCCTTTGGGCGCTGTGGGTCTGTGATCGGTGCCCTTGGCCTCGGGGCTCCCTCTCACCGCGTCAGGAAGCAGGAGGGCTGGAGAGATAGTGCTGGAGCTTTCTTTCACGGCCCCGGCTCCCAAACTCTAATCACCTTCTGCTGTGGGAAAGAGATGAGATGAGGCCTAAAAACAGATCATTGTCCGCCTCCTAGATTAATGCAGAGAAAGCGGTATTGTCTGTTGAATGGATAAATCTTCCTGCTGTCACTCAAAACCTAAATTCAACGCTACTTCATTTCTAAGAGGCTTATCTTCCTTGAATAGACCCTTGCAGCTCAAGTAAGAGGCGATGTAATGAAGCGTGTTTTTTTCTTAAGTGAGAAACCTGCTGCAAAGAGGAGAGGAGGCCGTGCAGCTGTTCTGAAGGGGCTCTGCAGACCCTCGAGAGACTTGCCATTTATCTGGTCTTGCGGGACATCAAATGATAGAAGATCAAGTTCAAAATCTGCCAGAGCGGCTCCAAAGGCCTTCTTCATCTGTTAATTAAATAATGGTTATTAACATACAATGTTGTGCAGCTGGGACTCGGCCCGACGTTCCAGGAAACCGATGGCCGGGGCTCCCGACGCTTCCCCCTCGGCCTGGGTTTAGTAGGAGGCAATCATCTCGGGGGACAGCAGTGCTTGTACCCAAATCCGAAAGTTAATATCGATGCCGTAACATGGGAGCAAATGAAAACGCATCCGGACAGGTGGGTGTCAGGCAGGTGGGTGCCGGGCTCGTCGGAGAGACCGTTGAGGTCCTCGTACCCCTCTTGTGTGCGCCCCTAATCAACTCAGCGGTCCCCACAATGTGGGGTTCCTGGCTTCCCCTGGAAAGTTAAATACAGGCAACACACACGTACGATTACTCCAAATAATTGCTTATTTACTTTGGTCCAACTCGGGCCACTGTATTACGCTGGAGTTTAATTTGAACTTTGGAATAGATGTCAAGATTTTCATCGCTGCAATAAATTTTACTGGACGAGGATAATTTTAGCAGCATTTCATCATCCACAGGCTGGAGTTTGGGTGTGCAGGTTACAAAATCACATTTAAATATGTCTTGCTTTATTAGCCTGTGTGTAATTAAAAGGCACCGCTTTAAGCTGAGAGCTACAAAAAAGAAGGCCGTATCCCTTCAGGAGAAAAAGTGGTGTGGAAAGGTGTGAAGGTCTAAAAAAAATGTCTGTGCTCCATGGCAGTTTCCGTAAGTATCCTGGGTCGTATCACTGAAGTAGTTCTGATGGGTTTTTTAATTGCCAGTGGGGAACTGAGTTCCCTGGAACTGTGTTTTCCTGGAGGAAAACATTGACAGTAAGATAATTTTAAAAACTTCTATTTTGTGATTTCCAGTTCATATCATATACTTTTCAGCTGCTTAAGGCATGTTTTAAAAAACTTGTTAGCAGGCAAGTCTTGTAATTTAGACTGCCCTTAACTGACGGCAGTTAATTGTCTAAGCCCTTGATATTTATCACAATATAAACAATATTAGAAAACAATAATCCTCCTTTCTTGGTACCAAGCATCAGCTCTGATTGTTCTCCGTCATACTGCAACTTGACTACTCAGCCTAATTTGACTTAAGGAACGCATATCTATTGACGTTGCCCGATAATCCCCCACACTGAATTTAGTCATTGACTGACTTTTTCTGCAACTAAGACTATCATTGAGGTGGTAAACAACAGGTCCTGTTACCTGATGTGAAGTTGACTTCTCCTGTCTTCTCTAAGGCCTCTGTAGAAATAGGAAGTGGAGACATTTCCAGAAGATGTACAACAGAATAGGGAGAAAGTGGAAAGTACATGGAAAATAGTCTGCACGTTGCTGAGAATTACAGAGATTTCAAAGAAGATCCCAGATCCATACACCGAACCCTTGGTGGCCTTCTGGCCACCGTCTCGTGGTTCTTTCATTCGTGACACCTCCGAAGGGCCAACACTGTGAGGTTGGTCTTTTGTGAACCCTCAGCCCATCTGCAGTTCAGTAAAGGGGAGCTGTGGAAAAGCCACCCTTGGGGAGTCTTTCTTAGCTAGTGGTCATGTAGGTTCACGTAGTTTCATGATGGGCTGAAGGGAAGAGGCAGTTGGACGGTGGTCTAAGTCTATTTTTACTAATAGAAAAGCATTTTGCAGCACATGGCTTATTCATGGAGTAAATATTGTCTTTTTTACCCAAAAAGCAGCAGTTTTAGGACTGTTTCTCAGTTTTAGGACTCTAATGAGATTCTAGCTTTTGAAGTACTTGCCATGTACTGGGCACCATACTAAGCTTTTTCTCTACATTGATTCATTTTAGCCTCACAATAGGCCTGTGCAATAAATTACCATCATTTCCCTCATATCTTGTTAACAGATGAGGAACCTGAGGCAGAGAAATATTAATTATTAACTTGCTTAGAGGCACAGCTAAGAAGTGGTGGAATCAGAATTCAAACCCACAAAACCTGGCTCCATGCTTTCAACCCTACATGAAAGCATGACTAAAGAAGCTTTGGTAAGTGAGGGGGTTGAGACCTTTAGCGCTTCTCTCTTGACCAGGCCAATGCTGCGTCTGCACATGTTCAAACTGGTTTTTCAATATTATGTTAACTCCGTATCTCTAAGCTTGTGGATGGCATTTATCAGTCTGCGTGCACGCGCGCGTGTGTGTTAGATGCAACTCTAGGAAACCTGACAGTGGTTCCTGAGCGTGGACTGTGGGTGGAATACTTAACCTTTCTGAGTTTCAGTAAAATAAATAACCGCATGCCCAACTGTTATACTGAGAAATGCATTTTAAATGTTTACCATGGCCCTTGGAACAGAGTATAACCTATGTATTGGAGGTGATGCTGAGGGTTGAGGTTTAACCAGATAGTTAAATAATTAATGCTTTGCCATTAGAGAATTCATTGTTCGTTGTAGAACATCACAAAGTTGAGGAAGGCCATGTTTAATCGTGAGGTATGCATAACCTCCCGTACTCCGACTGAGCGAAAATTCTAATACCTTTTTTTGATATGCCGTGCTGTACCAAGACTGCTTTGGGACCTGGGGTGCATTTCATCTTGAACCATGAATTGCAAAGATTTTTATTGTCTTCTGTCACAAACACAGCGTCCTTTTATTGTGGTTTTTGATGCGTTAAATATGTTTTTATAGCCCCCTATGTCTATTGTGCCTAGCATACTGTTGGTACTTAATAAACGTTAAATAATAATAATATATGTGCATATGAGATTTGTGGAAGGAAATGACATACTGTTTTAGGGATCTGAGATTGTTCTTCTGGTGCCCGGGGAAAACATACAGATGAGCATATTACTGGGAATAGATTAGAAGGAGCCATCAATAGCGATGTCATCTCCCTAAAATATGATGTGGCTCTGTCAGCACAAATCATAAACCCCATCTCCTTCCTTACATCACTGTAGAAGTCTAATGCAGAAAGTTGAATTCCTGGATGAATAGAAATGGGTGTACGGGCACCTTAGAATTTTGCAAATTAACAAATGATGCTGTCTTTTCTTGCACATCAGTAAATGTGCACAGTTTATAGGGAAATGCCAGGGTGAGCTGGATCGTTTCTGTTTAACTCTTTAGGGAACCTACCTAAGGAGGTTGGGTAGCTGTTCTGCTTTATCCCCCAGGACGAAGATATTCCCAGATACCCGTCTTTCCAGGGACTGTTTCCCCCTTACCCGATATCTTTGTCAGTAAGGAGACACCTGCATCCGCACACTTCCACCAAGCTGAACTCCACACCACTTCACCAGATCCCTTCCTTTTCGAGCTGGATGTAGCCCAGAATATCAGCCCTCCACGCTGTGCCAAAAATCCTTCCAAGTCCAGTGCAGAGGTGTTTGTGTAAGATAAAAACGGGACAATGTGGCATCCCAGACGGCTCATCTGTTTACATGTGTCATTTGGCTCTGCCCTGATATTAGCTCATTAGCAAAGAAGGCAGGAAGACGTGTAATCAAGACTTTGTGATTCATCACGTCTGTTCCCCTTTTGGGTACAATGTTGGTTTTTTCTGCCAGTCCTCCAAGAGTCTGTTTTTTTTTTTTTTCTTCAGTCTCTCAGGGAAGAGTTTAAATATATTCCTCCCTTCCCCCTAACACATCCCCCCCCCCCACCCTCCCCAGGACATAACTTCTCTGCTGCAAGAGGAATGGGTTAGATTTAGAAAATGGGTCGCTGCTTTTAGTTGTTCTTTTAAAAAAAATATTATTTTTTTGCTTTCAGAAAACATATTTTGATGGAGCCAATATTAAGGTAAAGCTTTCTTATGGGTTGTGAGAATGAGGGTCTTTAGTGTTTTTTTATGTTCAAAGGTTCTTTTTTTGAGAGGCTTTTGCGAGGACGTAAATTATGGGGAGCAACAGGTACATTTTTCCCTTAGTACAAAGGCCAAGTGTAAGTTTTTTGCAAGTTAAAAAGGATCTGTTCTTTTATTTTTGACCTTGATTTTTTCGCGATTTCTGCATTGCCCCTGCTTTGGTTGTATTATTCCCTGACCCATCCAATTACCATTTCTATCAGCGCTTCGGAAAGATTATGCTTTTTGGGTGTTCTCTAGATGTCTTTCCAGTGGCTTCACTTGATGAATGTGACAAGTTTTGTGTTTTCTCCCTCCCCTCATTGAATTGAAAAGTTTTTTTGATAAATACAGGCCAATAAGTGCCCAAAGGCAGTGTTTCAATGGCTGCTAAGTCTTTCAAGGTTAGGACTTAACCTCCGTTCTCCCTAATTCAACTCCAACCTTCAGTCTGAAGCCAATCAAGAATATCAGATGATACTTAAACAATGAAGGACTTCTGATATTCAGGTACTGCCTCCGTTCAATAGGATTGCAAATTCTTTGTGTGAAGAAAGTCGGTTTTGCTCTAAAGTACTGTCACAAAAAGTGAAATTACCATTTGCTTGGAATGATGCCATTCATCATTGTCAGAACACTAAGCATTGTAAGTAGCTAGGCCTCTCCAAATTAATGCCTTGTTTTGCATCGGCTAAATTTCCCAAATCCTCGAGGATGGGTCATACAAAACTCATCTCACCGTTTTAATTTATCAATCCAGTATGAGGTCCGTGAAAGGGAGCTTCATTCAGTCTTAGCCTTTTTATTTACAGTCTAATTCTAAAAGAAAAGGAAATAAGATATGAAAATAAGTTGGAAAATAAGATAAATCTCTCAGTGAAATCACCAGATCTACTCAGTCCTGTAGCAAAACCTCCATAATTCATTTGTAGGTCAGCTCAAGGGATTAGCCATGACGTATTTGGAAATTCATTTATTTTTATTTTATTTTGCTGTTTCTTATGCATAAGGGTAATGCTGTCCCCAAGGCTTTTCAGGTAGCCCTCAAATCTTGACAACATTTGCTGTCTCTGAGGCCTAAGCCAAAATTAATTTTCAAATAAACAGCATAAAAATGTATGGAGTTGTATAAATTTGAATACAAAATGCATTTGTTTTGTTTGCTTACATACATACATACATACTGTCTGTTCAGCCAAAAACCATAATATGACATTGAAATTAATGGCCATATGCACATCATGAAAGTCAAAAAAGTTTTTCTTTGAGTTAAAAAATACAGAACACGCAGCATTTCATTTCCTTTTCATCTCAGTGTGGTCTTTAACATATTTTCAGAGGATGTTTTTAATTGTTAATTTTTCCTAGAAGGAAATAAAAAGCCTTCCATGGGAAAAAAACTTACACTTTGGAACCGGTATGGCTTTTATTAGTTCAAAAGATTCTGTTGTCTTGGGAGATGGGAAGGTATTCTCTCCCAGAAAGTCAAAAAAAAAAAAAAAAAAAAAAAAAAAGGTAAAGAACCGTAGAATTAAAATGGGATGAAATCTGCCAAGATTTATGTAGGGGCTTTTTTTTTTCTTCTTTTTTCTTTTCTTTCTTTCTTTTTTTTTTTTTTTGGTGGCTATAAGGCAAAATAAAAAGGATTCTGGGACTAACGCAAGGTTAGTCTGGGAAGCAGTTTGGCTGGTGGTCCCTGGTGCTGAAGTCAGATACCTGCGCCTACTCTTCTCCTGATGACCAGCCCCCAGGGAGCCTAAAATATCATGAATGCCATCATTTCTCCCTCTTGGAGACTCACGTCCTCACATGGTTTTTAAATATACTTCCACAAGGGGGCTTTGTGTACATTTGCAAATTTTTTTGTTTATATGTTTCTTAAAAGTCTTAAGAAATGAACTTCTGCGGAACAAGACTGTAGAAGTTCCATTCTTCGGCCTTTGGAAATCTTTATTATACAGAAAACAAAACCAGCTCCTCCCTCCTGCCTCGAGGCCTCTGATCTGGAAGAGGTCTGTGAAAGCAGAGGCGGAGGGGAGAAGGCCTGGAAGCCGGAGCTGGTGTCCAGGCCTGCGAGCCTTGCCCCAGGGCGTGGGCTCTTCGGCTCCAACCCAGCTCCTGGCGTCAAAGCTTCCACACTGTCCAGTGTTGATCACCCAGCTGAAAATGGCTGTATATGTGATTGCTTTCCTTTTTTCTTTCTTTCTTTTTTTTTTTTTTTTAATTTAACCCATGTTCTAGTTTTCTCTGTGATTTTGGCTGAGTGCTCCTTACTTGTTTTCCAGAGAGTGATATAGCACCTCTGAATATAGCCATGTTCATAGCTGTGCATAGTTGAACTGTCGAAAATATGTAAGCAGTATGAAGTACTATGGCAATTAATAACTTTGGAAAACAAGACCAAATGGCTATATCTGTGCACATTTTTCTTAGGGCATCGTGGAAAGAGCCCTGGGCTGGGAGTCTGCACACTGCAGGTGGAGCCCCTACCCTGCCATCGGCTAGATTTTACTAGGAAAACATTTTCTTACTTTGGTGCCTCCATTTCTTTAATGATGATGATTTTTCAAGGGCCTTCCTGTATCTGCCATTCCATGAAAATTGGGCTGCTTTATTCCTTTCTTTCTGCTATTTGGGGCAACAGTACCAAATATAAATACTTTAACTGACGTTATTAATGCTGACGTTATCAACGCAGAGGAGACAGTATATATAGCAGGACATGACACTGACCTTGGGGTTAAGAGGGTCTTTGATATGGATCCACCCACATCCTGCCGTGGGCTAACAGTGGGAGTGGGAGTGGTGGGAAAATGATGAGGTCTTCCCTGCGCCTCAGTTTACTTCTTGTAAAATGGGGAGTTGACTAGAAAGCTTTCTAAGGTTCTTTCCAGACATATGTTTCTAGGATTTGTGATGTACTGGAGCACGGGATGAGCCCCAGTGGCACATTTCTGTAGTGTTTGTGTCTCTGCAAAGTGATCCAGGCCTAGTCTTGGTTGGGATTTTTGACTCTCCCGATTCACACCGTGTTATTTATCGTGGCGGCCAAATGAACCTGAAAACTGAGACAAAGACACAAGACACAGGGGAGAGCACCACTCTGAGCGGGGTCAAATATGAGATAACAATGCAGAAAAGTTTAGCGGATTTCAGTGCAGGCCAGGATGAGAAAGCAGAGCCAGCTTCCAATGTAACTCAGGGTTTCAGTCCCTTTTCCTTATCATGTTGGGTGCAGACTTATGAAACTCGGGGTATAGAAGTTGTACCCCAGGGAGAGTGATTGGCCAGGTTTTCACCTGCGTAAGTGGTCAAGGTGAAGGGATACAGGAGGATTTTGAGTCCATGCTGGCAAGAAGGTGGACCATGGCAGAGGCCTGGGTCCATCTCCCGAGCAGCCAGGGTGAACTGTGGGCTGGCTGCATGTGGACTGGGGTCCAGATCGGCACCTGGCTCTTTCTCTGCTGGAGAAGTTTTCATCACTAAACCTCCATCCCATAGTCTCATCTGTAAAATGGGGGAAATAGTACCACTGATGGAACTTAGATTAGGTAAAGAAGCTTGCATGGTGCCTTAAAACTAGTGGCCATCAGCAAGTTGTTATTTTAAAGCTGTAGAGGGGGCACCTGGGAAAATGCTCCCTCCAGCTCCCAGCAGTGGGGGATGGGGAGGGGTGGGCATGCAGAAAGGACCTGCGGTGGAGGCTGAACGTGCCAGGCTTTGCCACCAGGCACATGTCTGGACACATCTTTCAACAGTCTTTGTGTCCTTGCATCTTTGCCTTCTGGAATCCTTCTCTAGGCCATTTGTGGTCCGCAAAGGCGACCAAACCTCCCTGACTCTCCCCTCCGGGTCCCATTAGAGAACACAGCACCTTACAGATATTTCTAATAACTAGATTCCAGCCCTCTGCCCAAATCCCATCTATGAAAGCAACACAAGGAGTCCCGAGGGACCCATCTGGAGCTCTAGTCCCATTTGCTCCTTGCACATTGGTGAGATTTTGAACACCACTGTCAGCGGGGAGCCAGGATTCCCTGGGGCCTGGGTAACCCCTAAAGAGCTAAAGGATGGATGCCATGGTGGGTCCACAACTCTGATGTCGGGCCAGTGCTGTCATAGCTACCAGCTCCCCCAGGAAGGGAGGTGAGGAACGAGCTGCCTTAGCCCTGCCAAACCAGGCAGTGACATTGGGAGGGCAAACCCAAGGCATGTAGGTGGCCAGAGGCAGAGAGTGAGTAATGGCCAGAAGAGGGCAGTGGTGGAGGGGAGGGGGCAGCTGGAGCTCTAAAAGATCTGAGCAATGAATTTGCTGGGTTCACCCCACGCTGGGCTCACTGCTCATCCTTGCTGCCCCTCGGACTGCATAGACACCCTCCGGTGCCACATTTTAGAAACACCTACACGAGTAGGCCTTATGGTCAGATTGATTCAGCAAACATTTGACAAAGGCCTACCCTACCCCTGGTGGGCTGAATGGTGGGCCTACGCTCCAAGAGTTCAAACCCTGGCTCCCCTGCCTCACTGGGCGGGGGTGCCCACTTAGCCCAGCTGAGCTCCCCTCTCTTCCTCTATGCAATGGGGACAATTGTGCGCACTCATGGGGTAGTTGTAAGGATTGTAGGAAATCAAACACTTAAGGTGAGAAGCACGTAAAAGATGCTCAATAAACACATTCCCTTTGCTCTACCCATTCTCCTGTACCAACCTGCGTCCAAGTTCTTTTCCATACTCATTTCTAGCAGAGTTCACCAGTCTGCAGGTGAAATTTCTCTGGGGACTGGGGGTGCTGGTGGGGTGGGCTGCGTGTGTGTCCAGGTGTGACTCCGAAGTTGATTTGTATGGTTTTCAAATGAGGTGAAATTCAGATGGAGTGGAAGGAGTTCTTATATTAAACCTTTTTACATCAAACCTTTTAGTTTTCTGAGGAAAAAAAGTGGAGTATTTGACAGTCTGATTAATTCAAATAGAAAACTTGTTTTGTTTGACTTATATGGCCAAGGCTCTTTTTAATGTAAGTAGCTCCTGGGAAGGTGTTTTTAGGGGGCACTTGAATTACTGTTCTCTCATTTGGCTAACTTAAGACTGTGGAAACCTGACTAATGGGATATATACACACACAACACACACACATTAAAAAGAGAATATATATATATATATACATCCAACATATATGATGTGTGTATATATATATGGTAGATAAATGGTAGAATTTGGAAATATATTTCTTTTTCTTAATTTTTATTTTAATTTTATTTTATTTTTTTAATTTTTTTTAAAATTTTTATTTATTTATGATAGTCACAGAGAGAGAGAGAGAGAGGCAGAGACATAGGCAGAGGGAGGCTCCCATGCAGGGAGCCTGATGTGGGACTCGATCCCGGGTCTCCAGGATCATGCCCCGGGCCAAAGGCAGGCGCCAAACCACTGCGCCACCCAGGGATCCCTTAATTTTTATTTTTAAAAGATTTTATTTATTTATCTGAGACAGCGTGGCCGGTAGGGGGTTGGCACAGAGGGAGAGGGAGAAACAGACTCCCTGCTGAACAGAGAGCCCAACACGGGGCTCAATCCCAGGATCCTGGGATCATGACCTGAGCCCAAGTCAACCTACTGAGCCACCAGGCGCCCCTGAAAATATATTTCTGACATATATAGCTTATTTCTGTTTTGTATCCCGATAAGCATATGTGCATTGGTTTTCTTTAACAGATTTTTAACTGCTCTTTTCCTATATTCTGATTCTTCACTATGTTAATTTTAAGTAAGCATTGATCAAGAGAAGTAAGCTCAAGACTAGCTTTCTTAATGTTTAACTCTCAGATATTGGTGAGTCTTGGCTGTTCTTTGTGTGTAAATTTTGGTTTGGCTTGGTTTGGTTTATGAACACAGTCATATCTTGTGCATTTGAGTTGCTTTAGCAATTTCTTTTCTTTTTTTCTTTTCTCCTTCCTTCCTTCCTTCCTTCCTTCCTTCCTTCCTTCCTTCCTTCCTTCCTTCCTATCCTATGGCTAGGATCATTGCAATTTACTCCGCAGATTTTCTTCAATTTTTCTAATGCTACTAGTTGCTTCTCTTTTTTGGCAAAGTTACATTTCTTTTTCTTTTGAAAAAAAATTGGATAGTACATCCCTGATAAGACACATTTTTGTGCATTTTGGTAACCAATTTTAAGTGAACAACTTTGATTTTAGATGGGGCTCTTGGCCAATCTTTTGTTTTTCTGGGCTACTCCAAAAAGGAAAAGAGGGGCATGGAAAGAGAGAGAGGTGTTCTGAATGCCCAGAAGAGGGCCTGACCTTGACACTGAATGACTTGGATGCCTATGGTAACTCTGAGTAATTCTGGCTAATCTTGTGATAGGAGGACAGTTTTGAGAACTGACTCAACCTCCTTTTCTCTCATTTTGCCCTTAAACACCTGGAACTCTTAGAGCAATCTATGAATCACTACGTCTGTTGTCCACTTATTGTCCTGTCCGGTGCCCTTCACACTGGAACTAATCAACTGCCTTGAATGAAGCATGACTTGCAAGCTGAATTCTGAGAAGCCCGTGAAGTATTCAGGAAGGAGGGGGAGCCATCTTTCAGTATGATTTGCTTCACATTCCAAATGTGCCCTCCAGATGCAGTAGATGGCCAAGAGGTCAAACAACACACATTTTGGACTGATCTGCCTTGACCATTTTTGAGCTACTTGTTCTTGAAAGATGTTTTCAGGAGAGTGGTAGATCCAAACGTGGGATACGTACGTCAATACCTAAATCTTCTGTTATTCAGGTTGTGAGTTTGAATGGATAGCCTGCTACTTTGGTGTTTGGAGACAGAGCAGGCCAGTGGCAGTTGCATGTGGCGGGAATACCGTTGTGAGCATTGTGCCCCTGGTCACCGTCCATGCCTGCCCGCCCAACTGCCAGCCCATGGGCCAGGCAGCACGGATGTGCAGTGGGTGATGTCTCTTGTGCCGGCTGCCTCTGGATTCCAGCTTGTCTGACAGGGTGCCCCCTCTGCTGGTTGCCTCCACAAACAGGCAGGGACTTGGAATTTAGCCCCTTTCAAAGCCATCATCTCCTCTTCCTCAATAGCAGGCCTATGGGATAATCATGCTTCCTAGAGTATTCCGGGAAGCCTTTCTGTCCTAGTCCTTCCAAGCATAGCTCCTTTCTGGAGAGCTGGGGGTTTCTGGAAGCATCCATCATGTCCAAGTCTTTGTGGGTAGGACAAGGCGGTATCTTCCAGGAGGCAGAGTGTTTAAGGTACCAGACTCATGTTGCTACACAGCTGAACAGCAACTTATGTGGCGGAAGTACTTCAAATGACAACATAAGTGTTTTTGGGAATAAGCTTCCCCACCACAGTGAATTCTAAGTGTTTCTGGTAGGTTGTCCCTGCCTCACTTCCTTAGCCAAATACAAAGACAGAAGCCGTCTTTCTTTCTTTCTTTCTTTCTTTCTTTCTTTCTTTCTTTCTTTCTTTCTTTCCTTTCTTTCTTTCTTTCTTTCTTTCTTTTTCTTTTTTCTTTCTTTCTTTCTTTCTTTCTTTCTTTCTTTCTTTCTTTCTTTCTTTCTTTCTTTCTTTCTTTCTTTCTTTTCTTTCTTTCTTTCTTTCTTTCTTTCTTTCTTTCTTTCTTTCTTTCTTTCTTTCTTTCTTTCTTTCTTTCTTCTTTCTTTCTCTTTCCCCTCCTCCTCCTCCTTCTTCTTTTTATCTATTTATTTGAGAAAGAGAGAGAGAGAGAGAGAGAGAGCACAGAGGGAGAGGGAGAAGTGGTCTCTGCACTGAGCAGAGAGTCCAACAGGGGGCTGGATCCCAGGACCCCGGGATCATGACCTGAGCCGAAATCAGACACTCAACGAACTGAGCCACCCAAGCGCCCCAAGAAGCAGCATTTCTAACATGCTCTATACTACAGGGCAAATGGAAGCAGAGAGACTGCAAATGACTATAGTGAGCTGGATCTATGAACCCAAGCTCTGTTTATTTCCTTTAGAGCTAAGACTGGACTCTTGCAAGGAAATTCTCATTCTTTTGAATGGGAGTCAGTTTTAGATGCTCATCGTTTCTTTGAAATGTTTTATATTAATTATTAAGCCAAAAAGGACAAAAAATGACAAGAGAATGGACACCCATGTGTCTGCAATATGCATCCAGTTGTCTTTAATAATGCTTTGCTTGTCTTGCTTCAAGTGTTTTCTTTGTCTTTCTTTCTTTCTTTCTCTCTTTCTTTCTTTCTTTCTTTCTTTCTTTCTTTCTTTTCTTTCTTTCTTTCTTTCTTCTTCTTCTTTCTCTTTCCTTCTGCTTTATAGATTAGAACTGAGGTCCTCTGGAACACCAGTCCCTAATCTCATTTGTATCTCTTTCTCTTTAGGATTTTTATTATCCTGAATTTGGTGTTTAGGTAGCCAAGGCACATTTTTATAATATTGCTACAATGTATGTGGTTATAACATAGCATTATTTTGCATATTTTAAAAGTTTATTTAAATGGAACTATTGATATTATACTGAGCTCCTTTTTCCCCTCAGTGTTATACTTTTATGATTTATCTATGATGTTTCATAGAGGTCAAATTCATTTTTATTGCTTTATAATATTCTATCACATGAAAATACAGCGATTTATGTCCCTATTGATGGAAATGTAAGTTGTTTTAAATTTACTCTTATGAGCAATGTCCCAATGACTGTTATTGTAGTTTTTATGTTCAAGTATGTGAAGTTTATATATAGGTCACATTTTCCATTTTATTGGATGTTTCAGATTGCTCTTCAAAGTGATTGTACTAATTTTTCCTCCTACCAACTGTGTATGAACGTTCCAATATTCCTATATACTCTCACAACAAAATGTATAAAACTTAAATTTTTTGTTCATATTATGGGATAGAATTATATTTTGTTATTTTAATATAAATCCCTCTGATTATTAGAAAATACTGAACATGTTTTTCATTTTATAGCCATTTAGGCTTCCTTTTTTTAACTATATGATTTCCCTTTTAAAAAATAAGAGTCATTTTTATTTTTCTTACTGATTTGTGGGAATTCTTCATAAATTGTTAGATGCTAGCTTTTAGGAAATATTTTTTTTAATAAAAAATAGTATATCCACACCAGAGAAAATTGGTAAATATAGAAAAGAAAGAAGTCACTGCTAATTCCAGAACCCCTAACCAAATATGGATTCATTTGGCCCATTAATTGCTAGTTTGTTTTTTTTCTCATGATATTTTAATGTAGTTATGTCACACTGTGCATATAGCTTATATTCTGCATTTCTCAGTTAATATATTACAAGGTTTTCTTTCTTTTTTTTCTTTCTTTCTCTTTTTATGCAGTTGTATGGCTTTTGTAGCCATCATTTTAAATCGATACATGGTATGTCATTGAGTATATCTATCATTTCCTTATTATTGGAAATTCAGATTGCTTTTTATTTTTCCACTTTATAAATAACACTATGATGAAATACATATGCCTAAAATTTTTTTGATATTTTAAATCATTTTCTTAGAATAGATTCATGGGAGTTAGGTTACTGGGCCAAAGAGGATACACATTTTTTGTTTTTTTGAAAGTAAAATGCATTGCAAACATATTATTTAATCAGTGCTGGCAATCTAAAGAAAACAGGGTTCAAGAAGACTCAAGGGAGGCTGGCAGAAACCGAAGTGTCTGGCTCACTTTCCTTGGCAGAGAGAAAACTCACAAGACTTTACTTTCCCCAGCCACCTTTCTGGGCCCAAAGCACCATTCATTATAGACATTTTCTATCTTGCTTGTGCAACAGTTTGGCTCTGAAAGAAAAATAGAATTTTCCAAGGCTAAAGCATAATGCTTATAAGGCTAATACTTATAAATGAATTTTACTGGTTCTTAAATACTGGTAAAAGAAAGCAGCCTGTTCATCGTAGGACACGGAATTGAATACCCAAGTAAAGAGAATGTCTCTCGGGGTGGGAATGCTGCCTTGAGTACTAGCTGGCAGCCTTATGGAACATGGGCATCCCAGCATTGCTGGGCTTTTATGTTTATATGATTTACTCATTGGCATTAGGGACAGAATAAAAGGTTCAGATTATCCTGTATGAAAAAACATTTATTTGGAAACATGTAATACATGTAACTCTTAATTTATGAGCAGAATATATTCTAAAAGTTCCTTTATGAGTCAGTTAATTAGAACTCAGAAAGCATTTTCCCTTAGAAGTAATATTCTAAGTGGTAGTGTGATTTCCAGACTGGCACATAAAAGCCCATTTAATCTGTCATATATCTGTAGGATAGCCCTGGTTTCAAATCTAGTTTACCTGTCGTCTATTTGGGTGATCTTGGGAGCACTCATGTTACTTAAATTCTCAGTCTGCAAAATGAGGAAAGGGTCTTTGTGAAGATTGCCTGAGAAAATATATATGGAAATATTCTGTGAACTATAAGATGCTGTATGAAGTTAGCAGATATATTGTTTTTTTCCCCACCAGAAAAATACCTATTAAAGGGCAGAACCATGTATATCCCTGGTGTTGCCAGTGAACTGGGAGACCCTGGGCCCTGGAGCCTTGACATAGCCCATCCCAAAGGAGTCCCTGAAGGTTCTCAGTCTCCTCAGGAGAAAGAATTCAAGGACAGATAGGTGACACCGCAGATGAGTGACACAATGGGGCAAGTTTATTAAAGTGGGAGTATTCTCTGGAGATGTGAGAGCGAGCTAGTTCAAGAGAGAGAGCTGCATGCCCCACCAGGGTTGGGGGTTGGCTTTCTATCTTTTATTGAGGGTTGTTAACTAGGTGATGGAATATTCATTACCTGGGGCGGGGATGCAGGGTTTTGGGATTTTTCTTCCTGATATTGGTTAGGGGTTTCCTGTGATGGCATCCGCCATCGTGGGCCTGTCTGGTTTGGTCAGGCTTCACATGGAGTACTGCCAGGGTAGGTCTCTGATGTTCCTGATAGTTGCTCGTGGCCTCCCCGCTGCTGGCCTCCAGGTAGCCTGTTAGAGCCTACCTGACTGCTTCCTCTAATCAGGGGACTTCAAAGTGGACAGTGTATACCCCAGGTGTACAGGTGATCTCTTGGGGTATAGCCCATACATAGGATGCCTGTGTATATTATTTCTTATCCTAATTTTTATTTTTGTGAATACACATCACAGTAGAATATTTATTTTAATATTTGTATTTGTATATCTTTATATAAGTAATGGGTGTGCTCATAATTTAAAAAAACCTTAGGGATCCCTGGGTGGCGCAGCGGTTTGGCACCTGCCTTTGGCCCAGGGCGCGATCCTGGAGACTTGGGATCGAATCCCATGTCGGGCTCCCGGGGCTTGGAGCCTGCTTCTCCCTCTGCCTATGTCTCTGCTTCTCTCTCTCTCTCTGTGTGACTATCATAAATAAATAAAAATTAAAAAAAAAAAACTTTAAAAAAAACTTAGCGTTTGACCCAAGCAGTGTAGAGCCCACCAGTCTATTTGTATCTTTACCCTATGTGACATTCGGTATATGGAAAGTGATGTAAGTTAAATAGATAAACCAAATTTATATAGTGTGCATTTATGACATTATTTGTCTGCAAAATGTACCTCAGGTAACTCCAGTTTAGACAATAAAGTATCTCTTTGCTTCCTAACTTAGCGCCTGCTGGTGGTATGTTGGCATTCCTCACTTTGCAGGCTCTACGTAACATGCATAGTGTAGACGCATGCACACGTGCATGCATATAGAGGGAGATGCTCTGGAAAGAGACTGGATCGTAGGTATCAATATCTCTCTGCAGTGGCATGAAAAATGATTGGGTCTGTCACTGATTATTACTTTCTCTGGAAGTTTAGAGAGGGATGTTGGATGCTTCTCCCCCTGGCTTTAAGTATTGGCAAGTTGAATACTTCTTGTGATGATTTCTGGAATTCTAAGGATGAGAGTAGGAGGATAAAGCGAATTGTAGCTTTTTCGTAGTAGCTAATGATTTTAGAAAAGTATACGATTAAAAAAATCTATTAATCAAAACAGGATGTTGAAAACTGTCAAAGGGCCTCATTGTTATTTCATGTAAGTCAACTTACTGGGCTGGGACCCAGCATGACTGAGTTGATGTCGAGATACTTACTGGATAAGTTTAATGATACAAAATTAATGCAACAAAGGAGATTTCTGCCAATTATTTCCAGAATGAAAAGCCAATAAAATACTTTAATTTTATCACATGCATTCATTTTGGCAGCGGGCACCTGCACTCAGGGTTTTATGTGAAAAGGTGAGTGGTGCCTTGAGATCCAAAAGAGAATGGGCATCTTGCGGTGAGGGTTCGACGATACGAAAAACACACCAGAAAAACAGGAGACTGGAAGTGAATTATAACAGGGTTGACATAAATGAGCGAGACTAAATAAGTTTTGAAAGCAGTGGCCCATTCAGTTATTTCTTTTATTTTTCATATTTTTTTTCCCAACTCTGCAAAATAATAAGAAACAAAAGAAAAATCTGCTGAATGCCTAGTCATAGTTTATTGGAGCAGGAAAATAAGCCATTCTGAACCATTCTCTTATTTGCTGTGAGTGGCAGAGTCATTCACCGTGGTGAATCATAGCAGGGAGAACCATTTGGAGTGATTATTTTCTGATGTTAAATTGCAAATAGCACATGTGGAAGCAACAAAGGTATGAATTATTTTAAAAAATCTTTTAGAAAAATCCTCCTATTGAAAATGTGTTATTTGTATGACCAACTCCTGCTTTCATTTTACAATAGCCAAGCCCAGCCTTAAGTATATGTCTTTTTGTTCTTATATTTGACTAATCGAAAGCTTTCCTAGTTAATATTTTTATGCCAAAAATAGTATATTTTCCTTGAAGCTGCATGGTGGTAATAATGGTGGGGAAAAAAAATATATATTTGGTTCAACTGCCTCGGTTGAAGAAAATGACTGAGTTCCCTGCCTTTTATTTCAGGGAGGAAGGGACCTGTTGGCTGTTAAACAAAATAAACTGAAGGATTAACCCTGGCTTGCTGAAATTTGTTAATGACATGCAAATGATTTATCATTAATGTAATAATAGACACTACTTAGTGTTAATCCCGTGAGAATCCCTGATGGTAAGGATGATATAGTTGATGCGTAAGATGAAATATCATCTGCCTTGGGTAATCTGGTGCCTTGTTTTGGTTGAAAGGCTTCAGGTTGCCTGGCCCTTTAAGGCAAATCTCTGGTATTCAAATAGGTGAAGTAAAAAGGTATTTTATGCTCCAGTGTCTGCTTTGTGAGAGCACTTAATTTTAAGAGGGCAGAATGGAATGCTTCTATTTAAACTTAGGGGGACTGGCAGGGAGGGTAGCTACATTCCATGAAGTTCCACTTCGGCCCCTGTTTTTCCTTCATAATGGGAGACCTCAGACTCCTAGCTGGGCTTGGGGTTCAGTGGTTGGCCTCAATTTTTAGTGGCCTCGAAAACTGCTTTTGACAAGGAAATTGGATGATTCTTAAGGAGAAAGAAAATGAACTTTTCAGAAGGGAAAAATCGCCTTGCTTTCTTTAACATTTGGTATCCTGACTGCACGCAGAGGGCAGTCACTGTATGCTCTGTGAGGAACTGTATACATATTTGAGATAGGGGTGCAAGCATTTCAGGTCTGAGCGACACAGTGGCGGAGGAAACAGCACGGGTGTGGGCACGTGTTCAACACCCCTCATATTGTGTCCTGGGGCTGGATACCTTTAAGCCTCTCTTAACTGCTGTGTGACAAAATTTCCCCCAAATTTAGCAGCTTAAGACATCAAAGCATTTGTCGTCTTTTCTAGTTTCTGTGGGGCATACAGGCTGCTTCTGGCTCAGGGTCTCTCATGAGGTTGCAGTACAGAGGATGCCCTGGGCTTGCAGCTCATCAGAAGTCTGGGGAACATCAGAGGACCTCCTCAGAGGAGCCCACTGGCAGCAGCCCTCAGAACCATGCCACGTGGTCATCATCCCCATAGGGCTGCTTACACCATGGCGGCTGGCTTCCCCAGGAGGGAGTGAAGGAGGGGGCACACACAGCCCTTTATGATCTTGTCTCTGACTCACACACTGTCACTTCTTCTTATCCTTCTTGTTAGAAGTGAGTCACCGAGTCCTGCCCATGCTCAGTGAATGGGAGGGGCTTGTACCAGGAAGAAGGGATCACGAGGGCCACTGTAGAGTCTGGCTACAGCTGCCCCCTTCATGACACTGGTTTTGTTCAGCTCTCCCATGACTCAAGAAATTCTTGAGATCTGATTGAACTATTTTCATCATAGGAACTTTGGTTCACCTTGAGTTCACCTCCAATAAAGTCATTTGAGGATCTATCTCAGCCCAGGTCTAGTAGACCAATGGAAGGTCTTATTCGAAACATCATCGCCACCCCACCATGCATTGGCTGTGAGCCCTGAGTCAGTCTTGGGAGGAAATAAAATCATTCAGCTGAATTACATGAAATTAATGTGTTGGCTTCATTCCAGTTCCCACTGGATACATGTCCTTGTCATAAGAAAAAGTATTATAGCTTAAATTGACCATCTTAGGAAGGTGACAAGGAGAAAAGACATTCATGAACATGACATGCTCAATCTGAGACCAGGTCATTCCCCCCTGAAGAGAGTTTGAAGACTTTGTTATTTCACCAACCAAAAAGGATTATACCTATCATCCTCATTTTCCCAATTATAAAAGATACTTGCTTTAAGTAAGTCTAGTTAGAATATAAAAAAAGCAAGATGCGTACATGGTTTAGGTCACTGATATTCATGAGTTAGATTTGAATTTCATTTTCTTTTTTAAAAAGCCTCCTGTTTGCATAGGTCGTTTAAGAACCACTGAATTTAAGATGCCTATCATCCAAGGTGACCCTATTGGCTGTGTAGTTGAGAGAAGACAAAGTAATAAATTGTTTCTATACAATGTGATCAATCCAACAGGTGTGTATATTCGTTGGAGCCCAGAATCAGATACACCGGAAGTGGGGCCATATTAAGGGGATTGTGTTTTTATATGTTAGTGAGGAACTTGGCAGTGGATTTAGCTGGGGAAAGCTGGGGAGAACCAGAGAAAGATGGTGCCTCAGAGTCTTGAGAGACACTGTCTTAGGAAATAAGACTGGGTAAGAAGCAAATACAGTCATTGTTTCCAGGTTTATTCTATTGTCAGCAGCAGCCATCCCCCTAACTTTGGCCCCATAAGGTCCTCCAGGGTCTCATGCACAGTGGTGAGCTGGGCAGTGGCTGGGCTGCATTCTGCAGTCAGTACTGGGGACATTGGCAGGAGAATGAGTCAGGAGGGGCAGTGGGGATGTCTAGGACTTCCTCCTATGACTCTGAGACTTGATTTCTTGCTTTTTTCTCTTGTGCTTTTGAGTCTGCAGTGCAGTTCTTTGACATTGTTAGACTCCTGTTTGGATAAACACTTCTTTCTTCGAGAACAAAGGGTAGATGAATTCTAGTAATACACACGACGTAGATGTCTTGTCACTATTTTATTTTTCAGCTCCATTTATCTATTGGCAAGGAGTTGATCATTTCCTTCTCCGTGTTCCTAGAGTAACTCGCCATCATGCCAACGTAGCATTAACCACGTTTTAATTTGTGCTTTCCTTCTCAGTTCCTCCCTCAAATCCGAGATTGGGAAAGCCTTGAGGAATTTTACTAGTTCACGTATCTCTAGTCATTAGCAGAGGGTCCTGTATCTTTCAGGCAGGAATAATAATGTTGAATGAATGAACTAATGAACGAAGGAAGGAAGGAAGGAATAAACAGGCAGGCTCCCGATTGCATTTCACCACCCAGGCTCTGAGTTATGTTTCTGGGCTTCTAAAAGAAAATTGAAGGATGTTAGAATTGGTCAGATGCATCTGCTACTGATATAAATGATACAAAATCATCATATTTCTTCTGGTAAACTTCCTTAGAAGTTAAAGTTCTGGCCACCTGCATTAGCAGCTCAGAAGGAGAAGTCTAGATTGGCATTTAGATTAGCTGGCCCTGTTATTCAGTGACTCTGCATGCTTGTTCAAGGGCACTGGAGTCAACCAATGTTTATTTTTCGATTCCCATTGCTCTTGGGATCACTGCATCGAAGAATGGTCCTTCCCCCACCCCATTACCTCCTTCACCTTGTTTGTTGTTCCTGGTCCTGGGAGTACTGCAGCCCAGATTTGGCCTGGCCAGCTACTTCTTGGTGCCCTGTTATTCTTAGCATATGAACCACAGCAGCAGCAGTTGGCACTTCTGAGTTGGCCCATAAAGGCTAAGCTTTTGTGAGGTTGAAACCATGGGTTTAAGAAGTTTGGGAGTCTTCAGTTTGTAGGTCTTTGTATTATCTCATGATAAATGGTATGTTCAAGGCCTCAATCTTCCAACATTTTACAGTGAAAACTTGCTTTAAGAGGCTTCTCTCTGGGGACGCCTGAGTGGCTAAGTGGTTGAGCATCTGCCTTCAGCTCAGGTCGTGATCCTGGGGTCCCGGGATCGAGTCCCATATCAGGCTCCCCGTAGAAGGCTTGCTTCTCCCTCTGCCTATGTCTCTGCCTCTCTGTGTCTCTCATGAATAAATAAATCAAATCTTAAAAAAAAAATAGAGGCCTCTCTCTGGTTTTGGGTTCTGTATTTTTAGGATCAAAGTAAAGAAATTAGGAAGAGAGGAGCATAAAAAAAGATTGAAGTCATAGTCCTGTGAGGAAAACTTATAAAAAAAATATTCATGGGGCACCTGGATGACCCAATTGGTTAAGTGTCTGACTCTTGGTTTTGGGTCAGGTTGTGATCTCATGGGTTGTGAAATCAAGGCCCGAGTTGGGCTCTACACTCAGCTCGGAGTCTGCTTGGGATGCTCTCTCATTCTGCCCCTCCCCCCACCCATACTCTCTTTCTCTATAAAATAAATAAATAAATAATTTTAAGAAAAAACCTCTTCAGGTTGAATAACAGAAGGTTGTTAGGAAACACTAAAGAGATTTGAAGGTGTTATGGAGGTAATATGAAGATGGGCTGTTTCTATAATGCACAGATCTCAGCATATGTTTATTTATTTATTTTAAAAGATTTTATTTATTCATTCATGAGAGACACACAGAGAGAGGCAGAGACATAGGCAGAGAGAGGGAGAAGCAGGCTCCTCACAGGGAGCCTCATATGGGACTTGCTCCCTGGACCTGAGATCGCACCCTGAGCTGAAGGCATCTAGATGCTCAACCACTGAGCCACCCAGACGTCCCTATTTTCCTCTTCTACAAGGGTCCAATGCGTGCCACTGCCAGGGAGGTACTGCTTCACCATTTTCAGGGACTTTGGCTACTGGAGGCTTTGTCATCTTCACCTTGTAGCTTCCAGTGTTATCTTGGGGGTTAATATCCTGCCAGCAGATAGGGAAATAGTGTGGAGGATTACGTGTGGAAGTTTTTACGGATCAGGCCAGGAATTGGCACATACTACTTCTGCTCAGATTCCACTGACTATAGCCTTGTGACTAGTTTCAGTTTCCTGTTTTTTTTTTTTTTCTTTAAGTAATCTCTATGCCCAACGTGGGGCTCAAGCTTATGACCCTGAGATCAAGAGCATCATGCTCTACCGACTGAGCCAGCCAGGTGCCCCTTTGTGACTAGTTTCTACCTAACTGCAAAAGAAGCTGGAAAATGTTGTGTTATGGATGGAATTACGTCCTTCCTCAATTCATAGGCTGAAGTCCTAATCCCCAGTGCCTCACAATGGGACTGTATTTGGAGAGAGGGCCTTTAATGAGATAATTAAGTTAAAATAAGGTTGTGAGGGTAGACCCTAATTCAATCTGTGTCCCTAAAAGAAGAGGAGATTAGGACATACAAAGAGACACCAGGGATGTGCATGCACAGAAGAAAGGCCATGCCTGTAAGGACACAGTAAGAGGGTAGTCATCTGCAAGCCAAGGAGAGAAGCCTTAAAAAAACCCAAGCCTGCCAACATCTTGATTGTGGGCTTTTAGCCTCCACAACTGTGAGAAAATAAACTTTTGTTGTTGAAGACATCCAGTGTGAGCTCTTTTGTTAGGGTACCCCTAGAAAATGAATACACGTAATCTAGTTATGAGCCCAGAAGAAAGTAGAAATTGCCTTAGTGATTAGCTAGCAGTCTCTGCCACAGTGTGGAGAGCACTATTTACTTATCATTTGTTTGCTCATTCATTCATTCATCCATCCACCCATTTATTCAATATTTATTGAGTGCTCTTCTAGGCACTTGGGATAAGGTGAACGAAATATACCAAAATCTCTGCTTAACTACAGATTAGGTTTTATCAGGTGCTTAAACAACCAATTACCATTGTGTCACCCTGCGTTTTCTTAGCACCTGTCACCGTCTGAAATTATCTTGTTTATTGATTTTTTTGACTTGCTTATCATTATTTGCCCTCCCCTTCAAAAATGAGCTGGAGCCCTTTTTTTTGCCTTATTTCTTATTGTATCCCTAAGCACCTGAAAGATGCTTGGCACACAGGGGGTTTTCAATATTTATTTGTTGAGGATTGAATGAGATATCATGGAATTAAATTCCAGGAAGCAAAAAATATGCAATGAATGATTTTTTTGATCATAAGGGAGAGTGAGCAGAATTTTCTTTTATTTACATTAAAAAAAAAAAAAAAGAGCCTGGTAGCCAATCCAGTCCTTTAGTCCCTGAGGCCTTTTCTGCTGTTTAACCCTAAAATTTCTAGTTGTTTTCCATAAAATATTAATAAGCTCAAAGTTCCTGTTGTACCCAGTATGTTCATTGTAGAATATTTGCATCTGAGTATTTCTTGGTTTCCCATTGACTTAGACACAAGGTCATGGAGATTCAGAGTAGCTGGGGACCTATAGAGGGGTTGCCCCACACCCTCAGTTTGGTGATCAGGAGAAGCATACCAGGAGGTCAGGCCTGCAGAGCTTGCATGTGAGAAAACTTAGCCAGATCTTTAGATTAGGTCCTGCAGCGAGTCTTCTAGCTCTAATCCTTTTCCTATTTTCATTAAAGGTGGAATTGAATGGTGATTACGAGTGTCAGCTCTGGACCAGGTGCCTGGGCTGGGATACTGGCTCCAAATTAACTAGCTGTGTGACCTTGGATAAGCCCTCTTGCCTCAGTTTTCTATATAAAATAGAGATAAGAATAGAACTTACCTTATAGAGTTGTTCTTTAACTCTCTTAAGCGTTAATACATGTACTTAGAACAGTGACCGGTAGTATTTAATAGTGCCATAGTATGCATTAAATAAATGTTAGTCACTATTATTATTATTATTATTATTATTATTGCTATTATGATGTGATTAATTACATAATATAACAAATGCTTAAAGAATGCTTAGTTTTCTTTTTTAAGTATATAAAGCATTCCAGTAAATTTTCTAATATTTATTGACAAAGGAAAAAGACACATGGCATATCAATAGTTTTTATCACATCTGAAGAACTAAGCATAAATCTTAACTATAGTTTTTTCACTGAGAGGTTTCCCAGATATTTTTTAATTGTGGTAAACCTGGCATATCTCAAAATTCATCCTTTTAAGATATACAGTTCTCCCAAGAAGTGACCCCATTCCCATTAGCAGTCACTCCCCATTTTCTCCTCCCCCAGCTCCTGGCAACCACTAACTGACTGTCTTTTTGGATTTGTCTATTCTAGACATTTCAGATAATTAGAATCATACAGTAAGTGGCCTTTTGGTTGTATTGCATGTGGAATCAGACAGTAAGTAGGTCTACGTGCTTTTACTTAAGAAGTATCAAGCTTGGGCAGCCCCGATGGCTTAGCAGTTTAGCGTCGCCTTCAGCCCAGGGAGTGATCCTGGGGACCCGAGATCGAGTCCCACATCGGGCTCCCTGCATGGAGCCTGTTTCCCCCTCTGCCTGTGTCTCTGCCTCTCTCTCTCTCTCTCTCTGTCTCTCATGAATAAATAAATAAAATCTTAAAAAAAAAGCATCAAGCTTTTTTTTTTTTTTTAAGCATCAAGCTTTTAAGTTTCATCTATATTGTGGCATATCAGAACTTCATTCCTTTTTTTATGGCTGAATAATTTTCCACGGCATGGGTAGACCTCATTTTGTTTATCCATTCATCAGTTGATGGACACTTAGGCTGTTTCTGTGATATTGATTATTATGAATGATACAGTTATGAACATTTGTGAAGGAGTTTTATGTGGGCATACGTTTTCAATTCTTTTGGCTACGTAGCTAGGAATGGAATTGGGTCATGTAGTACCTGTAGGTTTAACTTTTTGAAAAATTGCCAAACTGTTTTCCAAGATGGCTGCACCATCCCTAAGTATTTAAGATACAATATTTGATGATTAGTTCAATCTTATTTAATTGAAAGAGAAAACAGAATCATTTGAACTTAGTATTCACAGTAGAGACTTGTAGTTGTTCACAAACATTTGAGAGACTGTCTCAGCTGCTGTGATGGGTACTGTGTAAAACAAAGCAAATGAGATAGTTTCTATTTTCGTTAATTGATAGAAACTTGTGACATTTCAAAGTTGACCCTCCCCCTTTTAAAGTATAGATGGCTATTCTCCTTTTCTATTACTTCTTTTTTCTCTTTTGGCCACTTCTATCAAACTTCTAGAGAAGACTTTTACTCAGTACTAGATTTGTCAAGACCAGAGGGCAGAATGGAGCATGATGAGGTAAACTTTGGGTAGGGAGCCAAGATGTACAGGACCAAGAAATTCCCCGGTTGGGGGATGATTTGGGTGTAACTAATTGTCAACTAGTTCCATGACTGACAGTGGCCTTCCACCCCATTATAGACATAATTTAAAAAGGAAAAACAAGCTATCTCTCATTATAGAGACTACATTTATTTTCCATGCCAAGAATCTGGTGGAAATTTTCATTTTTACAGAATTACTCTGTTGTTTTGGTTCAGGGTCTGTGTAGTCATAAACTTTTGTGAGCTGTGGCGAATTGTATGTATAATTGTATCCACAGATCTCTGCTTTAAGAAGCAAGTTTCCAAGGATTTTGTTTGGTTATTGCCTACTAAAATGTATATTTCCTAAGGACAAGCAGATGGCACATTCCTAGGTAGAAGGTAGAAATTTACCAGGAGCCATCTTGAGCTTCTTGTCTTGGGGCAGTCTGGTTCCTTTCCTTCACCAGGAGGTCTAATAGTCATACTCCGTCAGCAGCTTTCAACCACTGTTTCACCTCATTGAAATGGGTGACAATTACATTTCATCTTGAAGCCAAGGTTGTTTACCCTCTGTGTAAACAGCTGTGAAAGGAGGCAAATGTATTTGTGGAAAGTAAAGTGAGCCTTTAATGGTCCCATGTCAGAAATTTTCTTCTCAGGAGCCTGTCAAGGTGAAGGTGAGTTAAGTACAGGATGTAAACAGGACATCTCCGCCTGGGAAAGACTGGGTAGTGACAACTCGACAACTTTACTGGTTTTGTTCGCTATTTCCTAATCTGCTGACCCCATAAGCTATACTAATTTTATATTTTGTCTTCAGTACCAGTTGTCCTTCCCCAACCTACTTCTCTCCCTACCCAGATCCCCTTCAGCCTTTAAGGTCTTTCTCAAGCCAGCCTCTCCTTCCTTCCCACTCCCCCTCCTTTCTCCAGCCTATAGAGAGTTCTCTTCTCTCCTGACAGACTTATTGTCAGAAGGTGTGAGTGAAGTTGTATTTGCTTCCTAATGAGTTGATGTGTCTTCCCACCAGACTGCAAGCTCTCTCAAGGCAAAAGCTCTTTCTAACATTAGGTTTGAATCTGCTTCAAGACAGTGCCCGGCCTCCAGGGCTTCCTCAGTCAATACCCACTGGTTGGATTCAGAAGCCTACCAAGGCCAAGGTACCAGCACAGTAGCTATCAAAAACCATGCCGGAAAGCTTCTGGGCTTTGCTGCCCTTAGGAACAACATGCGATCTTTTCTGTGCTCTCTCCTCCCCCACTAGGTGGGCCCCAAGCAGATGAGGACTGGAGAGAACACGGAAAATCCTGGGCAAGCTGTGGCACTGGGGGAGTGTGCTTATCCTCCAGAACAATTTAATGGAGCCCACACCTGCTGCTTCATGACTAGGGTTTCAAAGCCTTCAGAACTGGTGTATGCAAAGCTTGTCTTTTGATATCAGGATAAGTTTCAATGGATTTAACTTGTGTTGTAATCAGATTTCAGCACAGGAAGCTTTTTTCCTGTACTTACCATGAAACTATCTCTCTCTAAGGCTGTTCGGTCACCTCAGTATAAACAATCAGGTCCAGTTTTCCCTGTCACTCCTGAATCCTTTCTTGCAGAGCCGTCTCAAAATGGAAGAGAGGAGTTATAAGGAGGCAGGTGTCAGTTTTATTTATTTGTCACCCAATTATGGATGACTCACATTATTTAAGCTTTCTAAGCCTCAGTTAGTGTGTTTGTAAAACAGAGACCATGACATCTGCTTAGCAGTGCTGTGAGGAGCCAATGCTGTATTGCTCGTTGAGTACCTGTAGCAGAGCCAGGAAGAAAAATATGTCTCGTTAATACTACTTCCTCTCTCCTTTCCTTTCCTTTTTGATCTGAATGCTGCAGATTGCCTCTGTTCATGCAAGAATATAAACCTTGCCTCTTCTTGCATCTGCATGTCTCCATTTGAACGGGATGCCTCTGTCTTCCCTTGCTTATAACCGTAGCATGGCTTTCAAGTTGTCACACTATTTGCCTGAATCACGTTAAAAACAAGGAAGAAGGTGGAGGAGAATTACTCTTTTTGCAAAGGGCTTAAAAATGAAGCTTTTAACACCACTTTTAAATTTTAGAGCTTGGGCAGCCCTGGTGGTGCAGCGGTTTAGCGCTGCCTGCAGCCCAGGGTGTGATCCTGGAGACCTGGGATCGAGTCCCGCATCGGGCTCCCTGCATGGAGCCTGCTTCTCCCTCTGCTTGTGTCTCCGTGCCTGCCTTTCTCTCTCTCTCTGAATAAATAAATTATCTTAAAAAAATAAAATAAATAAATTTTAGAGCCTGTTTTCTAAGGAACTAACCATGCTCTTTGCCTTTGTTGTGTTTATGGATTGCATCCCACTGAGTTAGGTAGGGATATATATCTGAAATATCTGAAACATATCTGAAACATATATGTGATACATAGGACATGTGATAAATGACATATATATTTATTTAGACATCTGCTGCTTTTCTTTACTTTACAGATGGGAGATTAGGGAAATGGGAGGAAATAGACCACTGCCAAGCAATCTGGCCGGGTCTGCTTGCACACATGTTCTTACTTGATTAACTAGAGAAAAGGTGGAATTTTGAAAAGAAATGACTTCAAATTAGGTTTTCAAACGACAAAACCCACCTCACAGTATTTTCTTCTATTTACTTTTTGTTTGTTTGTTTTTGTATCTTGCTTTGGAGTGTAAGCCCATTGTTAGTAGCTCATGTAGGCCTTGAATAAGGGCTGGCTCCTTATTTTTCTTTCCACTGGAGTATGCGTCTTTTAAAGGAAATAAAAATGAAAAAAATTAATATAAGTGATATATGTCATATATATGTTATATAGATATGTCATGACATATCTATGTCATATAGATATATATGATATATATATATATCTCCTTTGCTCTAAAAAGAGAAAGCAAGATAATGACATTGGATTGGAAAGGTGTTAATATATTGGTGTTGAGTTCTCAAAGAAGAAGATAGTAAATGAAGAGTACATAAGCCCAAAGGAAGAGGTTCTGTGGAACCTTTTGGATTTTGTATCAGGCTACAGAAGGAATCATCCAGAAGGAAGGTGATGAGCTGTGACTATGAGAACCAGGGTCCTGCTGCCCAGCCCAACACTCTCTAGAGGCCCATTTTTTGATATCAGCAGCTTGAGTAGGCAAGGGCAACATTAAGGAAGCCAGGCAGGCAGATAGGAAGAAAAGTCTGTACCAAATAGGCTGGCACTGACACGTCCTCAGGAGGAGGACATGGCACTTCGCAGCAGGAGGAATGAGGTAGGAGCTCCAGACCCACAAGGATGATCATTAGCCAGCCTGAATTCACAGCAGGGGAAAACCTGCATCATACCCATTCTCACTGCCCAGAGAAGAGGGGATAAAGGAGCTTTCATTGAGTGAGCATTTTGCTAGGTGCCTTCTGATCATCTCATTTGACCTTTACAGCAATCCTGAGTAAATCTTGGCTAGGAGTGTGTAGTTTCCTCAGACTACCATAACCAATTACCATAAACTTGGTGGCTTAAAACAATAAACACTTATTTTCTCATAGTTCTGGAGGCCAAAACTGAGGTGTTTGCAGGGTTGGTTCCCTCTAAAGGCCCTGAGGGGGAATCAGTTGTTTGCCTCTTTCTCAGCTTCTGTTGGCTGCAGGCAACCCTTGGCGTTTCTTGCCTTGGGGCTGCATGGCTCTAATCTCTGTTTCTGTTCTTTCCTTTGGGCCTCCCGCCCCCCCCCACCCCCCCCGCCCCTGCCCCCATGTCTCTGGGTCTCAAATCTCCCTCTTCTTCCTTTTATAAGGAGGACACCAGTCTTTGGATTTAGAGCATACTCTAAAGATTTGAAGGTTAAGATGCACCAAGAAACCCTTTATAATCAACCCGGATTGAATTGTATCATTTCCTCCCTTCCTTCCTCTCTTCTTTCTTTTCTTTCTTTCTTTCTTTCTTTCTTTCTTTCTTTCTTTCTTTTCTTTCTTTCTTTCTTTTCTTTCTTTCTTTCCTTTCAAATTTGGAGATGGTGAAATAGAATACTTAATGGCTGGGTTGTAATAATTGGTCTCTTGTCTGGGGTGTTTGGATACAACCCAACACACCATCAGGAGAGCTGTGTCTTGAGGTGGCCAGTGCCATGTATCATTGTTCTTTCCATGAAACACATACAAGCATTTTGAATGTGCCACCATCTAACATGCACATTGCAGAAGTCTCTTCACTACTTCAAGTTTTACATTTCTCCTATATTAGATGAGGTTGAAATAGGAGATAATATGTATTTTTAAATATCCTTTCTACCTAGCACATACTTGAACATTTGTAGAGAATTATATATTTTATAGTCATGTTGTAAAGTCATTAATACATTTTCAGGGAACATGTTAAAATATTCAGGGGTTTTATTCCTGTGTTACTCTTCCTTGAAGTAAATTGATGGATGGGTGGGAATTCCCCCCAAAGCAAAATACTATATGCAGTGATATTATAGCTAGGTTCTTGTATTTAACATTTTGAAATAGAAATAAAGCATTATAGCAATGATACATGTGAAAGTTAGTACTATTATGTATTTTGGTAGGAAAGCAAGTTGAATTCACCTGGAAAATAAGTTATTGGCTCAGTGCAAGAATGCATTTTCCTTTAAAATAATAACTTCATTTATTCTACCCACTGTAATCCCTCTTAAACCTAGATCTCTCTTCATATGAAATTTACTTTACCTTTATTTTATTTTTTAAGATTTTATTTATTTATTTGAGAGAGATTGGGAACAAGAGAGCACAAGCAGGAGAGAAAGGCAGAGGGAGAGGTAGAAGCAGGCTCCCCGATGAGCAGGGAGCTGGATGTGGGGCTCCATCCCAGGACTAAGATCATGACCTGTGCCCAAGGCAGATGCTTAACTGACTGAGCCATCTGGGTGCCCCAAAGCCTTACTTTTAAACACATTTTCACCATGGTGAGAATTTTGATGTCCGTATATATGTAAATTTCAAATCATTCCTATTAGGATAATCTAAAAAAGAAAAATAGGAGATTGGAAAAAAAAGAAGTGAAGTGGTTTGTAGAGCAGGAGGTGAGATTGTGATGAAATCCAGGGGTTACAAAAGGTGGGGCATGGAAGCGGGTGGGAGGTTTGTGTGTGTATGGAGGGGAAATGAGGGAGGCATTTTCAGGTTGTTCCTCTGGCATTACTCCGCAGAGTCTCAGCCAGATGGCACTCATGGATGGAGAACTGGAACAAGAAAAAAGTGGCTTCTTGTTATAATCTTTGCAACAATGCAAAATCAAATTTGAAATACCTGGTCGAACTTGTGCAGCGGAAAGAACCTGAAAAGATTTGAACAGGGAGAAAGAGAAATTATTATTCATTTAATCATTATAAATTTGGGATAGGAAGCTTTTGTTGTTGCCCTCTTAGTTTTGGGTACTGTCTTAATTTGTGTGTGTTTGTTTAGTAAAGGCAAACCTTTATAGGGGCTGCATCTATGTATTTTCCAAGATTTCCCTCTTGCCTTTGTTTTTTCTAACCTTATTTTCCCTTTAGGATCTAAGATTCTACCCTGAGGGCATTTACATTGAGGAGAAACTAGAGTTTTTTGTTTTGTTTTTTTTCTTTTTTAACTTCAGCTGAGCTTGTATATGTAGACAGAGCCCTAATATAAGCTGCGTAGCAGAGAGCCTACTGTGTAATAAGTATTCAGTCAAGTGTTGACTTGCCACATGTACCAAAAAAATTTAGTAGCTACTAATAATACTTTCTTTCATATACAGTGTTGTGTTACATCTTAGGTTAAACTGGGAACCTATACCATTTTTTTTTTTTTAAATAAATGCAAGTCTGACTATTTGACCACTTACTTCTCACTTTGATGCTGCTGCTGATGGCTGCTAACATTTATTGGGTGCTTACTATGTGCCAAGCATTGCTTTAGCCACATTAAGTTATTATCACATTTGATCTTGTAAACAACTCTAAATGGGTTAACTAGTTAGTAACCAGTTAAGTTACTCAAGATAGTCAAACTATAAAAATGAAGTGTAGGCTGTTTAAAACCTATCTTTTTTTTTTAAGGATATAGATACTTAAAGTTTATTTTATTTTATTTTATTTTTTTTTGATACTTAAAGTTTAAAACGAATAACGCTGAAGGAAGAAACTGTCAAGATATTGACTAATGGAGGGGTAGTAAAACTTAATTATGTTACTTAGAGAAGATTATAAACAAGAATAATTTAAGAAGGTTGTCTGTATTTACTCTATTTGTTAAACTATAAAATGAACACCAGGATATGGTCGTGCATTGATTTTAATACGTGTCTGAAGTTTTACGAATTGAAATTCAGTCAAATAATATATTTATATGAAGCCAGGTAATTCCTATAGCAAATAGTAAATATTTGCTTGCATTTACAAGTCAGCTGGATGAGGCACAGAATAATGACTCATTCAATGGCCAGAGCCAAGAACTGAACCCTGCAATTTGGTTTCTTGCGACTTTTTCCCTCTACTTGATTTCTTCTCCCTCCTTGTCCGTAAATATTAATGAAATTGCACGGTTTAGAATTCATACCTAGTTGTTTTCTCAAGCTGAACTATAGCTGAGAATGACTCCGATTTCAGATACCCCATGCAGGCGTTCAGAAAATAGAGAAACACCTAAGTGTGGTACCTTACAGGTTCACACTCTCATGAATTCCAAGCGCTTCAATTGTCAGCAGACCATTATGGCTTGCACATGGTTTATTTGGTTTGGAGTTACTTCAACTTTCCAAAGACATGGTGAATTTGTAAAAACAGATCATTAATGATAACCCTAGAACACTTAGGTCTGAAATATTGGGTGGATGCGGCAGCTAGGATATTTTTTTTTCCTGATGGTTGTCTGTTCTTGAAAGGCATGGCTGTCTAGTTGCCACCGGATTGAATGCTTCTGAAGATTAGCCTCTCATTGTTTGAATGTTTTCATAGCATTGTTGTAATAAAGCATCTTCATACTTCACAGTTGAGATCTTGACTTTTAGAATGAAAAAAGAGTCAGGGGCTAATCATAACAATTAGCTAATGTGTCAACAATTAGCACTTTCCATCAACCTGCTCTAAAAGGAGACTCTTCTTATCCACCAGCAGACAAAAATGCAATGATGTAGTTAAGAAAAGCACTGAAATTGGCTCCTAAAGTCCCCTGCTGTAGCCAACTAAATCCCCAGGGTATTGTTTACAGTGATTATACTGCCATTATGATGTTATTGCATAGGCGGGGGGAGCAGTATGCTCAAAATAAGTTGGTTCTTTTTTTTTTTTTTTTCTAAAAGACAAAACAAAGCATTAAAAGAAAACAGTCCCTTTCTGGCTGCTTTTGGAAAAGTAGAACAAAGCCACTATGAGAGGTCAGCCAGTTACAGTACTTTAGTGTTCAACTGGTAAATATTTTTTAAAAAGAGTATATTTAATATTTTACCATTTGGAAAATTTTCAATGTGCTTCGAGTCCAGCACAGCTCAATCAGTGTGAGATTTGAGAGGTCTCTGGTGGGGATTTCTTGACAATGGATACATTATATTCTGTGGCCATCCATACCGCCGCTTGGTTGAAATATGTTTTAACATCTTTTCTATAATCCTTCCCGTAATACAAGAACATTTATACTGCATCTTTTATAAAGAACCACACAGTCCTTTACACAGGCCCATATATCTATGTAAATACCATAGGTTTATCTTTAAAACAGCCTTAAAACAACTTGTAAATCCCCAGTAGCATCTCAGAATTCTGTGGGTAGGAAAAATTTTAGCTAAAACTAGGATTGCCTTTCAGATGGCTCCAAGGAGTCCTTGCAGAGGTTGTGGGCCCAGGAGAGGTGTGCGGGCCAGGAGGAGCAGGGAGCCAGTGCCGGGGCTCCTTGCACTGGGACAGACAGCCTGAAAAGTGACGCCCTGAATGGCAGCCAGGGCTGTTGCCCTCGAACAGGGAGAGTGCAAGGGGAACTGAGCTGTCCTCTGCCACTGGCTCTTGGCAGGGAAGCTTGGGGGCCTGTGTCCATGCGAGGGATGACGAGGGAACACATTCGAGCCATCTGCAGAGTGGGGAACAAAGACAGGCATTGGGCTTTTGCAACCAGCAGAAGCCAGTGAAGGAACTCAGTGGGGGCTCCCTCCCCCCAGATGATCTGCAGAGGGAGGGGTGGGCTTCTCACTGGGCAAAGTCTACGACAATGGGGTTTGTCTCCTGCATTTCAGGAAGCTGGTTGCTGTCAAGAGGTCATGCAGATCTGATAGGCAAGCTGTGAAGCAGAACTATCTTCCGTTTGTTTGTTTAATTTCCACAGGAATCCTTTCCAACCAACCTCAGTTTCTGCGTTTCCTGATCACTAAGTTCTAAAGCCTCGCTCCTCAAAGTGTGGTCCTTGGGCTGGCTGCATCAGCATCCCTGGGAGTATGCAAGGAAATGCAGATTCTTGGGCTTACCCTAGGCCTCCGGAATCAGAACCGGTACTTTAACAAGATCCTCAACTAATTCGAGTGCACAGGATAGTGAGTGGATCCCTCTTCCTCTTAAAGACATAGTGGATCAGATTTATCCATATGATTTTCCAATTCTTATGATTAGTAGAAGCCGTGCTGAGGTTGTGCACTGGAAAAAGATGGTATTATTCCGCCTGAAGGGCTGACTGTTTAGTGATGGAGACAGGTAAAAAGGAAGAACATGTGGAAGAGATGCGTTCAAAGTGGTTTGACACATGGAGAAGGGAGTGTGTCTGACTCCGTCTGAGGAATTCTAGTAGGCTCCACAGAGGTTAAATTTGAGTGTTGAGTCTACAGGGAGTGCAAATATGTCCGAGAGGAAGGAAAGAGTCTTTCAGCCAGCAGAGGTATTATATAAAAACCTGAACAAACATGGGCCACGTAGAAAATGATGAGAGATTTCAAGTTGCCAGAGTCCAGGTGTGTGCCTGCGTGTGGACGTGTGTGTGTGTGTGTCATAGGTATGATATGTGTGATGTGTATTGTAGCACTTGATGAAGGCAGAGCTGTGCTTTCTGCTTCATCTCCAGTGCCCAAAATAGTGCTTGCTATCTACTAGGTACCCAATGAATATTTGTAGGAAGAATGCATGAAAAGAGTAAGACAGGAGAGGCAGTACAGTCTCATTATGAAACTACTGAATGTGGACTCTCTCTTGGAGGCACGGGAGACTTTTAAGTGGGGCCGTAATAAGCCCACACGTGAGATGTGGCTCAGGGGTGTTTAATGTCTAGTTGGATGACTAGGGAGAGGCAATAGCAGAAGGACTGGGGAAGGATGTTTGATTTGTTTTGGAATGCACCCTTTTCGGTGCCTGGAGAACATCCAGGAGATATCCAAGAAGTGGTTGGAAAATGAGGCCTGAAGATACAGATTTGAGAGTTCTTGGCCCCGAGCACAGGAAGAGAGAGAGTGTACGTGAGAAGTGCAGTGTGATAAGGAAGGAACCCGGCCGTGCCCACGTCCAGGGGACACACTGAGGGCTGGGACACTTAAGCTGTGCAAGTATAGAGAGAGCAGGATCAGAGTAGAAGAGCAGGCAATTTCAGGGTCCCCGCCTTTCATACTCTTGTAGATTTTTGTTTTTTCTTCTTAGCACTTATGTGGCTGTGGATGCATATTTGAGATTATTATTTTGAGTGACCCACTGGGTGCAATGAGAGAACGGATCCTGTGCTAATCACAGGGCTGGGAGCAGAGAAGCTACTCATTGCATTTTTTTTTTTTTTTTTTGATAAAGGAAATAGGAGGGAGTTGTCCATACTGTCAAATGTCACAGAGACGTTTAGTAGGAATAAATCTAGAAAAAGCCCATCAGAATGTCAGCTTTCCCTGGCGATCTTTGGCGGTAATGGTTTCATTGGTGTGGTAGCCAAGGACTCCAATGTTTTGTGGGTTGACAAGCAAATGGGGGTGGAGCTGGGGCGGATATATAGGCTAGTCTTTAAGGAAATCTGGCAGTGAAGGCAGAGGCCAAAAGAAGGGAGGGGATAAGCTAGTCTATGAAAGAAGTCAACCATTTACCAGAATGTTATTGCAACATAGAATGTCTACCATGTGCAAGCCACTTGGTGCTAGGCACTGGTGGCAGAGCAGGGAATAGGGCCCTAGAATAGTCCTAGATAAGAAATAATTAATAACACAATTAGTCAAATAATTAATTCATGCCAAGAGTTCTGGGATGTGAAATGGAGGACAAGTGCAGGAAGAATGGTGTGTGAGAGCATCATAGAGCAGGAACAGTGTGGGAGGTGAGGAAGGTGAGCTCCGAAAGATGAAGCAGGCAGAAAGCATTCCTGGCAGAGGGAACAGTATGTGCAAAGCCTGAAGGTAAGAAGGAAGTTGAAGAATGAAGAAGAAGTAGCAGGTGGGCAGGACAGCAGCTCAGTATGTGACGGGTGAGGCTTGGTTGGGGGGGCGGGGGTTTGGTTACGGGGATCTTGAAGGCCTTGCTGAGGACCTGGGTCTTTCCTCTGATGGGTTTCATGCAGGAAAATGGGGACCTGATATGTTTTTAAAAGATCACTCTGGCTGCTGGGGAGGAGATTGGCTGGGGGCTCTTACACTATCTAGAAGAGAGGGGATGGCTCTTTGGACTGGGGATAATGGAAATAAGAGAAATGGATGAATTCACAACATTTTTAGGGGACAAAATCTTGGTGAGTGTTTGATTATGGAATACAAAAGAAACAGAGGCAGGGTTAATTTCCTGGTTAGTGCAGATGGGTGCATGGTGGTGCCGTTCATGAGTATAAGAAATTATTGGAAGAGGCCCAGCATGGTGGGGACATGTTGGATTTGATGTCCAGGAAAATGTATCTAAGAGGTAGTTGATCTGGAGTTCAGGGGAGACTCTGAAATGTGAGCCAGGTGAAGATATTTGTGGAGCATGATTGGAAATTCAGTGGGAATTTTAGAAAGGAGAAAGGAATCGGAACTATTTAATATCCTGAAATCTTCTGAAGATATAGAGGCAAATGAGTCATAGGCATCTGAAAAGAGACTAGCACAATCAGAATTTGGATAGATTTGAGTTAAAATGACTCAAAAAATATGCCAAGGGGCCTTAACCAGGGGTTGCTGGGGTTAACATTTATCTATCAATATATTTAAGGATCAGAGAGGTAGACTGCATTTCTTTGCTGAACAGTATAGTTTTGTGTGCACAGAGAGGATTACATAGAATAAATGAAGAGGGTTGTAGAGGAATAAATGAAGTGGTTCTTTAGGGTATCCTCCATTTCTGGGGTTTGGTGAGTCTCTAAAGTATTTCCTTCAGTGAAGATACAAATTCTGAAATAAAAGTCTAATTTACCAGACTCGAGTATTCTCCATGGTGACATTTATAGAACATATTTGTCTGTTTCAAAGGAGTAACCATAGCTACTCTTCCCTGGTTATAAAATGTAAGCTCCATTTCAGTTCTTCTCTTGCTTCGGCCAAAAATTGGATTGCGCTTTTTTGGTGGGGTAGTGAGGAGAAACTGCAATTGAGTTTGAAATACTGCCAATTAATAAACGTCACTGCACCCACCAGCAGTTACTTGCTCATCGGTCTGATATCATAAAACTCCTTCAGCATTGGGAGAGAATCCTAGACTCAACAACTCCGATTTCTTCCATCGCTCTCTAGCTGAGGAAGCATAGGTTCAGAGAGGGACCAAAATAGGCTAACGGTTGCACAGCCAGTTGACAGCAGAGCTATGATTCCAGTTCTGATGGTGTTCTACTAGAGGCTTTCAGAGAATTTCAAAGATCTCAAATATTACAACCTGTTTTACATATTGAAGGTATAGAATTCATAGTAACTTGCCATAATTTAGTCATCAAAGGATTCCTCTGTCTTCCTAACCTACTATTTATGAACAAAAAAGGCTGGTGTGATGTTTTAAGGGATTATTCAATGAACTAATGTGTCAGGGTATTGAGAGGATTTCGAGTTGTCATAAAAAAATTACCCTTGGAGCCAAATCAGAAGAGATTACATGAATAATTAGGCAACGATTGAACATAGCAGTTAGAATAAACGAGAAACAAATTTGGCAGTAAGTGATTCATCTGAAGTTTTATTCAGCTGGAGGCAGTTACAACTATGAGTTAGAGACAGAGGAGTCCCTGAATCTCAGTGGGGGAACCATCTGGAATGGTGTTTCCGGCCCCGGTTGCACGATAGAATCACCTGAGGTGCTTGCTCCAAGACTGGTCCTGATGCCTAAACCTCACTTCAGACCAATGATGTCAGAATTTCTAGATATGGGGCTCTTTATTTTTAAAAAGTTCCTGAGAGGATACAAATGTGCAGCCCGGGTCAAGAACCTCTGGTAGGCTGTACTTGTACAAGGTTTGAGCCAACTGTTCTAGAACCACAAAACTGATGGAAATAGGTCTGTAACATCCATGTCTTTAAATCTTACAAATATTAGTCCTGTCAGCCACGTCCAGGGCATCTTTGCTCTCAAGTTTGATTTTTGATTTTGTCTTTAAAGTTAAAAAAAAAAAAGGCATTTGTGATAGAATTCGACTTTGGCAGTTCCTTGTGTAGGCTTTTATTTTTTTTATGCGCCACTGAAGGTACTATAGCAACATAGTTAAGATGCCCAGTTTTTGCCCAGTTTTGGCCTTTATATTTAAGGCCTTAACCTCGAGGTTAAGGAGATTGAGGCTCAAAATTGTTCAGATCAGAATAGACTAGCTTTCACCTGTTAATAATAGCATATCGACGGCTTCTAGGAGGGGAAATCTTACTTAGCAAGAATTCTTGTTAAGAAGACTCATACTACGACTCAGGCTACATGTACCCATCTCTCTGATCCTATCAGTTCAGGTCTGGGTGTAATCAGAGGACATGTATTTGGGGAGGGGCATTGTGAGGCAAAGATGCTTGTTTTGACCCATTCTAAAATATCCATCCACTAGATGATAAAATGCAAAGAGACACTCACTATTTAAACATTGCTAATGCTAATACCCAAGTTAGAGGTACAAGCAGGGCTCCCCAGCATGCTGCAGAATGAAATTATAACTGCAGGCACTTGGCTGGATAAGTCCTGGAGTGTGGCATATGGGGAGATAATTCTCCTGGTTAGGATGAAGTGTGGGCAATTGCTTTACACTCTTAGTGTTGGGGTCTCCAGAAATATTTGCATGAACTGTCTTGCACAAGGGAATTATAAGGCACCAAAAGGTGAAAGATCTAGTGGAGCAGATATGGCCTCTGGAGCTATAAATATCTGGATTAGAATCCTCATTTTACTTCTCAAAGTTGGGGCCTTGGGTGCTGGCAACAACTTCTCAGAGCCTCAGGTTCCCCATCTATAAAATGGAGACAATGACAACAATAGTCATAGTTTACTCTTAGGATTGTGAGATTTTAAAATAATAACAAACCGGGGCTCTTGGGTGGCTCAGTTGGTTAAGCATTTCCACTTAGGTTGTGATCTTAGGGTCCTGAGATCCAGTCCCCCCATCAGGCTCTGAGCTCAGAGGGCAGTCTGCTTAAGATTCTTTCTCCTTCTCCTCGGCCCCTCCCCTGCAGGCGCCCTAATGTGCGTGCACTCTTGCTCTCTCTTTAAATTAAATAAATCTTTAAAGAAAAAAAAGAAGTAACATGGGGCACCTGTGGGGTGACTCAGTGGTTGAGTGTCTGCCTTTGGCCCAGGGTCCTGGGATCAAGTCCCCTACCAGGGTCCCCACAGGGAGCCTCCTTCTCCCTCTACCTGTGTCTCTGCCTTTCTCTCTATGTCTCTCATGAATAAATGAGTAAAATCTTTTTTTTTTTTTTTTTTTTTTTTTTTTAAGAAGTAACAAATGGGAGGCATACAGGTCCTGCATATAGCGGTCACTCAAATTTGCAGTGCTTGCACTGTGTCTGCTCCAGTAGTCATCATCCTTGAGAGAGTGTCTAATTTGGTTGATGTGAAAGTTGGAAAGAACTGAGGGCCTGGAACATGGGGATGGGCAAGACCAAAAACTCTGAAAGATCAGTTGGAAGGAGCTAACTCAAAATCACAAAACTGGGTATAGATTTTTCCCCTTCAAAGTTTGTCCTGGTACCTTTATGGGAAAAAATACACACACACACACGTATATAAAAACACTTCTGTTAACCCCCAAACTCTAGCTCAACTCATTTTTGGGGAAGAGGTCCCATTACCTAGCTGGGTTTTGGACATGGCTTTGTTCCAGAAGATACGGTTCAGCCTCAGTCTGCTTGTATTTTTCAGGAGTCATTCCAGATGGTTCTGTCAGGGAGAGGAGGTGACAGGTTCAAAGGAAAGCCCTAGAAGAAGGAGCAAGTTGACTCTCCTCTCAGGTTATTAGTGGATGAGAGGCCATGGATGATCTTAAAGGCATGCTAAAAGAAAAAAAAATAGAAATGTTTAGCAAAGAAAACCAATATCTCTAAACCCATAACTCTTAGAGCAGACATGATACTAATCCTAAAATACGTACTATTTTGTCTTTCCTTATCAAAGGCAAGACCTGTTCTAGCAGCTCCCAGTCTGCATTTCACTAGAGAGGGTTGAGGTTTGTCATAACTCAGGAAATTGCAGTCTGGCTTTTCTTAGGAGATTCCAGAAAGAGAACCAGAGCAAGGCAAGAGCTGCATAATGGCTGAACCAGAACTCTTGTTGCGGTACCAGAAGGTGGATAGTTCTGAAGACATGGGCTATTATTAAATGAAATAATAGAGTATAGCACAGGGCCTGCGTATAATGAGCACCATATTGCTTACAACTCCTACCATTGTATTTGGGCCTTCACATGCACTGGTAGTCTCCATATTTGACATGTATTATCTCTTAATTCTTGTAACAACCCTACTGTATGCTATTATCATGGGACCCAGAGAGGTTAAGTAACTTGCCCAGGATCACGTAGCTACAGCTATTCAAAGTTGTTCCTTCTCCATTCACTTTTTCAAGCAATTTTTATTGAGTAGCTGTTGCATAGCAGGCTCCGCCAGGAGCCAGGCATAAAGCAATGAGCAAAGCAAGCAGAGTCCTTCCCCCCGTGACATTATAACTCAGATGGGAAGGGCCATACCTAAAGGAATAAACATATGTTATGTGGTGGTTAATGCTAGGGAGGGAATTAAAATAGGGAAGGGGAGAGCGATGCTACAGGCCAGGGTAGAGGGTGTGTCTCAGGCAGGGATAGAAGGCCCTCAAGTCTTTGCTCCCGCATGTCTATAGGAGGCCATGATGGCACCTTGAGAATAAGGACCTAGGCTGAGTATCTCTTTCATGTCTGCTTCCCAAGGAAAGTTTCTATGTACCAAGAATTAAATACGGAACTGGGGCAAAATCCTCCTTGATGATGGTGTGGGAGCAGTCAATGGACTAGGTAGGAAACTTGAGGGCATTTGGAGAAAATGCTCGAATCTGGTCAAGAGGATTCATCTTGCTCCTGGAAGAGATGATTCCCACATACCTTCTGAACTTCTGCCTAAAGTGGGACTTTGTGAGGTGGGTATGTAGACACATGTTAATTAGGGTTCAGGCCAGTAGTGGCTCCAGTAAGATAGGCTGTTTTCTTCATATGTACCATCCTGTCCTGAGGTAGCAGGCAGTTGAGGGTGGGAAGGGTGCTCTGCTCTGTGGGGCTGACCTGGGATCTAGATCCCTTTATTTTGTGGCTTCTGCAGCTCCGGGAGTGTTGTCTCTATCTGTATGTTCATCAGCACCAAGTTTCGTTCCTGCTTGGGGGAATGAGTCCAGAAAGAGTAGAGGACAATGAGGTTCCTTTTTTGGGGTGAGATGGAGAAGTTGCCCATGTCACTCCTTCCCGCATCCCGTTGGCCAGCTCTCGGTCACACTTGGAGGTAGCAGGTCAGGAGCACAGACTCTGGAATCAGATTATTGGGGTTCATGTCCTCACTCTGCCACTTGGTCAAGTTATTTAACCTCTCTGTAAAATAGAGATGATGAGATTGAACTTAGCTCATATGATGAGGATTAAGTTTGTTAATTTGTAGAGTACCCAGAGCAGTGTCTGGCAAATAATAAGCACTATGTGCTTGTTTGTTATGCACATAATTGGCCACCCCAGGCTGCAGGGAAAACTGAGGAGTGCACTTTTGAGCTGGGCAGCCCAGTATCTTGTCAAATAAAACTCAGCAGGGGTTTTGTTACTAAACCACGGAAAGGGGGGATGGACATGGGATAGATTATATAATTTGCATCTAAAATAGGATACTTTAGTGAGTGAAAGGATGCCACTATTAATAATAACACTGAGATAAACAGGTTAAACAAGAACTGTCCTGGGAAAACTGGTATGTTGGGGTACCTAATGGGGGGATTTGTTATAACTGTCTCCACCACAACATGTCTGATTGACTTAGTTCACAGCTTTGTAAATTAAAAATTATGGGGACGCCTGGGTGGCTCAGCGGTTAAGTGCCTGCCTTTGGCCCAGGGTGTGATCCTGGAGTTCCAGGATCGAGTCCCACATCAGGCTGCCTGTATGGAGCCTGCCTCTCTCTCTGCCTGTGTCTCTGCCTCTCTCTCTCTCTCTCTATGTCTCTCATAAATAAATAAAAATCTCAAAAAATAAATTAAAAATTACAATCTGAGAAGCTGACTTCTGTTTTCAGGAATAAGTGGAAGAGTGGGTGGAGGGGGCATTATGTATTAGTCCCATTTAAATGAACCCCCAAACTACCTGACCTCTTGGAAAAGTATTTAGATTAAAAGAAGAAACCCTGGTTAAACTTGGCAGTAGAAATCACTATTGACAAGGCATTCACGGTGCCTAGCACCCTGGTGGGTACCTTAGGGAGAAGGGAAAAAAAAGTAGAAACCACTCCGGGTGTTTTTGGTTTCTGGTGGAGAAAATAGTCTCGATTTGTTTGCTTCAGATTTGCTTTGGAGAGAGAAGACCTAAGTATCGGCCTGCAAATCAAACCTTTTTCAGGTGTGAGCATCTCTGTTTATTTCCGCCTTTTAAAGTTATCTTCAATATTGGCAAATGGATTCCTAACAGGTTTCAAATGCTCTACCTTTTGCCAAGTTATTTTGAAGTGTTCTTAGATGCTAAAGAAAAATTAGCCTTGCTCTGGGACTCAGAGAGAGAGAGGAGCCTTCACTAAGTCATAAATAATGGATCCAGGTTGGAAAGGGAGGTGGCCACCTACAGTGTGAGCCACAGAGAATTCGAAGAAGCTAACCAGCCTGCCTTTTCTTTTTCTTCCTGAGAGAACTAATATGCGGCGGCAGGTAAGGAGACACAAATGAGAAATGAATAGGAACTCCAGGTTCCTCACAACCTAAGAAAATGTAACCAAAAAATCATGTTGGGTGGATAAGAGGAAAAAGCATAGCCACCCATAAAAATCCATCCTCCACCTTGTGCATCCCCAACAAATAAACCAATGCGTTTCATCAAATGGTAAATAATGCTTAAAATGGCAGAAGCTAGAGTTGAGCAAATAAGAACCAGGTGTTGGGAAGAAGCAAAATCAAAAAAGAGCATACATTTTCCGTCAACAATCCCCACCATAAATCGCAGCAATGCCACCATCACGACCTGGAGCCCGCAGGGAAGAGACTGTTGTAAAAATGATAAATCAGAATCACGACACACCAGGTCTTGATAAAACAAAGAAAGTTGGTTCCTGGGTCTGATATATATATATATATATATAATCACAGAGAAACAAAGCGTGATCGGGGAAGAGCCAAATGTGAGGAAATGCAAAGTTTGGAATCTGGTGGCTGCTTAATATTCCAGCCGAGCCGAATGCAGGATAATACAGTGGGACTGATGACTCAGTGGCATCCGGCTGCAGCAGAGTAGAGATATATTACAAATTTCTTTGCAAGAACAGAACGATATATATGCCAGTGACTGTTCATCACATTTTTATGTATTCTTCATATCTGGAAACAAAAGAGAATATACTGTCTCTACCACCTTCATAAAATAGGGTTAATGTATTTTCTGGGGTTTTGTTGTTTCATTCCTCTCAAGAAGCAACACTCCCTTTAAGAAAAAGGTTCATGTGTAAAAATGAGCTATGGTTGGTGCATTTCTTAAATGGTTGTCCTAATTGCACTCCTGATTGGCCCTCAGGTTCTGCAAATTTTCAGGTGTGTGTGCTATGTGGGCGGGGGTGGTGGTGGTGGTGGTGTGTGTGTGTGGGAGGGTGGGTAGTGGAGTGACGGAGGTGCCAGAGATGCAGAAAGCACATTGAGGGTGCCTGGGTGTTTGGTTGAGTACCCTCAATTGGACTGTGGTACTGGATCTCAAAAGCACTGCCTGGTTGCTCTCAGGGACTTTCAGGGACTGTTTATGAGTCAGTAACGTTTCTAGAAGGGGAGATGGGAGATCTGTGTGTAGGAATTCCTGAAGGTTTTAAGTGAAAACACAATAATCACCAGGAGTTTTAGACAGAGTGTTTACTTAGCTCAGAGCCATCTGAGCCTAGTAAGTCCATGGCACTGAGTCTACGAAGGGGTCAGGATTATGGCTGTCTTTGGCCATCTGTTTTCCTAGCTGGCTTTGCTTGGGAGTTGATCAACACCTAGTAGCTTGGCATGGCCATTCTAGGGTATAGATTTTTATCCACCGACTTCTAGCTCTATGTCCACGTGACCCCTGTTTGGCCTGAGGGCAGTGGTTCTCACGTTGTGGTCCCTGGACCCAAAAGCATCAGCTACATTAGTCTTGCTTGGGGTGGGGGGGACTTGCTAGGAATGCAGATTCTCGGGTTTCACCCCAGACCTGCTGAATCAGAAATGTGGAGGATGGAGTAACTCAGCAAGCTAAATGGGTTTTAACAAGCTCTCATACACATTAAAGTTTATAACATCAGTCCCGGGGAAGGGTGCCAAGAGTTGCTGAGGGCGTCTATGTGCCTACTGAGCTAGGCTTGCGGTATTTGTTGTCGCACAGTCATGCTTGAGTTTAGAGATGATCCTTCCCATTTTAAGGATGAAAACAGTCAGACTCAGAAGTTCACGAATGTTCTCAAGATCAGGTGACTAGCTGAGAGGCAAGAGTTAAGATTGTGAGCTGAGGTCCTTCTGATCCAAAACTTGTTCTTTCTCCTCTTCCATGATGATGAGCTGTGGCTCCGTATCCACTCCCAATTGGTATAGAAAGGAACCCAATTATTTTTTCCATGTCTTTAGAATGACCTCTTCTTAAGTAGATCAATTCAGCTCTTTTTTTTTTAAGAGTTAAATTGTTTTTTTAAAAGATTTTATTTATTTATTTGTGAGACACACACACACACACAGAGAGAGAGAGAGAGAGAGAGAGATTGAGAGAGAGAGGCAGAGACACAGGCAGAGGGAGAAGCAGGCTCCATGCAGGGAGCCCGATGTGGGACTCGATCCCGGAGTCCCTGGGCTGAAGGCAGGTGCTAAACTGCTGAGCCACCCAGGTGTCCCCAATACAGCTCTTATATGGACTTTATTTCCATGTGATTTAAAACTTGTACTCTTTTACGTGGAAGGATTGGACCCATGGACATTTAGTAGCTCTCTGGATGAAGGTCAACATGAGCAGAGAATGAGAGGCGATGGGTGTAGAATAATGGAGAACACATGTAACAGGAGTCAGGAGGCCTGGGTTCAAGTGTAGTTCAGTGGCCACGTGATGAAGTCACCTAGTTTCTCTGAAGCTCAATATTTTCCCATCTGTAAAATGGGAGGAAAGTCTTGTCCCTCTCCGAGGTTATGGAGAGGGTCAAGTGACCCAAGGTCAAAGAAAATGTCTTGGAAGGTCACAGTGTCCTTGAAATTTAGAATCAAACTTGTTGCTATAATGAGGAGACAAGGGTTTAAGATAAAGTTATCCTGCATCCAGTATCATCCAGTATCCTCCTTTGGATTGTTCCTGCGGTAGAGATCAGGAACCTCATGAGACGGTTAAGTGTAGCTTTGGCAGATAAATTAATTGTCCTCAGGCACAGTGCCAGTCCTCATAAATAATGACTGCGGCACTGGGAGAGGTTTGGGATTATGTGTGATCAGGAGTGATAGAGCCCGTGAAAAATGGTCAGGTTTGCTGGTGGTGACAGTGGCGAGTAAACTGTGTCAGGCCAGGGAACATCCGATTTGAAAAAGCGGCTAGAGATCTGAGGTGGGACCCAGAAAATGGGAGAACAAGTCTGGGGGATCGGAAGTGTGGACACAGGTGATTTTTAGGGGTGGCCTGATAACCTGCAGGGGAGACGCAGTCATGGGAAATTCCACATCTTCTTCAGGCAGGCAAACCATGACTTTCTAAATCTGAACTCCTCTCTCTGTCTTATATTTGCCTGACTTTAAAAAAAAATATTTTATTTATTTTTTCATGAGAGACATGGAGAGAGAAGGAGAGACATAGGCAGAAGGAGAAGCAGGCTCCCTGCGGGGACCCCGATGTGGGACTTGATCTCAGGACCCCAGGATTACACCCTTGCCAAAGGCAGATGCCCAACCACTGAGCCACCCAGGAGCCCTATTTGCCTGACTTTTCCAATAAATGTTGGATACTGTAATTGAATTTTTATTATGACAGATACTTCGTGGAAGGTCCTGAGATAGACATTACATATGTCCTATACCATTTAATCTTTAGAACAACCTTGACATTTTGGTGCTATTATTCCCATTTTGCAGAGGAAAACTGAGACCCAAGATGATTACATAAGTTGCCAAGAGGACATAGCAAGTGGCAGAGTTGGTCTGGGAGTGTGGGCTGTCTGGGCTCAGGCCAGTCTTCATCCCCGCATCCCTGCTGCTGAGCTATGGATACCCAAGAGGTCGCACCTGTAGGGATGGGATCCAGCCCTGGGCCCCTCTGATGGTGGCTCTTGGTAACTCAGAATCTCATTTTTCGGACTTCACAGGTGCCTAGAACTCTTGACAATCTCTCTCTGAGCTGGCTGACTAGCTTTATGTAACAGCCCACCTGCCACCCCACAATCCATGCTCCGTGCGTCCTCAATTTCTTCTTCACCCCTCAAACACCACGCACCTGTGTGACCCCGGTCAGCTGTTTTTCAATGTGTGTGGCCTGAGATCTACCTGTTTATGAAAGATCCAAACTTCTGAACCCCGTGTTAGACCAACAGAACCAGAATCTGAGAGTGAGGACTACTGTGTGCATCTTAAGAAACACTCCTGGAGTGAGGACTTTGAACATGAAAGTTTGAGAACCGCTGGTCTGACTTCAGAAGTGCGGTGCTGCCTCCTTAGAATGTCTCTCTTGCATTTCTTTCTGTCCCTCTGCCTTTTCTGCCACATGAATACTTTTAAGTGCCATCTCGATGTTACCTCTTGTGTGAAATATTCTTGGTTCTACCCCAGCGTGGTCACCAGTCTGCACTTTTGTTCTCCTTACCACTGCTTCTATTAGAACATCTTGTAGAGTACTTAAAATATATCTCTGTTCTCCTCTCTACTGTGAGCTTTTTTTCAGAGCAGGGACTGAGCCCTATTTATTTTCATTCTTCTCTCTAGTGCTTGGCACAGTTCCTGACATCAAGTGGTACCCACCCAATGTTTGCATGCAGGAAGACAGGAGACCGCTGGCCTTGGCCCCTGAGAAACTTGGGTAGTGGACAAGTATAAAACCTGGGATCTAGTTATCCAAACTAGGGCACAAGGCTGGGGACTTGCCCCGTTCTAATGGGGAAAGCTAGCATTCTGCTTCTAAAACCCAAGGAAAACTCACTGAAAATCAGTTTCTGTTAGCTACTAGCTTAGGATTCTTAAAGTTCCTCATTGATTGGATCAAGAGTGTCCTCAGACCTGCAAGCGGAGGTCATCTGCACCAACTGGTTTTCAAATGCTGGGGAAGAGTAGAGAATCATGCAGACCATCACTTCAGCTTCTATGGATTAAGTTTGGGATGATAATGCTGTGAGATCTGGATGTGGGAAGATTTGGCAATTGTCATTAAGCTGGGGAAAAGGTTGTTTCAGACGTGGAGATACCACCAAACTGTTTTGCTCTGGAAGGGTAGGGAAGGTCCCTTAATCAAATTTTAGATGGATGTATCATTGTCCTGCTGGTGTTCGTGGCTCACGGACTTTTAAGAAATATCTCCGTGATTTTTAACCAAGGTTGCACAGTTGTGTGGATACCCCAAAGCAGACTTGAGGTGATCGCTTCTATTGGACCATGAGCTTGCTAGACTCTGTGGCTTTGGTTCTCTGGCAGCAACTTCTTTTGACCAGGATTAGGAGATGGGCCTCTGAAATGGTATCCAAATGAGGAAAGTCCACTCGTTTTCTTTTTAAACTTTTAATTTTTGTTCAGTCACTTTGTTTCCAGAATCTTCTTTTTTACTGTATTTACCATGTTACAAATTCACCTACAGCAATTCAGATGGAAGAAAAATTAAGGTTTGGGCTTTTCTTTAAAAAAAAAAAACAAACTATTTTTGTTTACCAGGAATCATCAAAAAGAGAGGCTATAAAAAAGGCTATCTTGGGTCAGTCAAGTTTCAACAGCAACTGTTAGAAAGTACCAGTGGGAACCAGAGCATTCCCATTCCTGGGTAATTTGTTTCTGCCCCTGTTGGCCTGCATATGTTCCAAGGCTTTCCAGGGTGGTTGTTTCTGTTTAAGGCACATCATCTGCGGAATTCTGAAATGCAAACCAGGTCTTTGAAATTTTTGATAAAGCTCAGTTCTTAATAATAGGACGGCTTCAAATGCCCTCCTAGCCACTTGGCCATCTGTAAATAAATGAAGTTCAATGAGGAAAATCACATAAGGAAGCCGTTTTGGTTACCATTTCCATTTTGTTCACCACGTCATCAGATTTCAAGATGACAAATACGGAAAGAGTGTGAGAACACTTTAAAAAAAAATATTACATTTTGAAACTTGGATCTGAGTTCAAACACTCAACCTAAAGGAGACTTGTGATTCGAATGTGAGTTATTTATTGTCTTTGTCAATTTCCAGAAATTAAACGTATGTTGGGATAAAGCAAATTCAAGGCTATGTTTGAACAACAATGGAGTACGTGCTGCTTTTTGAATTACTTATTCTTCAAGTAGAGGTTCTTAGGTTCTATGTTTGAAGCCGGGGGGCACTAGTCCCTGGTAGACATGGATATTATAACCACAGATTATCATGTAGCCCCGATGTCTCCTCCTAGATGTGTGCTTGATCACTGGGTTGCCTTTATACCACCTGAAATGGAAGTAATTCTGATTTACAGCTCAAAATGTGGCTGACTAAGCCAAATGGTGAACATTTCATTATTTCCGTTTTATGGGTGGTGTCTGAAGGGGTTTGGTTCAAGGAAATGGACCACTGCTCCAAAGGAGAAAGTCTGTTCGCATGAGGCAGTAGGTATCTGAGTCAGCAAGTTAGGGTACGTCCAGCCTGGTGTCAGGTGGACCGTGTATGCAGCTGCCCTATGCGGACAAATGCGCCTGAATTTGCTCCCCGGACAGAGACAAGCAGAAGGACAGACAGACACATAAGACGAGCTAGCCAAGTCCTACTAGACAAGACAAGGGGACCAGGCTGCAAGGTAGAGTGAGGCTGTGGCACAGGGCCCTGTGTTCTTTCCTCGCCCTCTCGCAGCATCTTTACCCTGTGCTCGCAGCAATGCCTCCTGCAAGTGAGGGGAGAGGAGAGAGCAGAGTGGGAGCCTGGGAGCCTCTGTGTGTGTGTGTGTGTGTGTGTGTGTGTGTGTGTGTGTGTCTTCCTTGACGATGAGGCTCTCAGAGCTTTATTCAGTCTCTGGCACAATGCGGCCTCTGTAGAAAAGATATTAGGAACAAAAAACAAACTCGAAGATTCAGGAGCAGGCTGCCAGAATTATTAAGAAAAACATTCAGATGATGCCATTAAAAACATATGGGGATTCTATAAAGCTCTGAAAAGAAAATGTTTAATTATGCGCCGTATGCAAAAGCCATCACATTTAGATTAATACTAAAGACTGAAACTGCGTGGGGCTTAAGTGGTCCGCAGTGATGCATCAATCTTTTTACTCCTTTAAAAATAATGTTTTTCTTTCGCTGATGACAAATACCTCTCAAACTGTTGAGATCATGCTGCTATAGTGATGCATGGAGTTTAATGAAGTCCAAAGTCACTAACAAAAGTTTCCAAATTAACTTGTCAAGGTCCTTGAGTTAGATTTCTTTCCTTTCCTTTTCTCCCCCTACAATTCCCACTCATTTCTCGCCCCCGCAGGAGTTCCCCTACCCCTCACCAGCACACAGAGGTTTGCCTACGCTGGCGGGTTGGTGTAGAAATGCCCAATTTTGAGCCGGGTCCCCATTTTAAGACACTGTAATGACTCATCGCCCAACTTCGAAGTGTTAATAATTACGAGGATTTTGATTTCCATTCTCAGTAGCTCCCTTTAGAAGCCCCAAGAAATTCAGAACTCTTGTCCCTTTGGGATAAATGTGGAGACTCGTTTTCTTTCATCTGAATCTGATGTGTTTTAGGATCACCATCACTTCCTTTAGGTCCTTGTTAATGTGAACCATCACGATCGTCTATGGCTCTGTATGTGCGTGAGGAGTGCCACCATGAGAAAAAAATCAAACTTGGTAGCTGTTAGACATCCAGATGAGCATACTGGATGTGCTCTGAGTTAACAGAAGGCAAAAATTGCACCAAGTCGTTTGATTTTAGTGACCTGATTCCTGCATGCCCTTTTATATTCACACAAGTTTAAATACAGGAAAGGTACACGTGTGGCTTCTCAAAATTAAAAAAAAATAGCATGTGGATTTAAACAATGATATAAGCAGGATATATTTATTTGAAAATCCTCACTCGTCTGAAGAAGGTCAGAATGTGTTCCTTTGGTGCTAGTTCACCGTAGGGAATTTTATGGACTTAAGCACTTGGGATTTTGATCCCCATTTATTGGGGTAGGCTTCTTTAAGTAAACATGTGGCTTATGAATTAGTGGACAGATTTGTTGCTCACACTTGAACGTGTCAAAACGTTTTCTGAAGTGTCAGTCAGGCTCGCTGCAATAAAAATATAAAACTCCCCCCACCCCATGTCTGTCATTCTCTATATTACACATATGATTGAAAATTACAAATCGCCCAGCCTGCAATTATTTTTAATAAAGGTGGCAGGCCCTAGGAACCTGACTGGCTTACTCAAATGCCTGTCTGGAAACAGGCTCACCCACTGCCCCGTGTTGAGGCTCTGGATTCAGGTACACCGAACCTTGCAGGGGAGATTTTATCATCTTCGATGGGCTTTGGGATTCTAGAATCCTGAGTCAACCATTGTTTCAAGGTTTTCCTCCCGTGTATTTGTTTTTGTGTGAGAAAATTTTACTTCTGTTGGTGAACAGCCAGCTACTTTTTTACAAAGAGCCACCTGTTTCTGAATTTACACAGGATATGTTGGATTTATGTAATACAATAGGATCAATTTAATTACGCTTTTCCTTAAGTACAATGCTACCTGGAATTACTTCACTACCTGATACAGGCTCACTCTTTGGAGACCGAAAAAAAAAAAAAAAAAAAAAAAAAAAGACCCACGCTAGCCCTGACTTAAGTTAGCCTTAAGGTAGTTCATTATCCCAATTTCTTCTAATATGCATTAAAGGCTATATACTTTCCTTATGAAAAAATGACTGTTGTGAACTCCCCACAGCCCGTGTTATTTACAATGTTTCAAAGCTTTAGAATTACTACAAAAGATTTACTCATATAGCAGAGCATGTAAAATTTAAAATCAATAAAGTATATAAATTTTGCTTGTCTCCTTGAATTGATTCCCTACTCTAATAGCTCAATACTGTAATACTATATACTTTTTTATTTCCAATGTCATTACCCAATAATAATCTCTGGACTTTCCTGCCACAGCTCTGGGGCAGTTTGGAATTTCTGACGACAATATCCTCCGCAGACAGTTGTCACAGGCAATTGTTACCCCTCGCACAGCTTCTAAAAATGAATAAACACATGAGAAATATTAGTTCAGTTCTGTGATATTAGAAACACAACTAATTTCTTTTGACATAGTAAATATAGCTGAGTATTTGATTTTGTGGGAGAATAGAGAAAGATTTGAATTGGGAATGTCTTAGCAGTGGTAGATTAATCCCATAAGATGTCTTTTCTTTCTTTTCTTTTTTTCTCTTTTTAACAAGAGGTATATGAGGTTCAGTTTTCTGTAATTTTCTAACAAGAGTTCTCCTGACTCTTGCTTTACTTGGAGTTGGAAAATAAGGCACAACCAAGGGGGAGCTAATGTGGTAGAGGTTACCTTGTCCTGATGATACTTAATTTTTTATCTCTAAGTGTATTCACAAGGACAAATTCGACCTCATTTTAGAACTTGCTAGTATTATTATTATTATTTTTTTTTTTTTTTTCAGAGTGAAGCACAGCTCTCCTTACTCGATTTAGAAATATCGTCCTCGGCAAATGGAAGCATGTGAGGCAGGGAACAATTATTCCACCACTTACCCTTGAATTCACCAGTGTAGTTCTTCGCTTAAATCATGGTGGTATCTCGGTCCCAGTGCAAAAAGGGTTGAGCTGACCTTGGTTTCTGGAAATGCAAAATGTCGTCAAATCCAAACATGCCTGTGAAATCTAAACTCGCTTTCATTTCTTAATGGCCACTCTCAGCCTGTAAAGAACACAGACAGATGATTGCTTACTTAGGCACAAAAACAGAAAAGAGTGTCCATGCTTGTGCCAGGTATTTTTGCTTGCTAAAGTAGTGCTTTCTAGCCAATCTCTTAAATTCTTCCTTCTTTTATGTTTGTTTAGTGTAGTGATTGACAGAGCGCCCTACCAAAAAAAAAAAAAAAAAAAAAAGGCCAAATGATCTTAATTTGAATCCCAGCTCTCCTCCTTTGCTTTGTAACCCTGTGCAATGCTTTCACTTAGAGTCTACACTCATAAAGTGGGGATTAAGGACTTTGGTCCTACCCCACCGAGAAGTTGTCAAGTAAGCACAGGACAATCTGCAGAACTTTGTGCCCGTGAAAAAGTTCAAGTTCCACCTTCCCATAGCCTTTTCCACCTGAGCTAACATTTAGCTCCCAGATGCAAATTCCTCATTGATAGCTTTAGAGATAGGATTGTTAGATAAGATGCAGAAGGCCTGGTCAAATTTGAATTTCAGACAATGTCTATATATATTTGTAAAATTCATATAATATTTGTTGCTTATCTCAGATTCAAATTTGACCGGGGTCGGGGGGGGGGGCCCTGAATTTTTATTTGCTAATCTGCCAACCTTCCTTAAGGGTCCTGGCTGGAATATCTCTTATATTGTGTAGAGAACAGACTGATGAAACTTGGGAGTGCGCATGGGGGGGAGCTTCGTGCTTCCAGATTAATGGCTAAGTACTTCGCCCAGTGTGGTAGCTGCAAGTATTTGGTTGTCCATTAAGCAGATTTGTAGAACAGAACTCAGTATCTGGTCTGCAAAAGGACAACTTTAGTCCGGTTCTCTCCTTCTGACTCCAGAGCGAGGCAGTCTCCCTTGGGGGGTGAGGGTGATTACTTGTAGTGGTGAGTGTTGGTGAATTTCCACTGGCATGCCATTGCTACACACTGATCCTTCCTGAGGATCATCTTTCCTCCTATCCCTCAGAACCAGGTTGTGAAAGCTAGAGAAAGAACAAGACCTCTCTGTAGAGGACAGAGGCACTTCCCAGCACCCAGCACCCAGGTGTTTGTATGGTCTCTGCTGGGGTTTTGTCTGGGCCTGTCTGGAAGGGCAGATTACTTTCGAATGCCTTTCTACTTAGTACGTTTACCATGAAATTTTGTTTTTAATTATCTGTTAAAAAAAGATAAAAGGGCTCAGCTGGGCTGATTCTAATTTTAATTTTTTTTAAATGATGGCCACTTAAAAAATCATCTGTGATATGATGGCATACTTGTCTCCTGATGTCTGCTGTGCTGGTAAAGTCTTGCAGCTAATCAGGGTTCTCTACATTTAAATCTTCAAATGCTGGATCTGGCACGAAATACTGAATCTTTACAAGTACATAAAAGAGTAGGGTAATTTGTGTACTTCAATTACTAAAAATACTCACTATTTCAGAGCACTAATAAAATCTGGCCAAGTCTTGGTAGTTGTCACACGTCTCAAAAGTTTGATTGCATAAGCTTTCTTTTTAAATTTCTTCTGCCACAGTGGTTTATAAGAACCACATCTGTACTTTGTACTCTTACCATACCTTTTTCTTCTTGCATTCACAACAACATGATCACATGTGATCTCTGAATGTTCATGACTAAGATGCCTGGACATTCTAGAAGGACCTAATTTACTTTTCTGGGGTCACCTAGCACACATTGGCTACTGTACATTGGAGTGGTAGGTTTGGCCCCTGTAAACCACAGCAGATGGTATCAGCCTATCATAATATCAATAATGAGCCAAGTAAAGATGCAGCATTCTTTTTTTTTTTTTTAAAGATTTTATTTATTTATTCATGATAGTCACAGAGAGAGAGAGAGAGAGAGGCAGAGACACAGGCAGAGGGAGAAACAGGCTCCATGCACCGGGAGCCCGACGTGGGATTCGATCCCGGGTCTCCAGGATCGCGCCCTGGGCCAAAGGCAGGCGCCAAACCGCTGCGCCACCCAGGGATCCCAAGATGCAGCATTCTTATGAACTTCACGTACCCTCCAGAAAGCAATCTGAAGTTCTGACTGACATGTGGAATGTGATGGCCCCACCTACAGCTGACCCTTTGGTCCCTTAAGAAAAGAAACTAAGGCTTAGTAAGGTCACAGACTGTGATCTGACTCATTTTTGCATTGTACATATTTAGCAAATATTTTTGAGTAAGTTTGCCACAAGAAGAATGAAGATGGAGGTTCATCATTGAGTTAGGTTGCCGCTTACCCTTCAACGAATTTCCACTTGTCCTTCAACATGGAAATGCTGAAACTTTTACTCATATGCTTTTTTTAAAGCAAAGATATTAAGGTCCTATGTGGAACAGTTTTCTAACTTTAGCGTGTATCCAGATCTCTCGAGCTTCTGCTAAAACCCAGATTCCTGGGTCTCACCCAAAGAGTTTCTGATTCAGTAGGTCTGGAGGGGCCTGAGAATTTGCATTGCTAATGAGCTCCTATGTGTACCAGTACTACACTGGTCTGAACCATACATCTCAGAGCATTAATCTCCATACATCTGGAGACACTAGGAGAGCTGGAGATGGGTGAGAATATTTTGAGAGACCAACCTAATCACACGAGGTCTTACCAGTCTCTCTTCCAATGAAAAATTATATGCTTATGGGCTTTGGTTTTCTTATTCTTGGGACTGGACACCAGGAAGTAGAGGCATCCCTTCCTCTAGGACAAGAGACTATCATGTTCAGATCACAGTGGGCATTCACAAAGTACTTCCTAAGGGGTAGGCATACAAAAATAATCAAGACACATACACTGAGCTTGAAGATCGCAAAGTTCAGAGTCTCAAAAAAATATTAGGGGGGTAGGCAAAATAAACGTATGAACAAAGAAGTAGTACTTCTGTTTTTGACCCTCTGATCCAAGGACTCTGGAATCAACCAGCCTAGACCTTAACCAATCTTTCTTGTCAGTGATCTCTGATACCCTGTCTCATCCTTCCAATCCCACCCACCTTTACACTTAACCCCATGGTCCCTGTGATTCTCAATCAAAAATAAATAACAATGATCAATATTATCCCTCCCATTTATGAACTTCATCTATTGCCAGACCCTGTGTGTATGCTTTATTTGTACAACAGTCCGAAAAGAGGGGGGGGGGCTTTATCTCTGTTGAACATATTATAAACCGAGGCTCAGAGAGATTAAATATCTGGGCCAGAGTCACACAGCCTGGGTAGGTATTAGAGCTGAGATTTGAAGCTGATCTTGCTGGACATCTAAGCCACAAAACCACATATTCCTTCCACTTTTCTACACATTCTTTATTGATTTTTTAAAATTACGATTTTAAATTTTTATGAAATGGCTAGTTGCCCAATACAAACCCTTTAGATAGTGATCCATGTTCCTGTTTAACAAAATGGAAGAAGGAGAACAGGAGAACCAAAATGAAGATTGAGAGAATTCTAGAACTTTTAGCAAATAATGACATTTTATGCTTGAAAACATTATGTGTTTACCAGAGTGCTTTTGTATCAATGACCTGGCTTGGGTCTCAAGGTAAGATTCATCTTAGCATTGTTAGATAGCCTCCACCCCCTTTTTATAAAATTGAATCTTAGAGAGGTTGTTGTTCAAAGAAGTGGTGGACCCAGGATCAGAACTCAGACCTCCTAGTGCCCATTTCACTGTACTTGGAAGGCCAAGGAAGAGGAGGTTGGGAAGAGTACAGGGTTGGGGAGATGAGTTTATTGGTCTGAACACTTGTGTTTGCCAAAGACAGAAATTGAATTTCAATTTGCTTAAAGAAAAATAAAGGCAGAGATTTTGCTGGAGGAGGTAACTGAGAAGTTGAGGGCAGGTGTTAAACCAGGGATTCAACAATGTCATTGTGGCTCAGACTCTTTCCATCTCTCTTTTGTTTTCCTCCATGTTGGCTTCATTCTCAGTTTGTCTCCATTCTTATTGTGATTCCAGGAAGCTCTCTGCTCGTGTAACAAGAAAAGCTCTTTTTTCCCAACTGTTCCCCATAAACAGTCCGAATGCAGACTTTGGCCTGGCTTGGGCCTGGTGCCTGACCTCAAACCAGCCTCCACTGCAGCCAAGGGATGAAATGATCCTATTGGCTAGGCCTGGGTTATGTGCTCTCTTTTGGAGCCTGGTGTGAAAGAGTATGGAGCCCGCCTCACCTGAGCAACAGGCCTGTGAGTGGGAGAGAGAAACAGCAGTTATTCCTGGAAAGTCAGAGAATGAATGCTGAGCTGTCAAAAATCATGAGTGTCTACTTCAAGGAGCAGCAGAAAAAAAATGGTCAGAGTAGTTTTCCCAATCCAAGGAGCCTTGGGCATTTTTCAAACTGATTCAGCAGGTGTCTGTTGGGGCAAGAAGCCATGCTGGTTTTCCCCACCTTCCTCCATCTTTCCTTAGGATGGGCTCTTCATAAAAGTGGAGTCTGCCAAAAGCCAGGCACTAAGCTGAGTGTTTCACTTGGTATCACAACCATACTGTTTTCTGTGTAGAACTAGTTTGTATTCCTGATGTTGGAGAGCAGTGATTCACCAGTTAATTTGGTTGCAACTACACATAGTGTGCTTTTGCACACAGTTTGGTGTGTTTAGATGGTTTCCATTCTTCCTGTGGTTCTACGTCAGAGTTCATGCGGCTTTGACATATACCACATTCAGTGTCTCAAGGGTTAAGTGATTGAGGTCCTCACAAATCAGTAGCACATTATCAGTTTCCTCGTCTATAAAATGAAGGGCTGGATGAGATACATTCTAAGATTTAACCAGAGTCTAGTGTAATATGAGTCTATGATTTTAAAATTCAGGGTAGGGGCACCTGATGGCTCAGTGGTTGAACGTCTGCCTTCAGCTCAGGGCGTGATCCTGGAGTCCTGGGATCGAGTCCTACATTGGGCTCCCTACAGGAGACTGCTTCTCTCTCTGTGGGTCTCTCATGAATAAATAAATAAAATCTTTAAAAAAAATTCAGGCTAGATCATAGCAGCTGTTTTGAAACTAGACAAACATTTTTCTATTTTTCTTTTTAAGATGAGTCTTAATTCTACCCTGAGAGAAGTGTTTGTATTTATTAAAAATATTTTTTTTAAATTAATTGGAGAAAGGAAACAGAAAAAAAGTCAAGATTTTGTCATTCTGGTTGTCAAGTTTAAGATGGAGCCATTCCTCACGTTGCTATGAGGATGTCTATAAAATGTGAAGCTGGCAAGGGAAAAAAAAACAGTAGAGAGTAAAATATATAGTACATATGTATCTATATATCCAGGGATTTGAATTTATGGGGCCAGGTTGCTATTTCAACGTGGTGACCAGACTCAACAATGAATCCAGTTTGCCAGAATTGGAGGTTAGGTCCAGAATCCCAGGATAAATGCTTCTAAGTTTTATTTTTAAAAGCATTTTCTTGGAGCTGCTTTTGGATAACCGACATCCTATTGTTCCTCTCCTCACCCCCTCAAGAATCTAGGTTCCTTGTAATTAAATTGGAGGGCACCATGGTTTCACTTGTCAGATATTTTCTTATCATAATTTTAACTAAATAGCTATGCATGATTTGATATGTCTTCTTTCTTTCTTGGAATGTAAACTCCTTGAAGACAAGGACTATTTCTGTGTTTTTCACTGTTGAATCCCTAGTACCTGGCACAGAGCCTGACTGAATCCACGGATAGAAATCCTTGGGCTCACATTGGGCTCTCATTGTTTTGGGAATGTCTTTATGAGAAACAGTTTCCATCACTAGTGGCTTAGGTGTTCTTCTACTATAATGTCTTGAAAAGAGCAGTAACTCTAGATTTTTCTTTCTTTTTTCTTTTTTTGTCTAACATATTTTTGAAAAACTTTGGAGTTCAGAAAGTATTTTAGGTTGATTGGAAGAGAGAGAAAGAGTTTATTTGTATAAGCCTTAAAGGACAGTCCCTTCCCTCTATAACTGTCCTGGGACAAATTAGCAAAATCTTTTTTTTCTCTTCCCGGCATAACTGAAAATGTCTACATGCTTAGGTGTATACACCTACATGCTTAGGTGCATACAAAATTCAGAGAGACAATCTACCTAAAAGTAGTAGCAAAATTAGTATGCTCGGGTGCATCCATTGTCTTATAAATGAAACTAAAGGTTCACGAACTCAATTATTGGTAATTTCTAGGTGAAATGCAACATCTGGGCAAGATTTCTGAGCTCTATTTCCTCACTATGCCAAATAGCTCATCTGGAAATAGTCGGCCAAGATTTAAGAGGTGATAGTGGTCCCTTTACTCATTCAGTCCTTGGTCTCCCTGGAGCTTCCTGCCAGGGCAATGATGAGTGATAATTACTTCTGGGTTTTTGTAGCATGGTCCATGGTATTTTAGGTGTTTGCTTTGACCACTAACTGATTTCATCTAGAATATTATCAATGATGACAATTACTTTCAACTGACTTTGAGTTGATTGGTGACCTGAAGAGAAACTTCCTATTGCCTATTCTATGAAGCATATAACTTTCTACCATCCATATAGACCCTTTTCATTTACCTACATATTGCAGTATTTATTGTCTGTTGTTGCTTAGATTTAAAAGAAAATTCAGGTTATGATTTCAAATCCTTTATCTGATCAAAAGCAACTAACGTCCAGATCTCTTTTGTGAGCCTATTCTTAAAGAATTGACCTAAGGAAAACCTTGATTTTCTAGGAAGATACTCTTATCTACCTGACTTTGGAAATACAGATAACAATGTTGCACACTCTTATGGTACACGGGTGATGGAAGAGGACTTGTGGCATAATGATTAAGAGCTTGGTTCTGGAATCAGACAAACCTGGGCTGGATTCCCTGGGCCTCCTGCTTATGGTTCTGACACTGAGGGTAAAGATCTCTAAAAGCCATAGATCTCTGAGCCAAGAGAACGTGTGCTGAGCACTGGGCTAAGCTCACATAGGAAATGGTCCATAGATGTTAACCTTAAAAAACAATCGACTTCAATTGCTGGAAATGTATAGACTACAAGATCTTGCAAAGGAGGTGACAGGAATCAAGTATACTATTCATTAGTGTAAAAATCAGATATGACCCATGTAGAAGGAAAAAAGAGTTGTATCTGAAACAGATTACTTTTAAAATGATACTCCTTTAGCGTTTGTTGAGGGTCAAAGTAATGTCGCATGAAGAGTGTCTATGTATATTCTGTAAAATAGTGGTAGGAGAAGCCCAAAATCTTTTTCAGAGTTTCTTAAACTATAGTCCACAGAAAGCCCTTTTCTTGGATAATAAGAACTATATCCAGCCCATTTTTTTTCTTTTCACCTTGTTTTTTAAGAAGCTGAACACTAAATTCAGTGCTCAAATGGTAGTAGCTGGTAGTAAGTTTGTTTGTGGATTTTTTTTTTTTTGTTCTTCTCCGTGAATTCTGGACTTAAACATGAATAGTTTCATTGTTGATATGTGTTTTATCTTGAGATGCCTACATTCTTTTGGGAAGAAGGAAGTTAAATTATTTAAGAGATACCTCCTAGAGTTTGTCTATAATATTTCAGCTTTTCTTTTTTTTTTTTTTCTCAAGCAGATACCCAAATTGGCATTTGAAAAATGCTTTGAACTCTTCCAGCGGAAAAATACTATGTAATGTTAATATGATATATTTATTTTCACAAGTACAAGTAAAGCTTGTAAGACACTCTTACAAAGAAGGTTCCTTCTTCAGTATATGGTGGAATGAAAGACTTCTATGATATTTATTACTTTGTGATATTTCAGTTTTTTCTAACTCTAAGCTATTGGGCTTAAATTATTAGGCCAATATATACAAAGGATTTTATCTAAAAATGATAGCTTGTTTGAATATGGAAGAGAGTGCCTCTTTACATAACTATATTCTCATTTGGAGTATGAACTTACCAAAGGACCCAGGAGGCAGAGCTGTGTGGTTAAAAAAAAAAAATCTCATGTTTCAGAGTCAAACAAACTGAGGTTCATATCCCAGCTCACCTGCTAAATAAGTTAGCCTGAACTTTCTCTTCTATAAAATGGTGATGCTAATATTTACTTTATAAGGCTGTACCGAATATCTACTTTGTATCAATCAGTGATGACTGTTATTTGCCTAAGCTGCCAGCCCTGTGGGAGTTGGCCAGCTCCTAGCTGCTCAGAAACATGGGTAGACATATGGGGGGAGCGAGTTGGATTGTTACATGACCTAATATTGTTTCTCAGGGTCTGGCCTAAAGGCAAAAACTCCTAGCAGATCCTTCTTTCTTTTTCTTTCCACTCGAAGGCCCATAGAAAAGCCACCATCATGGTGGGATGAAGGTGAGGTTGGCTCTTCTGGGTAGGAACTTTACTCAAGCTTCCTTCTGTCATGCTCAGAAGATAACTGCTCACCTAGTTGTGCGATATGGGTGGAGCTGCTGTGGACAGTCCTGTTCTCGGTTTTTAAGGACAGAATTATTCACCACTGTTTGTGTTGGGATTTGAATTTTTTTGATTGCTTACCAGAGAGATAGCAAATTACATGCCTTATTTTCATTTATTTTCTGAGTTGAATTGTATAGTGTGGAAAAGTTGATTTAAGAGTATACTGGCTCTCAGATATTTTAAAGGGATTGCTTTAAAGGATGATGTATATGGGGCACCAAAGTAATGTTCAAGCCCCTGCTGTATTGTCTTGTTCATTCACTCATTCATTGGGCCTTTGTTGCCTGTTGGGTGTTGTACAAGGTGCTGGGGAGAGAAGAATGAGGGCAGCACCCGGTCCTATTCCACACATGGTATAGCTTCACAATCAAATCTAGCATTGTTTGATTTATTATTAATTTTTAATTATTTTTTAAAGATTTAATTTATTTATGTGTAAGAGAGAGAGAGTGAGCAAGAGAACATGAGCAGGGTGAGGGGCAGAGGAAAAAGCTGACTCCCCAGTGAGCAGGGAGCCCGATGTGGGGCCGATCCCAGGACTCAAGGACCATGACCTGAGCTGAAGGCAGACGCCCAACCAACTGAGCCATCAGGTGCCCCAAACCTAGCATTTTTTTATATTAAAAATTATCTTGCTTTGGATCCAGACCTGAATGAGAGGAAAGATTTTGGCACCCTAGTAGGCTCCAGTGGTCACTGCGGGCACAACTGGTTCTCTAATCCTCCTGATCATCTTGTAGTGGGCACTGAGGGTTCTGGTTCACTTTGCACCCTCGAAGTCTCTGCTTTCACATGTTCACGTGCTCTGGACTCCTTGCACGCCAGACTTTCATCGCTGCCCCGTCCCCAACCATCCACCACTGAGAAAGACAGAATCAGCTTGGCAAACTAAGTTATTCTGTAAAATGATATCTTTCCTTTGACTCTCTGCTTAAAAATTATAGAGTTTTCGGTTGTGTTTGTGTCTCTCTTCCCATTGGGAAAAGTTGCATTTTATGAAATCTTGTGGTAAGATTCCTTACACTTGAATTAGACAGCTTCTTGTGAGTGCGCTAGGAATTTGGGAGTTCACTTAAACACTGAACTTTTGCACACTTAAGGTGTGTACTAGATTACCGACATGGTTTCCTTATGACCCTCTCAGCTCTTTTCCCTCTAAAATTAGATTTTCTTGTTTGGGTTAGTGAAGCATGTGGTTGCAGACCCTCATAGAGCTATTGTGAAATATTAGGTCTGTATTTCCGGAGGCGTTAGCCACTGGCTGTAACCCAATTCTGACGGGAGAGCGGGTTGTGCGTATGACTGACATTACAAATGCAATGAAAGTAAAACAACCTCTTGAAAAGAGGGCAGGCAGTTATTTCTCAGCGGTGAGAAGACATTGCAGGTGTGCCTGATGTTTTTAAAGCTCTTGATTATTGATCTTGTCTTAAGACTTACAAATAGAACCATTAATGTGTCAGTGTGACCCCGATAACAGATGATTATTGTCCATCTTTAAACTGTACTTAGCACTAAAATGTATATGTAATGCACACAAAAAGGCCAGCTTTATCACAATTCCTCAAGGTTTTATTAAGGAAAGAATTCATTCTTTCATTCATTTCCCCTTTGGCCCTCCTCCCTCGCCCTCCTCCTCCCCCATCCCACATTTATTCCCCCTGCGAATTGATAGAAATTCCTACTAGACATTCCAGCCACTAGCTGGCAGACATAACAAACACAAAATTTACAGCTCTACAAATGAAAATATCTTAGAATACAACTTTTTTAACCTTCGGTAACTACCGCCTTCTGAACTATGTAGCTCATCACAGTGAGTGAAACACGTTAAAGTAGTGTAACACCTAGGGATTTTAGTTCAATTTCACTGTAACCTCAATTTTACTACCGTAAGTCAAGTTTGTCGTCAGAGAGCTCCATATTACATTTGATGGGCAGATTCATCTGCCTTTACTCTGTGCATGCGGTCGATGCATGAGCAGCAAGGCAGTAATACATCTTTATTTAAGCCAAGTCTTGGATTCAGTCCCAAATGACATAATCTCTCGTAAGCTGGGAAATCTGGTCTAGACCACAGAGTGTTATGGGGCGCACACCTGTTCAGAAGATCGTAGGCAAAGGATAGTTAACAGCATTTCATTGTCATCTGGGGGGAACAAAATAAGTCACTCTTGCCAGAAGTTGGACCTGGGCCTAAAGCTACTTGACATTTTTATATAACAAATTAGAATATTCAATAGGATTATTGCAAGGAATCTATTTTAAAGGCAGTATTGAAGCACCATTTTTTTTTTTTTTTTTTTGCGCAAGACTACTTACTCTCTGTGCCCAGCCACAGTTAGGAGGGATTAGGTGGAGAAACTAAGGCAGGTGATTCAGCTATGGTTTGTAGTATTTCAGACTCCTGGTTACAGAATCTTTGAAAATGGAGATGACCATGAAGGAGGAAGTGTAGAGGAAGAGCTAGGATGCTGTGGGGAAAGAATTGATAAGACTCAGCAATTTCACCACGTTTGTCCATTCATTCATTGGCTCTTCCATTTTCTGCTCCTTTATCCATGCATCAGATATTAATAAGTGCCCACTATGTTCTAGGTACTGTGGCAGACACTTTGGACAAAGCACTCCACAAGCCACGGTTCCTCACTGCAGGGAAGTAGGTAGGGCTGAGGAGACCTCTCAAGCATAAAAATTTGGGGTCAAGAGAATGGTGTTTCCTCTTTCCAAAATGGGAGAGTTGGGAGGAAGATCCTAGAAACAACTTGTTCTTAGACTTACCATATTGGTGTTGACATGATGCCACAGATGCCTCTCACAGAGATGAGGAAGCAAAGATGTAAAGAGTAAGAACGAAACCTAAGAAATTCAGAGTGACCCACTGGTGGCAAGAAATGGAAACTCTAGGACCAGGTGAGACTCTTGGGAGAGTGACCAAGCAAGTAGGCCTGAGAGTAGCTCGGGCACGTAGGTTGTGGCAGAGTAGTGTCAATGACATGGGAGGAGTTAGAGACGAGAGGAGGCCAATTTCTACAAAACAGTGTTGGTCTAAAAAACCAATTATGACAAAGTTGTTGGAAATACAACTGGATCTTACTTCTACAAGGTCTACATTTGGGGAGTAGGCCTGTCGAACAGAATGCAGCTCACTGCGCTCAAAGGAGAACAGGACAGAGACCTGGCACAGGAGAAGTCTTGATAATGTGGGAAGAACCAGCCAGCGCCCAAGCCAACTCTATGAATGATCTGCGGAGTGCTGTTGTGTGTCCCGGGGGGAATTGGAAGACTCCGAGGAGTGCTTTCCAGAGAAAAAAGTGCTTCCATTTATGGGTTGGAAGATAGGAGCCTAAGATAAAAAGAATGTAGGTTCTTCAGGAAAGAGGGCTGAAGAGGCGAAATGAAAAAAAGTTGTTAATCTAGTTAGTACCCGTCTGGTACTAGATGCCAAACTCATTAAGAACACTAGCAAAAAACAAAACAAAACAAAACAAAAAAAACCTGTTTACTTCTAAATAAGCCCAGACTAGGTGGGGGAGATTTTGGCTCTAGCTTGGCCTTGGCCTTGCCACCAGTGTGCAGTGAGAGCTAATTATGTGAAATAATTTAACCACATCGGGCCACAGTCTTCCTGTTTATGAAATATAGAGTTCGATGGCTGCTCACTAAGGCTGGAGCCTGAAAAACTATTGAATTACTGTTGAAATTCAAAAATGCCCAGGTCTGATCGTTTGGCATAAAAGTCTGACGTGATACCTTAAGTCTCTTACATTAAAATGAACCTAAAGAGCATCGTGCTTGAGAAAAGTTTGCTGCTTGATCCTAACCCGAAAGCATTTCCAAAATGACTGGAAAGAAAAAAAAATCAGGTTATAGCTACTAGTTAAAATCTGCTTGTTATCTTTGAAACGGGTCTCTGTTTTAACTGGGGTCCCTTTCCTAATTCTTGAATTTGTTTTTCTTGATTGAGTGGCAAAGGGTGACTACCGCCTTCCTGCTGAAGGTTTTTCCCAACCCTTTTGCCACGTCTGCCCTCGGGGGATTCCAGATAACGAGCAGCACCAAGTTGGTCTCTACATGTGGCCCCCTGTCCCTGCACTGCGCTTAGCAGATTGGGTGAAAATGTGTCCGCAGAGATTAGATATTCCAGTGACCACAGTGCATTTTTCTGCTCTGAAAGCTATCTCCCAAATCAGCCCTCTACCTCTGGTTTATCAGGAGGAGAGTACAGACAGATAACATCCTTGTGAGGTGACCCTGACCTTTGTCAACCTTTGTTAAGGCTTCATCTGAAGTCAGGCCTAATGTTTGTAAACAGGATGTAATTAAGGCTGGGAACTGACAGGGTCTGACATTAAGACAATGCAGAGCTGGCAGGGAATGGTCTGTCAGATGTCAGCTCGCATTGTGTTCTAAGTGCCTTCATAATAATTAGTGTCCTCTGTCTGAAGGAAGTTCACTCAACCTGGATTAATCTGTCACAGCGTGGAGGCCATCCTTGGGAGGGCAAGTGTTTCCTCTGATAAACCTTAGAACAAGTATGAGAAAAAAAAGCAAAGGGGCTCAAAAGAAAACTGTGAAAGTCAAGACTGCTGGTGACAGGTGCTGCCTGAAAATTAGGAACAGGAAGTAGGAAAAAAAAAAAGAAAAGAAAAAATGCTCCCCCTCCACATTCCAAGCGTGAAGTGCCTGTGCTCAGGATCGGCCTGGGCCTCCTGGTCTGGATGCAGGAGTAGCTGCAGGAAGATGAGTGTTCAGAAATGTGCGTAAACACATTGTTTGGCTTTTGCCCTTCACCAGCTCCGTGCACGTGTGGGAGATGGCCCACAGCCTGTGAGGGGATTTGGGCTTCGCATGCAATCGATCCGAAGAGGCTGACTCTGCTTTCTCATAGTAGAAGGAATTTGTTGAGCATCTTCTGCGGTTGGGATGGTATAGACCGAGTCCAGACACGTTGCTGTACCCCGGCTTCCCGACCTTCTCATGGGGCGCCTGAGCCCAAGGCCCACAGGCTGCAATGCAAACAAACATTTGCCCACCAGGGTTCATAGCAGCCTTATGAACAGCTGCTAAGAGGTGGAAACAACCTAAGTGCCCATCAGCAGGGGAATGAGTAAACAAAATGTGGTCTATCCGTAGTGTGGACTGTTCTATCATTCAGCTTGAAAAAAGAAGGAAATTCTGATACACGCACATTAGGCTAAGTGAAAAGAGCCAGACACCCAAGGACAAGTTATGGACGATCCCACTGATACGAAGACTAGGTAAATACGTAGAGACAAAGTAGACTAACAGTTGCCGGGGGTTAGGGAAGGAAGGAAATGGGAGCTGCTATTTAAGGAGTACAGAGTTTCAGTTTGGGATATTGAAGAAATTCTGGACATGGGTTTAGTGATGGGTGCACAAGTCTGTGTGTGTAGATTGGACACTTAAGATTGGTTAAATGGGAAATTTGATCTTATGGGTATTTTACCACTATATATATATATATGTATATATATACATATATATATATATGAAATATATAAGAATATATTTCAAGAATATATATATTCTTAAATATATATATTTAAGAAAGCAGTTCTGAATATATATATAAAATATATATATTCTTAAAATATTTTAAGAAATATTTTAAGAAATTTTAAGAAATATATATATATATTTTAAGAAATATATATATATTTTAAGAAAGCAGTTCTGGAAAAATAGATTTTTCAAGCTGGATGAGGCTTCAGGGCTTCCCTACTTCAATCATCACATCAGAGAAGTGACAGGACCCAGAATCATGCCAGGAATTGGTGGTGGATCCTGCTTCTGGATGGGCCATTCACTTTTGAATACCAAATTCTATTCTTACATAGGTGACCCTTTGCCACTCAGCCTTTTGGGAGAAGATAAAGCCCTGAGGCATATTAGTAGCAGTTCTTTTTTTTTTTTTTAAGATTTTATTTATTTATGAGAGACACAGAGAGTGAGGCAGAGACACAGGCAGAGGGAAAAGCAGGCTCCATTCAGGGAGCCTGATGAGGAACTTGATCCCAGGACCCTGGGATCACAACCTGAGCCAAAGGCAGACTGCTCAACCACTGAGCAACCCGGGCGTCCCTAGTAACATTTCTCTTTGGCATTTATCTGAGCGTAGAATTTAGTGACTATTTGTATTTGTTTTGTGACTTTTAAAGGGCTCTATTTGTATAAGACTCATAGGTTTCTTTCAGCTCCATAACTTGATATTTCCTTGTCTGTATACAGGCAGGATGACTTATAGGTTCAAGTTCATTTTGTCACTAAAAATAAGACTATACCTTCACTAAGTCATTAAGTTTTTTGCTGGGTTCAGCAATAGTTTTAAAAGTTTTCTGATTATCAATGAGAAATAAAAGAAGCCATATAATAGTTCCTAGGAGAAGAAGGGTCAGAAAGGAATATTATATCAAGGAGGCAACAAGTTTGAATATATACTTTAGGAAAGTTCCTATCTTAGGAAAAAATAATTTAATTTTATGACTTTTTTTAGTTGCCTGGCTTTCTTAAATTGGAAGATGGTGTACTCATATGAATAGTTTCCCCTCAGGTCACCAAATTTATTTATAGAAATGACACATGTGGTGATGAATGTAAGGTGAAATGTGTGCGTGGGCGTGTGTGTTCTTTTGCTCATTAATACTCTGAGAAAAATTTTTAGGAACTTAAACTTTAGAAAATAATTCTCTATCCTTTTTTTTTCAACCCCCTCTTCTATTAATGTGAATCTACTATTAAATTCTTCTTTGGGCTGTTCATCGATTCTCTGTGACCCACTTCACCCTCATGTCAGGTTTTACTGAGATTAAATTAATGTCATAGACACAGTGTTCAAGTGTAAAACTGGGAGAAAATGGGGGAATATTCAAGAAAAAAATTCTGGGATTGTCTTCTCCAGGTCCTCACGCTGTATTTGGCAAGGTGTACAGAGGACTGAATGGGGAGGGACCTTCTTAAATTAGCACCCGTATCATATCACCAGTATCCAACTGTCATTTACTGAACACCTACTATGTTCATTTACTGAACACCTACTATATTATTTCAAATATTCTTTTGCAACTGTTTCTTAAAAGATTTACTTTCTTCTCCCTGGATCGAACTGAAACTTAGAAGACCAAATAGCTTAACCATGGTTACTTACTAAGAAACAGTAGAGTTGGGATTTAAACTAAAATTGGATTCTACTTTTTCCATAGTAGTAGGCCCTTTATTCTTGGTTATAAATGAAGAGAAAAGTAAAAGAAAATAGAACTTCTCTTTATAGAGAAGAACTTCTCTTTTCCTTCCCTACTCCTTACTCAGAGCAGACATCTTAATGTGGGGAAGTTAATTTAGGGCTCAAGTAATGAATCTCTAGTAGGAGGGAGGGCTGTCTATGGAGATTGGCATGGAGGCCAGTAGGCCAGCCTCCCCCAGCCCGATGTCAACAGTGCTTTCAAAGACAAGATAAAGACTATTAGATAAAGCTAGCAAAATAAGTTAATTTTTCATTACCTTGAATTCAGTTACCCATTTACCTACATGTGTTTGTAGGTTATATCTTTTTAAAATCTCTATAATCCACGTATATTTATTTAATTTTTATTATTTAGGTGTAGTTGATATTCAATGCTATATAAGTTTCAGTGCACAATATAGTGGTTAAAGTAATTTTATATATTATACAATACTCACCACTATATGTGTAGTTACCATCTATAGTTTACCTCTTAATCTCTTCCACCAATTTTGCTCATCTCCTGCTTTCCTCCATTCTGACAATCAACAGTTTGGTTTTTGTATTTATAAGTCTGTTTTTGTTTGTTTGTTCATTGTAGATTCCACATACAAGTGAAGGCATGTGGTATTTGTCTTTCTCGCTGCCTTACTTCATTTAGCATAATATCCTCTAGGTCCATCCATATTGTTGCAAATGGCAAGATCTCAAACATTTTTTTTATGACTAAGTAATATTCCAGTGTGTGTACACCACACTTCTTCATCCATTCATCTATCTATGGACACTTATGTTGCTGCCATAGCTTGGCTATTGTTAATAATGCTGCAGTGTACATCACGGTGCATATATCTTTTTGAATTTGTGTTTTTGCTTTCTTTGGGTAAATACCCAGTAGTGGAATTATCAGATCATATGGTATTTCTATTTTTAATTTTCTAAGAAGCCTCCATACTGTCTTTCACACCTATTACATCAATTTACATTCCTACCAGAAGTGTATGAGTGTTCCCTTTTTACCACATCCTTGCCAACACTTATTTCTTGATTTTTTTGATTTTACCCATTCTGGTTGGTGTGAGGTGATATTTTATTGTGGTTTTGGTTTCCATTTGGTGATTAGCAATGTTGAGCATCTTTTCATGTATCTGTTGTCCATCTCTATATCATCTTTGGAAAAAATGTCTGTTCAGGTCCTCTGCCCAGTTTTTAGGCGGATTGTTTGTTTTTTGGTGTTGAGTTGTTTACATAGTTTGGATATTAATGCCTTATCAAATATATCATTTGCAAATATCCTTTCCTATTTGGTAGATTGCCTTTTCGTTTTGTTGATGGTTTCTGTACTGTGCAAAAGCTTTTATTTTGGTGTTGTCCTGATGGTTTAATTTTGCTTTTGTTTCTTATGCCCAAGGAGTCATATCTGTAAATATGTTGCTAAGGGCAATGTCCAAGAGATTACTACCTATGTTTTCCTTTAGAAGTTTCTGGTTTCAGGCTTCATATTTAAGTCTATAGTTCATTTGAGTTTATTTTTTGTGTTTGGTATAAGAAAGTGGTTCAGTTTCATCTTTTTGCATGTCTGTCCAGTTTTCTCAGCCCATTTCTTGAAAAGACTGTCTTTTGCCTATTTTTTTTTATTCTGTCTCCTTTGTTTTATATTAGTTAACCATATAAGTGTGGCTTTATTTCTGGACTGTCTATCTAGTGCTTTTGACCTACGTGTCGATTTTTGTGCCAGGACTATACTGTGTCATTTACTACAGCGTCGTTGTGTATCTTGAAAGCTGGAATTGTGGTATCTCTGGCTTTGTTCTCCTTTCTCAAGATTGCTTTGGCTATTCAAGATCTTTTGTGGTTCCATACAAATTTAGGATTATTTGTTCTAGTTCTATGCAAAATGCTTTTGGCATTTGGTAAGATTGCATTGAATCTGTAAGTTTCTTTGGATAGCATGGACATTTTAACAATAATAATTTTTCCACTCCATGAGCATAATGTATCTTCTATTTCTTTGTATGGGCTTCAATTTTTTTTTCATCATTGTCTTATATTTTTCAGAGCACAGTTCTTTCACTTCCTTGGTTAAATTTATTCTTAGGTATTTTATTATTTTTGGCATAATTGTAAATGGAATTTTTTTAAAAAATTCTTTTTCTACTACTTTATTATTAATGTATAGAAATACTACCAATTTCTAGGTATTAATTTCACATCCTGCAACTTTATTGAATTCATTTACCACTTCCATTGGTTTTTTGATGGAGTCTTTAGAGTTTTCTATGTGTAGTATCATGTCATCTACAAATAGTGACAGTTTTACTTCCTTCTTACCAATATTTATTTATATTTTTTGTCTGATTGCCATGGCTAGGATTTCTAGCATTATGGAATCTTTGTCTTGTTCCTGATCTTAAAAGTTAAACTTTTAGTTTTTTGCCATTGAATTTGATGTTAGCTGTGGGTTTGTCACATATAGCCTTTATCGTGTTGAGGTATGTTTCCTTTGAACACACTTTGTTGAGAATTTTTATCATGAACGAGTGTTGAAATTTGTCAAATGTTTTTTCCTGCATCTGTTGAGATGACAATATAATTTATATCACTCATTTTGTAAGACTGATATATCATGTTGATTGATTTGCAGCTATTGAACTATCCTTGCATCTCTGGAATAAATCCCACTTGATCATGGTGAATAATCCTTTTAATGTATTGTTGAATTCAGTTTACTAACATCTTAGTGAAGATTTTTGCATCTGTGTCCACCAAGGATATTGGCTTATAGTTTACTCTGTAGATTATGTATCAAACATTATTATTAGTTTAGTAGAAAGAGAAGTTTGCTTTAGTGGCTGGCAAGGGGACAGATCTTTTCAGAAGCACCATTTGAGCTGAGTCATAAACCATTTTGTACAGGATGATTAGCTCTAATGTTTACCCAATACATAGGGTAAATATTCGATTGGCAGTTTGTATCAGAGGTGAGGCACATTATTTATATAATCCAGACAAAAAAGAGGTACGTATTTCTAATGATTAGTAAACAGAGCATTATTTTCTCTTTGACAAAAGTCTAGACTTAAATATGGCTTGAGACCCATGAGGGACAGTGAAGTGGAAACACATGCAAATTTTAAAAACAAATGCCTTTTCCACCTCTATAGGTTGGAAGAAGAGGGAGAAGAAAAGAGGCTGGAGTGTGGTCCACATACGCAGTGTCCACAGTTAGAGATATATGAACAAGCCGAAGACCAGTAACCTCATTTAACCTAGGGAATCTTCTTAACTAAATACAGTATTGTCCTTCCAGGAGTATCCTCTGCCCCCTGGAAGGTAGCTGTCATTTGTGGCTACTAGATGAAAGCAGAAAAGACAGAGAAGCATCTTACAGAATTAACTTTGATGCCCTAAACATATTTTTTTGGCACCTAAATATATAACCCCTGGCAAGAAAAAAAACCCAAACAAACCAAAAACCAAAAAACAAAGCAGAGCATTTAAGCAAGGCTTTTTTAAGATAGGTAAATCATTTTCTTTTTAAATGAAATTCAGTTTGACTGCATGAAATATGAACAGTAATTAAATGCACAGTCTGTGGGCCTTCCATACTTTAAAGCACTTTCTTAAAAAAAAAAAAAAAAAAAGAGTACTCACCTCAGACAGGCCAATTACCCAAGAATGATGAAGTCAAGAGGAAAGTCGCTAAATTTCTTTACTTGAGTGATCACAACCCCAGCCCGTGATTAGTCCCCATGGCACCAGCGGGGATGTGGCAGGGACACTCACATTGGAAGACTTCAAATAGTCATTTCCTTGGTTAAAATAAAATCTGACTGCACTAAATAGACAGTTTTTAATCTCACTTGGACATCTGAAGATTTCTCAAGCTGTTGTTGGCTGTGGCAGAAACAAATTTTTCTGCTTTGTTGATTAAACCAGTGGTCTCCACCATTGCTTATCGGTCTGCAACGAGCTGTTCTTTTTAATTAAAAGTGAGCCACCACGAGAGAGCAATTAACAGCTAGTAATTACTGTGCTCTTCAGAACGGCAACATTTTGCCTTTCATTCCAATTATATAATGGACAAGTGGCTTTTTGATCTTCAAATTAGTGAGCTCTTGTCCCCCTTGTTTGGAGACAGAATTGGCAGGTTAATGATGGCCTGTGGGGGCACTCTTTCCTCTGACTGATGGGAAGTGAGAAACACTGGGAAAGAAGGCAGCGAGAGGTTTTCAAGAACTGCAGTTCCACCTTTGTGATAAAGACGGAGGAAGACCCCTTATTTTTAGGAGGTTATGATGAAGAGGAAAACTAGGCTTACATGGAGCCTACAAAGAGCATCATGGGACTCTCCTTCTTCTTCTCCTCCAGCAAATGGTGACCATGTTTTAAAACATGGAAAAGTGGAATTAGACTGTGATGCTTTGGAAGGCCTTTGGTAAAGTGTGACTATAACATTTTGGCAAAAAATATTTACCCTAAGGTTAGAGAAAGATTTGGACTTTATTTAAACCTGTTTTAACTACTATGAGAATTTTAGGGTATCATATCCTTTTGAAACAATGGAATCTTATCTTAATGGATAATTTATTGCTAGATCTGTTATAAACGCTGAGGTTATAAATAGAGGAAGTTGGATGTTATTGTTTTCCTGTGTCTAATCTCTGCTTTTCATTTAACAGTAAAGAGGGAGCTCTACTATATTACAGAACACTCACGACCCAATTGTTTCCCACACCCCTACCTTTTGGGCACAGCCTCCTTTTTGGAGCAGTCATTTGTTGCAGATGCAAAAATGTAGGTGAAATCAGCCAGCTATGCTTCTGTGTCTTATTTATGTGCTCATGTTAAGAAAAGGACAGCTATGATAATTCGGTGGCCAGAAATCACTATATGGGGCTGGTTGGTGATGAGGACAATTTTCTTGGCTATGGACTGAAAACAAATGGTGCAGTAAGAAAGGTATTTGAACTTATGAGTGTGGAATCTGGCTTATGAGCTCTTTTCAATGATGTAACATGAAAAGAGCATGCAATAGAATTATAGTATGTGCACATAATAGCCATGACCTAATCTTTCAAGACATTTGACAGGCTTTTCTTAATGAGGAATATAGCAATTAGCCAAATAGGAAAAATAATTATCCTCATATATATGTTTAAATCCCATCATAAGGACATCTTCATTAAACATTGGCTGAAATAAATTTTGGTTGCTTGATTTTAGCACCCTCATGGGGATAGAGCCCCAGTTGAAGTGAATATAACATAGCAAAGTTGAATCTCTCCCCACCCAAATACCAAGGCTGAGCAACCTTTCCAATTCAAGTGAGCTACTGTCACCTTTTCCCAGAAAAGGACATTATTGAGCCATCTTGAGCAGGGTGTGCCTTTTGATCCATTTTCAGGGAGGATTGTAAGCCTAAGCCTGTTGGTAACTTGTGGGATTCATTTTTAGGATGGCTAGACATGAGTACAGGTTCAACATATAGCTTTAAACAGATTTTTACATATTGAAACAATTGATACTATTACAAGAACGATATTCACCACCATGCCTCATTAGCACCTTGGCCTACGTTACAGCACTACTAGATGATGTTTTGAAATCACACATTTCTTCTTGCCAATAAAAATACCATATACTTTGCTCATGAACTAAAGTTCTGGATCCAGATGGAAAAAATAAGCTTAGGTGTGTCCCTTTTCTCTTAACTGCTAAAGGTTTTAAAGAAATATTCCACATAATAATCATTTTGCATTTATTATTAGGGTTTGCATTCCTTGTGAAGGATGGGATATTGAGTTTGAGATGTGTACATCTGTTAAAATGGAAATTTTGATTGATATAAGTTAAACTTCTTGGAGAGAAATGCATCAGAAGGGCAAAGACGTTTAGGAGAGAAAGTGAAGGTCCCTTTCTCCTTGTAACCTGAGAAGAAAGATTTCTGGACTTTTTCAAAATGGAAGACTTTTCTGGCTCAAATTGTTGCATCAAATAGGGGTAATGTTGTCATTTTGATCACTGTAGGTTTTGAATCCTCTATTTAGCATATGTATCTTGTAACTTTCCAAATCCTGAATATAAATTTATTTTTTCTGTTGATTATGATTTATGCAGTGCTAGTTATCACAGAATCTATCATACTATTACCCTTTTCTTTGTCTAAGCCTTTGGAAATTGAAGGGATAAACCTAGATCTTCTCCGTGTTTTTTTTTTTTTTTTTAAGATTTTATCCATTTATTCATGAGAGACATGGAGAGGCAGAGACACGGGCAGAGGGAAAAGCAGGCTCCATTCAGGGAGCCCAATGTGGGACTCGATCCTGGAACCCCAGTATCATGCCCTGAGCCAAAGGCAGATGCTCAACCACTAAGCCACCCAGGTGTCTCCTTCTCCATGTTTCTAAGAGAGTATATGGTATTCATGGAAAGAATATGGGTCTCAGACTGTAGTTTTATCATTTCTCAGTTCTGTGAACATGGGCAAATTATTTACCATCTCTAAATCTGAGTTCCCTCATTTTAAAATGATATATTGGTACTGACCCTACAATGTTGTTGTGAAGATGAAAAACATAACGTAAGATAACATAACATAATATAACATAATGTATACATAAAGTGGCCAATGAATTTCCTGGCACATAATAAGTACTCAAATCATGGTAGCTATTATTGTTAGTGTTCTCAATTCACTTAGTTTGCAGTATCTTTTTTTTTTTTTTAATATGACATTTGAGCCAGGAAAAAAATATTTGGGAAAGTCAGTCAGTCAGTCAATAGTAGGCATTGATAAGCCAATATTTGAATGTAAGCTTTATATTCTTATAAGAATCTTAAAATATTGCTGAAGGAAGTAGATTTCTCTAATATTTCCAAGAACATACTTGTGACTATCCAAAATTAGATGATTATCCTTTGCTTTTCTCCCTCCTATAATGATTTTGAACTTTAAAGCCATTTTCACCATTGGAAAATTAAGCTCCATTTTTAAGAAGTGTTTGATGATCATCTTTATCTTTGTGGCAAAGTGGAAATACTGGATTAGGAGTCTTGAGGTCACCACTCTCTTGATTGTTGAGCAACCCTGAGAAAATCACTTAATTTCTGCATCACAGATGCTTCATGTGTAAAAGGGTATTTCAGGGCGTTCTGCTTGTAAGCAACAGAAACTGGCTCTGGCCAACTTAGGTAAAAGAAAAGTTCTTGGAATGGTGTAGGAGCACATAGTATTGAGGGAGGGCTGGAAAACCAGGCTTGGAAATGGGGGCATAGTCAAGGTGATTCCAAGGGGGTTGGAGAATTTTGATAGGTCTTGTGGCAGAAAAAATCTGGTCTGGATTTTACTGCTGAAATGAAAGTCTTTAAATATTTCTAGTGTCTTTGATCCTCTCCTCAAGATTCAAATTCTCAGAAAGGACCCTAAAGATTGGCTTAACTTGGCTAACATGCCAACTTGTAAGAAGGGGATAGACTTTTGATTCAAATTCTATGCCTATGTCCAGTGGGAAAGGGGTAAATGCTCAAAAGGAAATCAGAGCACTCTGGGAAAGAGAAGTAGATCCTGGGCTGTAAGAAAACAAAAGATGTTAACTACACTGAGGATCATAATTGATGCTACTTTTCCTATAATTTGTGAATGTTTCATTACATAATATAGGTGGTTATGCTAAATATCTCATGCACTGGGTACTATTATCGCTACGTTATTCCTTGTGGGTTTTGTTCAATGTAAACAGTTCATACAAACTAGAATTTGTTAAGTGGCTGACCCAGGAATTGTATTATGTAGTTACTTCTGGACAGCATTGCATCCTTCAGTATAATTATACATTAAAACAAAAAAAAAACAAAAAAAAAAAACCAAAACCAACTTGGGCAACCCTGGTGGCTCAGCGGTTTAGCGCCACCTTCAGCCCAGGGCATGATCCCGGAGAGCTGGGATGGAGTCCCACGTCAGGCTCCCTGCATGGAGCCTGCTTCTCCCTCTGCCTGTCTCTGCCTCTCTCTCTCTCTCTGGGTCTCTCATGAATAAATAAATAAAATCTTAAAACAAAACAAAACAAAACAAAAACAAAAACCAACTTGAGTATAATTATGGAAAACAACTTTGCTAATTGAAATCTTGCATTCATTCTCTATTTGAGGATGAGAAAAACTCCAGATAACCTTAATAAGAGCTAAGGTATCCATCAAAAACGAACAAATTCTTTGTTAGATTTAATTTTTTTATTTTTATTTTTTCAGTTTTTATTTTAATTCCAGTTAGTTCATATACACTATTATATATGTTTCAGGTGTACAATCTGGTGATTCAATAATTCATTCATCACCCAGTGCTCATTGGGACAAGTGCACTCCTTAATCCCCATCACCTTTGTTAGATTTTAAACAATGACTCTTGGCAAATGATTAGCCTGGTCATCAGAATCTTGCCAATGGCATAAGGGGGGATGTTTTTATGTTGGTTTTGAAAAAAAAATTATTTATTTATTCATGAGAGACACGGACTGAGAGAGAGAGGCAGAGACAGAGGGAGAAGCAGGCTGCTTGCAGGGAGCCGGATGTGGGACTCGATCCCGGATCCCAGGATCAGGACCTGAGTCGAAGGCAGGCGCTCAACCGCTGAGCCACCCAGGCATCCATCATGTTGTTAATAATAGACTCGCTTCTTGAACCAGATACAGTAATAGGAATTTGCAGAAATGACACTTAAAGTATTTTATTTGCAATGTCCAAATGAGTATTCCAGAGTTCAGTAAAAACATGGTCTTCAATAAGATTTTTTTTTTTTAATTAGTGAGGATAAAAAATTAAGTAGAACATCATTGTATCTTGAGTATAAAATGCTTTCGGTAATTTATAAGGAAATTCAGTAGCCATGTTTTTCATATTTTTAATTTTTTAAAATTTAGATGTTTCTTTTCTGGTCTTTAGCCCTAGTGGTATAATAAAATACAAATGAGATACAGGAAATAGGAAGTCTGTTAGTGTTCATTACATTATACAGAGTCAGACAGAGTGGAATGATTAATATGCTTGACTGAACCCAGGCATGTATATTCAAACTCTAAGCAAACCTCCAGATTACTCAGTTATTATTGGAAATTTGAGAATAACACTTTTGAATGAGTGCTTTTATTGAATCAGCAGGGGCTTAATTGTGTAGGTACTTTAACATAGGCCCTAACAGAAAGAGAAATAAGTTATATTCCTGAGGATTCCATGGACAAATGCATTGATTTTGTAAAAGTCTGGAAAATGACCACATTCAACTTAATTTCTGCTTCAATTAAGAACAAATTGATTTTCCTTGAACTATTAGAACTTGTCTTTAGTACCAATGGGACTCTACTATTTTAACAACTGTTGTGATGTGTAAGTGGAAGAGATTAGTTCATATAATCAGATTTAGGCCTAGTGTTTTATAAGCAATATGTTATATAATCTTGTTTTATGCTATATGTTGACTTTTGGTTAGGTGAATAACTAAACCTAATATCCACTAAACTAAAACTACTTCTGTATTTGATGGATTACGTTGGATTTTGAAGGCCTTCTTTAAAATTATATATTTGCTTATTAATTGAATCCTTATAAAGACACATTTATGTGGAAATATAAAAATTTCAGCACATTTTTTTGCCTGGTGATAAGGCAAAATAGAATAATACGTGTTAACTGTATAGAGAATATTAAAAATATTAGAAAAGAAAATGTCACCCATAATCATGACACTAAGAAACAAATACCATTATTATTTTGAAGTATCTAAAATTCTAATTTTGAATTTTCTCTCTCTCTATATTTTTAAAATATAGTTTTTTAAAACATATGATCAGATATCTGTATGCCTTATTGAGAAACTGAATAACTAATAAATGATTGAAAAATTTATTTTTATTTTTTTTAAGATTTTATTTATTTATTCATGAGAGAGAGAGAGAGAGAGAGAGAGGCAGAGACACAGGCAGAGGGAGAAACAGGATCCATTCAGGGAGCCCGATGAAGGACTTGATCCCTGGACTCCAGCATCACACCCTGGGCCTAAGGCAGGCGTTAAACCACTGAGCCACCCAGGGATCCCCTGACTGAAAAATTTAAAAGGACATCATCCTTAGGAAAGGTAGAGGGGTGTGTATACCCATTAGATAGCCTAATCCACTGCTATCATGGAATACATGGCCAGATGTTATCATTAACTTTTTGTGAGTGTGCTTTATCCACTTTTATTTCGCTTTCAGCTATGTCTTCAAACAGCTTCCATTGATGGGCTTCAATGATCTAATAAGTAGGCTCTTTTTTTTTTTTTTTTTTTTAAGTAGGCTCTTCCTAATATTTTTATTCAGTTCTTTAAAGCCTTGTTCCTTTACCTACTGTCTAATTATTAAATATGACTTTAAAAACTATAAAATGTAAATGATTGAATGCAGTTGTCTGATCTGGAAATTCCACTCTGTTCCCATTATTGACTGTAAAGCAAAGTTTGTAATTTTAACAAGATGTATTTGTCTTTTCTGGAAATAATTCATGGAACTAGAAAATCATAAGGTAGAGAACTTTAGAAAATGTTACTGAACTCTATATTTTACCCACTTTTCGTCTACTGGCTACCTTTTACAAAACACATGTTATAATTTTTTCTTTTCCTTTTTTTAAGATGTTATTTATTTATTCATGAGAGACACACAGAGAGAGGCAGAGACACAGGCAGAGGAAGAAGCAGGCTCCATGCAAGGACCCCGATGTGGGACTTGATCCTGGAACCTCAGGATCACGCCCTGAGCCAAAGGCAGATGCTCCACCACTGAGCCAACCAGGTGCCCCTAATTTTTTATTTTCCTAAAAAAGTCTACGGTTTGTATTGTAACCTCCTTCCATGAAAAGAAAAAAAGACTTTTAGTATATTTTAGAATATCCTTTTGATCTCTTTAATGCCCTAGCCATTGACTCCCATCTCCCTCACTGTTTTCTAGAATTTTAGTTGTAGTTTCTTTTGAAACTATCAATACTTCAGATATTTCATCCCGTTTTACTGACTTATTTGCTCACTGTTGTTCCTTACATTCCTTTTCTTTTATTCCTCCTAGATTGAAATATATAGCTTAATATCTCTTTTAGCAACAATTCACAAATAGTTAACTTCTGTAGTCCTTGTAAGTCTAGAATATCTTCCTTTTGCCCTTTTTCTTGATTGATGGTTTGACTGGATATGGAATTCTGGTTCAGTTATTTTTCCTTGGCACTTTGAGGATATTCCTCCATTGTTTTTTTAGCAGCTCTGGTTGTTGAGGAGACAATTCTGTCGTCTTGATTATTCTCTTTTGTGGGTAATCTTGTCTTTTCCTCTCTGAAGTTTTTAAGATTTGTCTCTTTAACCTTGATTTTATGAAGGTTTTCACTACAGTGTTGCTGGGTTTGGATCCTTCTTTTTTGATCATGTTTATGACTCTTCCAGGTCTTTCTTTCTCTCTCTATTTATTTACTTTTTATTCTGGAAAACTTTCAGCCATGACTTCTTCAATGTCTCTCTTCTACTCTCTTTCTAGTTTATATACACATACATCTAAATATACATATTTATATATTCATATATATATATTCTCACATCTCTCCTCTTTATTTCAATTTCTTTATCTCTTGACATTCTGTGAGATTTATTCAGTTCCATTTTTAAGTTAACTAATTTTCTCTTCAGCTCAATAGTTTTCTTTGTATCAGATATTTTGGATTTTTTATTTCATATTTTTACATTTCAAGATTTCCAGTTGGGTTCTTTTTCATAACTATCATTGTTTCATAACTCTACATTGTTTCATTGTTGTTAGTACTCCTTTTCCTCCTTGAGAATTTTAACCATCATTATTCACAAGTTCTTTTCAGATTACTGAGTTATTTCTATTTTTCAGTTTTTCTTTCTATTGATTTTATTGATTGTCTTTTACAGTGCAGATTCTCTTTTGTGACTTTATTTTTTTAAGAGCTTATCTCATATGGGAATTTTCTACAACACATTCTTTCCTGTATGGCAAGTCAGCAGTTGCCTCAGTTGTACTGGGTCTTGTGATAATGTAGTTAAAACAATTTTGCCCTTTGTTCAGAGACTGGGAATGAGGTTATAACTTTGACTACATATGGAGTGCTTGGTTCATTGTGGGGCATATTTAGGCCCTTTCTTATATGAACAGTGAAACATAATCCCCACTGTTTTTTTTTTTTTTTTTGGCCATAACCCAGAAAAAGGCCCTTTATTGTTATAGATTAACTTTTCTTTCATGGGCCATGGAAAACTTTCTTTCTTGCTTTTGAACAGAATTATACTTTCAAATGTTTTAAAAAGAGTTATCTGTTATTTTTCATTGAATAGGGGCACTTTTGACATGTGCTCACACTGCCATTCTTGTCTGTTATCTTTTATAGAATTTAAATTGTATTTAAATTTTATTTTGGATAGACATTTTCCACAAAGGTAAAATATGTTTTTACAATTTTTAAAAAATTATTTCAGGGTATGATATGTTCACATTACATTTAACTGAAATGAAAAAAAAAATTGGAAACATTGGGATGAATTGTGTAATTTGTCACCCTGAACTTCAGACTTCCTTATTAGAGTCAACATTCATGAAGAAGAATCAATAGAGAGAACATTCATATCTAAGGAATAGAAAATAAAGGGTAGACTCAGTTGAAGTGTGAAGGGGTTTTTAAAAATCTAGAGAAGATAAAACGCAAAATGGTAACTTCTCCTTTTCAGATGATTTATCAGTCATAATTCAAATATTTCTGAAGTCATGAACAGAATATATGGGGAACCTTGGCTTAAGACACAAAACCACACCAAACCAAACCAAACCTCTCTTTTGGCCTTTTTTCAGTAAATAGTGAATTAGTTACTAGAGCCTACATGTGGTATTTTTGTGCTCATTCACTCAACAAACACACTGGCCTCATATGAGTTGAAGCTGCACTTTATTTAGACATAGTGGAGAGCTAATGGAATGTCTGAAATGTGAAGCGATACCATCAGAATTACGCTTTAGGATGTTTAATTTGGCAGAGGTATGCAAGATGAATTGTAACAGAGAAAAACTGAAGATTTGGAGAGTTGGTCAGTGGGCAATGGCAAAAGAAACTCTGGGAATAAATGGTAAGGGCCTGGACTAGGTCATGGTGATGGGAATAGAAAGAATGGCTGATTCTGAGAAGAATCAGCAGGACTTGGTTGCTAACCGTATGTGGGAAGTAGGGAGGGAGGAGAAATCAAATATGAATTGGTAGATAGGGAGAATAATGCTGCCATGAAAGAAATGGCAAAGTCAGACTGCAAGGGGTTAAGGAGATAAAAATTCTGACCATTTTTGACATATGAATGTATAGACTCCTTTGTCAGGAGGGAACACTGGCAGTAAAAAGGACAGAAATAAGGTAATAGTTCTAATGAAAAGGGGACCAAAAATCTTTCTTAAAGTTTATGCATGATTAGCTGTTTTATGGAATATAGTCTATCTTAAGTGGATTCCAAAGAAAATTTTTCAGCAATCATCACAGTTACCTATACATAAGTATTCATTATTATATGTTTAAAAAAAATGGAATCAAGAAAATGCCATTATTTTCCTCCTGATTGTCACATGATTTGGATTTCCTACTGAAGTTCAACCCAAAGTCAGCTTGGGATCTTAGGAATGAACCAAGACATGTAAATGGGTCAGTCCAGCCATGTTCCAGGGAAGGCTTTCTGATGGAGATGGAATTAGATACTGAATGAAAGAATTTGGAGTCATTGCAGGGTTATCTCCAGCGTGAGGGGAAATGGCCAGTCAGGAAGGGCACCTGGCACAAGAAGCCAGAGCAGCAGCTTGCTGATAACCCTCAGAAGAGCAGCGTTCTCTTTAAGGAAGTAACTGAATCGGCTTCCTGCAAAAACATGTTAATTTGACAATTCACTTGATCTCAAATGAAGTGTGGATAATGGCGGAACTAAAAAAAATGAGACGGTTTTAGCAAATTTGAGGAAATCCCTTTTTTTTTTTAGGTTACAAACACTACAAATGTTTTATAACTCAAGTCCTCAGCCAAGGGATAATAATAATTTCCATATGCATGTCTGGTTCTAACATGGGAATATATTTCCAAAGACGGGTGTGGTGTCTCTCTTCAAGGGAATCTTTAAGTCTCACAGAGGCAGCTGCCTATCTGCCGAATTCCAGTTGACTCCTGTCAGGCTCAGCAGATGTCTGGTGTGTTTTTAGTGGTGAGGTGTTCTGCTGTTGACCATGGCAGCATTTTCTTTGCTCTTTATTTTTCCCATAACCACTGTGCTTTATCTTGCTTGAAAAGGCCCTGGTATAAGAATTGCTTCTCCAAGGGAATAGATTTGCATGTCCCTGTATGCTTCTCACGCTCATGGCTTACAACTGTAGGCAACTCCTTTTCTGGCTGCGTCATTGTGCTTACTCTGTGCCAGGCACTGTTCTCACCAAATGCCACATCAAGTTTACGATGCGCTCCTATTGTTGTCTCAGAGGCTCAAAGAAGGGTCCAGAGTTGCTGCAAGTTCCAGGCTTGAAAGTGGCTGGCCACCAGTCGTTGTCACTGTGCCTTGCTGCCTCCTATAAGTACAACCTGGTTGACGATTTTGAAATCTGAAGAGCTTTTGGGATAATTGGTTCATAGTTTCTGACTGTTGAGAGCAATATCCAAACTACCCATAGATTCAGGATCAGGCCACTTGGCTTCATTTGGGAAGCCATAGAAAGAATGAATATCGGAAATATGATGGACATAACCTCGTTTCTTCGTCTTTCATGAGTACTTCTTTCATAGTGGCGCTTCTTTGTAATTGAAAAGCTATTTCCACTCAAGGAACAATTAACCTCTTAAAAAATATGGTGTCTTCTCTCTAATTCCTAAAAGAACAGGGCATTGGTTGGCACTAAAAAGATATCCATATAAAATAAAGACTAATTATGGCTCAGAATATTTTAAAGTGCTGTGTTTAGAAACAGTTACAAAGAAATAAAGACTTAAGTGAATATTATATTTACATTCAAATTTCCCATTCCATTGAACTATCTGCCCCTTCATCCTTGCCCCCCCCCCATACATTTATAGTCTGTTGTGATGAGATTCTACTTTTTTCACCACCCAGGCTTATCAGAGCTATAAACCGGTCACATAATTCACAGAAGCTTAAAGATACGTGGAGAACTTGGATAGGGTCCAGAGGAGAGCAATGAAAATGATTAACGGGTTGGAAAACAGCACTGATGAAAAAAGATGAATGGAATCAGGATTACTGGTATTGAGAAGGTTTAGAGGTGACTTAAGATCTGTCCTAAACTGTATGAAGGACTATGAAGAGAAGCATGGTGACCAGGTGTCTTCCAAATCCATCTCCCGGGGTGGGGGTGGGGGGCAGTGACTCAACTACAATGGGAAAGATCTAATCAAATGCGAGTTTCAAATGGGCTTCTCTTCTCCATCCTCACTGTGGCCATCTGTCAACTCTCTTCCATTCTTTCTGTCATTGACATTGATTTTTATTTGTATTTTTAAAAAGATTTTATTTATTTATTCATGAGAGACACACAGAGAGAGGCAGGGACACAGGCAGAGGGAGAAGCAGGCTCCCAGGAGGGAGCTGATGTGAGACTCGATCCCAGGACCCCAGGATCTCGCCCTGAGCTGAAGGCAGACGCTCAACCACTGAGCCAACCAGGCGTCCCCATCAATATTTAATGAGAAAATTGAAGGTGAATGGCACCATGAGTGGGACAGTTTAATAGATAAAAAAAAAGCTTTCTTCCCTGTAAGGCAGGGATTCTCAGATGGGAATTTGGAGCATCAGGAGGAATCAATCACCAGATGGGGAACCTTTACAAAGTACAGATGCTCCAGGAGCCATCACTAGCCTCTACCCTCCCTCGAAGGATAACTGCTTTAAAAGATGATCCTCTTATGTCGTTAACACAGGTAGAAGAAAGGAGGATCTCAACAGTATCTAATAAGACTTCAGCCATGAGTATATTCAGTGGGGTGTTCTGATTAGCTGGCCATTTTACTTAGGCCAGGGCTAATTTATTTCTGTGCTTATCCTTGAGAATGTTTTGAAAAGATTTCTTTTTATCTGTTCCTTGCTTTAATAGTGTCCTCAGCGGTTAGAATTTGTGGCATCTGGCTTCATGAGAAGCATTTTTTTTTGCAAGGCAGAGTGGCTGGGATTAAGAGTACAGCAGAGGGTGGGCTTTGTATTTGGGGAAGCATCATGCCTTTGGGAGCTCGAGAGGAAGAACTGGACAGTGTCAACTGTCAACTTCTTAATTTTACCTATAGGCTTACTTTCTGAAGATGTTCCCCGTAAAAATTCATCATTAAAAAGCCCAAGAACAAATTCACTTAAAATTAAATATTCCCTTTGGGCAGCAGGAACTGCCATTAGTCCCCTGTTTTACATTGTGAAGTGAGGGAAATCAAATATAAGGAAAGCAGAGAAGACCGTCACGCCCTCGGTCATGAGGTGTTCGTGTTAGGGGAAGGGAATTGTGTCACCATCACAGTTATTTTCTCCCCAAAGCTCCACCTGCTTCAGAGATCTCAAACTTCCTAACTACCATCAAAGATGATTGCTGCATAAATCTGTAGGCTTTCCTCCCGTTTAAGGCTATGGGTACTTTGATTAATTTAACCACATGTTACTGTCAGGTTGAACACATTCATCTTCTGTTTCAAAGTGTATCCTCGTCAATCTCTCTAGCGTTCCATCCCTTCAGGCCTTATTTCATCACATTTAAGGAGAGTCTTTCCTGCCTGTCTTTATCTTGTTAGGCTTTCAACAGCTTAAGTTGAATCTTCATTCTTTCATTCTTGCTGTCAAGCCTTCTTTAACACGCTCGCTCATTTCCCTATTCATAAAATGTCAGGGTTGCTTCTGTTTCACACAGCATTATATGCACAGTCAAATGTTACTACAGATTAAATCATTTTCCATCTGAGGAGCTTACCCAGCACATATTCTTTTCTTTTCTTTTTTTCTTTTTTTTTTTTTTTTAAGAGTATGTTACACTGCTCAAAGCAGAGTGCAATGATGATTCAGATCCGAGGGGAGCTGTAAAGTGAAGGAGGCAGCTTGTGGTTTTGTTACTGGTGAGAGCTCCAGGTGCTGTCCGACATGGGAATAGCACCATTCGAGTCTCATGAGCGATTGAAAGTTCAATGATTCCTTCCAAAGATGAGGAAAATAAAATGACATAGTGTTGCACAGATATTTAGAGTCAAGTTTTAGAAGGCATGCTGCTCAATCAAATAAACTATAACTTGTAAGTTAACTGTGAGCTCTGCTTTTGAGCCTCTGTGCTTGGTACCCAGCTCAAATGTCTTTTTGAATGAATGAATGACTTGCATGGTACAGTTGCAAGCGAAGGAAAAATGATACGATCTAGTGCCGTAGATACATTTTTGTAAAAGTCTCAATGCTTGAATCTCAAGACTGCACCTAGTTCTGAATATTGCTTTCTACTCTATTAAATATGAAAAGAGAGATAGGCATGCTTATGTTTCTAAATTTGGATTATTTTCACTTCATATTATTTCTCCAAAAATAGTATTATAGATAGGTAGGATTATATAATAGTAGTATTGCGCACACATAAGTTAAATAGCTGTATTTAACTCGAGTTTTTACATCATTTTGTGATTCTGTGTTTGTCACAAGTAGTTATTTTGCATTTCCTACTTACAGTGAAAATATGTGGAAGGCAAAGATCTTTGTGTGATTCCTGAGTGCAAATTCTGGAATGATCTTATGTGGGTGACAAGTCCTAAGATTGGCTAAACCTATATGGCTTTGCAATTGGGCACAGAGGTGAAGAGACAAGTGACCCACTTATTCAACAGGTTGTGTTGTCACACAATCGATTTGACTGATGTCACTGAATTTACTGACTACACTATATTTTGCTTTTTATGAAGGGATAATTTCTTCTTACGTCCCAACTTCCTCTCACTCCCACTTAGCTGCAAAACCCAAGTATCTTCATATTTCTTTTTAACATTATGCATTAAATCTTCCTTTCCAATTCTTCGAAGTCAGTGGGGTTACTTCCCTGACCCCACGAAACTGACAGCATATCTGCACTGAGAAGAATGGAAGACAATAATATTAATGTATCAAGTTGGAAAAATGAAGCAGTATTTTTAAGGATGCTAGTCTCAAATAAAGGTGTTTTGAAATATTTAAATATGGCCTGTGCATGTTTTACTGAGCTAAACAAAAGTAGGCCAGGCAAGTTATAGCAAACATGGATGGAATTCCATTACTTCTTGAACCAGCAAGAGAAATAACTTTTTTTTTTTTTTTTGGTAACAGATAATTGATGGATGTGACAAAAGTCACAGCATATTGTCCTTCTAGTGTTGGACAGCTTCTGTTTCTTATGGGAACATGGAACTGGAAGAATTAATAAAGAAAATGCAAAATGTGTCATGTAATCCCTGAAATGTACTTGAGGTCGCTACCAATATCTTACTGTAATGATGGTTTTATTGGTCATCTAGGCTCTGGCTGGTAACTGAGAGCTGAGGATGTTCCCGAGACAACTGTTCTCCAAGTATTGGCTTCTGGTCTCTTCTTAGTCTTTTATTGGGAAGTTTTCACTCTTCTAAGGCAAAGTAAAAAAGAAAAGTGTATCTCTTCATAAGATAAATTGATTTCATTTCAAAGACTTGTCTATTCTGAGATTACTTTTAATTTTTCCATTATAACACTTTTCTTTTGTGAAACAATGCTAAGTTTGTGTGTGTGCTTGTGTGTGCACATATGTGATTAATTTAATTTAATTACTGATATTCAGAATCCTGGTCTAGTAATCATCACCCAAGAGGCTTTTCTAGCATCATCTTTAGTCCATACCCATGAAACGTGGAAGAAATGCCTGGTTCTTTGGTTAGAAACCTTGTCCTTTGGTTAGCAGTTGTCTAGAGTAACTCTAGGGCTAAGTGCAGCAAACAGTCATGTGGGTAGGATTTTTAGGTGGAAATATCTGTTTTCTTTTTTATCTTATATATTCTTAGTAATTTGTTTTATTTTAAATTGTGAGTGCTTCAAGTATATGAAAAAGAATAGGATAAAAATATCTATATATCCACATACTAGCATTTTGCCTATTTGCTAATGAACTCTCTTAAAAGAAAGAAATAGAAATAAAATGTTAAAGATGTAGTTAGAAGCCCATTCTCTGATATTCTGGAGTTGGTGTGAGGTATTTCTATGTTTGTGTTTATACTTTGACTGCCTGTGTCTCACCATAAACTATACATGACCTTTTGGTATGTTTTAAAAAATGCACGTAAGTGGTATTCACTGTGCATATCATTCTTCAACTTGCTTTTTTCACTAAATATTTATATTTGATATTGATTCATGCTAATAAAGGTCCAACAGATTCATTCATTTTAACTGTTGCGTAACATTCCATTCTATGAATATACCACAGTTGATTAACTTTTTCCTTTTAAAAAGAGCTGGGTTGTTTCTATTTTTCTGCCGTCACAAACAGTGCTGTACCGAGCATCTCTTTTGGACTGTCTTGTGCAAATATATGAAAATTTTTCTAGGGTAAATACATACCTAGAAGGGAAATTCCTGGGTCATGGTTTATGTGTGTCTTAAAATTTGCCAGCTAATTCCCATTTGTCATGCTTCTCACACTCCCAATGGCAAATGATTTGAGTTTTATTTTGTTTTCTTTTTTCTTTTCTCTTTTTTTAAATTTTTCAGTTTGAATTTGGCTTTTACTTTTTAAATTTTTTAGATTTATTTTTTATTGGTGTTCAATTTGCCAACATATAGAATAACACCCAGTGCTCATCCCATCAAGTGCCCCCCTCAGTGCCCGTCACCCAGTCCCCCCACCCTCCGCCCACCTCCCTTTCTTTTTTTTCTTTTTTTAATGTTCGTTTACTAAGTGGGGGTTCAATTTTATCCTTTTTTGTATGACTAACTGCTTATCAAACAATTCATCTTTCTTCCACTTGTGTACTCGTTCTCACAGATGTGTGGGTTTGTTTCTAGAATCTCTATTCTGATCATTGGTCTCTTTTTTTGTCCTGATGTTTAACACTAGTTTTTTCAACTGCTACAGCTTTACAGTAAGTCTTGCTATCTGTAAGGCAGATCTTTTTTGTCTTCCCCACAATTGTCTTAGTCATTTGTACTTCCATATGAATTTTAGGATCAGTTGGTCAAGCTTCACCAAAAATCCCATTATATTTTTGTTTAAATGGATATGACTTGTCACTTTCTCCATCTGTTCTCTGGAATAGTTTTTGTAAGATGGGATTACTAGTACTTGAAGGTTTGTTAAAAACTCTTTAATACTTGGTTGATGTGTTTTGGCAACCAGTTACATATTACATTTAATTTGATTACATACATTAAGTTTTTTAAAGGTTATATTTGGATTTGCTCCTTCTTGAGTCAACATTAGTAAGTTTTGTTGGTCTAAGCAATTATTCTTTTGTCCAGATTTTCAAATTTATTGGCATATACTTGTTTGTGGTATTTGCTTCAGCATTGAAAAATGTCTATTTCTGTAGGTCTCCTTTTAAGTTACTATGTTTTTATTTTTGCCTCTTTCTTTTTTATTAATCTAAATGCCAAAATTTTGTCTGCTTTATTAGCTTTATAGGTGTCTTCTCTTTAAAAAAACCTTTTCTTTTTATCCTGCTCACCTTTTTCTCAATTTTTGAATTGGACTCCTTATTCATTGGTTTTCATTTGCTTCATTTATAATATAAACATTTAAGGCTATAAATTTCTTCTAATATTAGTTAAGCTGCTCTCCACAAGTTTTGATATATAATGTTCTCAATATTTTTAGTTTAAAATACTTTATAAGTTCCAAAATCATTTCTCTTTGAATCCACATATTATTTAATATGTTTTAAAACTTCTAAGCAAATGACTTTTGTTATAGTTTTATCACTGATTTTTATTATACTGTGCTTTTTGTGGTTAAAGGTGGCAAAGTCTATAAATATGTCACATGAGCTGGAAAAATAATTTTGGAGTACAGACTTTTGTCTATACCCATTAGAGCAAACTTGTCAATTATGCTATTCAAATCTTGTGTTCCTTATATTTTGGGGTCTTTATTAATTATTGAGAGAAATGTGTTGAAATTTGATGTTATAATTGCGAACTTATCAATGTATTTTTTGTAATTTTATCAGTTTTCCTTCATGCGTTTGGAGATAAGATATTAAGTACCTACGAATCCAAAATATGGTATTTTCCTGGTAGAGTTTTTCTTTTATCATTTTGTAATCATTAGGGAATATTGACTTTTGTTTGAAGTCTGCTTTGTTTTATATTAATGTAGCTACTCCAGCTTCCTTTTGTTAATGTCTTTTTCACTCACTTCCAAAACATCTGAGACTTTTTCCTTTTTTGCATACATCTCTCCTAAAGAGCATATAGTTGGATTTTGTTTCTTAAAGAAAATCTGTCATTTTCTTTTTTTTCTAGTCCACTTATACTTATTGTGATTAGGGATCTGTTTGGATTTATTTCTCTCATCTAATTTTCTGTTGTATAGTTGCTTTGCTTTTGGCTTCTTTCCTTTTTCTTTTTTCTTCCTTTCTTTCCTCTACTCTTTTTTTCTTCTTTAATGTTTCCTATAGGATTGGCTGATTTTATTTTTTTCTTTTCTATTGTATTCTATTTGTGTTTTTTTAAAATAAGCACTAATAAATAGTTAATGCGGATATTTAACAAAGTCTGAAATTAAGCAATTTCTGAAATGTGTGAGCACTGCAGAACATGTTAACTCAGATTGTTCCCTTTGCCCACCCACACCACTGCCCACCACCCAGCTTACCCTGGGTTTTGGCGGCACCCTGTGCTTATGACCTCTGAACAAGGCATTGTTATTGATGCAATTAGTGATGATTTAAATTGACACATGTTGTTTGCCAATTTATTTTTTTCATTATTGCTTCTTATATCTTATTCCTTCTTCCTGAGTTCAGCATGATTTTTTTCTTGAAGTATATTCTTTAGTATTCTGTTAGCAATGTTCTGTGAGTAGTAAATTCTCTGCTTTTGCTTGACTGAAAATGTCTTTCTTTTATCTCATTTTTAAGTAATAGTTTTTTGGATCAAACCGTTTAAGGGTGACAGTTATGTCCTCTCAGCACACTGACTATATTATTCCATTTTTAAATCCTTCTGCTGGTGTTGAGGATCTTGCCATCTGTTATTATAAATTCCTCTGTATTAATCTGCTTTATGCCTTTCTCTCTAATTACTTCCCTTTGTTTTTGGTGTTTCATAGTTTTTACTATAATATGTCAAAATGTGGAATTATTTTACTTTTTTCTACATGGGTCCCCTAGTGGTTCTTGAACCTGAAAAGTTGTATCCTTTATGAAATCAGAAAAATTTTCAGCCATCATCTCTTTGAGTATCTTTTAACATGTTTTGAAGTCTTAGTCCTACTTAGGACCATTTTATTCTATCCTTGATAGCTCTTAACTTTTCTTTGGTATTTTTCTTTTCAACTCATTCAGGGGATTTTCTGAGGTCCTCTGTTGCATTGCATTCCATTCTGTTCTCTTCAGTTTTCACTCTTTTTAGCTGGTTTATTGATGTTTTCCTTACAGTAGCTATATTTTCAAACTCAAGAAATTCTCTTTGCTTCTTTAAAAAAATCTGTCATTAAAAAATATCATGTTTTTTTTTCTGTTTGGTTTTCGATTCTTATTTTACATTTGTTATTATTAAGGAAATTTATCTTACTGCTCCTATCAGATTATACTATTGGTTTACTGGCTTATGTTTAATACTGAAGTTCTTTGTGTCTGCTGATTCTGTCTCTTGAAGGAATATTTCTGTTATGTTTTGTAATATGGGGCAATGAGTTCATCTTCATAAGATTCTATCAGAGGGAATCTTGTAGAGCCTACATTTAATTTTGTTTCTGCAGTTTGGGAATTCCAAACTGAATTCATATTCAACCTTATACGCCTATTCCTCATTCTCTACTCCAAGCCTAAATTCTAGGATATAGCTTTTTTCTAAGTCTTTATAACCCAAATCTATTAGTTGTCCAGGCATCTTTTCCCTCTTAGATGATTGAAGAATGATTTCAACAGATTTCCATGTATTCAGGGTCATTTTCTTTTACATACCATCAGCACTGATGACAAATAATGTTTCTTAAAGGAGATTTTGATCATATTAATCCTTCAGTGGTGTACCATAAAGCTATGGAATAAACTCCAACCACTTGGAAAAAGTGAGTCCTGCTTTTTCTTTTCTGATCTCCACTCTTACTTTTCTTTCAAAGATACTTTATGGTGAAGCTGAAGAACTGATCATTTCTGGAATATGTCATGAACTCTCTTGTTTCAATGGTATTGCATGTTCTGCTTTATTATTACCTACTCTCCTTTTCTTGGTTAACTTTTACTATTATTTAAGAATTGAGTTAGGCATCTGCTCTGAAGCTTCATCTGTTTTTATTGTTGTTTATTGGCTTATTTGTTTGCTTTTTTTAAAAAAAGATTTTATTTATTTATTCATGAGAGAGAGAGAGAGAGAAAGGCAGAGACACAGGCAGAGGGAGAAGCAGGCTCCATGCAGGGAGCCTGATGTGGGACTCAATCCCGGCACCCCAGGATCACACCCTGGGCCGAAGGCAGGCGTTAAACTGCTGAGCCATCCAGGGATCCCCCATTTGTTTGCTTTTAAAGAATAATTTGCTTTTAAAGAATAATATATACTAGTATACGTTCCAGTACTGTATGTGTATAATATGTGTGTGTGTGTGTGTGTGTGTGTGTGTGTGTATACAAAAACTTTGGAGAAAGAATTAAACTTACGTTTTAGGCTAAAATCTTACATGTTTCAAAGTCACCTGAGTTGGGAGATATTAGTGAAACGCTGTATATTTGTAATGTTGTATATTTAATTGTTGAATTGCCTTTTGGAAAGTTTTAAAAAGTTAAAGAAGTAGGTCTGATTATGCAACTTTTTAAGTAAAATAGAACAGATTCTCATTTTGCTTCTGCTAGGTGCAAAATGCTTGAGCTGGGTGGTTTTGTGTGTGTGTGTGTGTGTGTGTGTGTGTGTGTTTCTTTGCTTTGGTTTCCTTCTTTTTATTTTGAAGATGTTGGGTGAGATGCTCTCCATTTTCCTTTCACCTCCCAAACTCTCCTAGTGATTTGAAGCAGTGTCTCAGATATCTGGAGATGCTATATTGTAAACCACTCCTCTAAGTTACCGTTGCTTCTCTTTGGTTGGTAAATTTAAGCCAATGAATGGCTCATAATTCTTAGAAAATATATAATGTTTAAGGTAAATTTGCATTTAAAGTATTTTATTGAATATACAGCACTTAGTTAATATAGATACTAATCAGAAAGTTCTGGCTAATAGCAAATTTTGAAAGGCAAAGACAGATGTTTTTAACCTTGTTTTGACTTGAAAGAGCAGCAATGAAGAGCAGAAATGCAGTGCGTCAGGAATGTGGACTCAAAGCCTAGTTAATGGGCAAAGCCCGTCGTGGGTAATATCAAATAGCTAATGTTTTCAGTCTTGGTGCTTGCTTTACTGCAAATATATGTGGGCTTGAACACTATAAAGATCAGTAACTCTTTTGATATGCTTGTCAATTTCTAGTGTTGATGAGCATGTTCTTTCAAGCAGGCTGTCTTCAAATATTGGTGTGGCTTCATGAAAGTAAAGCGTGACATAATTTCATAAGAACCATCCGCCTCTTAGTAATATTTAATTATTTTTCCCAGTATTACCTGAGATGACTCAATCCCTGAAAACTTTAATGAACTTGTTCAAAATTTACTGTGTAAAACATATTTGCTCTAAATTTTCTTTGAGTTATTTACACAAGCCTTTTGCATTTTATTTATTTTTTTAAGCTTTTTGCATTTTAAATCTTGAATGAAAACCTAGAATATTTATGATGTTTAATTCACTAGAGTTGGACAGAAGTATCTTTTTAAATGGAGGGGAATATTGGAAAGAAATAAATATCTTCTTGCTGAAATTCATGAAAATACACAGTTAATCAGTGGTGATATTTTAATTTTGTTTCTCTCTGGTTCTATTACTCTCTGCTTCTTAAGTTTTTTCTTTAAAAAAATTTTTTTTATGTCTGTCATAATTCTTCTCACCAATGTCTTCTCTGGTTCCTTCAACTCTATTTCTTCTCTCTTTCTTTCCTCCTTTCCCTTCTTTTTATTCTCTTTTAAAATTTTCTTTCTTTTTCTTTCTCTCTTCTTTTCTTTTTTCTCATATAAACATTGATCTATATACAAACTCATCAGTAAGTGAAGTGGGAATGGTATTTATAAACAAAGAGACAAAATTTTTTTAAAATTGTGTTTTAGGCAAATCCAAATCTAATAGAATAACAACAGATTCTTTCATATTCCTGGTGACTATAGGTTTTACTTTTATTTCTATTTAATATGTGAAACAATTCAGTGACTTTTCACTCCACGTATTTATTTGGAACATAAATTGGTCACAGGACTATGTTTCTATATGTTAAGTTGTAGTTTTGGCTCCTAGTCGAATATGCCATGAATTAATAATCATTTGATATTGACTTTGGTTGAGGTGAATACCAAGATTTATTGACCTGAATGGAAAATATGGACCAAAGTGAAACCTCTGTCAATATTTACTTACCTTTACAGGGACAATTAATCTTGATACTTATTGAAACAAGAAGTCGATATATGTATTGTTATGTACTTTTGGAGACTTCCATTAGAAATATTGGCAAGTCCTTAGTTCATGGTCATAGATTTAAAAGGCCTATCAATTTAAATGTTTTGGATATCAAGAGCTAAAACATGTAAAATATCACAGTGCTTTTCACCAGAAATAAGAAGAGTCTTCTCAGAGCAGGTTTATGTGAATTCCTCTTTTCAGTTCAGCTACTGCTTTTTTAGTAATATGAACTGCCAAGGAGACAACCAGGACTGACTTTTCGATGAATGACTTCCTCTTGTTAGCAGATAGGTTAAACTCTCCTAAGAGATGGTTTTGTGCTGTCCTCCCGGTGGTGAATGACACTGGTGAGTTAAACCCCCCAGTGCATCTTAGTTTCTTCATGAGAGCTTCCATTGTAAGCAGCCCATACCACTGGGAGAAGTACCGCCTGTGAGATTTGGACCCTTTGTTTATTAGGGTTGCTTTTGGTGGTTTTCTTTTTGAATAAAATACTTGGGGAGGTAAGAGAAACCTTTACTCTGTAGTTACTAGAAATACAGTAACTACAAACCTTAAGGTTGAATTTCTAGAGAGAAAGAAAGCATATTCCTTTAATCTATAAATTCCCTATTCAGAACATGACTTTCAGAATGGTACTTTAAATCTCTCCTTCCCTGTAAAAAAAAGTAACTGAAAGAACAAACAAACAAACAAACAAACAAACAAAAAACATTAACACCTCATGAGAATCACAGTTGAGGCAGAAATTTGAGATATGATATTAGATTGATTGACTTTTACTTAGTTGTGAATGAAGCCTGCTTTCTCTATATTAATTTAGATATAAAGCTTACGTGTTGCAATGCATCATTCATTGTGGTAATGTTCATGCTCTCTAACTTAAAAGAACTAAGAGATTGTCTTATTTAGGGAAATGTCTGAAGAGCTAGTGAAAGCTGTTGTGAATGTGAATGTATATATCATATTATATATTTAAATATTTAATATTAAAACTCAAAAATAAATTGATAGCATATATAAATTAATTATGTAATATGCTATGTAATATTATTTATATAATATCTTATAAAATATAGAATAGATAAATTAATTAACATATTTATCATCACATTTTTGGAATAGACAAATTGTATTCTAGATATTGTGAGCAGTTTTCAGGGTTTTTGATTTTTGAATTTTATTTTATTTTTTAAAGATTTCATTTATTTATTCATGAGAGACACACAGAGAGAGGCAGAGACATAGGCAGAGGGAGAGGCTGGCTCCCCAATGCAGGACTTGGTCCCAGGACACCAGGATCATGATGTGAGCCAAAGGCAGAGGCTCAACCACTGAGCCAGCCAGGCGCCCCTTTCAGGGTTTTTTAAATGGCTAATCTCAACATTGTTTCAGAATTGTTTATAATATTCAATATGATATAACATGCCAAGATATATGGCTGAAAGTCATGAATTGGCTCATACTCATGAACAATTAACACATTAGTAAACTTATGTTTAGCTTTAAGTTCTCAACTTGTTTTTTGATGTTTTCTGTCATCCTTGAGTAGTGACTTTTTTGAGAGGATTTACTTATTTTCATATAGTTTAATTGCTTTTACAGGTCACAATAGAAATGTGTTTGCTTTCCTGTTAAATTGTGAAGTACAGAAAAATCTTATAGAAGATAAATTGAAGAAGTTGTACCATGAGTTGTTGATGAAGATAGCAAAACCCAAACCACCCACCAAATAACAAACAATACCTACACCCCTACCCCACAAATGAATTCAGAAATACCAAGAAAGATGCAGTCCTTCAAAGTATTGGTTGTTGACATTTTGCAGGTGGTAGCAGTAAAAATGCATATACATAAATATAACTCTTCATCTTCCAGACAGCAGCCTCCTGGAATTCCAAGTATAGGCTTCCTATGTGCATCCCAGAAATAGCTCATTTTCCTTTTTCTTCTTTTTGAAGAGCAAGAACCATCCACTTCTTTGGTGAACAGTAGCCCTATCACCAACCAGCACAGATAAGTATAGCAGAGAAACACTGAAGGCTCCTCTACTGTGATTGGTGGAAAGGGAATGGCTGGTAGTGTCTACAAAAGGTCAGCTTACTTCTAGAAAGCCTCAGGGGTATGGGAAAGGTGCCTGAAAAAGATGGAGAAGGAAGTGGGAGGGGGAAGGAAAAGAATGGTAGGAATGGTGGTGAAGGGAGAGGAGTGATTAGTAGGCTGACAGCAGGTAAGAAAGAGGGACAGCAGCGAAGGGCTGCATTGGAAGGGACCAGAAAGCCACTGGTATCGACATCAGAAGCATCTTCTTGCAGATAATGGATCTTCCCTTGTACTGAGAAGAATCCCAATATTCTCAGAGAATTCAGATTGACTGTTGAAGGCACACTAGAGGGTAAAGATCAGTAGTTTGGGGTGGAGGTTAGAGTGGAAGATATTTATGGAATAGTATATATGACAAAGGAACCCTTTCATTTAAGATAAAAGGAAAGAGAGGTACTTGCTTACCAAAAAAGAAATATATATATATATATATATATATATATATATATATATATATATAGATTTGAATTCTCCACAATTCAGTGTTTTAATCTTTGGCAATGTACATAAAACCATCACTATGCTTTTCATACCAAATGTTTGAAGTGTTGACCCCATTTTGACCGGAGGGTGGATCAATGTGGACAAAGACCTTTGTCTTTGGAGTCAGATGGACAAGAATTCAGGCCTCTTGGTGTTTTTCTGATATTGGACAATTTACTTGCTGTCTGTTTTCTTGGTTAAGAAAACATGTCTTGTTTTACATGAGGGGTTTATCTTAAAATTATGTGACGATTAAAATAAGAGCATGTACTTTAAAAGGGACTAGGTCAGTGCCTGATACACACTTGACTGTGTGCTCAGTTCTGTTTGCCTTCCCCCGTGTGAAGGGCTTTGGAAGTCCCTGTGAGTAAAAAGGCATGCAATTTTAGAAAATGTTAGGATGATATATTTTTAGTGATTATATCATTAAATGTGTCTGCTTTCTCAATTTGTTCCCTAGAATCAGGAAGAATTTTCTTTTGGGGTGAGAGAAAATGTGAACATGAGACATTTCACTCAACACCACACCCTTGCCGCTCACACTTACTTGGCCATAGCTGCTCTGCTTTATTTGTAGTGCTTTCTCCAATGGCAGTAGTTAGTGAAGGTCACAATCTTGAGGAGGGTCTAACTCCTGCCCATCTTTCTAGTCTCACCCTTGTCACTCTCTCCCCCATTGACTACTGCCTCAGCCACCCTGGCTTCATTCATTCCTCCAACACCCTGAACGCCTTTCCTCCTCAGGGCCTTTGTTGCCTCTCCTTGAAATACTTGCCCTGGCCTTCTGTCTCTTACACATGTATGCACGCACATACACACACCCTACTTCGGTTCAACTGATTCCTATGAATTCCTACTTATATTTCATGTTGTCACTTCTCTACTCCAGCCGAGGTTAGATTTAGATCTTCTGGTAAAAAGCTTTTCCAACATCCACCCTACAACTTACCTCAACTCTAATTAATTCTCTTGGTGGGTAGGCTAATGTCTATCTTTCTCTCTGACTAAAACATCAGTGAGGACAGAGACTGTCTGTCTTGGTCATAACTCTGTCCTCCACTTTCAGTTCTGTGCCTGGCGCATAATAGATGGTCAACAAATAGTTGTCCAATAAACGATGCCAGCATCAGAAACCGTTTGGGGACTACACTATTGTAGTATTATAGGATTGCTGAGTCCCA